>NC_143577.1:155928154-156547345 GCF_048544385.1 Mastigoproctus giganteus
AAACCCACATACTACCAAGAGGTACATCCAGACTATCATCTTCCAAGGCATCCTCTGCAGAGCAGAAATTTGGGGTTCTGCTACCAAAACTACACTAAAGCCACTATATGCAGCTGAGTTTTGGTTACTTAAATGGATCACATGGAAGTCTAATTTACCTCCACAGCAGCAAACAACAGTGATGGCCATGACTGCTGGTCTGGAACATTGCCAGTGAAGATGGAATAGTGACGCTTAACTTTCACTATGAAGATGCTCATGGGAAAAATCTCTGTCCTCAACATCCAGGACATGATCCGCTGGAGAGATCCTCCTCCTGTGCTGAGAGCAAAGCCACAGTTGTGCTTGACCCATGGGAGACGGCACATGTCTGAAAGGTTCCTCCCAACACAAATAATAATGATGATGATACAATTTCTGGACATTGAACGAGTAATTGTATCATCAAGTAGGATGACGAATCTGAACTGTAAAAATATATCTCTGAAAAACTCTGTCTGTGCCATTGTGTTCTGTGAACCACAAATCTTGTAATTTAGATGTATGGAGAACTGGTTCACATGACACCTGTTCATGGATTTTATTTTATTTATTAATTTTGTTATTTTTCATTGTTCTTATTTATCTTGTTATCTTATTTTATTGTATTACTATCCATGTGAAACTCCTGGCAGCATGCCGTGACGGGGGCATTATTGTATTGTGTCCTTACATACAATAAAGATTAATCTTATATCCAGGAATTAGAAAATATGTCTGATTTTTAATCATTAATTAAAGGGTAACTCAGGAGCATTATGTTTTTGAGCGACAACTGTCAGGTCCACACCACCACTGCAGGATTAAGAGAGTATTGATAGTGGCAAAGGATGTAAGGAACAAATTTACACAGCAGCAGTTAAAAAAAAAAAAAAAAACCCTACCTGCCTCATCTGTCTGTCAGCTCTGATAATTTCTGTCCGAGCTTTCCTTAAATTTATTAAAACTACAGCAAGAACATCAGATGGAAATTTTTTAGCATTAGTAGCAGAGGCCATCATCCAAAAGAAAAAAAAAAAATCTTCCCACAGCACCTGTTCATCCTCTTTAATAATTATCAAATTATATTTTGTCTAGTTCTTCCTTGAATTTATTCAAACTATTCACTTCTACTGCACCAGGTGGAAGTTTGTTCCAACAATCAACTACACACTGGGTGAAAGCTAATTTCTGCCTTTTTATAATGCAGTCATTCTTCCTCAATTTAAATATTTGTCCCCTCATGCTTGTTGTCTTGCTCAGACAACAAGCATGAGGGACAAATTGGTCCTTGAGGTTGTCACAGACATTCTCCCAGGTTGCAAGTGCAGCCATACAAGCTGCACTTGCAACCTGGGAGTCTAAAATGCTGATGGAACTGATATTCAGGTGACACTCAAGTCAAGTGGACCCAATTTCGGCAAAGTCCGGACAGTCTGTGACAGCCATATCCTCTGCTTGCACCTTCTCGATGGTGGGACTGTTAGTAATCCTGGGTATAACCTCCATGCACAGGTACATGGTTGGTGACGACCCAGGTGTGAACCAACGTAAGCAGGGGTCGAGGAGTGGTGCCCACACCACATGGAGGAATGCCGCCCCTCTGTGTTACCAGGCAGTACTAGGTGGTAGATGACTCTCATTAACCAGTGCAATATCACCACTTTGCTTATTGGAGGCTTGAAGTGGTGGAACCCATGTTTAGTTTCTAGCTCTAAGTTCCGGTCAACCCTTCCCTATCTCTTCCATCATGCAGTATGATTGATGACTTTTGAGGTTATGATGAACGTCGTGGCGAGATCCAATATTCCTTACATTTCGAGGGTACAGCTCTAAAACGGTGTTCGCAGGCTGGCCTCTAGTTAGTACACCGAACTGAACCTATTGGTAACTCTCGAGGAGGCTTCCAGATCAGCTAATGTATAATCTTGCTGCCTCTACTCTGCCAGATAGTGACTGGAGGAAGTCCGAGTAGTGTGTATGCGGGGAGCATTGTCGATGCCATATTATGTCAAGGATCTGGGTATATTCTTACCATGTGTATGCCATATCCAAATATTTCATTACTTCATACAGCATGTTCCACCCACTATTTCTTACTATTGAATACACCATGAATTGTCAAACTAATAGAGCAAGCTTATCTGCGAAAAGATATAAACCTCCCAAGTACTTCCTAATTCATTTCACAAATATACGTGTTCTCACTTGTAATCTCAACGATGTCCATTTCCACTTGCAGTCTGCCAAACCCCCATATACTTTTTTTGACAGAATCTCAGTTATCGGTTGATTCAACTACTGCTCATCTCAGATGCCCAGATTATTCGCTGTATGATTTCTTTCGCCTCAAAGGTAGTACTTGTGCATATGTCCATTCTGATATTCCCTGTCAGAGACTTGGAAATTTGGAATCTACTCTCTTTGATCTTCTTTGGTTTAAAATCTCTCTACCTCATTGTGTCAAATTCATCTGTTGTCTCTACCGTTCTCCCAACTCCACTAATCACTTGGAGCTCTTTGACTTCCTCTCTTTGCAACTTGACTTTCTCCAGTCCAACTTTCTTAACAGTGAGGTAATTTTTCTTGGTGATTTTAATGATCACAACTCCTGCTGGCTTCCGTTTTCTAGTCACACCGACCCAGCTGGTCGAGATTCTGAGGCTATTGTAATTACTAATGACCTTGCACAGATTGTTCAGTTACCTACAAGAATACCGGACAGCCAACACGATTGATCTTTTATCACAAACAACCCTTCTAAGTACACGGTCGAAGCGAGAGGTCCTTTTGGCACTTCAGATCACAAGTTGGTGATTGTCTCTTCTCCAATGGAACCTTTATCTCATGGCTATTCCCAACCTTGTGTTGTTTGGCATTACAAGAATGCAAAATGGGATGAACTACGAGATTTCTTTTCTTCTTTTCCTTGGTCGGATTACTGGTTCAAAACTTCCGATGTCAACATTGGCACAGATCGTGTCAGTGAAATTATTCTTGCAGGAATGGAATCCTTTATCCCACACTCCACTTTAAAATCTCGTCCTTTTTCTAAACCTTGGTTTTCCAATAAATGTGCTAAGGCTGTTCAAGAGAAGAACGTTGCATATTGTAATTGGCTTGTTTCTAATTCTTCAGTTTCATTTTCTGCCTACACCAAAGCTCGCAAGAATTGTAAAGCAGTTATTAATCAGTCCAAACTAGAGTTTGAACAGGCTAAGAGTAGAAAACTTGCTTCTTCCCCTAACGGTAGCCGAGCATTCTGGTCCCTTGCCAAAGCTATTGGCTGCAACTTTTGCCCATCTCTGCTCCCACCTCTGTCCAAACCAGATGGTTCTGTTGTCACTTCAGCCAAGGATAAAGCTGACCTGCTAGCATCCCATCTTTCTTCCAAATCATATATTAATGATCTTGGTAAAACACCTCCCACCATTCCCAACATGCTCCATTCAATGCCTCCTGTGGTCTTCCGTCAAAATGATGTCCGATGGATTTTGACAAATCTTGATGCTAAGAAAGCTCCAGGTCCCGATGGTATTTCACCACTTGTTCTCAAAACCTGTGCTCCTGAACTTAGTCCTATTTTTTGTTGCCTTTTTACACTTTCTTATTCCAAAGGTGTTGTTCCTTCTGCTTGGAAATTTGCTCATATCCAGCCAGTTCCTAAAAAGGGTGACAAATCCCACCCATCCAATTATTGTCCCATTACAATTACTTCTACTCTTTCTAAAGTAATGGGGAAATCAATTAACCGCCAACTCTTAAACTACCTAGAAACCATCCGTCTTATCAATGATCGCCAGTATGGATTCTGTCAGTGTCGATCCACTGGTGATGTTCTGGCTTATGTTACCCATTTATGGACTAATTCAATGGAAAGGTTCGGTGAAACACAAGTAGTGGCTCTTGACATCTCAAAGGCTTTTGATCGTGTTTGGCATAAAGGTCTTCTAAACAAGCTTCCATCTTGTGGTTTGCTAACTGTTTTTAGTAATTGGTTATCCAGGTTTCTCACTGAGGGTGATTTGCTGATGCTATCGAGGCAGCGTTATGTGGGCCGGAAAACTGCTAGCTTGGGGGGAGACAAAGACTATAATAGATTAACAGTAGCCACTGGCAGAGGTGAAAGAGATTATTGCAGTGCTTCTATTGGAATGAGCAGAAGCCTGAAAAACAAGATGCAGGATATTTCAGAGACTGCTGGGAGTCATTGCGGTTCAAGTAAACACATGGGTTGTGTTAGGGTAGCTAAGAATAGAAACAGGAGTTTAGTAAATAAATTTGATAAATATGAGGCATTGGTCAAAACATCAAAGGCAGATATTGTTGGGATATCAGAGATGTGGTGTCACACAGATATAAGGAATGCAGAACTGGAATTTGAGGAGTACAACGTCTACAGAAAGGATAGACAGGATAGGAAGGGAGGAGGAGTTATGCTATTAGTTAAGAAACACACAAAATCCAAGGAAGTGAAGCCAGTTGACATCGCTGGACAGTGCAGTGTCGAGTCCGTTTGGTGTGACATAAGCATTGGGAGATCAAAATTGAGAGTAGGAGTGTTCTATAGGCCTAATGACTCTGATGAGTATAATAAGAATTTGTACAGGGAAATAGAGTGGGCCAGTAAATCAGAGAGTCTTTTAATGGGAAATTTTAATTTTCCAGATATTGACTGGAATTTGTGGTCTGGTCACTCACACACCAGCAAGGCTTTTGTGCATTAATTGGATGATTGTTTTCTACATCAGCATGTTCGGGAGGCAACTAGAAGGAGTAATACTCTTTATTTGAATATCAGTAGTGATTCTTCATGCATTAAGAATCTGCAGATAAATGAACCACTAGGTGGCAGTGATCACAGTGTGCTGAAGTGGGATTTACTCAAAGAAGTAACTACCATTAGGGGTAAATGGTAGGGTTATTGCTTTCATAAAGGCAACTACGATGGAATGAGACAGTATTCAAATTCTATACAGTGGGACCAACTGATGATGTTACCAACAGCAAATTCAAAATGGGAAGCATTCAAAGAACTTATCTTGGAAGCTACTAGGCTTTACATACCAACTAAGATATATTGTTCAAGGTTTAGGCCTAAAGGGATGTCGGATGAACTAATGAGACATATTATTATTATTATTATTATTATTATTATTAGCCATATGGTACAAGGAAGCCTGAGGCTTATGCTGCACCAGCCAAAAAAAAAAAAAAAATCCTGAGTTACCCGCTGAGAAAGAAAGAAGAGAGAGGAGGAGAAAGAGAGAGAGAGAGAGAGAGAGAGAGAGAGAAATGGAGAGAGAGAGAAAGGGAGAGAGAGAGAGAGAGAAGTACAAAGGAATCACCAAGAAAGAGAAGAATGATGATATCCAGCTCAGGACCCTGGGTTTGCCAAGCCCATACTCACCAGATGTGAGTCCCCGGGGAACATGGCAGAGAAGAAAAATGCATAGGATACATACAAATTAACACGTGACACAGAAGCCTAGGACAGAAGCCTATGATAGATACAAGTTGATCTGTAACCAAGCTACAAAGGAGGTAAGGCAGGCGAAGGCAGACTACGAGAAATCTTTGGGAAGGGATGCAAAGAAAAACAGCAAAGAGTTCTTCACTTATGTAAACTCTAGAAGGAAGGGGATGAATCAGATTGGTCCACTTGATATCGACAGGTCAACTGTTGATGATCTGCTCATCAACATGAGGAATTGTTCAGCGAGGGGAATGCCAGAGGCATATTCAACTCTCGCAGTAAGCTAGAGAATCTGGTAATAACTGAGAGTAAAGTGGAGGAGCAATTGTTGAAGATAAACACAAGAAAGGCACCTGGGGTGGATGGGATCTATCCAGTTATATTAAAGGAGGCAGCAAAGGAAGTAAGCAAACCCTTAGCCCTAATTATGAGAGCTTCCTCGGACTTAGGGGAGGTACACACAAACTGGAGATGTGCAAATGTGACCCCAATTCACAAAGCAGGATCAAATGCTGACACAAGTAATTATAAACCTGGAACAGAATTTAAACTCACAGTGTTTAACTTCTGTTCCAGGAAAATTAATGGAGGCACTGGTTAAAGAAGCACTGCAGGATCATCTAGACAAGACTTCAGTTAAAGCTCGGACATAGCATGGTTTTGTTAAGGGGAAGTCTTGCCTGACCAATTTATTATTATTATTAGCCATATGGTACAAGGAAGCCTGAGGCTTATGCTGCACCAGCCAAAAAAAAAAAAAATAAATAAATAATTCACGAGTTACCCCCTGAGAAAGAAAGAAGAGAGAGGAGGAGAGAGAAAGAGAAAGGCAGAGAGAATTACAAAGGAATCACCAAGAAAGAGAAGAATGATGATATCCAGCTCAGGACCCTGGGTTTGCCAAGCCCATACTCACCAGATATAAGCCCCCGGGGTTAAATTTTGATTGGATACTATGATGCAGTCACAAAAGAACTGGATGCAGGGAATAATGTTGATATTATATATTTGGATCTTAGAAAGGCCTTTGATACTGTTGCACATGGAAGACTGCTGCACAAATTGGAGCAGTGTGGCATTGGAGGCAAATTGCTGCTTTGGATAAAGGGGTGGTTGAGGTGGAGAAGACAGAGAGTGGTAATCAATGGACACTGCTCATCATGGAGTAATGTTATTAGTGGATTCTCTCAGGGTTCAGTGTTGGGTCCATTATTGTTTTCTGTATTTATAAATGATATTGATGATAGTGTATTAAGCTTAATGTCCAAGTTTGCAGATGATACGAAGGTTGGCAGGGTTGTCAAGGACACTACTGACACTATGCTGTTGCAAAAGGATCTGGAAAGGTTGAGCAGATGGGCTGAGAGGTGGCAAATGAAGTTTAACATTGACAAATGTAAAGTACTACATATAGGAAACAGCAACCCCAGAGCAACGTATCAACTCTGGGGTACACTGACAGTGGTAGAGAATAAAAGGGACCTGGGCGTGGTTGTGCAGGCAGATATGATGTTCTCTGAGCAGTGCAGACTGGCTGCAAGAGTAGCTCATGGTGTATTGTCAATGATATATAGGAATTTTTCTAGCAGGGATGAGGAGGTGATTATTCCCTTGTATAAGGCAATGGTCAGGCCACACCTAGAGTACTTTATACAGGTCTGGAGGCCTCATTTCAAGAAGGATGTAGAGCTGCCGAAACGAGTACAGAGAATGGCAACGAGATTAGTGAATGGAACAAAGAGTTGCTTTTACGAAAAAAGGCTTAAGTATTGCAAATTACAGTGTCTGGAGACTAGGCACCAGCGAGGTGATCTGATAGAGGTGTATAAAGCCTTGAATGGTTTGAGCATGCTGAAGGGATTCTTCCTCTTGCTCAGAATAATCACCTGAGAGGTCATAAATTCAAATTGAGGAAAGACAGATGTAGGATAGACGTGCGGAAATTTGCCTTTAGCCAGCGGGTGGTTGGTTGGTGGAACAGACTTCCATCCCTTGTCATGGAAGTTGTTAGCCTAAATAAGTTTAAGGCTCAGCTGGACAGGTAGTTCGAATGAACATAGGGGTGAAGTGGAAGTAGTTTTTTTTTTTTTTTTTTTTGGCTGATGCTGCATAAGCTTGCTTTCTTGCATTAAATGCCTCTACTAATGCTAATGCTAGATGGCTCTCTGTCTTCTAACTTCTCCACTAATGCCGGTGTCCCCCAAGGTTAAGTTTCCCCCCCCCCACACTCTTTTCCTCTTGTATATCAATGACCTTCTTCCATTGACTGGAAATCCTATCCATAGTTTTGCCGATGATAACACATTGCATTCCACTTTCCATTTTATAAACCTTTCCCTGTTCAATCAGCCTCAACTTCTCGAAAATCTGTTACCAATTCCTTAAATGCCTATCTTCAGGTAATTCTGCAGTGGGGCAAAGAGAACTTAGTTGATTTCAACCCTTCTACAACTCAGTCTTGTCTTATATCTCACAAAAAGGATTCTTCTGCTCCTATGCTTATCTTTAATGGCAAAATGATATATCTCTTTTGGGGATTACCCTGACTTCTAATCTCTCTCTTGGCACAAGCACATTACAAATATTGCTTTCTCTGCATGTAAAAAACTTGGTTTTCTCTTTCGCTCTCGGCGTTACTTTTCTTTCAAACAGCTGCTCACTCCGTATAAATTGCAAATCCGCCCTGCCATGGAATATTGTTCCCACAACTGGGGTGGTTCCCCCAAAACCTCTCTCAGGCTTCTTGATTCCATTCAGAAAAGGGCAGTTAGGTTAATTAATGATTCATCTCTAACAGAGTCTCTCCACTCGCTGTCTCATAGACGTGCTCTTTCTGCTGCATGCCTCTTCTACAGATACTTCCATGGGTACTGTTCTTCTGAAATGACTTTCTATAATTCCTGCTCTCTTTCAAAACAGTCCGAACGCGTGCTGCCACCAGCCAACGTCCATTTACTGTCCAACTTCAAACTCACAGAACCAACTTTTCATCTTCCTTGTTTATTCATTCAACTACCGTTTTCTGGAACAACCTTCCTTCATACTTATTTCCTGAAAATTAGAATCAATAGAAATTCAAGTTTAACGTTAACAAATATCTTCTTTCGTCTTCTCAACCTCCAACCCAAGCACGGTACTAAGTACTATAGGTTCTAATACCTTTTGTGTTAGGGGTTTACATAAAAAAAAAAAAGAAAAAAAGAGGAAGGGTCTCATCAGTATTTAGCTTACTCAATCTAGTAAAAGCCAAAAACATCTCAATTAGATCGCATTTGTTGTCAACATCCAGATTTTGCAGTATGGTTTCCATTTTTGAACATATATTAATAAGTTTGGTTCTGGCGGCTGATGTGATCTGGTTTCTCTGCTTTGACACAACATCCTGTAGCTCAGACCTGATGAACATAATTTGCTTACCATTGGGAATACTGAGTTCCTTATCACTGTGGGATGGCTGAGGAGAGTGTTTAACATGCACAGTAGTTTTCTCCAATACTAGTGGGAATGAGGAAGGTGACTGTAACAGTATATGGTTGCATTCTAGTGCACTGCTTGTTTGAGAGTATGTGGTGCATATTGTAGTTTTCAGGGTATACTAGCTCTATTTATGGCAGCTATGAGTTCTGTCTCCACTACTTCATAGTCACTGTGAACAATAACTTGGTAAACAATTTGGAATATCAAGGTCATTCCAGATAATCAAAATCGCACCAAGTTGATTTCAAAGGGCCACTCTGAACAAGCACAGTGACGATATGATGGTCTCTGTAGGTGGATTTGTTGCTGAGAAGAAAGTCAGTGAAGAATTGGGCTAAAAGTGGGGGTTTTTGGTGGAGGGAGGCAGTCTGGCTGGAAATAGCCCTATAAGTCCCAGACTACTTTGAAGTGCCAATCAAGCCATCAAGGGCAGATATTGTTGGGATATCGCAGACGTGGTATCACACAGACATAAGCAGTGCAGAATTCGAATTTGGGGAGTACAATATATACAGAAAGGATAGACAGGAAGGGAGGGAGGAGTTATGCTGTTAGTTAAGAAATACATAAAATCTAAGGAAGTGCATCGAATTGATGATGATGATGGACAATGCAAAGTTGAGTCTGTTTGGTGTGACATAAGCACTGGGAAAGGAAAAATGAGAGTAGGTGTGAGTTATAGGCCTAATGAACGTGATGAGTATAATGAGCAATTGTGCAGAGAAATAGATTGGGCCAGTAAATCGGAGTGTCTTATAATGGGAGATTTTAATTTCCCAGAGATTGATTGGAATTTGTGGGTTGGTCACTCACACACTAGCAAGACTTTTGTGGATTTATTGGATGATTGTTTTCTACAGCAGCATGTTCGAGAGGCAACTAGACGGAGTACTACCCTTGATCTGATTATTAGTAGTGATTCTTCATGCATTAAGAATTTGCAGATAAAGGAACCACTAGATGGCAGTGATCACAGTGTGCTGAAGTGGGATTTACCAAAAGGTAACTACCATCAAGGGTAAAGGGAAGGATTTTTGCTTTTGTAAAGGTGCCTATGGTGGTCTGAGACAGTATTTAAATTCTATGTGGTGGAACCAACTGATGATGTTACCAAAAGCAAATTCAAAAAGGGAAGCATTCAAAGAATTAATCTTGGAAGATAGTAGGCTTTTCATACCAACTAAGAAATATTGTTCACAATTTAGGCCTAAATGATCAGATGAACTAATTAGATCTGTGACAGAGAAGAAAAATGCATGGGATACATATAAAATAACAGCCGAGACAGAAGCCTATGATAGATATAAGCTGATCTGTTGCCAAGTCACAAAGCAGGTTAGGCAGGCGAAGGCAGATTACGAGAAATCTTTGGCAAAGGATGCAAAGAAAAACAGCAAAGAGTTCTTTACTTATGTAAACTCTAGAAAGAAGGGGGATGAATCAGATTGGTCCACTTGATATCAGTGGTTCAACTGTTGATGATCCTGCTCACGTAACTAACAAATTAAATGAATATTTTGCATCTGCAATCACCCATGAGGAATTATTCAGGGAGGGGAATGCCATAGGTATATTAAACTCTGGCAGTAAGCTTGATAATCTTGTAATAACTGAGAGTAAAGTGGAGGAGAAATTGTTGAAGATAAACATAAGAAAAGCACCTGGGGTGGATGGAATCTATGCAGTTATATTAAAGGAGGCAGCAAAGGAAGTAAGCAAACCCTTAGCCATAATTATGAGAAATTTCTTGGACTCAGGGGAGGTACCCATGTGTTGTAAAATTGATATCACCTTCCCAAAGAATTATTAGCATGTTGGACTAGGAGAGTTGGTTAGAAAAGAAGCTTCCTATATATAATATATATATAAAGGTAATCCCCATTGTTTCATAATAGCACCATTTTCGTGTAATCAGCAGGGGTATTGGGCCCTGTCTCATGATAAGTATTCAGGAAGGCAAACCCAAGCTGGGAAGGAAATCACCGAAGGTACCAGCAGGGTTAATCCCATATTGGATGAATGATGTCAGTAGTGCCTGACCCACATAATATGCAAGCAATACAACCCTAAAGGGTGTCAATTCCTGTAGCTTCATATGTACCTGCAAGTCATGGAAGGCATATAGATTGTATCGTTGGTAGGCCAAATCTGGTTTATTTGTCTCTGATTGTTTTTAGAAGTACTCTTGTAGTAGATCAGTTGCATATGAGACATACCGGATCATTCACTAAATTGATCTTACAGGAGAATGAGGTTTGGATGATTACATACTAATAGGTGAGTACCATTGGGAATTGTATTGTTTATCTCAGCTGGTGTCCAGCTGAAATGCTCAGAGTGTGAAGGTCTGAATGTGCAGGCTGAGTACAGTTATTATTATTTATGAGTTCCAGTGAGGAAAGGATGCAATTTAAGTTGACCAGATTCAGTATGGTTCCACCAGGAGGTTTTGCTAAAGCGAGCCTGACAGTGATGGTTGAGGCAACATAGCCATAGATGGGAATTTATCTCTGCTGGTAGCGTAGATCGCAACATTTATAATTTCCTGGAGGGTAATCCTGCATCTGGTGAAGATGCCATGAGCATAGGCTGAGAAAGCATTATAATTTTCTTTTTCAATAATGAATCAAAGTTAATTGCCTTCGAGGAGTTCATGCATAGGTGCGGTTAAGATGCTACTTAAAGTCATCATATTGGAGACAGTGATATAAAATATGCTCCCAGTCCTCGAGGTCACCACATTTTCAATGAGGATCATTAACAATGTCAAGGGCATCTAATTTTCACTTTAGGGAGCCAGAAAGGTGATGTACAGCCCTGCAGAATACCATGTAGGAGGTCTGGGATAGGTAATATCTACTTATGGCAAAAATCTTCTAGTAGTGGCACCTTTTGTAGTTTCCCATCAGCCCTACCAGAGCTGAGTAAGATGTTGTCTCAGATGATTATCTTTTTGCTCAGAATAATTGTGGATATCAATTGTAAAATCAAGGATGGTAGTGAGAATGGCCCTATTCCGATGTGTATTGCAGTTTACAGCGAATGAAATCCAGGGGCAAAACACTAGCTAGAATTACAGTACAGCAGGAGCAAGTGATAGTAAGTATTATGGTTCTTTGTATAGATTGGAGTTTTGCAGCATTCCATGCCAGGTTGACTCTATGTCACCTAGCCCCAGCAATAGGTAACAATGGGCAGGAAAATTGCCCTGTAGATAATGGCCAAGATCCTACCACAGAGGCTCCAGTCTGTGCATGAGATCCTCATAATAAGAGCAGTATACTTGGAAATTTTATCAGATACTGCAGGTGTGAAAGGAAGGTTATTTTGTTGTCAATGATAATGTTCAAATACTTGATTTGGGTCGCAAGCCCAGCAGACTTGGGTTAAATTTTAATAACTGGGGATGTGTTTATGCTTAGGTACTTTTCAGTAAGAAGGTCCTTGTCTTATCTGGAGAAATTTTTAGATGGTGGTTATTCATTCAATTGATTAGCTGCGAGATAGTACTGTTAGTGCGGTCGTCCAAACAGCTCTAGATGTGGGACAGGACAGTAAGTACCAGGTCATCGGCAAAAGTACATCCCACAATGTCCAAATCCGGGTTCAAGAACAGTGAACCATAGGAATGGTCCCAAGACAGATCCTTGTGGACAGCCTCTGGCTATTGGTCTGATTGTTTGCTTGAAGGTTGTGGTAACTGAAATTAGTTCTTTAGCCAGCTTGAACGGCAGTGGTAAAGGTTTCCAGGTAGCTTTGCTTGTCTGAGTCTTCTAAGTAGGGAAGGCCACCATAAATTGTCGAAATCTACTCTTATGGCAAGGGGGTATTTATTTTCTATATGGGTTGCAGTCTGGATAAGGTAGTGAATGACATCGGTTGTGCTATGTCCAGATTTAAAGCCAAACTGCTTTGGGGATCCCATTTGGTTTTAAGTTTAGTGGGCAGTAAGACTGAAGAAAATCAGACTTTCCAGCAGTTTTCCAAGAACCAGCAGGAAAGTGATAGGGTGATATGAATTGGGCAAGTGGTGGGGAGGGCTTCACTGGGTTTTTTTAACAAGGGTCTGATGTTTGCAATTTCCAGGTATCCAGAAAGATGCCTTCATATAGGCATTTGTTGAGCAGTATGAGAATAGTATTTGGCCTGGTAGGAGTAGCTTTCTTTAGAAACTTAACCTTTGATAGGTCGAGGCCTGGACACTTGTCATTCCTCAGTGCCACTGTTAGCTCTGCTGAGGTGAATGGTTCCTCTGTCTCAGGATTACGATAATTGATGGGAGCCACACAATACTCAATTTGTAATAGGTTTGGCATCCTTGGTGAATAGGGTATTCAAGATGTTTTCAACTAATTGCTCCCAGGTTGTTGTCATGTCTCCAGTAGGTGTCAGTGTTGAATTACACTTGGGATCTGATCATTAATAGTATGATAGACAAGCCCCCAGGGCTCCAAGTTGCCAGTCATGGTAAAAAGTGTGTGCCAAGAAGCACGGTAAGCCTCTAAAAGCATTGGTCAGGGAACTTCCTTGACCAGCAGTGAAGTGCTGGGCAAAGAAGTACTCACACACTGGAATTCCTTCCTAGCAGAGTGTACAGAGTGGTGAAGCCTTTCAAGATTTTAGGCTCACCATGGGATATCCTTAATGTTGGGACTGATATCATCTATCATGCTTGCCCAGTGGCCAGGCGTGATAGATGATATCAGTGAGTTGAGTTGAGTTTGGAGTGCTGTTGCAGATAGGAGGTTGTAAGAGTCCAGGTTGTCTGTTGGAAACCGAGACTTTCGTTCCCAAGAAGAGATCCCAATTGGAGGCAGACTTGATATTGAAGCAGATGATGTTATGAATAAAAGTTGGGGCCTGCGTCAGCCAAATGACCAAGGCATTTAACTTTAGGTAATGGCCTTATAGTCAGAGGTGATCCAGGCAACCTGAGCACACCATTCCTAGAAGAGAGGAGAAAGATCTGTATGCCAGTACAGATCTGTCTCTTACCATTGTTTGACACATAATGGCCTTTAGCTGCTATTGCACCGTAAAACCTCCAATAACAACAACAGATCTGTTTCCTGTCTGACAAGTGCTGGTAATTGGCATCAATTTCACTTTTCCACATGGTGTTGCAAAAAGTGGGCAGGCTGCCTGGCTGATTTAGTACATTCAGCTGTCAGGTATGCAGATAATCTTCCAGGAGCTGTCCATGGTGGGATCCCACTCTGTCTACAGTGGTACTATATATACCAAAGTTGAGATTGGCAGTTTACTTCACTTCCAATTAGGAGCTTGACTGGAGTGAGTGAGGGCTATCTGGAGATACCGAATGATATGTTGGATATCCCTGTGTGTCTAGCATAGGTGGAGATGAGATGAATTGTGCCAAGTTCAGTGGATATCTGTGCATAAGCAGCATTTGGTGGAGACAGTGAGTTAACTTTGGTTACTGTGACATTTGGTGGAGACAGTGAGTTAACTTTGGTTACTGTGACCGTGGGATTGAGTACAGTGATGACAGCCCATGGAGTGTAAGGTTGCACCCTATGATGCGATAACTCCTGGGATATCCTTATACTTTAGACAATTGCGTATATGGTTCCTAGACCAAAATTAAGTCTATATTTTGTTCATCTACTATCAACTAAATTTTGTCATCAGCAACTCTAGGCTGCTGTTCTTTTATCTGTAAAAATTTAAGCTTGGATGCAGGGTTCCTGTTGGTGCGTTCAGCCATAATCTGTTTTTTGCTGGACTAACAGCTTTTCTTTTAGGCAGACTGGTAGAATCTCTGATAGAGTGAACACACTCTAGCCTTGCCAACTTGCAGTTTACACAGAGAGGGTCTTGATTTAATTTGGCCACTCTTTATATTCATGCCCTTTCTGGGCACAATGTCCACAGATGGATTCCATTACATATGTGTTGTGTGCCCAAATTTCAGGCACTTGAAGCATTTCACGACTGGGGCATGCTCCCAAAGGTGAGCAAAGCTCCATCCATGGTAAACATACTCCTGAGACTTCAGGATGATGCTCCACACCTTGGGAAGAACTCCAGTACCCAATTGCAAAGGTTACCAGATTACTCTCTTGCTGAAAGTCTCTTCGTTCCACTTAATTCTAAGTTTTGGTGGTACATCTCTTCCAGAGTTCCTCTGGGGATAAAGATTTGTCAACATGAAAAAAGACTATAGATGGGCTCCTTTTCTTGGGGGCTTCAGTTTTTAAATCAATGGATGCAATGGCAGGGTTCTCCACTTTGCTTCTTTCCTGGAGGCAGTTTCAATAATGATTTCAGGACTGCGCATCTTCCGTATGCTCTTCATTCTTATAGATTTTAGTTGCATCCTAACTTTTATGGTTACTGTTTGCTTTACCACCTCACTGATGATATCAAGCGATACATCTCCATTGGGCCTTAAAATTACAGGTTTGGCATTTTGATTTTGGTCTTCTCTTTTGGGGACTGTGCTTGTTTCTCATTTGCCAGTGGGGTCCTCAGCACCTCTGCAAACAAGGAGGGGTGTTGTAGTATTTCATTTTGTTTCTCCTACTATTCCCTAAGTTGATCAACTTATGGAATAGTGGGAGCTTTATAATATTTGTTTTCAACATATAAATTTAAAACAACTCTCTCCAGTTTAGCATTAGCATTAGTAGAGGCATTTGATGCAAGAAAGCAAGCTTATGCAGCATCAGCCAAATAAAAAAAAAAAAAAAAAACGACTTCACCCCTCTGTTCGTTCAAAATACCTGTCCAGCTGAGTCTTAAACTTATTAGCATTAGCATTAGTAGAGGCATATGATGCAAGAAAGCAAGCTTATTCAGCATCAGCCAAAAAAAAAGAAAAAAAAAAAAAAAAAAACAACCACTACTCCCATTTCACCCCTCAATTCGTTCGAAATACCTGTCCAGCTGAGCCTTAAATTTGTTTAGGCTATCAACTTCAACAACAAGCGATGGAAGTCTATTCCACAAACCAACTGCCCGCTGGCTAAAGGTGAATTTCCGCACATCTATCCGACATCCGTCCTTCCTCAATTTGAATTTATGCCCTCTCAGGTGATTATTCTGAGCAAGAGGAAGAATTCCATCGGCATTGAGCATGCTCAAGCCATTCAAAGCCTTGTACACCTCTATCAGATCACCTTGGCGATGCCTAGTCTCCAGGCTCTGTAATTTGCAAAACTTAAGCCTTTCTTCGTAAGAGCAACCCTTTGTTCCATTCACTAATCTTGTTGCCCTTCTCTGTACTCGTTCCAGCAGCTCTACATCCTTCTTGAAATGAGGCCTCCAGACCTGTATACAGTACTCAAGGTGTGGCCTGACCAATGCCTTATACAAGGGAATAATCACATCCCTGTCCCTGCTAGAAAAATTCCTGTATATCATTGACAAGACACCATGAGCTACTCTTGCAGCTCGTCTGCACTGCTCAGAGAACTTCATATCTGCCTGCACAATTACCCCCAGGTCCTTTTCATTCTCTACCACTGTCAGCGTAGTACCACAGAGTTGATACGTTGATCTGGGGTTACTGTTTCCCATATGTAGTACTTTACATTTGTCAATGTTAAACTTCATTTGCCACCTCTCAGCCCATCTGCTCAACCTTTCCAGATCCTGTTGCAGCAGCATAGTATCAGTAGTGTCCTTAACAACCCTGCCAACCTTTGTATCGTCTGCAAACTTGGACATTAAGCCTGATACACCATCATCAATATCATTTATAAATACAGAAAACAACAATGGACCCAACACTGAACCCTGAGGAACTCCACTAATAACATTAGTCCACGTTGAGCAGTGTCCATTGATTACCACTCTCTGTCTTCTACCACTCAACCATCCCTTTATCCATAGCAGCAATTTGCCTCGAATGCCACACTTCTCCAATTTGTGCAGCAGTCTTCCATGCGCAACAGTATCAAAAGCCTTTCTAAGATCCAAATATATATCAAAGTTATTCCCTGCATCCAGTTCTTTTGTGACTACATCATAGTATCCAATCAAATTGGTCAGACAAGACCTGCCCTTAACAAACCCATGCTGTGTCTGAGCTATAACTGAATTCTTGTCCAGATGATCCTGCAGTGCTTCTTTAACCAGTGCCTCCATTAATTTTCCTGGAACCGAAGTTAAACTAACAGGTCTATAATTACTTGTGTCAGCCTTTGATCCTCCTTTGTGAATTGGGGTTACATTTGCACATCTCCAGTCCATGGGTACCTCCCCTGAGTCCAAAGAAGCTCTCATAATTATGGCTAGGGGTTTGCTTACTTCCTTTGCTGCCTCCTTTAATATAACTGGATAGATCCCAACCACCCCGGGTGCCTTTTTTATGTTTATCCTCAACAATTTCTCCTCCACTTTCCTCTCAGTTATTAGAAAATCATCTAGCTCACTGCCAATGTTTACTTCACCTACGACATTCCCCTTCCTGAATAACTCCTCATGTGTGAATGTAGATGCAAAATACTCGTTTAGATTGTTAGCCACCTGAGCTGGATCCTCAACTGTTGAACCATCAACATCCAGTGGACCAATCTGATTCATCCCTTTCCTTCTTGAGTTTAAATAGGTAAAGAACTCTTTTCTGTTTTTCTTTGCATCCTTTGCCAAGGATTTCTCATAATCTGCCTTTGCCTGCCTAATCTCCTTTGTGACTTGGTTACAGACCAACTTATATCTATCATAGGCTTCCACGTCACCCATTAATTTGTATGTATCCCATGCATTTTTCTTCTCTGCCATATGTCTCATTAGTTCATCTGACAACCATTTAGGCCTGAACCTTGAACAATATTTCTTGGTTGGTATGTAAAGCCTGGTAGCTTCCAAGATTAGTTCCTTGAATGCTTCCCATTTTGAATGGGAATAATGCTTCCCATTATTTAGGCTATCAACTTCCATGACAAGGGATGGAAGTCTGTTCCACCAGCCAACCACTTGCTGGCTAAAGGCAAATTTCCGCACATCTATCCTACATCTGTCTTTCCTCAATTTGAATTTATGCCCTCTCAGGTGATTATTCTGAGCGAGAGGAAGAATCCCATCAGCATTGAGCATGCTCAAACCATTCAATGCTTTATACACCTTTATCAGATCACCTCGCTGGTGCCTTGTCTCCAGACACTGTAATTTGCAAAACTTAAGCCTTTCTTCGTAAGAGCACCCCCTTTGTTTCATTCACTAATCTTGTTGCCCTTCTCTGTACTCGTTCCAGCAGCTCTACATCCTTCTTGAAATGAGGCCTCTAGACCTGTATACAGTACTCTAGGTGTGGCCTGACCATTGCCTTATACAAGGGAATAATCACCTCCTTATCCCTGCTAGAAAAATTCCTATATATCATTGACAATACACCATGAGCTACTCTTGCAGCCAGTCTGCACTGCTCAGAGAACTTCATATCTGCCTGCACAACCACCCCAAGGTCCCTTTCATTCTCTACCACTGTCAGTGTAGTACCACAGAGTTGATACGTTGGTCTGGGGTTGCTGTTTCCCATGTGTAGTACTTTACATTTGTCAATGTTAAACTTCATTTGCCACCTCTCAGCCCATCTGCTCAACCTTTCCAGATCCTGTTGCAGCAGCATAGCGTCAGTAGTGTCCTTGACAACCCTGCCTACCTTTGTATCATCTGCAAACTTCGACATTAAGCTTGATTTACCATCATCAATATCATTTATGAATACAGAAAACAATAATGGACCCAACACTGAACCCTGAGGGACTCCACTAATAACATTAGTCCACGACAAGCAGTGTCCATTGATTACCACTCTCTGTCTTCTCCCCCTCAGCCACCCCTTTATCCACAGCAGCAATTTGCCTCCAATGTCACACTGCTCCAATTTGTGCAGCAGTCTTCCATGTGCAACAGTATCAAAAGCCTTTCTAAGATCCAAGTATATAATATCAAAGTTATTCCCTGCATCCAGTTCCTTTGTGACTGCATCATAGTATCCAATCAAATTGGTCAGGCAAGTCTTCGACTTAACAAAACCATGCTGTATCTGAGCTATAACTGAAGTCTTGTCTAAATGATCCCGCAGTGCTTCTTTAACTAGTGCCTCCATTAATTTTCGTGGAACAGAAGTTAAACTCACAGGTCTATAATTGCTTGTGTCAGCCTTTGATCCTCCTTTGTGAATTGGGGACACATTTGCACATCTCCAGTCTGCGGGTACTTCCCCTGAGTCCAAGGAAGCTCTCATAATTATGGCTAAGGGTTTGCTTACTTCCTCTGCTGCCTCCTTTAATATAACTGGATAGATCCCATCCACCCCGGGTGCCTTTCTTGTGTTTATCTTCAACAGTTTCTCCTCCACTTTACTCTCAGTTATTACAAGATTCTCTAGCTTACTGCTAGAGTTGAATACACCTCTGGCTTTCCCCTCGCTAAATAACTCCTCATGTGTGAATGTCGATGCAAAATATTCATTTAGTTTGTTAGCTTCCTGAGCAGGATCATCAACAGTTGACCCATCGATATCAAGTGGACCAATCTGATTCATCCCCTTCCTTCTAGAGTTTACATAAGTAAAGAACTCTTTGCTATTTTTCTTTGCATCCCTTGCCAAAGATTTCTCGTACTCTGCCTTCGCCTGCCTAACCTTCTTTGTAACTTGGTTACAGATCAAATTGTATCTATCATAGGCTTCTGTGTCATGTGTTAATTTGTATGTATCCCATGCATGTTTCTTCTCTGCCATATGCCTCATCAGTTCATCTGACATCCATTTAGGCCTAAACCTTGAACAATATTTCTTAGTTGGTATGTAAAGTCTAGTAGCTTCCAAGATAAGTTCTTTGAATGCTTCCCATTTTGCATTTGCTGTTGGTAACATCATCAGTTGGTCCCACTGTATAGAATTTAAATACTGTCTCAGTCCATTGTAGTCGCCTTTACGAAAGCAATAACCCTTCCCTTTACCCCTAATGGTAGTTACCTCTGAGTAAATCCAACTTCAGCACACTGTGATCACTGCCACCTAGTGGTTCATTTATCTGCAGATTCTTAATGCATGAAGAATCACTGTTGATAATCAAATCAAGAGTATTCCTCCCTGTAGTTGCCTCCCGAACATGCCGATGTAGAAAACAATCATCCAATAAATCCACAAAAGCCTTGCTAGTGTGTGAGTGACCAGCCCCCAAACTCCAGTCAGTATCTGGGAAATTAAAATCTCCCATATAAGACTCTCTGATTTACTGGCCCACTCTATTTCCCTGTACAGTTTCTTATTATACTCATCAGAGTCATTAGGCCTATAGCACACTCCTATTCTCAATTTTGATCTCCCAATGCTTATGTCACACCAAACTGACTCGACACTGCACTGTCCAGCAATGTCCACTGGCTTCACTTCCTTGGATTTTATGTATTTCTTAACTAATAGCATAACCCCCTCCTCCCTTCCTATCCAGTCTATCCTTTCTGTAGACGTTGTACTCCCCAAATTCCAGTTCTGCATTCCTTATATCTGTGTGACACCAAGTCTCTGATATCCCAACAATATCTGCCTTTGATGTTTTGAGCAATACCTCAAATTCATCAAATTTATTTACTAAACTCCTAGCATTGGTGTACACGCAAGTATACATGCACTTATTTCTATTCTTAGCTACCCTAACACAACCCATGTGTTTACTTGTACCGCAATGACTCCCAGCAGTCTCTGAAATATCCTGAATCTTGTTTTTCAGGCTTCTGCTCATTCCAATAGTAGCAGTGGAAGAATTCTTTCACCTCTGCCAGTGGCTACTGTTAATCTATTCGTCTTTGTATCCCTCCAAGCTAGCAGTTTTCCGACCCACCTAACACTGCCTCGATAGCATCAGCAAATATTCTTGCACCCTTTCTATTTAAGTGTATCCCATCCCTGTAGAAGCAATCTCCCCTGTTAACAAGTACAGACCAGGCTGAAAAAAATTCTGCCCCTTGAGCCTTGCACAATCTTTCCAGAGCCGAATTGATCGGCAAGGCTCTCATCATATACTCCCTCCTATCGTGTCTGGGCAGAATTGCAGACACTTTCAAATTCAACCCTATTTCACGGCTTTTTTTCAACAGTGACCTGTACTTGTTAAGCAATTCTGCCGGTCTCCTACTCTTGATATCTTTAGTGCCAACAAGTTTGGACCATATCTTCCCAAATTTGGTTCTTGCAGCCAAGGTAATTCAGTTCATCTGCTGAGCAATA
The DNA here is from genome assembly GCF_048544385.1 of Mastigoproctus giganteus. Lineage (NCBI taxonomy): Eukaryota > Metazoa > Arthropoda > Arachnida > Uropygi > Thelyphonidae > Mastigoproctus > Mastigoproctus giganteus. Next base: position 155,949,331 of record NC_143577.1, read on the forward strand.
AACTCTTCCAGTTCCAGTCTGATGTTCATCACCTGAGCAATGGGCGTACCATCTGAAATGATCTAGTCCTCTTCTGGTGAGTTGCTGTAATCACCATCAATGATGAAAATCCACAAGGGCAGGAATTGGAGTGGGAGAATCAGTTGCAAATTGCAACAGAGGTTGGGCTCAAAGTTTGGAGATGGAGAATCTGATGGGGTTTTTCTCAAGGCTCTGCAGTTTAACAGAGGCCCAGGATGCTCATTGGATGGCAGTCTGCATGTCATTAATGATGGTCTCTGCCTAACAATCCTACATCTTGTGGCTCTAGATAGAGAATCACAAAATTTGGATACTGGAAATTTTCAAATTATCAATGTTAGGTAGGTACACCTTGAAAGGGAGAAGCACAAGGAGAAGAACAGTGGTCTTCCCTTGGTCTGATGAATAGATCCCAGGCAATAAGCCAACAAAGTTTTTGTCTGATTTTGACAGGGGGGGGGGGAGTTAGAGAAAGACTGAATCACTAAAAATGGTTCTAGGATCCCCAGACAACTTTTGTTGGAGGTTTTCTGGGGAATGCTCAACACAGCAGTGAAGTCAATTTTTGCATCTAATGAATGGTTTAAGAGTTGGCACAACCAAGCAGGAAGGATGGGGGGGGGGACTCAAATTCTAAGTGAAACATGATGAAAGTTGCTGGAGGGGGGTTATAATTTGTGATGCAGAAGATGGTGGAAAAGCCAGATTTGATTTACAAAGGCTGGATCCAGCTGGAATCCAGTTGGCTCCATGTTATTCAATAGGCAATAATGTATGAAAATGTTGATCCCCATAACTTTAGAAGTGATGAACGAAAGACAATGAGATTTATATGTTTTAGAGAACCCAATGATCTTTATAAAACAATGCCAAGGCTGAAATTTTCCATGTGGTATTTCAGAAGTTCCTGACTACCGAAATATTTGAACTGGTGAAAAATCTAAGTTGACAATGCCTTTGTTGTTTGTTGCTTCTGTTGTTTCTCCTTGTAGACTCCAACTCCACATTTGTATACTTTGTGTTGCAGTACAAACTCTGTAAGTTCAGAGATTGTGGAGTTTTAGTGTTGGTCTGCAAAGTGTAGTGCTGGGTTGGGTTGTTCTTTACTAATTTATCTGCATGGCCCCTGGTGGGATCCCACGTAGTCTGTCCTCTGCCCCTAGGAGGCAGGCCAGTAAGATATAGCATTAGTAGGGAATAGCAAGGTCTCTGTCAGGGGCAAACCCTGGATGATGTCTGAGCTTGCCAGGGAGGACTGACTGGCCGACGGGGCTAGCCAGGTGGGTAAAGTGCTTGCCTGGCAACCCAAAGGTTGCGGGTTCGATTCCCGCCTCGGGCTTGGATCAAAGTACTGCAAAAACCTTGGGAGGTGCATTATGGCCACAGAAGCCTATGCATCAACAACTACCAAAAAAAAAAAAAAAAGGGAGGTCTGCAGGGGCGAAAAACACTCAGGAAAGTGAAAAAGGGAGACAGATGAGAACAAGAACAAATGAAGATAAAGAAGGTTATGATAGGAAGATTTTCCATCTGGAAATAAGAAGTTAAATAGATAAGGGGTGCCCCTGTGGAACGAGCCCATCCTTCAAAGGGGGGGGAACCTGTTAAGGGCAGAAAAAGGTTTGTGGCACAACAATTCACCAGGCAAAATGGTTGGCATGGGAGTTGGAGAAGGGAGACAGGGATTGTAGGGGATATTAAAGTCATAGGGTCAGGGCACTCCATGTGGTAAGAGGAGATCGTGCTGGGGACATGCAGTGGCTAGCAGCTGTGCTGAAGACTGGAGTTAAGGGGGAAGAAAAGAATACTTTTACATTTGCAGTTATATACTAACACACATGTGCAGGTTTTTACAAGCATGCACACACCTAGTATAGTGTGGTAGACACTAACCTAAAAACATATACATATTATCACATTTAGACCTACTTGTGCTCGTATACTCACACTAATGTGTTCACTTATAACACTGAACAACAAATTTTGGGTCATATTTTGTTATTAACTCGAAAGTAAGTTTACTTTATAGATTTTGGGGTGCTGAACATCTAAATAGTGCTTAAAATTGCGGATTGGCTCTTGTTTTTTCGAAAAAAGTATTTTTATATTTATATGGCAGTAAGATGTAGCTTACAAAATTATAAAATTATGGAGAGACCAAGATCTGCCCCCTAAAGGCGAAACTGAGAATCATCGATTCGTTAATATTTCCAGTTATGGATGTGAAGGATGGAATCTGAAAAGTGGAATAAAATTCCTCAATTGAGTTGACAGGAATAAAATTGAGGCATTTGAAATGTGGTGTTTCAGGAGAATACTGCATATTTATTACCTTGATTGAAGAACAAATGAGTGGGTATTGAATAAAATTGGCAGGCCTAAAATTCTACATAGCATCAACAGAAGAAAACTCAGATTTTTTGGACACATAGCAAGGATGGAAAACTTTCTGTTGAAGAATATAATGGAAGGCAAAATCAAGGAGAAGAGGAAGAGCTGCAACTAGGTAGGTGGAAGGATGGGATCAGTGAACTTCTGGGCATGGCATTTTGCTATGCCACTCATACAGCACAAGATCAATGCAGTTGGAGGAATTTGTGGCTACAAAAGCTCCTTGGGAGCTACATGACTGGAAGAAGAGACTGCTATTGATACAGCATCTTAAGGAATTTCAGGAATTTCAGAAAGAAAAGAAAAGGTCACTATCCATTGGATTCCTAGTTATGTTTGATTCTCAGGAAATGGGCATGTGGATCGAGGTGCATAAATCCAGATCATGATATATGTAGTAGTAGTGGCATGTGATGCAAGAAAGCAAGTGTATGAGCTTATGCAGCATCAGCCAAAAAAAAAAAAAAATAAAAAAATCACACCATTCCCTCCAAATGCCTGTCCAGTTCCTCCTTAAATTTATTTAACCTATCAACTTCCACAACGACAGATGGAAGTTTGTTCCAGCAATTAACCACCCACTGGCTAAAGGGAAATTTCCGCACATCTATTCTACATCTGTCCTTCCTCAATTTCAATTTATGTCCCCTTAGGTTCGTAATCTGAACAAGTAGAAGGATCCCATCAGAATTCAGCATGCTCAACCCATTCAAGGCCTTATACACCTCAATCAGATCACTGCGCAGGTGCCTAGTCTCCATCCACTGCAATTTGCAGAACTTAAGCCTCTCTTGATAAGAGGATCCCTTCATTCTCCTCATCAATCTTGTTGCCCTTCTCTGTACACGCTCAAGCAAATCTACATCCTTCTTAAAATGAGGCCTCCAGACCTGTATGCAGTACTCAAGGCGTGGCCTGACCATTGCCTTATATAGAGGGACAATCACCTCCTTTTCCCTGCTAGCAAAATTCCTATATATCATTGACAGAACCCCATGACCTGCGGTGGCAGCCTGTCTGCATTGCTCAGAAAACTTCATATCTGACTGCACAATTACTCCCAGGTCTTTTTCATTTTCTACTACCTTAAGTGTAGTACCACACAGTTGGTACATTTCTCTGGGGTTACCCATATGCAGTACTTTGCATTTGTCATTTCTACCCATATGCAGTACTTTGCATTTGTCAAGGTTAAACTTCAGTTGCCACTTCTCAGCCCAAATTATCTTTTTTTTTTTTTTTTTTATGAAATCCCCAAACACAAAAGGTATCAAAACCTATAATACTTGGTACCGTACATGGGTTGAAGGAGAAGTATGGGGGGGGGGGGACTTTGCTCTAGAGGCTAAACATGGATTTCACCACTTCAAGCCTCCAATAAGCAAAGTGGTGGTATTGTACCGGTTGATGAGAGTCATCTACCACCTATTGCTGTCCTTATTACACTTCAAATTCACATGCTCTAATAAGTACTGCAATTTTGTCACTGAAGAAATCATATAAGTGGTACCACAAAACATCTGAGAATTATCTGCATTTCTTCTATAAATTACACACAGATTTCAACCCATTGAAGTGCTTAAATTTTCACTACTCTGTACAATAATAATAGCAATGAAGAAACAGTATTTGACACATTATAAAGAAATTATCTATAATAATAATAGTACAGGGGGATCCTGGTATCTGAGAATAATTGGTTCTAGAAAATTCCACTTAAAACAGGGACCGAATTTTCATAATGTGTATTACGTACTTGTACATATTAAAAAATGTATTTATGGAACTGAAAAATGAGAATTATTTTATTACATATTTTTTATTATAATATGTCAAACAATGTAAAGTTAAGTAGAGTTCATTGAAGTTGCACTATTTTTCAGTTTTATGAATGAAGAATGAATCTTAGAGTTTTTTTTAGATCCTGTTGTAGTAGATCACTGCCATTACTGTCATTAACAACCCTGCCAACCTTTGTATCATCTGCAAATTTCGACACTAAGCCTGATATACCTTCATCAATATCAATGATAAATATACAAAATGAGAGAGGACCCAACACCGAACCCTGTGGGACTCCACTAATAACATTAGTCCACAAAGAGCAGCACCCATTAATTACCACCCTCTGTCTTCTCCCACTCAACCATCTTTTTATCCATTGTAGCAACTTACCCTTAATACTATTCTGCTCCAGTTTGTACAATAGTCTTCCATGCACAACAGTGTCAAAAGTTTTCCTGAAATCCAAATATATGATATCAAAATTATTTTTTGCATCCAGTATAATATGTAATAACTTATATTTTGTGTGTTGTACAGATTATAGATATAGCTTTCATATCAGGTATACTTTGATTTGGGCACAACTTTGGAGAAATCTAGTGTGCATTAAACTCAGAAGAATAATGAAACAAAATCGTGTTTTTTTAATGACTTTCAGTTTGTAGATAAATGGGCAAGAAGTTAGTCCGAAAAGATTTTTACATCCCAGGGCAAACCTTTCTTATGCAAAAAAACTTGCTCCTAGAGTATGATTGTCCACTTTGTTTTATATGTCACTACTTCTAGGCACATTCTGGTGGTCCATCCTTTAGACCTGTCTAAGCTATCTCCTGATTCAAATTTGCAAAATTTTTATATATTTTGAACATCTTTGAATAATAGATACTCTTTGATGGTTAAACCCCTTCATTAACTGAAATGGATATAGAAATTACAATTCTGAGAGACACATCTTGGCCTTAATTACCCTTGTTTCATGAAATTTTTATATACTAACAACAATTATCTTAATGGATATGTTGTTTCTTCCATTTTCAGAACATTGTGAAAGCTTCAGATACAGATGATGAAGGTTATGCAGACATTAAAAATGCACTATCTGTGATGGCAGGCATTGCGCATCATATCAATGAAATGAAGAAAAAGCATGAGAATGCCATTCGAGTACAAGAAATACAGAGCCTTCTCTATGGTTGGGAGGTAAGTAGAAGAAAAAGGGACAGATTCATATGAAAGGAATTGAGTAATTATGATAAAAGTTATAGTTAAAGGAATTACAGATAGTATTATTTATAATAGCCAGTATGATTCAAATCATTAGCAACACAGTTAAAAAAAAAAATGTTTTTGTGTTGCTCTTGGATTTGTGGTTATAAATCTTCTGTATCTTCTGAAAGTGTAGCGCAGGGGTGTCAAACTCGGAAGTATTCAGGGGCCACACAGATAGTTCTTAGAGGGCCACACAAATGGTTCAAATTGAATAATATTACTGATATGCTGTTTCAACTAGTTTGCAAACAGCATATCAGTAGCATTATTCAACAAAATATATTGAATATTTTCTCCTTGCATGTATTGAAAACAATTTCCACCATGCTGTGAAAAGCTCCAAGATTTTCTTGAATGATCCTTGCTGCATGAGTTGATCCTCCAGCTAAATCGTATTGAAATTGTAATTCCCAGGTGTCACCAGTTCCTACAACTTGATATCCTAAGGTAAGCTGATTCATTTGGCAATCTTTAGATTACTGCAAGGCAGTTCTTTATGCCGTGGATGGTTTTTGGCTTCGTTTTGGTTTTTTTTTTAGGAGCATTAGCAACTAAGCCCATATTGCTCCAGGATATGCGGTGATCATTCCCTGACCTTTCCACATCCTCCGTATTTGGTGGAGACGTGCTCGAACCCCGGTCTAATCAAGAAGCGATGCCATGGATGACAGCTGTGTGATGCTGTACCTGGTACTGCAGGCACAAGCTTTGGCAGTTGCTAGAAATCACTAATGATTCAGTAGGACTAGTACAAATAGGCCAGTTCAGCCCTAGTTAGCCAACATTTCATCACTGAGTACTCTTTCAAGGCAGAGAAGGACATGTGCTTCCCTGAGTGGTTGTTGTTAATTGGTTTTTAGGAGCATTAGCAACTAAGGCCATATTTCTCCGGGGATATGTGGTGGTCATTCCCTGACCTTTCCGCATCCTCCGTATTTGGTGGTCACGGGCTCGAACCCTGGTCTAATCAAGAAGAGTGTGCAAATTTTTGAATTTAATGTTAAAATTGGAATAATTATTGCCACTTGGATTTGTTAATTTCTGCATTTAAATTTTTCCTCGGCAACATCTTTTTTCTCAATGGGAAAGTTGTTTCCTGTCTTTGTTTTAGTCTAGAAATATCATTAGCATACTTAGTTCTGAAATTAACTGAAGATTTTATTTGAATGAATAAAAAAAACAAACATAATGGTTATAGCATGAGATGTAACTGAAACTGCTCTTTTTGTACAGCCAGTATTCTTTACAGCTAAATGAAGATATTGAAGAGAAAATATCACATGCAACCGTTGTTCCCCCCTTTCCAAAGAAAATTGGTTTATGTTTGTTTCAGAAGTACACCAGTGAAGTTTTTAAACTAAGCCAATGATGGAAACAGCCTTTTGATTCCATTGATTCATTTATTGTAAACTGCACTGGCCTGGTGGTCATGCTAGAGTATAAACAAGTACATTTTTATATATATATATATATATATATATGTTATGTTGTTATTTGGTTTTTAGGAGCATTAGCAACTAAGGCCATATTGCTCCGGGAATATGCGGTGGTCATTCCCTGACCTTTCTGCATCCTCCGTATTTGGTGGTGACGGGCTCAAACCCCGGTCTAATCAAGAAGTGTGTGTGTGCTATGCACTGCTGCTCCTTCCCACCTGGCTACGGAAGCGCCTCTATATATATATATGTATATCTTCAGTATCTTGTAATGGAGAGGGAATTAGTGCTGTGAGTCTGTAATTATCTGTACAGTATTGTGATTAGTTGTGGGGATGCCAGGAAAGCTGGCTGGGACTGTCTAGTACAATAAATAAATAAAAAACTCATAACTATCATAATTTATAAAGGATTGAACATGAATTTTTGTTTAAATATTATATTAGTGTATCTCCTTTAAGTGTCACCATTTACCATTTAAGCTACTTATATGTAGTAAAATATGCTGTGAAAGTTGACAACATTTGCAGGGTTGTACAAGTAACACTTAAGGGTCACACATGGCACCCAGATATGCCAGTAGCAGTTCTGCCACTTTTCACCTATTTGATAGGTCTGGGTTAAAATTCCATCAGAGACTGCAGGAATATTTAAAACCTCTTTAATCAGTGCTCTAGTTAGCCAATCTCAGGTGGAGGGAGTAAGATTTTCCCTGCGAGTTATTCTGAGTTTTTCAGTCAGTACAGCAAGAAAATTATTTCTTGAGTGCACTCTTCTACAAATATTTCAGTGAAGCAATGTGGCCTAAGATTCCAATGTGCCATATAAACCAACAACAACAAGGTTATAAGTAGCATGAAAATACAATGATAAGCATGATTTAAGATCATGTGATATTGTTCTACATTTTGATCTTATAATTTGCAATGAAAGTGGACTGCAATGCTAGAGATAAGTATTTAATGTGTTTAATTACTTTTAATTTCCTATTCTGTTTTTTATTTCACTTTCTAAAAAATTTACATAGTAAAGCATTTATTCTCTGATATAGCCATTATTCTAGACCAGAGTTTCTCAACCGAGGTTCCACGAGAGATTGTGATTGAAAAAATAAATAAATAAACATAGTTTATTGAACTTCACATAATGCTAGCATTCGCAGTGATGGACGGTGACCAAACAGTCTCATTAGCAATTTTGTTAGAGGTCTTTCAGCCCTGTATGACACAGTATTTAGGTCAGGCGCCACCAGTGGTTTTCCACAACTGTGCAGCCCCCATATGGCAGTGCGCAGTAGGACTGCGTTCATTTAGTTGAGTCCATTCTCTGTTTTTGATGTGAACTAGGGGAGGCTGTTGATAATTGGTGAGTGCTGTATTGCACGGAGGGGAGGATGGTAAGCTGATGACATCAGCTTCTCCCTCCCAAATTACCTCCCACAACTGTTGTTGTTGTAAACGTTGCAAAACGTGGATTGTGTAGGTTAGAAGTGAATTGTATTGTGAAGTTTGTGTATTTTTCGCAATTATCTCGTTTAGTTATTTATTATACCCTTCTGTTTTATATTTTATTAGCATTGATGTTTTACAAACATGTCTGACAGTCCAACGTGGCGATTTTTGAACACGAGGTGTGAGATGGAAGAGGAGCATTCTAGGCCTAGGCCTGCAGACAATTCTGATAAGGTTAGTGATGAAGAATTACAATCTTCTGAGTCATTTCAATGCACTAGCAAAACAAGGGACGAACAAAAAAGTCCGTCTTTACAGTGAAAGCTACTTATCAATGGGTTTTACATCAGCTGATAATAAAAGATGCCCTATTCCATTGTGCATCTTCTGTGGCAAGCAACTTACAAATGCAGCAGTGTCTCCAGCAAAATTGAAAAGACACATAACTATAAATCACAGCTATTTGACAAGTAAAGGTGCTGATTATTTTAAACAGCTGTTGGAATCTCAAAACAAACAGAATAAAGCTTTTGTTAAAAAAAGCCATATTTGGTGAAAACGCTCAGGAAACAAGTTATTTATTAGCAGAACTTATTGCCCATAAAAGGAAAATGAAAAGTCACATAGTTGATGAGAACCTAATAATGCCAGCATGTAAAATTATAGTGAGTAAAATGCTAGGACAAGATGCAGTATGAGAAACTGAAAATATTCTAATCTCAAGCAGTATAAGTCAATGTATTGATGACATGTCACTTGATGCTGAAGAGGTTTTGCATAATAAACTGAAAAACAACAGCTTTTCTACCCAGGTTGATGAGTCTGGATGATGCTAAAAAAATGGTTAACTTTATTAAACAAAGACCAGTCACTTGAGGACATTTTAAAAAAAAACTGTGGGAAAATCTGGACAGAGCATATAAATCTCCTGCTACATACAGAAATCCGGTGGCTTAGCAGAAGAGTTCTTAACAGGGTATTTGAGCCGAAAGGTGAAACTTTCAGCTCAAATACCCTCAAATAGATGAAACAGGAGTACTTTCAAGAAAATAGTAGGCCAGATTTTTTTGAGTGCTTTGAAGATGAAGAATGACTGCAGAAACTATCCTACTTAGCAGACATTTTTCATCAGACTAACCAGTTGAACTGCAAGGCCCTGGAGAAAATGCTTTGACTTCAAGTGACAAGATCCTTGAATTTAAAAGAAGACTGAATCTTTGGAAAAATCATGTTGCGAAAGAAAATCTTGAAATGTTTCCACTGCTGCTTCTGATGTTGAGAGTGAGGAAGGATATCAGCAAGTCTCAAGTCTTATTGAAAACCTACTGGAAGAACTGCAGAACAAAATTGAACAGATTTTCCCTCCCTTTCAACACAAGTGTATGACTGGGTGAGGGACTCTCTCTCTCTCTCTCTCTCTCTCTCTCTCTCTCTCTCTCTCTCTCTGAATCTTCTGCTCAGCCTGAGAACTTGACTTTGAGAGAAGAGGAAGAACTTTGTGAGCTGCAGTCTAATTGTACACTCAAGATGAGATTTACTGATCTGCCCCCAGACAAGTTGTGGATTTCTTTGAAAGAACAGTATTCTGCCATTCATAGGAAAGCAATGTCCATTTTGCTGCAGTTTTCACTTCTTACCTGCGTGCACAAGCTTTTTTTCTTGTTTAACAAGCATCGAGATCAAGGACAGAAATACTCATTTCAGTTGAAGGCGAAATCCGTGCGTGCTTATCTCAAGTTTGACCCAGAATTGAGCATTTGTGCAGCAAAAAACAAGCACGGGTTTCACATTAAAGAGGTAAATTTAATTCTTTATTTTTAGTTTCAAAAATAACAGGAGCAGAGATGTCCTGTCTGTGCCTTCCTTTGGGACAAGGTATACCAGTAGTGGTCACCCCGCGAAGAGTTTAAGGTGTTATGGGGGGTGACCAGTAGTGGTCACCCCCCATAACACCTTAAACTCTTCTCGGGGAGTAATCTCCGAATGGGATTTCTTACAAGTTACGGAAGAGGAAATCAGCAACCAACTCCAAAATCAAGCAGTGACGAGTGTAAGACAGATTTCTATTCGGAGAGACAGAAATATAATACCAACCAAAACCCTAATTCTGACATTTAATGCACTAAAAGTCCCACCAACTGTAAAAGCAGGATATTTTAACTGCCAAGTAAAAGCATATATCCCAAATCTCTCTTGCTGCTTCAAATGTCAAAAATATGGATACTTGCAGACTGCATGTAGAAGTACACCGACATGTGCAAAATGTGGATCCAAAGAACATCAGATCGAAGACTGCCCAGCTCCAACCCCAAAGTGTCCAAATTGTAAAGGAGAACATCATGCCTACTCCAGAACATGTGAAAGTTGGAAAAAAGAAAAAGAAATACGAAACTGACCACAATATTACATACCAAGAAGCAAGAAAAATGGTCCAGCCAATATAACAGTAGACCAATGTATGCACAAATAGCGGCCAGATATAAATCAATTGAATATCAAACTGAAATCTCAGTTCCTCCGAATGAATCTTTCTCACCACAAAGTCAAACACTTACTCCAAGCAAAACAAAAAGATAAACATGATTAAACAGTAAACACACTAATCTCAAACCCCTCAGATTCTTCAACTGTGAAACAGTGTAATAGTAATGAAGGACCACGTAATTATGGACCTCAATCAGAATTTATGGACTTAGAGAATACAGAAAAGGTAGATGATGAAGTGTTGGAAATCCATGCCGAAGATCATATGGATACTGGAAAACCAGTCTTTCACAAAAGAGACAGACTAAGGACAGAAAAGTAAAAGACTACCACCCAACAAAAACAGCTCGAGGGGCTGAGCAAATATAAATAATGGATAAAATTTTTCTATGGAACTGTCGAGGACTATGCACTAATTTTGACAATGTCCAATATCCGATCACACAGTACACCCCAATCTGTGTGTCTTCAGGAAACGTACCTTAAACAACAAGGTACCCTGAATATCAGGAAAAATTCAATGTACAGAAGAGACCGAATAACTGACGGTATAACCCATGGAGGAGTGGTTAGATTAGTAAATGAAAGAATACCAACACAACAAGTGCATATAAATAGCGCCGATTAGAAGCGGTAGCAATTTGTACAATAGCAGGATCTCTATTAACCATATGTTCAGTATACATACCGCCAGCAGAAGATGTCTCTTATGAAGACTTAGATGCATTAATACAACAACCAGCTCCCCCCCTCTCTGTTTGATGGGAGATATGAATGGACATAACCCTTTGTGGGGATGATCAGACTACAACAGAAGAGGATGCATCATTGAACAACTATTTTTGAACACTAATTTTGACGATGTCCAATATCCGATCACACAGTACACCCCAATCTGTGTGTCTTCAGGAAACGTACCTTAAACAACAAGATACAGGGGTAGCCACACTTACTTCTATTTTCCAACTTGGACCACTACAGCAATAGACCTCACCATATGTACTCCTACGCTTTACACAGCATTTAATTGGGAGGTATATGAAGATCCTCTTGGTAGTGATCATTACCCAGTAATTTCCACACTGGTGGGTGGGTAATCATGTCATACCAGGAGGACTTCCCACTGGAAGGTAGATAAAGCTAACTGGGAAGCATTTGGGAGGAAAGCAGTTTTTCAACACCAATATCATTGAGCACAAAATATTAGATGTTGCACTAGCACATGTCACAGAAACCATGCAGAACGCAGGCAAACAAACAATTCCGAAGACTTCATCATGTGTCTCTAACTGCTCCAAGACATGGTGGAATGCTGATTGTATGCAAACAAGGAAACAACAAAATAGGGCATGGAACCGTTTTCACAGATACCCCACCACAGACAATCTGATTCAGTACAAAAGAATGCGAGCTATAGCAAGATTTACTAGGAAACAGAGCCAAAGAGCAACATGTATCCAGTCCACTTCTACAATAAACAGGACAACAAATGCTCATATAGTCTGGACTAAAATAAGAAAAATGACAGGTAAATGTAGAAATAGGCCGTCACCAATACTGGTCTGAAATGGAACCAGTTTGACTGACTCTACCTTTATTGCAAATACATTAGGTGAGACCTTTACAAAGCTATCAGCGAAAGATTCATACCATCCAGAATTTCTGATTCAAAAAGAAAAATCAGAAAAGCATAAGATTAAATTTAAATCAAAAGGTAATGAACCCTACAAATCAATCATTCACAATAAATGAACTGCATGAAGTTTTGTCCACAGCCAGGCCAAGTGCAGTAGGTCCAGACGACATACATTATGATATGATCAAGCACCTTAACAAGACTGAATTAGAAAATCTATTGAAACTGTACAACAGAAAATTCCAAGAAAATGTATTTCCAAACACATGGTGCCATGCAATAGTACTAGCTATTCCTAAACCTGACAAAGACTTAACAACCTCATGTAACCATCGACCAATAGCTCTTACTAGTTGTTTAGGAAAACTACTAGAAAAAATTATAAGAGATTGATATGGTATTTAGAAGAAAATAACTTCTACACAAACATAGTGTGGCTTTAGACATCACAGGTCTACACTAGACCTAGTTAGGATAGAAGCCAATGTCAGAAATGTATTTATCAGATCACAGCATATGGTTTCAGTATTTTTTGACATTGAAAAAGCTTACAATACCACTTGGAGATATGGGATCTTAAGAGATATGCACCATGCTGGACTCAGAGGCAATCTTACTATGTTTATCCAGAACTTCGTTATGAACAGAACCTTCCAAGCCAAAATACAAACGGCTTTCTCCAAAATCTACCAACAAGAAGAAGGCGTCCCACAGGCTCAGTCTTGAGTGCAACTTTGTTTGCAATAAAGATTAATTCGATCACAAATCAACTCCCTCCTTCAGTCTCATATGCACTTTATATCGATGGCTTTAGTATCTCTAGTCACTCCCAGAACATGAGAACAATCGAGAAGCAGTTACAATGTGCAATCAACAATATAAGTAAGTGGGCTAGATAATGAATTCAGAATGTCAACACAAAAAACAATATATGTACATTTCTGCTGCAAAAGAAATCTCCATCCTGCTCCTGAATTAAAACTAGAAGGCCAGAATATACCAACTCAGCCAAAAGCAAAATTTCGTGGGCTAATCTTAGATAAGAAACTCGCATTCATCAAGCACATCCGGGAGCTATGTAAAAGCTGTGCCAAACAGCCAAACATACTTAAAATCCTTTCATTAACAGCATGGGGAGCAGACATATATTCCTTATTAAACCTACACAAAGCACTAATTAGAACAAAGTTGGACTATGGAGCCCTAGTGTACGATTCAGCACTTAAATCAGCTCTGAAATGGCTGTACACAGTTCATCATAATGCACTGCATATATATATATTTATATATATATTTTTTTTATGTGAACCCCAAACACAAGAGGTATTAGAACCTATAGTACTAGTACCATGCTTGGGTTGGAGGTTGAGAAGACGAAAGAAGATATATGTTGACATTGGACTTGAACTTCTGTAGATTGCAATTTTCAGGAAATACGTATGAAGGAAGGTTGTTCCAGAAAACGCCAGTTGAATGAATAAATGAGAAGATGAAAAGTTGGTTCTGTGGGTTTGAAGTTAGACAGTAAATGGATGTTGGCTGGAGGCGGCACGTGTTCGGACTGTTTTGAAAGAGAGAGTGGGAATTATAGAAGCCAATTCAGAAGAACAGTGCCCATGGAAGTATCTGTAGAAGAGGCATGCAGCAGAAACAGTACTTCTATGAGACAGCGAGTGGAGAGACTCTGTTAGAGATGAATCATTAATTAACCTAACTGCCCTCTTCTGAATGGAATCAAAAAGCCCGAGAGAGGTTTTGGGGGCACCACCCCAGATGTGGGAACAATATTCCATGGTAGGGCGGATTTGCGATTTATACAGAGTGAGCAGCTGTTTGGAAGAAAAAGTAACGCCGAGAGCGAAAGAGAAAACCAAGTTTTTTAGATGCAGAGGAAGCAATATTTGTAATGTGCTTGTGCCAAGAGAGATTAGAAGTCAGGGTTATCCCCAAAAGAGATATATCATTTTGCCTAGAAATTGGAGTGTCACTAAAGGTAAGCATAGGAGCAGAAGAATCCTTTTTGCGAGATATAAGACAAGACTGAGTTTCAGAAGGGTTGAAATCAACTAAGTTGTCATTGCCCCACTGGAGAATTACCTGAAGATCGGCATTTAAGGAATTGGTAGCAGATTTCCGAGAAGTTGAAGCTGATTGAACAAGACAAGGTTTCTCAAAATGGAAAGTGAATGCAATGTGCTATCATCGGCAAAACTATGGATAGGATTTCCAGTCAATGGAAGAAGGTCATTAATATAAAAGAGGAAAAGAGTGGGGGAAAGAACTGAACCTTGGGGTCACCGGCATTAGTGGAGAAGTTAGAAGACAGAGAGCCATCTACCATCACTCTCAGTGAGCGATCAGAGAGAAAACTGGATAACCAATTACTAAAAACAGTTGGCAAACCATAAGATGGAAGCTTGTTTAGAAGACCTTTTTGCCAAACACGATCAAAAGCATTTGAGATGTTAAGAGCAACTACTTGTGTTTCACTGAACCTTTCCATTGAATTAGTCCATAAATGGGTAACATAAGCCAGAATATCACCAGTGGATCGACACTGACGGAATCCATACTGGCAATCGTTGATCAGACGGAAGGTTTCTAGGTGGTTTAAAAGTTGGCGGTTAATTGATTTCTCCATTACTTTAGAAGAGTAGAAGTAATTGCAGTGGGACGATAGTTGGATCGGAGGGATTTTTCACCCTTTTTAGGAACTGGCTGGATATGAGCAAATTTCCAAGCAGAAGAAAAAACACCTTTGGAATAAGAAAGTGAAAAAAGGCGGCAAAGAATAGGAGTAAGTCCAGGAGCACAGGTTTTGAGAACAAGTGGAGAAATACCATCAGGACCTGGAGCTTTCTTAGCATCAAGATTCATCAAAATCTTTCTGATATCCTTTTGACGGAAGACCACAGGAGGCATTGAATGGAGCGTGTTGGGAATGGTGGGAGGTGTTTTACCAAGATCATTAATACATGAGCTGGAAGAAAAATGGGATGCTAGCAGGTCAGCTTTATCCTTGGCTGAAGTGACAACAGAACCATCTGGTTTGGACAAAGGTGGGAGCAGAGATGGGCAAAAGTTGCGGCCAATAGCTTTGGCAAGAGACCAGAATGCTCGGCTACCATTAGAGCAAGAAGCAAGTTTTCTACTCGTAGCGTGTTCAAACTCTAGTTTGGACTGATTAATAACTGCTTTACAATTGTTGCGAGCTTTGGTGTAGGCAGAAAATGAACCTGAAGAATTAGAAACAAGCCAATTACAATATGCAACTTTCTTCTCTTGAACAGCCTTAGCACATTTATTGGAAAACCAAGGTTTAGAAAAAGGACGAGATTTTAAAGTGGTGTGTGGGATAAAGGATTCCATTCCTGCAAGAATAATTTCACTGACACGATCTGAGCAAATGTTGACATCAGAAGTTTTTAAACAGTAATCCGACCAAGGAACAGAAGAAAAGAAGTCTCGCAGGTCATCCCATTTTGCATTCTTGTAATGCCAAACAGCACGAGGTTGGGAATAGCCATGAGATAAAGGCTCCATTGGAGAAGAGACAATCACCAAGTTGTGATCTGAAGTGCCTAAAGGACCTCTCACTTGGACCGTGTACTTAGAAGGGTTGTTTGTGAGAAAAAGATCAAACGTATTGGCTGTATGATTAGGATTGTCCAGTATTCTTGGAGGTAAATGAACAATCTGCGCAAGCATTAGTAATTGCAAAAGCTTCAGCATCTCGACCTGCTGGGTCGGTGTGACTAGAAAACGGAAGCCAGCTGTAGTTGTAAACATTAAAATCACCAAGGAAAATTACCTCACTGTTAGGAAAGTTGGACTGGAGAAAGTCAAGTTGCAAAGAGAGTAAGTCAAAGACTTCCACGTGATTAATGGAGTTGTGAGAACGGTAGAGACAACAGATGGATTTGACACAATGAGGTAGAGAGATTTTAAGCCAGAGAAGATCAAAGAGAGGAGATTCCAATTGCCTAGTCTCTGACAGGGAATATCAGAACGGACATATGCAAGTACCACCTTTGAGGCGAAAGGAATCATACAGTGAATAATTTGGGCATGTGAGATGAGCAGTAGTTGAATCAACCCATAACTGAGATTCTGTCAGAAAAAGTACATGGGGTTTGGCAGACTGCAAGTGGAAATGGACATCGTTGAGATTAGAATTGAGATCACGTATATTTGTGATGTGAATTAGGAAGTGCTTGGGAGGTTTAGATCTTTTCACAGATAAGCTTGCTCTATTAGTTTGACAATACATGGTGTATTCAATAGTAAGAAAAAGTGGGTGGGACATGCTGTATGAAGTAATGAAATTTTTGGATATGGCGTCCATGTGGTAAGAACATACCCAGATCCTTGACATAATGTGGCCTTGGCAATGCTCCCCACATACACAGTACTCGGACTCCCTCCAGTCACTATCTGGCAGAGTAGAGGTAGCAAGATTATACAGTAGCTGATCCATCTGGCAGAGTAGAGGTAGCAAGATTATACAGTAGCTGATCCGGAAGCCTCCTAGAGAGTTACCAATAGGTTCGGTCCGGTGTACTAACTAGCGGCCGGCCTGCGAACACCATTTTAGAGCTGTACCCTCGAAATGTAAGGAATATTGGATCTCGCCACGATGTTCATCATAACCTCAAAAGTCATCAATCATACTGCATGATGGAAGAGATTGGGAAAGGTTGACCGGAACTTAGTTCTAGTGACTAAACATGGGTTTCACCACTTCAAGTCTCCAATAAGCAAAATGGTGGTATTTCACCAGTTGATGAGGTTCATCTACCACCTAGTTGAGCTACTGCTATAAGCCTCCAATAAGCAAAGGGGTGGTATTTCACCGGTTGATGAGAGTCATCTACTACCTAGTGGAGCGACAAAACATAAAGCTACTGGCTATATGTTGGGAACCAGTAGCTATATGCTACTGGCTATATTGAGTTGTTTGAGGCTTCAAATCAGTTGAGTATGCTAAATGCTGATGGAATTCTTCCCCTTGTACAGACTACACATGCACGAGGCAGGGTGGCATAAATTCAAATTGAAGAAGGATGGCTGCAGCATAGATGTGCAGAAATTTTCCTTCAGCAAGTAGGTGGTTGGTTATTGGAACAAACTTCCATATGTGTTGTGTAACTGGCATTGTGGAAGTGAGTAATTTGGATACATTCAAGGAAAAACTAGATACACTGTTGGAATGGATGGGCAAGTTAAAAAAGCAAAGTGTTTTTTTTTTGGCTGATGCCACTAATAGTACTTCACCGATGATCCAAAACATTATGACCAGTGAGTAGTTATGTAAATCGAAGCAACTGGTGTGTGTGTGGGTTTGGATACAGTATAAAAAACACCTGATACTGAGCTCCGTTAATTGGTATTACTCTTGTTCTTAAGATGGGAAAGGCAGTGGACTTAAGTGAATTTGACAAAGGCCAAATTGTAATGGCCAGACAACTGTGTCAGAGCATATCCAAAACGGTACGGCTGGTGGGATACTCACAGTCAACCATGGTTAGTACCTACCGAAAGTGGTCCGAGGAGGGAAAACCCACGAACCACTGGCAAGGTGTTGGACAACCATGGCTCATCGATGCTCAAGGTGAGCAAAGGCTCTCCCGGAAGGTATGTGGCAACAGAAGCGTGACTGTGGCGCAACTCACCAGTAATTGGAATGCTGGTGATGGGGGTAATGTGTCACAAAACACAGTACATTGAACCCTGCTGAAAATGGGGTTGCGTAGCCGCAGGCCACTCTGAGTGCCCATGCTAACCATGGTTCACCAGCGACAGCACCTACAGTGGGCATGCAAGCATCGAAACTGGACCTTGAGTGATTGGAAGAAGGTCGCCTGGTCTGATGAATCACGTTTCCTGTTGAACCATGTGGGTGGCCGGGTATGTGTGTGTGTCGTTTACCTGGGGAAGTGATGGCATCTGGATGCACACTTGCATAATCAAAGGGAATTTTTCCCGAACCCAGTGATGCTCTCATAATTAACCTTAATGTTTCCATGCACTTTCTTCCCACTGTCTTCAGAATTTTTGGGTATATGTCATAAACCTCAGGAACCTTACTTGCTTTTATGCTCAAAAGGTTTTTTTAATAAATAATCTAAAATATCTGTATCATTAATTTCATGTTTCCAGTTCACTTGTTCAGTTTCTTCTTATCATGAAGGATGTTTCATCTGTAAATGTCAATGTGAAGTACCTGTTCAATTCATTCATAACATCAGCCAGGTTATCTAAAACTTTCCTGCACTCATCCATTAGGCAAGGCTTCAATCTGATTTGTAATTCTATTCTTTGTATTCACATACATGAAAAATTTCTTGTCCCTGTTCTTTGTTCTCTTAGTCTTAGTTAGAAATCCAGTGATTTCTTGCAATCTGCCTTTGTGGGCCAATCACAGATAACGTGTATAAGAGAAAATAGGCCTCTGTATCCAGGATTCATATTTTATGTAAACAATGTAATGTCACTGGGAAGAAACGGATTAAATAAAACAGTTTGAAGTTAAAAATTCACTTAATAAACTGAAACAGTTTAAATAGGAACAAAAATAAAAGTAAAAGTAAAACACACAAAACACAAAGGCTTTCAGACAGAGGACGTTCTTCTTCAGTTGTGATTTATTGCAAAAGTACAAAATGTCATGTGCATACTGTAGTGGTCATGCAAGGTGAAAATGGTGTGCTACAGGCGCAGTCAACGATTAGCTGTTGGAAGTGGAGGCTTGCGGTTGTAGCTGCAATGCTTGGGTATGCTGTCGAGTGCCAACATTTGTCAGGTAGGAGGATTGTTGCCTCAGTGATGGGATGGATGCGACCTCCTCTGTTCCGGTTAAAGGAATTGCTACAACATGAGATGTGGAGCGATTCCAACCCGACATGGTGACAGTAGTGGTGGGATCAGTCAATAATCTTGATGTCGCGGCATGGATCGATGTTGTGCTGGGTAAACCCGAAGTGCTCAGAAATTGCAGAGTGCTTCATGTCCACCAAACTAATAGTTTTCTTGTGCTCAGAGACCCGATTATTGAATCTTCTGCTGGTTTCCCCACCGTAGCAGCCATTGCAGTCACAGCAGGAAATATGGTACACTAAGCCACTTTGCAGGAGGGGCCAGAATCGGTGTTTTAACCCTCGAAACAAGGTACTGCAATCCTCTGCCCGGAAGTTGCAAGCACTTTATCCCGTGATCCTGTAAGACCCTAGAAAGTTGTTGAGACAGGTTTGGATAGTAGGGAATAAAGATGGCCGAGATGGGATCATCACTGTGTGTGGCCCTGTGGTTGACAACGTGGTTGTGGGCCTGTAGGTTATACTTATCTAGGGCACTAGTAGGATAGCTGCACTTTGCCAGATCTGCCTTCACCTTAACAATCTCAGTGCACCTCTCATTCACAGAACTGGATTGGGTCCAGGCAAGAATTAGTAGGGCTCATGCTGTGCTAAGAAGATGGCTGTTTATGCACGTGCTGACCGGTAGTTGGTGAATTGGCCAGCACACATTGGCTTGCAATAGACTGATGTCTTTAAACGCATGCTGTTGTTCCGAACAAGGCATCCAAGAAAGGAAGGGCATTGCCTGACTCCAGTTCAATGGTGAATTGAATGAGGGGGTGACAGAGAGTTGAGGTGATGCAAAAGGCGGTCTCCTGACTCCCGAGGAATGGCCACAAACTCATCGTCCACATAGCGACACCAAAAGGCTATGGGATCTGGCAAACCCACAAATGGATTCACCATACATAACAGAAACACCAGTCAAGCACAATCTAAGGGCAGTGCAAATGTCTTTGGCAGTTTGAGAAGACTTGCTGCTCAGGGTCTGGTCATTGTCTAGAAGCTCTTTGGCACATGTGATGGCCAGTTGAACCGGGATTGAAGTGAAGAGAAACACCATGTCAAATGAGGCCATGACCTGATCATCTGAGATGGATAGACTGCTAACTCGGTTTGGGAATTCCCCACTGTTGGAAACGGTGTGGACAGTCTTGCCTACCAGGGGTGAGAGCAGACCGGAAATGAACTTGGATAACTTGTACATCGGGAACCATGACAGGAGACAATAGGTCATAAGGGTACATCTTCATTGTGGACCTTTGGCACACTGTAGAACTGTGGAATCTGGAATCTTGAGGCATATAGGCACCAGCACAATGGATTCAGAGATCTTCCCTAACTTAAATCAACTGTAGACAAGACTGTTTACTTTGGTCTCCCATCACTTTAGAATCCTCATGGGAGAGACGAGTACGGGTTCGTAGATGGAGGTGTCTTGTAGAAGCACGGTACTAAGTACTATTGGTTCTAAGGTTATAATACCTCTCGTTTGGGGTTTACATAAAAAAAAAAAAAAAAAAAAAAAAGTGATAAGGCTTTTTTTAATGTTTCAAAATGACTGTTCGACATCCCTTGTCTGCTGGCAAAGTGACAATGGAATTATTCCATTTCAATGTATTGAGAGCAGAGATTTGATGTTGACTGAGATTAGAGATGATGGGATGGGCAAGTTGCAGGATTGCCACGGTTTTCAGGCAGATTGTATTTACAGCCTTCTCAGGGATACATACTAATGACGCTTCAATACCCATGGCAAGTTCAGTAATGGGGGTCTGCGGGGGGGATGGCAAACTTCATCCCTAGGGTGAGTAAATCCAACTGCTCGTTAAATTTACTTGGCAGCAGAGTAAGTTTAACAAATTAGTTTGAGCGACCTAATTTGTTAAAAACAAATTTTTTAAAAACAGTGGTGTCCAACAGTTTTTAAATTCTGTACAGTGGGATCAACTGACGATGTTACCAACAGTAAATTCTAAGTGGGAAGCATTCAAGGAATTAATCGTGGATGCTACTAAAAGTTTCATACCTATTAAGAAATATTGTTCAAGGTTTAGGCCTAAATGGTTATCTAATGAAATAATGAGACTCATAACAGAGAAGAAAAATGCATGGGATGCATATAAATTATCAAGCGACTCAGAAGCCTATGGCAGATATAAGCTAGTCTGTAATCAGGTCACAAAAGAGGTTAGGCAGGCGAAGGCAGATTACGAGAAATCCTTGGCAAAAGATCCTAAGAAAAACAGCAAGGATTTCTTTACTTATATAAATTCTAAAAGGAAGGGGATGAATCTGATTGGTCCACTTGACATCGATGGTTCGACTGTTGATGATCCTGCTCAGATAGCAAACAAACTGAATGAGTATTTTGCATCTACATTCACACATGAGGAATTATTAAGGTTTGAAAGTGGCAGTAGGTTATCAAATTGTAGCAGGATACTTAATGATTTTGTAATAACTGAAAGCAAAGTGGAGGAGAAATTGTTGAAGTTAAACATAAGAAAAGCACCTGGGGTGGATGGGATCTATCCACTTATATTAAAGGAGGCGGCAAAGCAACTAAGCAAACCCTTAGCCATAATTATGAGAGCATCCTTGGACTCAGGGGAGGTTCCCACGGACTGGAGAAGTGCAAATGTATCCCCAATTCACAAAGGGGGATCGAAGGGTGACAAGAGTAATTACAGACCAGTTAGTTTAACTTCTGTTCCGGGTAAAATAATGTAGTCACTGGTTAAAGAAGCATTGCAGGATCATTTAGACAAGAAAGCAGTAATAATTCAGACAGCATGGTTTTGTCAAGGGGTAGTCTTGTCTGACCAAGTTGATTGGATACTATGATGTAGTCACAAAGGAACTGGTTGCAAAAAATAATTTTGATATCATATACTTGGTTTTTAGGAGAGCTATTGATACTGTTGCACATGGAAGACTACTGTACAAATTGGAGCAGTATGGCATTAAGGGCAAGTTGCTACAATGGATAAAAGGAATGTTGAGTGGGAGAAGACAGAGAGCGGTTATCAATGGGTACTGCTCTACATGGACTAATGTTATTAGTGGAGTCCCACAGGGTTCGGTGTTGGGTCCACTGTTGTTTTGTGTATTTATCAATGATATTGATGAAGGTATATCAGGCTTAATGTCGAAGTTTGCAGATGATACAAAGGTTGGCAGGGTTGTTAATGACAGTAATGGCAGTGTGCTACTGCAACGGTATCTAGAAAATTTGGGCAGATGCGCTGAGAAGTGGCAACTGAAGTTTTAACATTGATAAATGTGAAGTATTGCATATGGGTAGAAGTAACCCCAGAGAAACGTACCAACTGTGTGGTACTACACTTGAGGAGGTAGAAAATGAAAAAGACCTGGAAGTAATTGTGCAGCCAGATATGAAGTTTTCTGAGCAATGCAGACAGGCTCTAGGGCAGGTCATGGGGTTTTGTCAATGATATATATTGGAATTTTGCTAGCAGGGAGAAGGAAGTGATTGTCCCTCTGTATAAGGCAATGGTCAGGCCATGCCTTGAGTACTGCGTACAGGTTTGGAGGCCTCATTTTAGGAAGGATGTAGATTTACTTGAGCGTGTACAGAGAAGGGCAACAAGATTGGTGAGGGGAATGAAGGGATCCTCTTACCAAGAGAGGCTTAAGTTCTGCAAATTGCAGTGGCTGCAGGCTAGGCACCTGCGCAGTGATCTGATTGAGGTGTATAAGGCCTTGAATGGGTTGAGTACGCTGAATTCTGATGGGATCCTTCCACTTGTTCAGATTACGAACCTAAGGGGGTACAAATTCAAATTAAGAAAAGACAGATGTAGAATAGATGTGCGGAAATTTGCCTTTAGCCAGTGGGTGGTTAATTGCTGGAACAAACTTCCATCTATCGTTGTGGAAGTTGACAGGTTAAATAAATTTAAGGAAGAACTGGACAGGCATTTGGAGGGAATAGTGTGATTTTTTTTTTTTTTTTTTTTTTGGCTGATGCTGCATAAGCTCATACACTTTCTTTCTTGCATTACATGTCACTGCTACTACTACTACTATAACAACAACCTGTAATTACTGTCACCAGCAAGGAGCCCTTACAGCAGACTGCTCTCAGTTTGTGCTGAATTTAAGTGACAAACACTTGTCTGCTGAGCAGTTGGATTTACTCATGCAGAATCCTCCTTTTGCTTTATTTTCTTAGTGGTATATATACATTTGTGGCTTCATGACCATAGGTTCAAAGGTATACCTTAAGTCTAATATATTCATGCTCTGTAGGTTATCTCCCTAGTTGATAGAGACCATGTAGCACTTTAAGCTGTTATGATCTTGTTCCTTGAAATTAAAACATTTCTTTGCCTTTAGCAGTGCTACTCCCCTCTCTCTTTCTCATCATCATTCAACTTATAATTCTGTGATTGCTCCCTACTAATGGTTCCGTACTACTGTCGTCTGATAAATGATCAAGCTAGATGTTCTTGCCTATAACACTTTCCCCTAATATGCTGATACAAATTTTTGAAAAGTTACTAAAATCATTTTTATATAACTCTTTTTCTGGAATAGCTGTGGTGCACTATAGCCTCAACTGCTTTTGTGCCAGAAAAAGAGAAACCAACAGCCAACCTGATACAAATAACAATCATCTATTTGATTTAAAAATTTTGAGCGAAGGTAAAGAAAGCCAACACGGTAAACTTCGGGAAACTTTTAGCAGTCAAATGTGTTTCCTGGTACCGCAGCTTCTCCCTGCATTCTCGGTAAACAGATGATGTGTGTTATTGGTAATGGCAGTAGAAGTCGATAATGATGCATTGATTAGTTTTTTCTCATTATTAAAAGCAGATTATTGGAGTTCATGAGTGTAATACCTTTGTGGCTGAAATTTACTTATGGGTACACCCTCCAGACTGCCTCAGTCTTAGGGTGTTTATCCCTCCTTCCTGCTCCTTTAACCGAATAGGAAAACAACTTCTACTGGAACTGCCGATAACATGCACTGTCTATAGAAGTTGTTTTCATATTGGGTTAAAACACTGAGTAGGGGATGGATAAACACTCTAAGACTAAGGCAGTCTGGAGGGTGTACCCATAAGTAAATTTCAGCCCAGTCGTGAACTCCGATAATCTTCTTTTAATAATAAGAAAAAACTAATCAATACATCATTATTGGCTTCTACTGCCGCTACCGATAACACACACCATCTGTTTACTGAGAATGCAGGGAGAAGCTGCGGTACTGGGAAATGCTTTTGACCGGTAAAAGTTTCCCTTGGTTCTTGTGTTAGCTTTCTTTACCTTAGCCAAATTTTGTACTACATGGTGAGTTTCTCTCTCAATGGCTCCATTGAATTTGGGGAAAATTGATATTTGCTATAATAAGACATTTAAACTTGCTGCCCATTCCAGTGTCATTTAAAGGCTCTTTTCACTTGCTTCACAATCTTCTGGTCTGTAGATTCTCAATATACATCCTGTTTGCATTATCCTTTGCTTGCAATCACAATGGTTCTGCTTTATTTCTAACCTATTTTTCCCAGTAGACATTACATTTCAGGTGATGATGATATCCTATGTGCCGAATCTTTATTTGCATATCTTGTAATAGAAATCTTCCTCTGAGTTGTGCTGATCATGCAGGCACATTATTCAAAATTATGTTTCCTGAAAAATGGGCCATTTTCAATTGATATAGGTGGCAGTAATCAAAGTGATTCCAAGCTATATATCCCTTTGTGGTGACTTTTTTAATAAAATAAAATTATCAAATTGAAAACAGCTTGCTCTCAGTGTAAGCACTGGAAGGTGACTATAAGGTGCAACATTAGGGCATCTAGCATTGATAATGTGCTTATTATGGTAGGACTAAAAGCTGGAGTAGCATGGGTATATAAAAAGAGGAGATAATAGTTTGTCAATGTTTAATACCACCACAGTCAGCCAGGAGCCAATGAATGACACAGTTAAGTACATCATAGAAAGTATCAGCAATTGCAATTAAAGACAGTGACCCAGTTTCCATTATTTACAAAACCATGGTGGAATGGAGAATGCACAGCACCATGAAAGGCCCATAACAAAGCATGGGGGGGAGTATTTCATCATTACCTCAGCACAGATAATCTATTAGCCTTCAAACACAGATGTGCCAAAGCACGATACAATCAGACGTCAGAGTCAAAAGGAATCTTGGATCAGTTTTACGCTTTCCTTCACACAGGTTGCCAATCCTAAAGCCATCTGGGACAAAGTTTAGAAAATGAAGGGAAAATATACATCACATCCTTCATTGATCCTGGAAGATAAAGGATGTACAATTGCAGTTAGGCCTTCAATTGCAAACACTCTGGGGGATTCATTAGCATTTAGCATTAGCATTAGTAGAGGCATTTGATGCAAGAAAGCAAGCTTATGCAGCATCAGCCAAAAAAAATAAAATAAAATAAATAAATAAAAAATATCCACTTCACCCCTCTGTTCGTTCGAAATACCTGTCCAGCTGAGCCTTAAATTTATTTAGGCTATCAACTTCCACGACAAGGGATGGAAGTCTGTTCCACCAACCAACCACCCGCTGGCTAAAGGCAAATTTCCGCACGTCTATCCTACATCTGTCTTTCCTCAATTTGAATTTATGCCCTCTCAGGTGATTATTCTGAGCAAGAGGAAGAATCCCATCAGCATTGAGCATTCTCAAACCATTCAAGGCTTTATACACCTCTATCAGATCACCTCACTGGTGCCTAGTCTCCAGACAGTGTAATTTGCAAAACTTAAGCCTTTCTTCGTAAGAGCACCCCTTTGTTGCTCTTCTCTGTACTCGTTCCAGCATTTCTACATCCTTCTTGAAATGAGGCCTCCAGACCTGTATACAGTACTCTAGGTATGGCCTGACCATTGCCTTATACAAGGGAATAATCACCTCCTTATCCCTGCTAGAAAAATTCCTATATATCATCGACAGTACACCATGAGCTACTCTTGCAGCCAGTCTGCACTGCTCAGAAAACTTCATATCTGCCTGCACAACCACCCCCAGGTCCCTTTCATTCTCTACCACTGTCAGTGTAGTACCACAGAGTTGATACGTTGCTCTGGGGTTGCTGTTTCCCATATGTAGTACTTTACATTTGTCAATGTTAAACTTCATTTGCCTCCTCTCAGCCCATCTGCTCAACCTTTCCAGATCCTGTTGCAGTAGCATAGTGTCAGTAGTGTCCTTGACAACCCTGCCAACCTTCGTATCGTCTGCAAACTTGAACATTAAGCTTGATATACCATCATCAATATCATTTATAAATACAGAAAACAATAATGGACCCAATACTGAACCCTGAGGGACTCCACTAATAACATTAGTCCACGATGAGCAGTGTCCATTGATTACCACTCTCTGTCTTTTCCCCCTCAACCACACCTTTATTATCCATAGCAGCAATTTGCCTCCAATGCCACACTGCTCCAATTTGTGCAGCAGTCTTCCATGTGCAACAGTATCAAAAGCCTTTCTAAGATCCAAGTATATAATATGAAAGTTATTCCCTGCATCCAGTTCTTTTGTGACTGCATCATAGTATCCAATCAAATTGGTCAGGCAAGAACAATTCCCCTTAACAAAACCATGCCGTGTCTGAGCTATAACTGAAGTCATGTCTAGATGATCCTGCAGTGCTCCCCTCGACGTGGGCACCTGTACGTGGTGAGGGGACCTCCCAGTGACGCTGCTGGACTTCCAGACTAGCATCACTGGGATCCAACGCCCACAGCCCAGGTTCCAGGCTTACATCAATGGAATCCGGCGTGTTTGCCGTGCGCTGCGACCCGTAGAAATTCGGAAAGGGGGATCCTGGTGGTTGAGGGGCCCAGCTTCAATACACCACTTTGGCCCCTGCTTCGACAAGACGGGTGGTCCTGGAAGGCCCGGCTAGGATCAATCGGCTAGTAGGCTCGCCTGCGAGGGTCAACCGTGTCAATGCCACGCCCCTACCCTCATGGTCCGAGGGACAGGATTCAGGCTGGCGGCGGTGCGGGTATAGTGTCTGGGTAGCCCTGGCGTTCCACTCCCGAGCGCATTTATTGCATGCCGGGTAGTGGGCGTCCCTTTGGGCTCCGTGGTGGGTGGGGAGCCTGGGCACTGAACAATTTATAAAACTTCATGAATCCTGATAAACATATTCCTTCAGGGGCCCCCAACCCGGTCCCTATCTGAAAATAATGACGGAGAGGCAGATAGCATTATTGCTACAAAGAGGCAGCGAACCGAACTACCATCAGGGCCTGTCCCAAGGTTCTTAATAATGCATTCCACCAACGAAACACCGATTGGTAAAATGTCGCCCTTTTTTATACAAAAAGGGTTGGATGGGTTAGCAGGTACACCCAAGTCAGTTAAGAGGCTCCGTTCTAGGGACCTCTTGATTGAAACAAAAAATGACAGGCAGTCTGAACATCTACTCCGAGTAACATCAATTGGAGGAATACCCATAACAGTGACACCACACAGAACACTAAATTCATCGAGAGGTGTCATTTCGGAGTGGGACCTTCTCGACGTCACCGAGGAGGAAATCTGCTCCGAACTAAAACCACAGGGAGTTACTGCCGTCAAGAGAATCACTGCGCGAAGGGATGGGAAAATTGTTAAAACCAGGAGTGTTATCCTGACTTTTAACTCTCCCAAACCTCCTGATGAGATTAAAGCTGGATACATCAACTATTCAGTGCGTCCATACGTTCCGAACCCTTTACGGTGTTTTAAATGCCAGAAGTATGGACATTCTCAAATGGCCTGCCGTGGAGTCCTTGCATGTGCCCGGTGCGGTGCAAAGGAACACGAAACAACAGCATGTTCAGCCACTAAACCCACCTGCATTAACTGTGAGGGAGAACATCCGGCCTATTCAAGGGCATGCCAGAGGTGGAAAGAAGAAAAAGAAATTCAACGGCTGAAGGCAGAGCTAAACATATCGTACCAGGAGGCAAGAAAAGCAGTGAAACCTCTTAACATCAAAAAACCTACCTACGCCCAGAAGGTAGCAGGGAGGTGTTCGATTGGGACTCAGACGGACATGTCCGTCCCCCCCCAAAAGAATCATTTACTCCCATTGCACGTTATCTTTTAAGCTCCCAAAAACCTGCACAGAAGGACCAATCAGCTGCCACTCCTATATCGGTACCTCCTA
This sequence comes from Mastigoproctus giganteus, assembly GCF_048544385.1. Lineage (NCBI taxonomy): Eukaryota > Metazoa > Arthropoda > Arachnida > Uropygi > Thelyphonidae > Mastigoproctus > Mastigoproctus giganteus. The sequence continues at coordinate 155,977,840 of NC_143577.1, forward strand.
ATGCTCCACAAGTAACAAAAGCAAAAGAAAAGAATAAGAAAGGGGAAGTAACACCTAGTACCCAGGAAAACATGGATGTCGAGCAAAAGGAGGTACATGATGAGTCAGTTTTGGAACTCTTCGCTGAGGAAGAAATGGACACAGGACAGCGTCCATACTTCCCCAGGAAAGATAAATCCAAGACTGACAAAATTAAGCCCTCAGCACCTCGGAAGCCGCCTGATGGACCCACCAAGCCAAAATAATGGCTAAATTCCTACAGTGGAACTGTCGTGGATTCCGGCAAAATACTGATGACATCAAGGCACTCCTGCAAAAGCACAAACCAGCTTGCTTTTGCATACAGGAGACTTATTTAAAGGCAAATGACGACCCCACTATGCATAACATTACCATCATTCGTAAGGATAGAATTGTGGATGGTCCTGCACACGGAGGAGTCGCAATCCTCATCGGCAACCAGATCCCATTTCAGCCTTTGCAGCTTACAACTAGCATTGAGGCTGTAGCAATTCGCCTTACGGTGGGTTCTTATTAACTGTCTGCTCTCTTTATTTGCCACCTGGGACTGACATCTGCCAGAAGGACCTTGATGATCTCATAATGCAGTTGCCTCCCCCTTTCCTACTTCTTGGCGACTTTAATGGACATAACATCCTGTGGGGTAGTGCTAGCATTAATAGAAGGGGAAGAGTCATAGAGCGTATGCTCATTGACAGTGACCTCTGCCTTCTTAATGTGGGAACAAACACCTTTTTCCACACGCCTACCCGTACGTTTTCTGCCATTGATCTCTCTATCAGCTCGCCTTCTATTCTCCCTTCGCTTACTTGGGAGGTAGAAATGAACCCGTATGGAAGTGATCACTTCCCCGTGATAACCACATTAATTACTGGGAGACCTTGTCTTCCTGTCAGGTTACCGCGGTGGAAGTTTGATCAGGCTGACTGGAGTGCCTTTCAACACCTGGCAAAGTTTGACAACTCTGCAGTCAGTCAGGAGCCTATCAATGATGCAGTTACGTACATAACAGAAAATATTGTCCATGCAGCTGCAACTGCGATTCCAAAGACATCCACGCGGTTTCCTCCCTTTCCAAAACCATGGTGGAATCCAGAATGCACAGCAGCTAAAAAGGCTCAAAACAAAGCCTGGGGGATATTTCGACGATATCCTACCACGGTCAACCTATTAGCATTTAAACGTGCACGAGCCAAAGCACGCTACATCCGCCGTCAGAGTCAAAAGGAATCGTGGATCCGTTTCACATCATCCATTACCCAGACGACCAGCACTAAGGTGGTCTGGGAAAAAATCCGGAAAATGAAGGGATACACAGCACACCCCTCATCGGTCCTTGAATATAATGGATGTACTATTGCAGACTCTACTGCAATAGCCAATGCTCTTGGGGAAACATTTTGTAACATCTCTGCAACATCATCTTACTCCCCAGAGTTTCTGGTCTTAAAGCGCAACGCTGAAAAACAGGCCCTTAAATTCACATCGAAGGGCTCCCACCCATACAATGAGCCATTTAATATCCATGAGCTGAAAACAGCACTCGCCCATACAAAGGCTACCGCTGTTGGACCAGACAACATCCATTATGAAATGATCAAACATCTTTCACCAGAATCCATGGACCGTCTGCTCTTCCTGTACAACAGAATCTTCCTCGAAGAGCACTTTCCGGAAACCTGGCGCAAGGCAACTATTCTTGCTTTTGCTAAGCCAGGAAAGGATCCTAAATATCCAAAAAACTATCGTCCTATTGCTCTGACCAGCTGTCTATGCAAAATATTGGAGAGAATGGTCAATGCTCGGCTCTTTGGTATTTAGAATCGAATGACCTTCTCTCCCGCTTTCAGTGCGGCTTCCGAAGAAATAGGTCCACATTGGACCACTTAGTTAGACTGGAAACATCTATCCGAGATACTTTCCTAAAAAGAGAACATTTGGTGTCCATCTTCTTTGACATGGAAAAAGCGTACGACACAACTTGGAGATTTGGTATTTTAAAAGACCTTTACAATCTTGGTCTAAGAGGTCACCTTCCCGTTTTTATTAAAAATTTTTTATCCTGCCGTTATTTCCAAGTTCGTGTAGGATCCTCCCTTTCGCGGCCTTTTTGCCAAGAGGAGGGGGTACCACAAGGATCTGTCTTAAGTGTTATGCTTTTTGCCATTAAGATAAATTCTATTTCTGAACAACTTCCTCCAACTGTAAACAGTGCACTCTATGTCGATGACTTCAGCATATTCTCTCAATCATGCAATATGAGGGTTATTGAGAGACAACTGCAACAAGCTATCGCCCGTGTTAACACCTGGGCCACGGCCAATGGTTTCAGGTTCTCACCGGAGAAGACCGTTTGCGTCCATTTTTGTCGCAAACGTAACCTCCACCCCGAGCCTGAATTACGACTTGGACAAAGCACCATTCCAGTTGTATCAGAGGCGAAATTCCTGGGACTCATTTTTGACAAAAAGTTGACATTTGTTCAACACATTCGTCAGCTACGTACAAAGTGTACGAGAGGGCTTAACATCCTTCGCTCTCTCTCTTCTACCTCTTGGGGTGCAGACCGATGCACTCTACTACGTCTGTACCGTGCACTTGTACGCTCAAAATTAGATTATGGGTCTCAGGTGTATGCATCTGCTAGAAATAGCGCGGTTCGTTGGCTTGACCCCGTCCATCACCAAGCCATTCGTATCGCTACTGGTGCATTCAGAACATCACCTGTCCAAAGTCTGTATGTCGAAGCAAATGAACCATCCTTGTCGCTTCGACGAATGCAGTTGTCTCTACAATATGCCTTCAAGCTGAAGTCCCTGCCGGACCATCCCACGTGGACGTCCGTTTTCGAGCCACGATGGGAAAATCTTTATAACACACGACAGACCGCCAATCGCCCATTCGGCATTTGTGTTCAAGAGCTACTCAATGAGCTTAACATCTCGGTAGACAAGGTCGCTCGATCACCAATGGAGCCCCTTCCACCCTGGCATGCACAAACACCAGCATGTGACTTCTCGCTTAAGATCGCAACGAAGTCTAATACTCCATCGTCTGTCTACCTTCAGCTCTATTCACAACACCGTGCAGAACATTCTGACTTCTTGCCAGTTTACACAGACGGCTCGAAGTCAGAATCGTATGTGGGATCTGCTGCTGTCTTTCCAAATAATACCATATCAGAGCAGATACCCGTTGACTGCAGCATTTACACTGCAGAGCTGCATGCCATAGAGTTAGCTCTAGATCACATAAGAAAACACCGTTACCAACGGTGTATTATATATGCCGATTCAATGAGTGCACTACAGGCTTTATCAGCGATGTCATACACCAATCATCCAACCCTGTCCCGAATTCAGCAGATAATGTACAGCCTCTATGTAAGTGGATTCGACATCCGTTTCTGCTGGATCCCCAGTCACATCGGGATTAGAGGAAATGATTTGGCTGACATTGCAGCCAAATCGGCAGCCCTGACGGATAATCTTGACCTGTTAGTCCCCTATACAGACTACAGGCAAGTGATCCGTAATAATTTACAATCTCAGTGGCAAGATTCGTGGCATCGACTGATTACTACAAACAAACTATGTCGAATTAAGCCTGTGATCCATCCTTGGCGGTCCAGCTTATGCAGAGATCGCAAAGAGGAAGTTGTTCTTGCTCGGCTCCGCATAGGACGTTGTCATATTACACACTCCTTTTTGCTGAGGGCTGATGACCCTCCTATGTGCGAGCAATGCTACACCGTTTTATCCGTCCAAACATTTTATGCGATTGTACCAGTTTTATAAATGCTCGTTTTAGCGCTTTTACCCATCTGACTGAGCCATATACACTCAGTCAGATTTTAAATGACAACGACAATGTGTCAGCAGTTTTTAAATTTTTAAAATCGATCAATATGTATACACTCATATGAAATATACAATTTGCTTTTATGTATTGATATGTCTGTATATATATATATATATACACATATGCAACTTTAGACGAAGTAACCTTTTTTAAAACTAAGTCTAATCTTTTTTGAATTTTATTCTTTCCATGGCGCACTATAACCTTGCTGTTTTTGCGCCACAAAAATCCAAATCAAATCAAACCTGCAGTGCTTCTTTAACCAGTGCCTCCATTAATTTTCCGAGAACAGAAGTTAAACTCACAGGTCTATAATTACTTGTGTCAGCATTTGATCCTCCTTTGTGAATTGGGGTCACATTTGCACATCTCCAGTTTGTGTGTACCTCCCCTGAGTCCAAGGAAGCTCTCATAATTATGGCTAAGGGTTTGCTTACTTCCTTTGCTGCCTCCTTTAATATAACTGGATAGATCCCATCCACCCCAGGTGCCTTTCTTGTATTTATATTCAACAATTTCTCCTCCAATTTACCCTCAGTTATACAAGATTCTCTAGCTTACTGCCAGAGTTGAATACACCTCTGGCATTCCCCTCGCTGAATAAATCCTCATGTGTGAATGTCGATGCAAAATATTCATTTAGTTTGTTAGCTACCTGAGCAGCATCATCAACAGTTGACCCATTGATATCAAGTGGACCATCCCTTGCCAAAGATTTCTCGTAATCTGCCTTCCCCTGCCTAACCTCCTTTGTAACTTGGTTACAGATTAACTTGTATCTATCATAGGCTTCTGTGTCACGTGTTAATTTGTTTGTATCCCATGCATTTTTCTTCTCTGCCATATGTCTCATTAGTTCATCTGACATCCACTTAGGCCTAAACCTTGAACAATATTTCTTAGTTGGTATGTAAAGTCTAGTAGCTTCCAAGCTAAGTTCTTTGAATGCTTCCCATTTTGAATTTGCTGTTGGTAACATCATCAGTTGGTCTCACTGTATAGAATTTAAATACTGTCTCAGTCCATCGTAGTCGCCTTTATGAAAGCAATAACCCTTACCTTTACCCCTAATGGTAGTTACCTCTTTGAGTAAATCCCACTTCAGCACACTGTGATCACTGCCACCTAGTGGTTCATTTACCTGCAGATTCTTAATGCATGAAGAATCACTACTGATAATCAAATCAAGACTATTACTCCCTCTAGTTGCCTCCCGAACGTGCTGATGTAGAAAACAATCATCCAATAAATCCACAAAAGCCTTGCTAGTGTGTGAGTGACCAGCCCCCAAATTCCAGTCAAATCTGGGAAATTAAAATCCCCCATTATAAGACTCTCTGATTTACTTGCCCACTCTATTTCCCTGTACAGTTTCTTATTATACTCATCAGAGTCATTAGGCCTATAGCACACTCCTACTCTCAATTTTGATCTCCCAATGCTTATGTCACACCAAACTGACTCGACACTGCACTGTCCAGCGATGTCGACTGGCTTCACTTCCTTGGATTTTATGTATTTCTTAACTAATAGCATAACCCCTCCTCCCTTCCTATCCTGTCTATCCTTTCTGTAGACATTGTACTCCCAAAATTCCAGTTCTGCATTCCTATATCTGTGTGACACCACGTGTCTGAAATCCCCACAATATCTGCCTTTGATGTTTTGAGCAATACCTCCATTTACTAAAGTGTCTTCAGAAACATTGTACTCCCTAGAGTTCCTGGACCTTGAGCAAAAATCACATCCATTATGAGATGATTAAACATCTTTCATCAATATTCATGGATCTCTTGCTCCGTCTCTATAACAGAAACTATATTGAAGTGGAATTTCAGACTCATGGCATATAGCAATCACCCTTGCCTTCCCAAAACCAGGAAATGATACAAAAATACCAAAAAATTACCATCCTATTGTTCTGATGAGCTGCTTGTTCAAGATCCTGGAAAGAATGGTCAATGCTCACCTTATGTGATATTTAGAAGCTAACAATCTCCTTTCCAGAACATAGTGTGGCTTCCAAAGTAACGGGTTAACACTGAACTATTTATTTCATCTGGAAACATCTATTTGTGATGCTTTCCTGAAATGCGAGCACCAGGTGTTGGTTTTATTTGACATGGAAAAAGCATATGACACAGCTTGGAGATTCAGAATTTTAAAAGACATAACTTTGGTCTTAGGGGACATATTGCTATCTTTATTAAAAACTTCCTTTCAAACTGGTCATTCCAAGTTCATGTAGGCTATTTTGGCTATACTCTCAGCTATTTTGCGAAGAAGAGGGAGTTCCACGAGGGTCATTTCTGAGTGCTATGCTTTTTGCTACCAAAGTTAACTCTATAATCGAACAGCTTCTTACAACCATAAACAGTGCCCTCTTCAATGATGACTAGCATCTTTTGACAATCATACAACATGTAGGTTATTGAAGGGCAATTGCATGCCATTGAACACATCAACCCCTTGGCAATGATTAATGTTTCAGGTTCTCTCCTCAGAAGACCATATGTGTGCACTTTTGTCACAAATGAAACCTTCATTCTGAACCAGAACTCCAGCTTGGACAAAACATCATTCTAGTAGCACCCAAGACAAAATTCTTGAGACTTGTATTTTATAATAAGTTAAGGCACCACTGGTGGTTTCCCACAACTGTGCCATAGTGTAAAGTAAAGTAAACTTTACACTATGGCACAGTGATGTGTAAAGTAAAGTAAACTTTACTTTACACAACACTTTCACATACAACACGCTACACTTTTTTTCCTGGCTTTTACAGAGGTTCTATAAACATCACAAGAGTACTATGGCACAGATGTGGGAAACCACCGGTAGTGCCTTAACTTTTGAAGTTCCCAATTCTTCTTTAGTCAAATGGCTCTACATTGCTTGAGAGAAAGTGTGTTGTATGTGAAAAAGTGTTGTGTTGGATTAGCATTAGCATTAGTAGAGGCATTTGATGCAAGAAAGCAAGCTTATGCAGCATCAGCCAAAAAAAAAAAAAAAAAACAAAAAAAACCCGACTTCCACTTCACCCCTCTGTTCGTTCAAAATACCTGTCCAGCTGAGCCTTAAACTTATTTAGGCTATCAACCTCCACTACAAGGGATGGAAGTCTGTTCCACCAACCAACCACCCGCTGGCTAAAGGCAAATTTCCGCACGTCTATCCTACATCTGTCTTTCCTCAATTTGAATTTATGCCTCTCAGGTGATTATTCTGAGCTAGAGGAAGAATCCCATCAGCATTGAGCATGCTCAAACCATTCAAGGCTTTATACACCTCTATCAGATCACCTCGCTGGTGCCTAGTCTCCAGACACTGTAATTTGCAAAACTTAAGCCTTTCTTCGTAAGAGCACCCCCTTTGTTCCATTCACTAATCTTGTTGCCCTTCTCTGTACTCGTTCCAGCAGCTCTACATCCTTCTTGAAATGAGGCCTCCAGACCTGTATACAGTACTCTAGGTGTGGCCTGACCATTGCCTTATACAAGGGAATAATCACCTCCTTATCCCTGCTGGAAAAATTCCTCTATATCATTGACAATACTCCATGAGCTACTCTTGCAGCCCGTCTGCACTGCTCAGAGAACTTCATATCTGCCTGCACAACCACTTTACATTTGTCAATGTTAAACTTCATTTGCCACCTCTCAGCCCATCTGCTCAACCTTTCCAGATCCTGTTGCAGCAGCATAGTGTCAGTAGTCTCCTTGACAACCCTGCCTACCTTTGTATCGTCTGCAAACTTGGACATTAAGCTTGATATACCATCATCAATATCATTTATAAATACAGAAAACAATAATGGTCCCAACACTGAGCCCTGAGGGACTCCACTAATAACATTAGTCCACGATGAGCAGTGTCCATTGATTACCACTCTCTGTCTTCTCCCCCTCAACCACCCCTTTATCCATAGCAGCAATTTGCCTCCAGTGTCACACTGCTCCAATTTGTGTAGCAGTCTTCCATGTGCAACAGTATCAAAAGCCTTTCTAAGATCCAAGTATATAATATGAAAGTTATTCCCTGCATCCAGTTCTTTTGTGACTGCATCATAATATCCAATCAAATTGGTCAGGCAAGACTTCCCCTTAACAAAACTATGCTGTGTCCGAGCTATAACTGAAGTCTTGTCTAAATGATCCTGCAGTGCTTCTTTAACTATGCCTCCATTAATTTACCTGGAACAAAAGTTAAGCTCACAGGTCTATAATTACTTGTGTCAGCCTTTGATCCTCCTTTGTGAATTGGGTTCACATTTGCACATTTCCAGTCTATGTGTACCTCCCCTGAGTCCAAGGAAGCTCTCATAATTATGGCTAAGGGTTTGCTTACTTCCTTTGCTGCCTCCTTTAATATAACTGGATAGATCCCATCCACCCCAGATGCTTTTCTTGTATTTATATTCAACAATTTCTCCTCCACTTTACCCTCAGTTATTACAAGATTCTCTAGCTTACTGCCAGAGTTGAATACACCTCTGGCATTCCCTCGCTGAATAACTCCTCATGTGTGAATGTCGATGCAAAATATTCATTTAGTTTGTTAGCTACCTGAGCAGGGTCATCAACAGTTGACCCATCAATATCAAGTGGACCAATCTGATTCATCCCCTTCCTTCTAGAGTTTACATAAGTAAAGAACTCTTTGCTGTTTTTCTTTGCATCCCTTGCCAAGGATTTCTCGTAATCTGCCTTTGCCTGCCTAACCTCCTTTGTAACTTGGTTGCATATCAACTTGTATCTATCATAGGCTTCTGTGTCATGTGTTAATTTGTAAGTATCCCATGCATTTTTCTTCTCTGCCATATGCCTCATTAGTTCATCTGACATCCATTTTGGCCTAAACCTTGAACAATATTTCTTAGTTGGTATGTAAAGCCTAGTAGCTTCCAAGATTAATTCTTTGAATGCTTTCCATTTTGAATTTGCTGTTGGTAACATCATCAGTTGGTTCCACTGTATAGAATTTAAATACTGTCTCAGTCCATTGTAGTCGCCTTTACGGAAGCAATAACCCTTCCCTTTACCCCTAATGGTAGTTACCTCTTTGAGTAAATCCCACTTCAGCACACTGTGATCACTGCCACCTAGTGGTTCATTTATCTGCAGATTCTTAATGCATGAAGAATCACTGCTGATAATCAAATCAAGAGTATTACTCCCTCTAGTTGCCTCCTGAACATGCTGATGTAGAAAACAATCAACCAATAAATCCACAAAAGCCCTGCTAGTGTGTGAGTGACCAGCCCCCAAATTCCAGTCAATATCTGGGAAATTAAAATCTCCCATTATAAGACTCTCTGATTTACTGGCCCACTCTGTTTCTCTGTACAGTTTCTTATTATACTCATCAGAGTATAATAAGAAACTGTACAGAGAAATAGAGTTCAGTTGGGTTCTGTTGTTGTGTTCTGGTACTTGGCTGCATAGCCCTAGTGGGATGCTGCATTGCCTGCCACCACCACTGGGAAGTGTGCCATGTCGACAGTACTCTGGCTGCTCTCCGTCAGGAGTTGCCTTGCCTGAGCTTCCTGATGGAGAAAAAGAGAGAGAGAGAGCGAGAGTATGAAAGATTGTATGAAGGGTGAAATTAATCTCATTTGCAGACCTCCCCTGGCATTGGGAGGTCTGCAAATGAGAGTGCCATGTTGGCATCCCACATTTGGCAAGTCAGATGTCAGCAGCACCCGACCAACTCAAAGGTATACAGGTGCGAAAAAAAGTGCAAAGAGTTAAGTGTTTTCAGTTGGATTGTCCTGGAATTGGTAGTGCGTGCCTTGGGTGGGTAGAGTGCCTTCTCTGGAATACATCCTGAGCGAATTGAGTGAGCTATGTAGAAGTTTTCTTCTGTGACAAAAAGGTGTTCAGAATTTCGGGGATTTTCCTGTATCTTAGTCAATGATCTAATCTGGTAGTCATCATACTGGGGACAGAGGTACACGAAATGTTCCCAGTTTCCTTAATCACTACAGACAGAATGGGTTTTCTTCAATTCCGAGCATGGTTATTTTTTGTCTCAACAGGCCATGTTCTGTAAGCAGATTGGAGTCCTGGAGCATGCCAGAGAGGAGGCTTTGGGTATGTCAGTGATACAGTTGGAATAAATTTATTGGTTACAGCACCTTTTGTTGTTGAATCCGAGTGATCTTGCCATATTTCACACAGCTTCTCTGCTGTCCTTCTCTTTTCTTGTTTTGGGTCATTTACTGTGTCAAACTGAATACTAGAAACTGTGCAAGGGATCCCTTTTCTTAGTTTATGGTATAATGCACTCTTGATGATTTCAAGGTGGAGGGGCATACATCAGGCCAGCACCTGGAGAGAGTGGGGGTATTTACAGTGCATGGTTAAGAGCATAGAATGTTGGATAGAATCCAGTTTTTTGCAATTTCTGTCAAGGGTGACTCTGTGACACCAAATAGCTGCACCATAGGAAACTGTGGGAAGAAAAATAACTGTAGATGAGAGAATCCAGTCTTGCCTCTGGTATCCAGCTCCAAGAGCTATCTCAAGATCTAACCTTTACAGTGGATGGTGTATCTGTGCCAGCCAAGCAAATTGTTCCAAGCAAATTGAGTATATGCCCTCTATTTTGTGATTTTAATCTTAGGAAATGTCTGATAATTTAAACATTCTCATTTGTATATCAAAAGTTCTTTGCAGCACATAGAGCTGAATATTCTGACTTCTTGCTAGTATGTACAGATAGCTTGAAGACCGAAGTATCTTTGAGATTTGCTTGTGTTTTCCCAAGAAAAACTATATATAATTGGAATGTGGTATAGAACTGGCATGATATGGGTTGTTGCTTGGATTGTGTAAAACCCCACGAATATCCAAAAAGTATTTCCAGATTTTCTAAGCTTATTACAGGATCTGTCAGAAATGAGTTTCACTCCTTATCTAGTATTATATTAGGCAAAACAAATGCTACATTTGAGGAATAGACTAAATTGCTTTTACTGGATGCCTAGCCATGTTGGGATCACAGGCAATGACTTGGCTAATCATCAGCCAAATCAGCAAAAACCCAGAATGACATCTGCTTATTAACCCCCTATACAGACTACGACCTTTAATATGTAACAACATACTTTTGCTATGGCAAGAATATTGGCATGGCCTTTTCACAAATAAATTATACCAACTTCAAACCTGTATGCCTTGGCATGTCTTCACAGCATTGACAGGGAGGAAGTTGTTGTTCTTACTGACTTGTCGGGTATATTCAGGTTTTCACAACAACTTTATTTATATAATCACATTTAGTGGTTCTAATGTTTTAATCTTTTATAACTATTTTATACTATACCATTTGTATTGGTGCACTATGGCCTTAGATACTGATGCACCCTAAACAACCAACAAACCATACCGTAAGCTGTTTGGCAAATCTAATGAGCCATCAGACAATAGAAATTGATTTTGAACTATGCTTACAAAATAAAATCTATAACTAGATCATCCAGTGTGGCAAGTTCTTTTTCTAGCACAATGGGACACCATGTATCAAGCACATATAAGAGTTGACCAATCTCTGGAATTGGGATCTTTCTATCTTAACAAATCTAACTCAGTACATCTTACTAATAAACTGAATAGCCAATCTTATCAAAACTTACACATCCACATTGGGAATGCCTAGAGGTAATCAGCAATCTCCTATTCCAGAAGTGGTGAAAGAGTCCATATCTGACCACAATTATTAGTGGTAATATGCAGTTCATCGCATATAATGAATAGAAACAGGTGCAGGTATACTTGCGTGTACACCAATGCTAGGAGTTTAGTAAATAAATTTGATGAATTTGAGGTATTGCTCAAAACATCGAAGGCAGATATTGTTGGGATATCAGAGACGTGGTGTCACACAGATATAAGGGATGCGGAACTGCAATTTGGGGAGTACAACGTCTACAGAAAGGATAGACAGGATAGGAAGGGGGGAGGTGTTATGCTATTAGTTAAGAAACACATAAAAACCAAGGAAGTGAAGCCAGTCGACATCGCTGGACAGTGCAGTGTGGAGTCAGTTTGGTGTGACATAAACATTGGGAGATCAAAATTGAGAGTAGGAGTGTGCTATAGGCCTAATGACTCTGATGAGTATAATAAGGAACTGTACAGGGAAATAGAGTGGGCCAGTAAATCAGAGTGTCTTATAATGGGAGATTTTAATTTCCCAGATATAGACTGGAATTTGGGGGCTGGATACTCACACACTAGCAGGGCTTTTGTGGATTTATTGGATGATTGTTTTCTACATCAGCATGTTCGGGAGGCAACTAGAGGGTGTAATACTCTTGATTTGATTATCAGCAGTGATTCTTCATGCATTAAGAATCTGCAGATAAATGAACCACTAGGTGGCAGTGATCACAGTGTGCTGAAGTGGGATTTACTCAAAGAGGTAACTACCATTAGGGGTAAAGGGAAGGGTTATTGCTTCCGTAAAGGCGACTACGATGGACTGAGACAGTATTTAAATTCTATACAGTGGGACCAACTGATGATGTTACCAACAGCAAATTCAAAATGGGAAGCATTCAAAGAACTTATCTTGGAAGCTACTAGGCTTTACATACCAACTAAGAAATATTGTTCAAGGTTTAGGCCAAAATGGATGTCAGATGAACTAATGAGGCATATGGCAGAGAAGAAAAATGCATGGGATACTTACAAATTAACACATGACACAGAAGCCTATGATAGATACAAGTTGATATGCAACCAAGTTACAAAGGAGGTTAGGCAGGCGAAGGCAGATTACGAGAAATCCTTGGCAAGGGATGCAAAGAAAAACAGCAAAGAGTTCTTTACTTATGTAAACTCTAGAAGGAAAGGGATGAATCAGATTGGTCCACTTGATATTGATGGGTCAAGTGTTGATGATCCTGCTCAGGTAGCTAACAAACTAAATGAATATTTTGCATCGACATTCACACATGAGGAGTTATTCAGCGAGGGGAATGCCAGAGGTGTATTCAACTCTAGCAGTAAGCTACAGAATCTTGAAATAACTGGGAGTAAAGTTGAGGAGAAACTGTTGAAGATAAACACAAGAAAGGCACCCGGGGTGGATGGGATCTATCCAGTTATATTAAAGGAGGCAGCAAAGGAAGTAAGCAAACCCTTAGCCATAATTATGAGAGCTTCCTTGGACTCAGGGGAGGTACCCATAGACTGGAAATGTGCAAATGTGACCCCAATTCACAAAGGAGGATCAGAGGCTGACACAAGTAATTATAGACCTGTGAGCTTAACTTCTGTTCCAGGAAAATTAATGGAGGCACTGGTTAAAGAAGCACTGCAGGATCATTTAGACAAGACTTCAGTTATAGCTCAGACACAGCATGGTTTTGTTAAGGGGAAGTCTTGCCTGACCAACTTGATTGGATACTATGATGCAGTCACAAAAGAACTGGATGCAGGGAATAACTTTGATATTATATACTTGGATCTTAGAAAGGCTTTTGATACTGTTGCACATGGAAGACTGCTACACAAATTGGAGCAGTGTGACGTTGGAGGCAAATTGCTGCTATGGATAAAGGGGTGGTTGAGGGGGAGAAGACAAAGAGTGGTAATCAATGGACACTGCTCATCGTGGACTGATGTTATTAGTGGAGTCCCTCAGGGCTCAGTGTTGGGTCCATTATTGTTTTCTGTATTTATAAATGATATTGATGATGGTATATCGGGATTAATGTCCAAGTTTGCAGACGATACAAAGGTTGGCAGGGTTGTCAAGGACACTACTGACACTATGCTGCTGCAACAGGATCTGGAAAGGTTGAGCAGATGGGCTGAGAGGTGGCAAATGAAGTTTAACATTGACAAATGTAAAGTACTACACATGGGAAACAGCAACCCCAGAGCAACGTATCAACTCTGTGGTACAACACTGACAGTGGTAGAGAATGAAAGGGACTTGGGGGTGGTTGTGCAGGCAGATATGAAGTTCTCTGAGCAATGCAGACGGGCTGCAAGAGTAGCTCATGGAGTATTGTCAATGATATACAGGAATTTTTCCAGCAGGGATAAGGAGGTGATTATTCCATTGTATAAGGCGATGGTCAGGCCACACCTAGAGTACTGTATACAGGTCTGGAGGCCTCATTTCAAGAAGGATGTAGAGCTGCTGGAACGAGTACAGAGAAGGGCAACAAGATTAGTGAATGGAACAAAGGGGTGCTCTTACGAAGAAAGGCTTAAGTTTTGCAAATTACAGTGTCTGGAGACTAGGCACCAGCGAGGTGATCTGATAGAGGTGTATAAAGCCTTGAATGGTTTAAGCATGCTCAATGCTGATGGGATTCTTCCTCTAGCTCAGAATAATCACCTGAGAGGGCATAAATTCAAATTGAGGAAAGACAGATGTAGGATAGACGTGCGGAAATTTGCCTTTAGCCAGCGGGTGGTTGGTTGGTGGAACAGACTTCCATCCCTTGTGGTGGAGGTTGATAGCCTAAATAAGTTTAAGGCTCAGCTGGACAGGTATTTTGAACGAACAGAGGGGTGAAGTGGAAGTGGTTTTTTTTTTTGGCTGATGCTGCATAAGCTTGCTTTCTTGCATTAAATGCCTCTACTAATGCTAATGCTAATGCTAATTTGAACCTGTATGCTAACATACACAGATGTCTTGAAGTTCAAAAATCATGTAGGAGTGGCAGCAGTTTTCTCTACAAAAAAATATACAATCAGATAATCAGAAGAGCTGTGACAACAGTTTTCATATAAATGCAGCACATTCACAGCAGAATTGTGAACAATAAAACTAGTCTTAGAGCATATGTAAACTGAGAAAGGGCAAAAGAATATGATTCCTTTGAGTGTGCACACACTGAAAAATCCTCCAACACTCAGTCTGATTTTGGGGAAATATAAGCTATCCTATGTTTTCTAAGCAGAACAAAAGTACACATTTTTGTTGGATACCAGGCCATAAAGGGATTGCTGGCAACATACCAGCTGACCTTGCTGCCAAATCATCTGCAACTTCAACAAATGACAGTTTCAAAATCCTGTATGCAGTAAACCATTGATTCAAATTTGCTATATGGTACAATGATAGACAAAGTTATGGAAACGTAAGGAAAACAAATTATTCCAGTAAAACAAAGATTAAACCTGTAAAATAGGTAGGACAATCTCCTGATTAAACAGGAGATTGTCCTACCTATACTCAGAATTGGTCACATTAACCTCATCTATGCATATATAATCTGTTGCGAAGATTTGCTATGAATAAAGTGATGGTTGAGTGGGAGAAGACAGAGAGTGGTAATCAGTGGACACTGCTCTTCGTGGACTAATGTTGTTAGTGGAGTCCCTCAGGGTTCAGTGTTGGGTCCCTTGTTGTTTTCTGTATTTATAAATGATATTGATGATGGTATATCAAGCTTAATGTCCAAGTTTGCAGACAATACAAAGGTTGGAAGGGTTGTTAATGACACTAATGACAGTACACTGGCACCTCCTTAGCCAGGTGGGTAGGAGCGGCAGTGCGTAGCACACGCTTCTTGATTAGACCGGTGTTCGAGCCTGTGACCACCAAATACGGAAAGGTCAGGGAATGACCACCGCATATCTCCGGAGGAATACGGCCTTAGTTGCTAATGCTCCTAACAACCAAATAATAATAACAACAACGGCAGTACACTGCTGAAACAGGATCTAGAAAAGTTGAGCAGATGGGCTGAGAGATGGCAAATGAAGTTTAACCTTGACAAATGTAAAGTACTCTATATGGGAAGCAGTAATCCCAGAATAACGTATCAACTCTGTTCCACAAAAAACTACCCAACCTCACCCAACTGGTTCTCCCCAGGTCTACAAGTAACGTACCTCTTAACTGGACACGGAGCGATTAATGCCAAACTGTCTCTACTTGGGATCCAGGTTGATCCAACTTGCACTTGCGGGGGGGCTGGAGAGCTGGCAGCACCTCATGTATGACTGCAGGCTCTATGAAGACCTATGTGGTGTTTTATTCACCAGAATCCCTACTTACCACAGGGACAAGAACATCACCTCCTAGACATGAAGGAGGAGTATCAAACCTTCTCAGATTATGCACAGGCACTGTTTGCGAGGAGGAGAAACCAAATGGCCGCATCCCACAACCCACTACCATTATAACCAAAGAACATCTGTTCTTCAGCTCGCTAGGACTGGGACATCAGAAATGACCCACCCCCAAGAATTAGAAAACTCAGGAAACGAACTATACCAAAATAGACTAAACATTTCTAAGTTATCCTGAGAGAGAGAGAGAGAGAGAGAGAGAGAGAGAGAGAGAGAGAGAGAGAGAGAGAGAGAGAGAGAGAGAGAGAGAGAAAAGCAGAAAGGAATCACCAAGAAAGAGAAGAATGATGATATCCAGCTCAGGACCCTGGGTGTGCCAGGCCCATACTCACCAGATGTGAGCCCCTGGGGTTCATGGAGATGACTACCAAATTTAGCATTAGCATAAGTAGAGGCATATGATGCAAGAAATCAAGCTTATGCAGCATCAGCCAAAAAAAAAAAAAAAAAAAAAAAAACCCCTTCCACTTCACCCCTCCGTTCGTTCGAAATACCTGTCCACCGAGCCTTAAATTTATATAGGCTATCAACTTCCACAACAAGGGATAGAAGTCTGTTCCACCATCCAACAACTATCCGCTGGCTAAAGGCAAATTTCCACACATCTATCCTACATCTGTCTTTCCTCAGACACCTCACCAGCTGGATCTATGTGAACAAGACACACTCCTGAGAACTGGAAGGCTTAGGAAATAAACCACAGTAATGTAAAGGACTAACGTGGACGGGACCCAGGTCCCAAGGATGACAACTCTAACATGACACCAGATTGGACACCACCAACAGGGTCATTGTATAGTTTCCCTGCAGACGCTTGTTGCCGATCGCACCGGGCTCCCTTGCCTGGTGCCTTTCCCCCAGCGCCCCCTGCTTTCTCCTGGTGAGGCATGGGCCTGCCTCACTGACTTCTGGGGTTGCCTACTCTATCATCCCCAGATTTCTGCCTTAACCCCCCCCCCAGCCTTCAGTCTCCCACCCACTCTATCTTTATACTAGCGAATGTTCCAAAAACTTAATTATGTCAAAATTCCCATTCGCCCATTCTTTCGGCCTTTACTATGCAAGCATTATCCTCCTCACCTAACGCTCATCAAACCGACGATGATGGATATATGTATTGCATATATATGGATCTCTCTGTACGTACGTGCATATAAAAGAGTGCACACATTTTTTTTTTTTTTTAAGGTCCTAGCCTCTGAAATCTCAGGAAATTAGGTGGCAGGACCTGCCAGAGTGAAACTAAAACTGCTGGGTTCCTGGTCTGCCTCCACGGGGCGAAGGTGGGGCAACGTTGGGCCTCAGCAGGGGTCCAGTGGCTAAACGACCAGATGAACAACGGTACATGACACTACACATATACAATATCCGTACACTTTTAAACTTCTGGCATTTCTAGCAAACTGGTACACCCACAATGAAAGCAACACAGAGATGGGGGAAACCCCTGGTGCCGTCTGAGTACCTTACACCTTACTGACAGTGGTAGAGAATGAAAAGGACCTGGGGGTAATTGTGCAGGCAGATATGAAGTTTTCTGAGCAGTGCAGATGGTCTGCAAGAGTAGCTCATGGTGTCTTGTCAATGATATACAGGAATTTTTCTAGCAGGGATAAGGAGGTGATTATCCCCTTGTATAAAGCAATGGTCAGACCACACCTTGAGTACTGTATACAGGTCTGGAGGCCTCATTTTAAGAAGGATGTAAAGCTGTTGGAACGAGTACAGAGAAGGGCAACAAGATTAGTGAATGGAACAAATGGTTGCTCTTACAAAGAAAGGCTTAAGTTTTGCAAATTACAATGTCTGGAGACTAGGCACCTGCGAGGGGATCTGATTGAGGTGTATAAAGCGTTTAATGGTTTGAGCATACTCAATGCTGATGGGATTCTTCCTCTTGCTCAGAATAATCACCTGAGAGGGCATAAATTCAAATTGAGGAAAGATGGTTGTAGGATAGATGTGCGGAAGTTTGCCTTTAGCCAGTGTATGGTTGATTGCTGGAACAAACTTCCATCTGTCATTGTAGAAGTTGATTGCTTAAATAGATTCAAGCAGAACTTGACAAACATTTTGAGCGAGTAGATGGGTGAAATAAGTGGGTTTTATTTGGGTGATGCTATATAAGCTTGCTTTCTTGCATCATGTGCCTTTGCTAATGTTTAGTGCCAGATTTTTATCACAATGTTACTGTTAAAGACACGTTACTAGACTGCCAACTTTGGATTCACTTCTCTGAAAGAAACTACTTAGGAAACATAAACTGCTTACTTTCAGTGAAGTACTGGAACAAGGAGGTGACATGTGAAAGCAGTAAGCTACTACCAATGTGTCTGATAAATATAAAATAGATGAAGAATTACAGTACTACACACATATCAGAAAAACAATTTTCAATTAGGACTAACAAACGGCAGTGTTTAATAAATTCTAAACTTTTATTATAAATAAAAATATCCATATACAGAGAGTTTTGGCACACTTTGGCAGAGAAGCCAATGCACACTAAACAACAAGTCAACCAATCAACTGATCCTCACTGCTGCCTTTTTTTAAATAAAAATCTTGGCCCTCACTGATGTGCTAATGATGTCTTCTTTACTTTACCTATTTCCTCAAACTGGAAATCCCCATTAATTCTAACTAACAGGGCATTAAAAGTTTATTATGCTATCTCAAACTTTATATATTAACTAACATAAACTTCAACAGTTACCTACTTTAACCAAAAACTGTATCTGGCTAAAATACAGAAATCAATTTTGATCTTTTGTATATTCTAACTAGCACAGAGCCCTTCTCTTCTGCCAGATGCCCTTCTCATCTGTGCCTAATCTTTAGTGCAGTTCTGGAATTGGAATCTTTTTAGACTTGAAACTTGCCTTCAAAATGCATTTTTGGCATTTTAGTAAAAGATTACAAAAGAGTTTCTGGCTCATGAAATTAGATGTAACAAAAATTAAAAATATAAAGATCATTTTAAATTAAAATTCAAAAATATGTATACAGGGTGATTCACTACCAGTGCGACAAACTTGCAGGAGGTGTAGGGGACACAAAGACGAATCGGAATCACATAGCATTGCAGGTTCTGAAATGCCTTCGTCATGCGGTAGAGGACTTTGAATGGGAGGTCGCGTGAACAGCGATCCTACTGGAAGTCTGCATTTGCAAACCGTTTCTGTTGAAGAAACCAAGTAGCAAAAGTCCTCCGGAGTGGATAATCCGCAGGCTCCAATGATTGGACGCGTTGCAGATGGTATGAACTCATTTGGTTTGTTGACAGTATCCTCCATACAGTGGATTGGGAAATACCCAATCATTGGCCTATCGCTCGAGTACTCGTACTCGGATTGCCTTCTGCAAGACATAGGACATTCTCCTCATTGTCTGACATCCTTTTCTTTCGCTCTCAGTTCATGGTACCTCTCATGAAACAACCAGTCTCACGTAACCTTCTGTGCACATGTGCGAAAATCATATGATGAGGAGCACGCCTGTACGGGAAACGTTCCTGGTACAAGCGCAGAGCGTCGCGCCCATTACAGTCCGCAGCTCCATACGCGAGGTGCATTTCGGCTAGTTTAACGTTTGAATACTCGTCCATCCTACTGCCTCGGGAACCAGTTTGCAAATGCTGACTTCCAGCGGGATCGCTGTTCATGCGAACTCCCACTCAACGTCCTCTACCGCATGACGAAGGCATTTCGGACCCTGCAATGCTATGTGATTCCGATTCGTCTTTGTGCCCCTTACACCTCCTGCAAGTTTGTCGCACTGGTAGTGAATCACCTTGTATATTCCTTGTATATACTGATAATATGTGGATAGCATATGCTATCTCTAATGAGCAAAGCATATTTGCTATAGAATTTTATATCCTCAAGTGGGCCTGGAAACATGGTCACTTTCCCACCACCCTGGCTAAAGCTCATTAATTTTCCTTCCTTGCCAGTGATTGAAACAAACATTTTTTACTTGTGAGTTCTAGCATTTTTTCAGTATGCAATTAATTATTAATTATTTATTAAATTAAAATGTTGTTTACTGATATTTGTTAAGAGGACAGAGAAATATGTAGGTAAATCTATAATGAAAGATGACACACACTTCATAAAAATAATCTCAAAAAACATTTTTGTTTTACCCTGCAGGTGTGTCTTTTATTAAAAGTCATTTAATTTGTAAAAAATTTGTAAAATTAAGTAAACTTAATTTTCACTTCTTAATCAGTCATATTTTATTTTTATTTTTTATATTAGGGAAAAGACTTAACAACATATGGGGAACTAGTAGCTGAGGGAGAATTTCGAATGTATCGGACCAAAGCTCTGCGACAACTTATATTGTTTGATAAAATGCTTCTTATTGCCAAAAAGAAAGAAGACGAGGGAACACTTTCGTATAAAGCACATATCATGGTATTTTTCAACCCCCCCACCCCCCAAGTGTTCTTTTATAAAGATTTATTACTGAAAATTTATTCATTTCATTTCCTTTATTAGATCTTAAAAGATGTATGAGAAATTCTAGTTTCAAATATTTTTTATTTCTTAGTCAGACTGAATGAAAGAAATTATGTATTATTTAATGAGGTTTTTATTTGCTTTTTTGTTTCACAATAAATAACAGATATAATAATAACTCATAAGTGGTTTAAAATTCCAGACCTTGTGCATCACAAGGTCTGGAAATCAGTAATTAAGGCAGCAAAATGATGGTGGAAATTTTAAAATCTGGCCTCATGCAGCCAATGCAAGATGTTTATATAATATATAATTGTGTTCAAGTTTTAATGAACATTACTTCAGTAACTGAGAGAAATAATTCTAAAAATAGACCAATCAAAGCTTGGAATCCTTACTATGAAGAAGTCCTCTTGAACGACTGAGCCAAAAAAATGGAATATATAGAGAAATTGGTGTTGGCTTGGCTTGATAAGTGATTGCAACTTTTCAATAAAATTCTGTGGAGTTACAAGGCCATCTTCGGTACTGGTTTGTTTATCAGTCATCATCATAGTTGCTATTGTTGAACATGAGAATATCCTGACGACAGGTATGGAAACAGGTGAGGATGCAAAAGTGGTCATTTGGTGTGGTATGACATCCACAACTACTGTTGAATCTTATCATCATCCAAGAGATCATGAATGCAGCCAGATATTTAAAAATATCAGGAAATCAAATATGACCAAAATATTTCTTGCTGTAATAACAGTAAGAATGTTCATTTTTATTTGGACAGCTGGGCATCTATTTATTTTTCTAATGCTTTGAAACAGTGGTTGCATAATAGTGCTTCTTCCTGGAAAGATGGATCAGGAGAGGTGTGCATGAATGGCTTTCATAGTAGCTGGTGTGAGTTGCAGTGAACAACTCAGAGTTTCATATGGCAATTGATTGTCCTTCCAGAGTCAATTGTAACTATAAAAATGTGGAATAACAAGAGAAAAGATCCCACAAGCCATTAAAACTTGTACAGGACCTGCAAACCTTGAAGAGGATAATCACACAATACTGACGCTTGTCTGCTAGATCCTAAACCTCTGCCACCATATCTAGATCTGGTGACAGATGTCCAGGCATCAACAGGATTGCTTGTAAGGGCTGCCACTATCTGTAGCGAGTTACTGTGGTTTCATGGTGGAGCTGCAGCTCACGAGCCCCTACTCTAAACATTACCTGGAGTGGTTATTATCTGTCAATTTTAGGCTTAGGAATAAGCAACAGGTTGAGCTACATACTGTTATAGTTAGTGTGGGTTTGAAGAATTCTAATCTTATTGGAACACATCATATCAAGAACTCTGGAGAAAGAGTGTCTTGTTATTTAGATTGAAAGCATTGATGATGATGACTGAAACTGTGACTTTGAGTGACCTGAACTGAAATCAAGGCCATTACAATTATCGGATGTCATGAATAGTGCTGTCACTTTTTTCCAATATTTATATTTTGAAAAATAATAATGCATTGAACAATTCCCTTAGTTTTTAATATATAAAATGTATATATTTATTAATTCTGCTTATATACAAAGGGAAATTTTTGCCTATCTCTGATAACTTTTTAAATACAAAATATAATTTAATTGTATTTTATGAGAAAAATGTTTTTGATATAAGAAATGTATAAAAAATAAATAAATATATATACAGGGTGATTCACTACCAGTGCGACAAACTTGCAGGAGGTGTAGGGGGCACAAAGACGAATCAGAATCACATAGCATTGCAGGGTCCGAAATGCCTTCGTCATGTGGTAGAGGACGTTGAATGGGAGGTCGCGTGAACAGCGATCCTGCTGGAAGTCAGCATTTGCGAACCGTTTCTGTTGAAGAAACCAAGTAGCAAAAGTCTTCTGGAGTGGATAATCTGCAGGCTCCAATGATTGGACGCATTGCAGATGGTATGAACTCATTTGGTTTGTTGACAGTATCCTCCATACAGTGGATTGGGAAATACCCAATTGTTGGCCTATCGCTCAAGTACTCTTTACTCAGATTGCCTTCTGCAAGACATAGGACATTCTCCTCATTGTCTGGCGTCCTCGTCGTTCGCTCTAGATTCATGGTACCGCTCGTGAAAGAACCAGTCTCACGTAACCTGTGCACACGTGCAAAAATCATATGATGAGGAGCACGCCTATGCGGAAAATGTTTCTGGTACAAGCGCAGAGCGGTGCACCCGTTACAGTCCACAGCTCCATACGCGAGGTGCATGTCGGCCAGTTCAACGTATGAATACTTGTCCATCCTACTGCCTCGGGAACCGGTTTGCAAATGCTGACTTCCAGCAGGATCGCTGTTTACACAACCTCCCGTTCAACGTCCTCTACCGCATGACGGAAGCATTTCGGACCTTGCAATGCTATGTGATTCCTATGGGATTTGAAGTGCGATAATATGGATTATGGATCAGGGACACTGCAAGAGCAAAGGTACTCTACAACCATAATATATACATAAAATTATTTTTATTGTTATGTGTAGAATGTCGTAAGACACCAAAGAGGCCTAGTGTATTGTATTTACACTATATACATACTTGATGCGTATGGGAATAATTATAATAATAATTATATCTTTTGTGTCTTACGGTCTGGAAAACTTGTACCCACCGATTGGCCTGACATAGTGTATTTACCTTGTAACTATCTTGTAATTATGATTTATTTATTTAATTGTAATTTGATTGTAATTTAAATGTACACAGTTACACTCTTAACACAACTGACGTAAATACTTTATATTTCTTATCTATCCCGGATGTTTGAGCAACTCCACCGCATATGTAAATTACATAATATACAGACAACAAATTCGTCTAACGCTAGGCGCCGCTAGCGTTTCTATGCATATATACACGGGTTAGCCTCCGGCTCAGTCTTTTCTCTCAACCCGTCCAGTAGCGGTAAGTTCTTGTCATTCGGACACTCACTTCCTTTGTCTTCACTTTCATAGCGGTCCACTTACTTCTGTAAGGTCATCCATGTTCTATATGTAATACATTAGTAACACATAATAGTTTTACATAACTTGTATTTTATTTATTCTAAATTATTTTTACCACGTGGCTTCTTACACGTGCTCTTTGACATACAGAACATGTCAGAAACAGAAGTAAGAGTATTGCTGTTCTTTTTCATAATTTTGGTGGATGACCTCTGACGAAGACACAAAAATTATGAAAAATACTGCAATGCTATTTCCACATTGGTCGTTGTTTTTTCAAAATTTGTTTCTTTTTATATTATTACATTCTTTTTTATATCGTTACACTCTTTTATATCGTTACACTTTTTCTTTTCCTTCTTTCCACCCTTTGTTCAACACATATATCGCTACCAGGATACACGGTATTTTCATTATTAGATTCTATATTTAAATTCTAGTTAAATTCTATATTTAAATTCTATACTTATATATATATCTACTACATTCTACACATAACAATAAAAATAATTTTATGTATATATTATGGTTGTAGGGTACCTTTGCTCTTGCAGTGTCCCTGATCCATAATCCATATTATCGCACTTCAAATCCGACTTCTGTTTATTTTTAATTTTATTATTCGTAATAATTATTATCCTAAGCTTTATCCAGGTTGAGCTCACGCCGCCTAGAACAGCTTATATACACTTGCTATTTCTTTTTTCTACCCGATTTTTATATATTCACCATCCTATCCTATTTATTTTTAATTTTTATTATTCATAATTATATATATATATATATATATATATATATATATATATATATATATATAGTATATAAAACAGGTGAAAAAGGTAAAGAAAGGAGAGGAAAAAGGTAAAAAAAGGAAAAGAAAAAGAAAATAGATGTACCTGGACGCGCAAGGCTACAGAACAGGATACAACTATAAAATAAAACATAGAAATAAATGATAAAGGACATAGTAAGATGGGAAAGTTATTAACAACAACGTGCCATGCCTAATGGAAGATATGAGAAGAAAAGAATGTTAAGATCCTAATGAATTAAGTGGAAAAAGTGGCTGAATTGATAAGCCAAATCATATTTACAAAAGCTAGAAAAAAGTGGTAATTAATGCCTATTAAAAAGTAGTAATAAATAGAAATGAAAATAATGAAAATAAAAATTGGTACATAGATCAGGTATTTCATCAGGGGACTACACCCGATCATGTACCAAAATACTGCGTTTCTATACGCAGTATTTTGGTACATCGAACTTTAAATCCAATTAACATGAGTCGCTGCCTCTAATGAATGTTTAATTAATTAATTTATTTATTTTATTATAATTTAACTTTTGTCAATAATGGTAGTATATATTTCAGCTTCATATGGAGGAATTGCATGTCGCTACCTCTAATGAATTATCTATTTATTTAATTTATTATAATTTAACTTTTGTCAATATTTAATATAATTCGATGGTAGTATGGGTTGATATGCTAATTTAGCAGCGCCTGTGCCGCCATCTATTTTTCTTTCTTCTATATAAGCTGATTCAGCTTACAGTATGTCAGTGGTGTAGCTCTGCTTTAGAGTGCTGTCTGTTCTATAATTTATTTTTCGCTGCATAAGGACCACCGCCGTGCAAATCCTCTGCATTGGAGGATCGATCAGAGGAGGAAGGGTGATTTGGTACTTCGATCTTTTCACCATTGCGACGATTTGTATAGCGATTGAAATGCAGCGATTCCATGACCATTATTGGCCTCGTGGTCCTCTGTCGATATGGGGCATAATGGTCAGTCTATTTTATTTTATTTTAATTTATTTTAATTTATTCTGATTTTGTTATCTTTTAGTAGTTCCTTCAACCCCCATTTTTGGTGATATTTCACGTCTTTTGGAACTGGTACCTCTTGGGCAGGGGGTACCGCTAAATTCTTCTTCTTCTTCTTTGGTCCTTAGCTGGCAGCTGGGGGAGGCGGTTGGCCACGCAACCAGTATGCTGCTGTAGGTGCCGCAGGGTTTCGGACTTGCTCTGTGATGTTCTTCCATACCTTACGATCCATGGCTTCAGTCCTGGCCTGGTTAAGGTCGAGATGTCGGCTCTTCAAGTCATCTTCCACTTGCTTGGCCCACGTTTTCCTAGGCGCGGTCCGTTGGATGCTCCATTGGGTGGGTCGTTGTCTCCAAAGGAGTGTGGATGGTATTCTGTTCGTGCCCATTCTACATACGTGGCCAAACCATCTGAGCCTTCGCTTCTGGATTTGGTCGGCAATGGTTGGTTGCTGTTGGCATCTGGCGCGGATGGTATCATTAGTGATGCGGTCGCGAAGAGAGATGCCCAAGATCTGCCGCAGGCATCGCATTTGGAATACCTCAAGTTTGTTCAAATCTAACTTGAGACAAATCCATGTTTCCGATCCGTAAAGAAGAATGGGCAGGATCAAAGTCCGGAAGAGTCGGATTTTAGTCTTTGTGGAAATGTTGGTCCTCTTCCACAGACACCATTTGAGCGAGGCGAACGCAGTGGCCGCCTGTCCAATTCTGCTGTGGATTTCCATGGTGGATGCAACTTTCTTCTCCTGGACCAGCGACCCAAGATATTTAAAGTCCTGCACTTGCTCGATCTGGACGCCTTCGAGATAGATGGTGGCTTGCGACCCATCTGTTGTCAGGGCCTTTGTCTTACCAGCATTGATCTTCAAACCGTATGGCCGGGCAATGCGGGCAATGTCGTAGAGGATGTCCGTGGCTTCAGCGTCGTTACCGGCAAGGATAGCACTATCATCAGCAAACATCAGGTCAGTCACATAGTGATCCTTGTCATATTGTATGCCCTGTCTGTTTCTGAATGCTTGCCTCATAATGGCGTCAACCACGATGTTGAAAAGCAACGTGGAGACTACATCCCCTTGGCGGACTCCAGTTTGGATGGTAAATTCCTCTGATAAATCGTTCTGGATGCGCACCTGGCTGGTTAAACCGTTGTATGCAGTTTGGAGGAGTGTGATGACTTTTCGAGGTACATGTTCAACCTCTAGTAGTTTCCATAAGGCAGGCCGGTGGACACAGTCGAAAGCAGACTTAAAGTCAATGAAAACAATGACAGTTCGCTGTCCACACCGGATCCTCTCCTCCATCAGCTGACGAATGGCAAAGATTTGATCACAGCATCCTCGCCCGGGTCTAAATCCTGCCTGTTCTTCTCGACTGGTTTGCTCGCGATGTTTTTGCAGTCTTGACTGGATGATCTTCATAAAGACCTTTCCGATGATGGAAAGGAGGCTGATGCCCCACGGTAGTTCTTGCAGTCCCGGTTATCACCTGTCTTGTGGATCGGTACGATAATGGCTTTCCTCCATGTTAACGGAATTTGTTCAGTGCACCAGATGGTTTTGAGGAGTGAGTGTAGTCGGCGAAGCAGTACATCTCCCCCGGCTTTGATCGCTTCTGTGGTGACTTGGTCCACTCCTGGTGCCCTGCCATGCTTCAGGGATTGTATGGCTGCTTTCACTTCTTCTACTGTAGGCTCAACATCGACCATGGAGACCTCAGGGGGGTCGATCGAGAGTGCTGTTGCTGGCGGTCCCTGAGGTGGGTCGTGATTATACAAAGCTTTGAAGAATTCACTCCACCGTTGCAGGCGTTCGGATGGTGATCGCACGAAGGTCCCATCAGCATTCTTGATGTTGTCACTAGTCAATTTGGTCTTTCCACTCAGACATCTGAGGGTGCGGTAGAGAGTGCGGTACTCGTTTTTGGATGCCGCCACTTCAAGATCGTCTGCCACTTGGTTCCAGTATGCTTCTCTTTCTGCTGTCATTCTTTGTCGGACTTCTCGGTTTAGCTGCTGGTACCGTTCAAAGTCGACCAACTTTGCCTGTTTCCGTTTGTCCACGAGGTCGAGGCACTCGTCTGATATCCATGGTTGCGTTCGACCGCTAAATTAACATGTAATTGGCATTATTCTAAATTTTATATACGTCAAGTTAATTGGATTTAAAGTTCGAAATTATATAGGGGTTTCTGGGCTATTATTTATGTCTAACTTTTATCCTTCTTTTCCGTTTGTTCGTTTATTTGGTTATTTTTATGTTAATTTTCTCTCTACAGTTTTTGCCATACCACTGGCTTATGTTTTATTTTATTTAATTTAAAAAATATATATATATATATAATTGATAAAAATAAGATGTAATGAAATTACTGAAAGTCTTAGCAAACAAGAAAAGTTTTAAAAATGAAATATTAAAAATATTAAACTGGGTTATGGATCCGAGGTACTACTAGTAATAGTAGAAAAAAACCAGCAACCATAATGAAATATAGACAAATATGTTATAATCAGTGAATTAGGTGGGGGTGCTGAACTGTCAGGTATAATTACTATGGAAGATTGAGAGCACATGTATGCAAAAAAACCAGATTACCTGAAATAAAATAAACATAAGCATAATTAATGTAAGTACCTAAAGCCATGGGTCATAGGACTTTAACTACTTCTTCATAGAGCCAGCAGCGAAAATCGTAGGAGCCACTGCAGTAAGTCAGGTTTCTGTTTCTGTTTTGATGTACATGTTAAAAGTATACGTATACATGATAGCCAACCCGAGAGAGAGACCAAAATGAAAGAATTAAAATTGAAGAATAAATAAAAAATATATATAATTAAAAAAATAATAATAAATAAATAAAGTTAAGCTAAAAAGCTAAGATCATGCCGATAAAATCCTGTAAAAAATGAAAGAAATCTAAAAGAAGGCAAAACAAGAAAACTTACTGTGTGCATGGACCAGAATGCATTGAATGTTATGGGACACCAAAGGATAAAGCCGAAAGTTCACGTGTGGTGTATATATGTTAGTTGAAGTAGCCCCGGGTGGGGGGGAAGGTGTTAAATTGTCAGCATATATTCTTGCACCTTTTCTATTTAAGTGTTTCCCATCCCTGAAGAAACAATCTTTTCTGTTAACAAGCACAGACCATGCTGAGAAAAATTCTACCCCATGAGCCTTGCACAATCTCTCCAGGGCCGAATTGATTGACAAGGCTCTCATCATATTCTCCCTCCTATGCATGTACCCGTTCCTATTCTTAGCTACCCTAACACAGCCCATGTATTTACTTGTTCCGCAATGACTCCCAGGACCATGTCTGGACAGAACTGCAGACACTTTCAAATTTAATCCTGACTCGCGACTTTTTTCAACATTGACCTGTACTTGTTAAGTAAGTCCGCAGATCTTCTACTCTTAATGTCATTAGTGCCAACGTGTACAACAATATCACCCTTTGTGCCCTTAAAAGATGATATCTGCTCTACAATGTTATCTACTTTTGCCCCTGGCAGACATACCCTGCATATACCATTTGTATTGCTTCTGTAAATTGCATGTGTTCTCTGGTCAATTTGCCCATTTGGCTGGATGAAAAAAACCCATTTTGCTGGATGAAAAAAACCCATTTTTGGGAAAAAAAAACCTTGCTATCTACGTCTGAGACTGACTAACTTAGTCAAGGAGTGAAAAACGTCAAAAAAATTTCCAAGTGTCATCAACGGGATTCAAACTCAGGCCTTTTTACACCCTGTGTGGGGAGAATGGTGACGATGCCACTGTGCTACCAATGCAGACTGAAGGTAGTGCATTTGGGAATAAATTTTGTGTTCACCAAATTTTCGAATACATGCAATATCTTAAGTCAAGTTTTTATTTACATGTACAGCTGAGCCAATGTTACGTAATCGGTGGGAGAAAATACTGTGCAGACTGTGAGCACATTCGGGCAGAGTGAAAAAGAAAAAGGTGCCAAATTTTGTCGTTGGCAATGAAGATTTTATGAACGCAACTATATCACAGGAGTATCAGAACTGTAACACAGGGGTACTACTGATGGCGCAGATGTGGGAAACCACAGGGTGGCATCTTACCCAAATGCTATGCCACACTATATTCGCCGAGAAGAATGCAATTTTGTATATCAGATTTATCGTGATCTGTAAGCGTCTTTAAAGATAATGACAAAAATTATCAGGATCTAATTCTATTTTGCAAGAGTTATTTTGATTTTAATAAACAAGAGTTTTGATAAATTATTTGAATTAATATTTTATTTTATTTATTTTTTTTCTAGAAATTTGTATTCTTTTAATGTTTCAATAAATTCATAAAAATATTAAAAATTGTGTATTATTTCAATGTCCAAAAGTGGTGCATCATGCTGTCACCACCTTGCATCATGCTGTCACCACCTTGCATCATGCTGTCGGCACCCATGGTGATGCATTTCAAAATCCATATGCATCTGAAAAATGTTTATGGTGACAATACTGTAAGATGTGTACAATAAGATGTTGGGTAAGACACTTTAAGATTGGAGAAAGTAACATTGTTGACAAGACCCGAAACCCAGCCAGCCAGTAACATTAGTGACAACAGACGACAAGATCCTGATCAATGTGCTGATCAAAGAGGACCGCCACATCACAACACGCAAATTATATAATGCAGTAGGCATAAAGAAACGTGCTGTGATAACCATCATAAAGGAACTAGGCTACAATGACATTTGCACCTGGTAGGTCGTGGAAATGCTGACACAGGAGCACAAGAATCTTGAAAAGTCATCTGTATGGAACTCCTCCAGAGCTATGAGAGTGAAGAAGAGGTTTTTCTTTCACGCATAGTCAGAGGTGATGAAACCTGAGTCTACCATTATGACCCTGATACATAGAGACAGGTGATGGAGTGGCACCATCAAAATTAACCATGCAAGAAGAGGTTCAACAGACAGCCCTTCTGTCAGTAAAGTCATAGCGACAGTGTTTTAGGACAAAAATGGGGTCTTGCTTGTGGACTTCTTAGAGCATGGTACCACAATCAACTCAGATTGATATGTGGAAAGTTGAAAAAGTTGAAAGCCCACATCCATAGAGTTCGACTGGACAAAAACCTTAATGAGGCTCTTCTACTCCATGACAGCACACGACCGTACACCAGTCTGTGCACATGGAAGCCATTGCAAAACTGGGGTGCACTGTTCATTCTCACCCTTCTCTTAGCCGAGATCTTTTGCCTTCTGACTATCACCTCTGTCACTCCATGGAACCCATTTTGCAGACAACAACCAGCTCAAGCACAGTATTCGTGAAGCTCTCCAGAGCAGGAATAAGGACTTTTACAGGATTGGAGTACAGCATCTGATTCAGAGATGGCGGAAGTGCATAGAAAATGGTGATTTTGTTTAAAAATAACAGTGTGTTTATTAATGATTGAAAATTAATTGATGTAAAAGGCATAGTTGTAGGAATTAAATATTCTGAGGAAAAAAATAGGAGGCATTACTTTTGTACCACTTGTCATAACTACAGCTTTCTGATTTTTAAATTAGATATGGGAGAGATTCAAATTCATTCACATGTCACACTGGTCAAAAATCAAATGAATATTTACTCTTAGCCATATCCACACAGTTTAAATGACTATACATGTAATAGCATATGAGATGGATTGTTGTCATCTTAGCAGCAGAGGAAACTAAGGAAGCTTTCTGATTTTTAAATTAGATGTGGGAGAGATTTCAAATTCATTCACATGTCACACTGGCCAAAAATCAAATGAATGTTTACTCTTAGCCATATCCACACAGTTTAAATGACTATACATGTGAGATGGACTGTTACCATCTTAGCAGCAGAAGAAACTAAACTTCTCCCACCAGTGTTTATACTTCATAAGATTAAAGGATTTCTCACGTTAAGATTCCCCATGTACCATCACCAGGATATTCTTCTTTTTGTTATTGTTTATTGTAGTTCCCATTAGACTGATGGTGGTTTGAAGATCTTCAGAAACAGTCTACCTTCTTAAATTATATTTACATACGTAGTTTTAATTAAACTGCTATAAAAATATAATTTTTAATTATGCATTTATAATGAAATTGTTTTTATAATGTATATTTATTTGAGTTTGTTTTTCTAGTGTTCAGATTTAATGCTCATTGAAAGCATTCCAGGAGAGCCAATTTGTTTCCATGTCATTCCCTTTGATAATCCTCGACTTCAATATACTATACAGGTAAATTTTCATATTATACCAAAAAGTGAGTTAGAAGTGTTTTAGATATTGAGATTACAGGTAGCGTGTTAGGTTTACAACAGGTTTTGATGTTTACGAAGTTAGCATTAGTAGAGGCATATGATGCAAGAAAGCAAGCTTATGCAGCATCAGCCCAAAAAAAAAAAAAAAAAACTACTTCCATTTCACCTCTCCGTTCATTCAAAATACCTATCCAGCTGAGCCTTAAATTTATTTAGGCTATCAACTTCAACAAAAAGGGATGGAAGTCTTTCCACCAACCAACTACACACTGGCTAAAAGCAAATTTTCGCACATCTATCCTACATCTGTCTTTCCTCAATCCGAATTTATGCTCTCTCAGGTGATTATTCTGAGCAATAGAAAGAATCCCATCGGCATTGAGCATGCTCAAACCATTCAAGGCTTTATACACTTCTAATAGATCACCTCGCTGGTGACACATCTCCAGACACTGTAATTTGCAAAACTTAAGCCTTTCTTCGTATGTTCCATTCACTAATCTCGTTGCCCTTCTCTGTATTCGTTCCAGCAGCTATACATCCTTCTTGAAATGAGGCCTCCAGACCTGTATACAGTACTCAAGGTGTGGACTGACCATTGCCTTATACAAGAGAATAATCACCTCCTTATGCCGGCTAGAAAAATTCCTGTATATCATTAACAGGAAACCATGAGCTACTCTTGCAGCCCATCTACACTGCTCAGAGAACTTCATATCTGCCTGCACAATTACCCCCAGGTCCTTTTCATTCTCTACCACTGTCAGTGTAGTACCACAGAGTTGATACATTGCTCTGGGGTTGCTGTTTCCCATATGTAGTACTTTACATTTGTCAATGTTAAACTTCATTTGTTACCTTTCAGTCCCTCTGCTCAACACCTTTCCAGATCCTGTTGCAGCAGCAGCATAGCGTCAGTAGTGTCCTTAACAACCGTGCCAACCTTTGTATCATCTGCAAACTTGGACACTAAGCTTGATATACCATCATCAGTATCATTTATAAATACGGAAAACAATAGTGGACTCAACACTGAACCCTGAGGAACTCCACTAATAACATTAGTCCACGATGAGCAGTGTCCATTAATTACCACTCTCTGTCTGCTCCCCCTCAACCATCCCTTTATCCATAGCAGCAATTTTCCTCCACTGCCACACCGCTCCGATTTGTGCAGCAGTCTTCCATGTGCAACAGTATCAAAAGCCTTTCTAAGATCCAAATATATGATATCAAAGTTATTCACTGCATCCAGTTCCTTTGTGACCACATCGTAGTATCCAATCAAATTGGTCGGGGAAGACTTTTCCTTAACAAAACCATGCTGTGTCCGAGCTATAACTGAAGTCTTGTTTAAATGATCCTGCAGTGCTTCTTTAACCAGCGCTGCCATTAATTTTCCTGGAACAGAAGTTAAACTCACAGATCTATAATTACTTGTGTCAGCCTTTGTCCTCCTTTGTGAATTGGGGTCACATTTGCACATCTCCAGTCTATGGGTACCTCTCCTGAGTCCAAAGAAGCTCTCATAATTATGTCTAAGGGTTTGCTTACTTCCTTTGCTGCCTCCTTTAATTTAACTGGATAGATCTCACCCACCCAGAGTCCTCTTTTATGTTTATCCTCAACAATTTCTCCTCCACTTTCCTCTCAGTTATTACAAAATCATCTAGTTCACTGCCAGAGTTTACTTCACCTCTGGCATTCCCCTTCCTGAATAATTCCTCATGTGTGAATGTAGATGCAAAATACTCGTTTAGTTCGTTAGCTACCTCAGCAGCATCCTCAACTGTTGACCATCAATATCCAGTGGACCAATCTGATTCATCCCTTTCCTTCTAGAGTTTACATAGGTAAAGAACTCTTTTCTGTTTTTCTTTGCATGTTTTGCCAAGGATTTCTCATAATCTGCCTTTACCTGCCTAATCTCCTTTGTGACTTGGTTAGAGACCATCTTATATCTATCATAGGCTTCCATATCACCCATTAATTTGTATGTATCCCATTGATTTTTCTTCTCTGCCATATGTCTCATTAGTTCATCAGACATCCATTTAAGCCTAAACCTTGAAGAATATTTCTTAGTTGGTATGTAAAGCCTAGTAGCTTCCAAGATAAGTTATTTGAATGCTTCCCATTTTGAATTTGCTGTTGGTAACGTCATTAGTTGGTCGCACTGTATAGAATTTAAATACTGTCTCAAACCATCGTAGTCGCCTTTACAAAAGCAAAAACCCTTCCCTTTACTCCTGATGGTAGTTACCTCTTTGAATAAATCCCACTTCAGCACACTGTGATCACTGCCACCTAATGGTTCCTTTATCTGTAGATTCTTAATGCATGAAGAATCACTACTGATAATCAGATCAAGAGTATTACTCCCTCTATTTGCCTCCCGAACATGCTGATGTAGAAAACAATCATC
Organism: Mastigoproctus giganteus; assembly: GCF_048544385.1. Lineage (NCBI taxonomy): Eukaryota > Metazoa > Arthropoda > Arachnida > Uropygi > Thelyphonidae > Mastigoproctus > Mastigoproctus giganteus. Next base: position 156,011,796 of record NC_143577.1, read on the forward strand.
CAATAAATCCGCAAAAGCCTTGTTAGTGTGTGAGTGACCAACCCACAAATACTAGTAAATATCTGGGAAATTAAAACCTCCATTATAAGACTCTCTGATTTACTGGCCCACTCTATTTCCCTGTACAGTTTCGTATTATACTCATCAGAGTTATTAGACCTATAGCACACTCCTACTCTCAATTTTGATCTCCCAATGCTTATGTCACATCAAACTGACTCGACACTCCACTGTCCAGCGATGTCGACTGGCTTCACTTCCTTGGATTTTATGTGTTTCTTAACTAATAGCATAACCCCTCCTTACTTCCTATCCTGTCTATCCTTTCTGTACACAATGTACTCCCCAAATTCCATTTCTGCATTCCTTATATCTGTGTGATACCACGTCTCTGATATCCCAACAATATCTGCCTTTGATGTTTTGAGCAATACCTCAAATTCATCAAATTTATTTACTAAACTCCTAACATTGGTGTACACGCAAGTATACATGCACCTGTTCATATTCTTAGCTACATTAACACAACCCATGTGTTTACTTGTACCGCAATGACTCCCAGCAGTCTCTGAAATATCCTGCATCTGGTTTTCCAGGCTGCTGCTCATTCCAATAGATGCAGTGCAAGAATCACTTTCACCTCTGCCAGTGGCTACTGTTAATCTAGTAGTCCTTGTATCCCCCCCCCTCCAAGCTTGCAGGTTTCCGACCCATCTAACACTGCTTCGATAGCATCCACAAATATTCTTGCACCCTTTCTATTTAAGTGTATCCCATCCCTGTAGAAGCAGTCTCTCCTGTTAACAAGTACAGACCAGACTGAAAAAAATTCTACCCCTTGAGCCTTGCACAATCTTTCCAGGGCCAATTTGATCGACAAGGCTCTCATCACATACTCCCTCCTATCATGTCTGGGCAGAATTGCAGACACTTTAAAATTCAACCCTAATTCAGGCCTTTTTTTCAACAGTGAGCTGTACTTTTTAAGTAATTCTGCCAGTCTCCTACTCTTACTATCATTAGTGCCAACATATATAACTATATCACCTTTTGTGCCTTTAAAAGATGATATATGCTCTACAACATCATCAACCTTTGCCCCTGGCAGACATTCCATGGTCCTGTTCCACCTGTCCTTTTTACAAAGCATGTTCCTCATTTCCCTGACAATAGTGTCACCAACAACTACTAGTTCCTGTGGGACCATTGCATTCTGCCTTGAGGGTTGCTGCTGTGTTGCGTGATGACCAAGTGCAAGCTCTGGCGTTGATGTGGGCAGCTGAGAGCTTGATGGGCCCTCAATTTTGATCCTTCGAGGGCATCCACCCTGTCCTTCAAGCTTTCATATATAGGCCCATAACAATGCTGAGTTGTCGCCTGATTTCCTTACACTCCTTACATTGCACACACACACAAAGACATCTCCCATGGCAATATCATGTCCCGTACCCGATTGCTCCACAAACATCATGCAAGCAGTGCATTTTAAAAGGCTGTAATTCAGAGGGCAACTGCCCCCCTCAGTTCTCCCCTGAGCCACAGCACTCCCATTAGCTTGAGCCTTTTGCTTTGCTGCTCTGGTCTGAGTCATGATTTCGATTTAATTTCAATAAAATTTTAATTTCAGTACAAAAATTATAACCCTAAACTTGTATCCCAACACAGTTATAACGCTATATATATTTTTCAGTATCGAGTATTATTTACGAGTTCCGTATATATAACTTCCCTATCAAGTTATGTATTAATTAATTATGTTACGTTTGTAATCTAAGTCGTTATATGTATTTAGTTAAAAGTACAATTTAATTGACAATGAATTTAAAAAGATTAATAGATTTTACTGATTAATTGACAATATTATATACTATACTATACTATACTAAGCTTATGCTATCTAGTTCGGGATATAATGTTCGTATAACAATGGCGGCAAGTTACGAACGTTAAATCTACGGACCCTTAAGTATTAATTAACTTCTAAATCTCGCTGTCTCAATTCAGAATAAACTAAGGATCCTGACTAGGTCTATAAGCTACTTATAGAAAATAATTTGATATAACAATTGGTCAATAAAGCGGCTAAATATGGCTAAAAAAAACTTCTCGTTCAGCGGAGCTGCAACTTGTAACACGTGGATTTGATACCCTTACCGGTAATAAGTAATACCTACAAAATCTCTATCTAAGTTAAACTTTAAAAAGTATCGTAACTAGGAATATAAAGCTACTCTAGAAAATGAGTTGATACGCCAATTTAAGCTAATAAAACAGAAAAATCTTCTCTATTCCAAGAGCATTCCTTCTCTATTCTAAAAAATTTCGCTGCACAAGGCTACACTCGTTCTCAATTGTGCCCAGGAATTGCTGAAAACAAACCTACGACCAACTAAATTCTAGGTTGGTTGTGTGTGTGTTTTAGACAACTTACTTCTTATCTGTCAGGCTAATTTTCCAGTAATGAAAAGAATAGTGAAAATTTTAGGTACTTGTTTGCTGCTCCCATAAACTGGTTTCTATAAATAAGAGGGAAAGCAACTGATGGTAATGCTCTTTAATGACTTATAAGTGTGTGTTATAATATGACACAGGGCAGTATTTTGGGGGGAGGGAGAAGAGGTGTTGAGTTTGTTGGTAGGATGTGCTACATACAGCCTAACAACAAACTCAACACTTCTCATGGTGGCTACATGAAAATTTCCACATACCATAGTAAGTCATGCTTTCCAAAAATGGATAAGGTTTCAGAAATTTTTGAAGTTTTCTACTTAATTACCATATTAAATTGTATTTAATAAATAGTTTTAATTGTCCTAATCACATATATAGCTTATTTTTGGATATAGCTAAGTATTTCAAAAGTTACACTTAATATTCACACAGCTTTTAGTATTGGTAATTTTGGAATGAACCTTGTATCTCACAACTAGTAAATCGTAGTGTAGTACATTGTAGTAGTTAATTGCAGTGTTTTAAATTACAGTAAATAAATAATTCAAAGGTCCTAATCACCTAGGTTAGTTTATTTTTGTATTTAGATATCATTTAGAAAATCAGTAGTGTTATTTAGAAATGTACTGATAGCATCATCTTGCCAGCACTTGGTTGCACCTTTGTCTTTTTGGAGGCGCCTCCATAGCCAGGTGGGAAGGAGCAGCAGTGCGTAGCACACTCTTCTTGATTAGACCGGGGTTCGAGCCCATCATCACCAAATACGGAGGATGCGGAAAGGTCAGGGAATGACCACAGCATATCCCCGGAGCAATATGGCCTTAGTTGCTAATGCTCCTGAAAACCAAATAACAACCAACCTTGTCTTTTTTTGGGGGGGGGGGAGGTGATTCTGCATGCTTCCACTGTTTTGAGATTTAAGTTTTGGGATCATAGTGGTGGATCCAAGTTTCATCCGTGATAACTAGCTTTGAAAAAAACTCATTTTGCTTTTCTTGGCACATCAACAACATTTCATGTGCACATTGTGTCCTTTCTTCTGGTAAGGGGTTAGAAGTCTGGGAACACATCTAGCAGACACTTTATTCATATGCAACTGTTGATGGATGATGTTCTACACAGACTCTACACTAATTTGGAGTTCTGCAGCTAGTTTGACACTAATACGGCGATCTTCCAGGATTAACACCTCGATTTTTGCAGCACTCTCTTCTGTTAAAGCCATTGCCAGGTATCCTGAGATTTTTTCGTCATGCACTAAGCGATTCTCCACATCTGAATTGTTTATACCAATGTGCAACAACACTGTAATCTTTGACGTCTTCTCCATAAACAGCAGCCATTTCTTTGTGGATTGTTTTGGGTGTTTTCCCTTGCAGAAAGAGGAACCGAACCATTTATCTGTATTCCACTTTATTCATTGTGACAGGAAAAAATGAAATGTCAAATCAAAACCAAAATTTGTGTGGTTACTATAGAGATTTCAAGGTATCAAACGAAAAAATTTTATCTTTCTGTCAAAAAAAGCTTTAAATAAAAAAAGCTTTATTTAAAGCTAAGAGAAAATTGAAGCAAAATTGTTCAACCAAAAAAAAAAAAAAAAAAAAAAAAAGAGGGAACCTGTGGCAGATAGAATCTATCCAATTATCGTAGCTGGTAGCTCTCCTGATTCACAGTACAGAATCAACTTTTTTACTTGATTGAACCCTTCTTCATCACACTGTTGTGATACACTTGGTCACAAAAAGTATCTCTATCTTTTTTGAAAAAAACTCATATTTTTAATGTTTCTCTATTTTTTTCCTTAAAAATAAAATTTCATGAAAATTGCCCTTTCCCCCATATTTTGTGAATTTCTGCTTATTTTCATTAATGACCTGTGCTTTGGTAGTTCATGTTGCAAAATATAAACATGCAATAGCATTATTCTATGTATAAGTTCATATTAATTGTGTAGCAAGAAGTAATTAAAAATGTCAGTGAGATGCCAAAGAAATACATAAAATTTCAGAAGACATACATACACACAAGATTTTACATGTATTATAAACTCTGAAAATAAGTAATACATTTGCCTTTCTTACTATATGTAGATGGAATTTTTCAATTTAAAATTACAGGAAATGCAGTGTAACCCAACTTTTTCAAACAAATGAGTATAATGACAGTGTGCATGCATAGGAAGAAATGAAAAATCACACATGCTGAATGTTGTTAGTATTTATAGTGGCAAATGATGCAAGGAAGCAAGCTTATACATCAGCCAAAAAAATCCGCTAGCCAACCTTATTTGTCCATCACCTCCAATAACATATCTAATAAGTCTTTAAATTTATTCAAATTACGCACTTCCACAACATCAGATGATAGTTTGTTCTACCAATCAGTTACTCTCTGGCTGAAAGTAAATTTTTACACAGCTATCCTGTACCCATCCTTTTTCCATTTATTTCCCCTTGTGTGTGTTGTTTGAGAAAGGGTAAGAGTAAGTCCATCGTCATTAAATTTACTTAATCTGTCTAAAGCGTTAAATGCTTCAATCTAATCTCCTCTTGCCCATGCCTTGTTTTCAGTCATTGCAATTTTCAGAATCAGTCTTTTATAATAAGAGTACTTTGATTTCTTGACTAATCTGATTGCTGTCATCTGCCCCCCCCCCCTCAAGAGATCTATATCCTTCTTAGAATGTGGCTTCTAGGACCTGTATGCAGTACTCAAGATGTGCTCTATCCATTGCTTTATACAGTGTATTAATCACCTCCTTATCCCTGCTGGCAAAGTTTATGTATATCATTGACAGAATCTGTTGAACTGTAGTAGCCTGTCTGCAATGCTCAAACTTCATGTCAGACTGTACAATTTCCCTTAGGTCTCTTTCTTTGTCCAACACATAACTGGTATGTTATCCTGGGATTACTGCTACCCATGTGCAGTACCTTGCATACGGGCAGCAGTAATCATTTTGGGTATCAGTTGAGGTTTAACAAATTTAACATTAATGTTAAATTTGCTACTTCTTGGCCCATCTGCCTAATTTTTCTAGGCTTTGCTGCACTTTTCTTGATCCCAAAAAGTGTCCAGAGTCAGCACAGTCTTCCATGGCATGTGCTTGATGGATGTGACCCAATCCTCGCAGTTGATCTACTCACAAGATGGATAAATACAGTCATCCTCTATGCATCAGCCAAAACCGTACACATTTCTCCAAGCTTGGTGGACCAAAGATCTACCTTGCAGTTTCCACAACAAGCAGTACCTTCACAGGCAATGGAAATCTCTGGCACAACTGAGGATCGGATCCTATATTCCAATTGTTGTTGTTGTTATTTGGTTTCTAGGAACATTAGCAACTAAGGCCATATTGTTCCGGGGATATGTGGTGGTCATTCCCTGACCTTTCCGTATTTGGTGGTCCCGGTCTAATCAAGAAGCATGTGCTACGCACTGCTGCTCCTGGCTACAGAGACACCCCCTATATTCCATGGCAAGAACTATTTTCAACAGACACAAGGCATCAGCCATAAAGAGATACACCGATGCTACCTTGTCTAAAGGAAAAGCACCGTACTCATCCAAACAGTCTCATTAATTCAGATCTTGATCTAGATAACTGGATGGACTACATTTCAAGATTCAAAGCCAATTCCGCTTCTGCAGCAATTCCTCTCCAAAACTCTCAATTTCCTTTACTGATGACCTTTCCATAATTTCCATCAAAAGACAGCAACTGATATATGCTATTAACTCCCTGCGTCCATCTAGTACCGCCGGGTGAGATAAGATACCTCATTTCATAATTAAGTGCCTTTGCCCTTACATCTTAGATGCATTGCTTTCAATCTAAAACTCGGTTCTTTCCACACAAGTTTTCCTTGCTCAATGGAATGAATACTCCCTAATAATGCCTAAGGTTAAAGCGCCAACAAGCCTAAAAGATTTCAGATCAATCTCAACTTCTTCCACCCTCCTCAAACTTCTTGAAAAGGTACTCCTTCCAGCATTAAACAAACAGCTGATGCCGCATAAACCGAAACAGTTCCATTTCGCAGTCGCAAATAGATCCACCATAACAAACCTCATGACTGCACAGACATCAATTCTTCAGGCCTTCGAAACTAAATCCGAATTAGCTATTGTGTATGCCAATATTGAAGCTGCTTTTGACAGCTCTTCTCAGTCTTTTGCAATTCTTCTTCAGGATTAATGGAGACCTAGCTTTCTTCACTGCCTTATTGAGGAACAGAAGTGTCCACCTCACAATGAAGAAGACCCACTTTACAAGAAAAATCAATACAGGAGTCCCACAAGGTGGCGTACTGTCTGGCCTTCTTTTCCTCAGCCATTCTAATTCCTTTCATGTGTCCCCATGATGATGCTCTAATATATGCCGACGATATAAAGTTTCTTACCTTAATCCCACTGTCTGCAAATCCAATGGCAATTACGTCTTTAATCACAAAGAACTTGACCGCTCTTTCAACTTACTTGAAGATGTTTGGATTAAACCTTAACCCTTCAAAATCTGCAATAATGATTTACTCATTGAAACAGCAACCAACAGTAATTCAACCATCAGTTTTGGGTACTCTCATCCCAGCAGTTACCTGCCATAAGAACCTCGGTGTCTATTTTGATCTAAAGCTGAAATTTAATGTTCACACATAATACCTCCGGTTTAAAAAGCGATTTAACACCCTACACTGGAGAGCGAAGCAACGCTTACTTCATTCCAACAATGCGACAACCATTACCAGATATCTTCAAACCACTGTTTATCTGGTTATTTTATACGCTGCTGAAATTTGGTCATCTACGTCGCCCTCACTTCAAAAACTGGTGTTCTTGTGTGAATACTGGACCCCGAAATGGGCCACAAATAAGTATCGCCGACCCCACTCAGCCATGTCAGTTGTTCTCAATTGAGAACAACTGACATGGCTAGCGGCTAAATGTACCCAGGTTCCTGAGGTTAATTGACAGCCGGCGTTTAATGACTACATTAAAAATGTACATAGGAGTGATAAATGCCCCAAACGTCTGGGATTTCTTTCAGTGTCACAATCCTCTGCCATCCTTGAGGTCAGAGCCCACACTGATCCTCAAATACAACCTGTTGAAACTGTGATCGTTTCCTACCTGCCCAGGCACTCCCCAAAATTCAGGCACTGCTCCGTCTTGGAGTTAACCTGCAGAAAATGGCTACTGACTACAAATACCGTCGCATTCTCCTCGAGTGGGTCGCATCTGTTGAACATGGAAAAATTCTTCCAAATTGTGTTATGCTATTCAGTTCTGTTTCTCTTTATATTTTCCTCTTTATTATAATTTCATTTTTACATGTTTTAATTTTTGTGTAACTCATAATTTCTCATGTAACTGTTATTTTTACCAATTTAATCACATATATAATGTAAAATTTTTCCTTAGTGTAAAACTTCCATAATGTAAAACTCCTGGCCATGTCGCCATGATGAGAATTATTGTTTCTAGTGCATGCACTAAGCAGCAATTAACATTAGCAAGGGCACATTATTCAAGAAAGCAAGCTTATATAGCATCAGCCAAAAAAAAAAAAACACACATACACGCCCTTCTCATTTCACTCATCCACCTGCTCCAAATGTTTGTCTAGTTCTGCCTTGAATCTGTTTAATCTATATACTTCTACAACAACAGATGGAAGTTTGTTCCAGCAATCAATCCCCCACTGGCTAAAGGCAAACTTCCGCACATCCGTCCTACATCTGTCTTTCCTCAATTTGAATTTATGCCCTCTCAGGCGATTATTCTGAGCAAGAGGAAGAATCCCATCAGCATTGAGCATGCTCAAAGCATTCAAGGCTTTATACACTCAATCCGATCACCTCGCAGGTGCCTAGTCTCCAGACACTGTAATTTGCAAAACTTAAGCCTTTCTTTGTAAGCGCAACCCTTTGTTCCATTCACTAATCTTGTTGCCCTTCTCTGTTCCAACAGCTCTACATCCTTCTTAAAATTAGGCCTCCAGACCTGTATACAGTACTCAAGGCGTGGCCTGATCATTGCATTATACAAGGGGATAATCACCTCCTTATTCCTGTATATCATTGACAAGATACCATGAGCTACTATTGCAGACAGTCTGCACTGCTCAGAAAACTTCATATCTGCCTGCACAATTACCCCCAGGTCCTTTTCACTCTCTACCTCTGTTAGTGTAGTACCACAATTGTTTTTTTTGGTCTATTTTTCTTTAGACATTGATTTTTGGTCTATTTTTCTATTTCATAGAGATTAATTAACACTAACTTCCTAAGGAATTTATGGCTTCCAAGCTTAATAATAGAATTATTCATAAATGTAGAATCTTACGCAAACAATAAATATGGAATAAATAACTGATCATACTATACTAAACCTCAAACATAGCAGTACTATATATTACACAACCAGCTAAACCATACAGCAGCCTGTATGTGCCTGGCTGTCTGCGAACTTTTCTCTAGCTACCCTCAGAGCAAATATTTTTCATTAAAAAGTATCTATTATTTAAAAATCCACCGGAGAAGGAGGCTTAATTTAACTATAATAATTAATAAAATAATTTTTATTTTCAGCCACATCAGCGAAAAAATGAAAATGTACTTTTAATGAACAACTATGTGCAGTTTACATGCATATAATTAAAAGTATGCAAATGCTTTGTTCTGGATTTCCTTGTTTTAAACAGTTGCTTTGTCCTGGATTTTTTCCTTTCGAACACGTTTTGTCCAAGTTTCTCTCCAAAAGTATAGGGTCACCCTAACTAAGGAAGACTTTTGCCCATAAGTAAATTGGAGGTGGATACAGTAGGTATTGCCAATTCATAAATGTGCTAATATGACTTTCTCTGATTCTGAGCTAAAAATCCATTTTTCCGGTTATGTTTTAATTTGACGGAGTTTGCTATAAGCCTGCTCTCTCTATATCTGTGCCCATTCAAGACTGCATAAGTTTTGGATTATGCTCTTAAAAACCATGTAGGGAAATAGCAAAGGAGATGGCAACAAATGGTCATTTTTGTTTTGCAGCCTGATGTGCTGTTTCATTTCCCAGAATACCAGAGTGTCCTGGTATCCACCAGAGCGTTATTTTTTTATTCTGTTCTTGACAGTGTTGAATGCAATTTCTGTTATCTTTCAATACTGAATGGGAAGAGGAAAGTGCATTTCTAATAGCCATTAATGCACTGAAGGAATCCATATAAATTATGGCAGGCCATAAGGAAAGATTGCCGATTTTCATCAGGGCTAACTGGATTGCAGACAGCTCAGTTATCAGTACGTTACATTCCGAGGATACTGAAATACTGTCTATAAAAGAAGGAAAAAATGGATGCTGCACCTACATGGTTGTCAGATGACGCCATCGGTGTATGTTGCGAATTTATGGGAATTTTCTGATGAGCAGCATGCATTTCTTGGAAAGTATGAGCTAGCAAATTATTCTTTCCTAATTGTGCAAAGGAGTCATTTCCGTGAGGAAAGAGTCCTATGTGGTGGATCAAGCAAGTAAGTATCCTGATGGATGTCGCTGAAATCCAATTTCCAGTTAGGCAGTTGTTGTTTTAGGTGAAGTTCTACAGGTTGTGTCTCTGTAGGCATTGCCTCATAGAAGGAAAACACTGAAGATCAAAGAGATATAAAAATATTTCTTGACAGTGTCTAAGAGTATGAAAGAGTTGGTTTATGTATGGGTACATTTCTACTACCCAGGTAGTATGGATGCATCGTTTATTTGTGATCCCTTCACAAAAGAGTTGCCGAGGTATTGCACACTGCTTTGAATAAGTAACTCTTCACCAGTAGAGAAATCTAATGTTACTTATTCTTGGCGGATACCACCACCCAGACAACACAATTTAGAAGCTTGTTGGCTTACTCATCGGTGGGTGGGCAGGTACCCTGTTGTTGCAGTGGCCCAGTTATGAAGTATAACACACAATATGAGACAAATAAACGATCATAATACCTGGGTAGTAGAAATGATGGAAGTGTAGTACCCATACATAAACCAACTCTTTCATACTCTTAGACATTCAGTCTAGAAATATTTTTAGATTAAAGCACACACACCATCAAGCATCTCTCATATTGTGATGTTTTACTTCATAACTGGGTTGTCGCTATTGCAAAAGTAGGATACCTGCCCACCCACCGATGAGTATGCCAGCAAGCTTTGAAACAGTGCCATCTGAGTGGTGGTATCTGCTGAGAATAAGTAACATTAGTCTTCACCACTGCTGAAGAGTTACTTATTCAAAGCAGTGCAATACCTCAGCAACTCGTTGTGAAGGGGATCACAATATGAGATAGAAATAAACGACGCATTCATACTACCTGGGTAGTATAAATGATGGAAGTGCAGTACCCATGCATAAACCAACTCTTTCTTCAAAGAGATAGCTCCAATTTGGATGAGTAGGAAAGCTTTCTATCTTTACAGCATATAGACATAGGAATGTTTGCCTTCTAAGAGATAATGGGGGTTCATTAGTTTCTATATACAGTGTGTCTCAAAAATATTGGTACAAACATTTAGGGGAAGTAGGTAACATCTAAAGGAATGTGTATCGCATAGGAACCCATAAACGGAAACGTCACAGTAAGTCGGTACACGGCGCTGTTCATCAGTTCGTGAGAGGGAAAATTTCTGGTTTACTCATTCAAGCAGTAGTCGCCGCACGAAGAGTATGCATTGATATACGAACTGTGAGCTGGCAGACATGCACCTAGTGTATGGATTAGCAGATTGCCCACACAGTGTGCGCCCCCATGCGGCACAACATCGCTTCGCAATAAATGTGTGTAGGCGGGTATGGTTGATGACTGCTTAGTCAATCCATACCTGTTACCATCCCACATGAACTCCGCTAAATATCGGATCTTTCTTGAACAAGTTCTACTAGGGTTACTTGACGATGTTCCAGCAAATGTGAGATGCAACATTTGGTTTCAATATGACGGGGCGCCTGCCCATTATGGAAGGTGTGTTCGTGACTATTTGAACAGGTGTTTTGGGTATTGATGGATTGGCCGTGGTGGACCCTTTGCCTCTCCCGCCACGCTCACCTGATTTATCGAGCTTTGATTTCTTTCTGTGGGGGGGGCCCTCAAATCTATCGTCTATGAATCGCCTGTGGAGACAGAAATGGATTTCGTGGGCGAGACTCGTCTACGCTGCTGGTACTGTCAAAGAAACTCCAGGTGTGTCCGCCAATCGGTGTTACGCATGCATTGCGTCTCATGGTGGAACCTTCAAGCATCTGTTGTAACATCATGAAATTCATCCATCTTGTACTCCATTGTTAATATTATGTCAAGTAAATGTTTGCCACTAATTACTGTCTTGTGTCATTTCTGCTTCTCGTGCCTCTGCTACTACTTTCCCGTGACGTTTCCAGTTATGGGTTCCTATGCAATTCACATTCCTTTAGATGTTACCTACCTCCCCTAAACGTTTGTACCAATATTTTTGAGACACCCTGTATAAACTGTACACTGAGGAGGTTCTAAAAGGTCCAAAAGCTGTCTGTCCAAAGAGCACTATGCTGAAGGTGATCCACTAGTGTCCAAGATTTCAAAATTGACCTTCAGAAAGGCCAGACAGTTATAAGGGCACATTATGCAGATCTTGTGAGGCATTTGCATGAAAACTTCAAAGACAAATGCTGAGAAAAACTGAGAAAAGGAGTCTTAGTTCTACCAGGACAACATGACTGTTTATAGGCCCATCATTGCTATGGCTGCACTGCATGAGTACAGCTTTGAAATCTGGGACCATTCTCCCATATTCACCAGATCTAGCATCATCTAACTTTCACCTATTTCCTAATTCGAAAAAATACCTGACTGGAATCCATTTTCCCACCAACAGTGACATCATTGCTGCAGTTGATTCCTGGAGGCTCAAGAGAAAACTGTCTTTGCGGCTGGAATCAACCCATTGCAGCATTGGTGGCAAAAGTGTATTGACTCCAAAGGGTTGTTGAGGGGACTAACATGAGGTCTAAAAAAAAATCCCTTATTTCACCCATCCACTCGCACCAAATGTTTAAGTTTTGCCTTGAATCTATTTAAACTATCAACTTCTACAACAACAGATGGAAGTTTGTTCCAGCAATCAACCATACGCTGGTTAAAGGCAAACTTCCGCACATCTATCCTACAACCATCTTTCCTCAATTTAAAGTTATGCCCTCTCAGGCAATTATTCTGAGCAAGAGGAAGAATCCCATCAGCATTGAGCATGCTCAAACCATTCAAGAACACGTGCTGCCACCAGCCAACATCCATTTACTGTCCATCTTCAAACTCACAAAACCAACTTTTCATCTTCCTTGTTTATTCAGGCAACTGCCGTTTTCTGGAACAACTTTCCTCCATATGTATTTCCTGAAAATTACAGTCTAAAGAAATTCAAGTCTGATGTCAACAAATATCTTCTTTCATCTTCTCTCAACCTCCAACTCAAGCACGGTACTAAGTACCTCTCGTGTTTGGGGTTTTCATGAAATAAAAAAAAAAAAAAAAAAAAGTGGTGTGGCGGGGGGGAAATCAGATGTTATTTCACATTATAGTTATTGCTGTTTTTCTTCGTAAGTTAAACATAGTTGTGTTGAGAGAAAGATATTACTTGGTTGTTCATGTTGAATTAATTTCACATGTGAATAGCACTAATATCTTACTTCTCTCTCTTTATATAATAAGAAAAAAGAAAATAGCACTAATATACATAATTAACAGCCTTCAAATCTTTCATAATTAGGTCCAGTGACAGGACCCAATATTGAATCTCAAAAAGTCACAAATTAATAAGTAAATCCACTTTGTGGGATTTAACTTATTTAATGTGATAATTTGTACACAGTAAAATTCACTTGATTTATTATATAATAAGTAAACTATATAATATATTATAATTTATTTAATTATTATTATATAATTATACAAATCACATTGTTTAATTTGTACTATTTTACATTTAAAATTAATTAAACATAATTACTATTTATATTACACTGTGCAACTTCACAAACTCATATCAATTGGAGAAAAAAATAGCATAAATTTAAACAAGCAGTTTGAGACACAGTATGTCAGATGGTCACAAAAGTGACATTTTTTTATAACTGGGCCTCTTGACATATGAAGCATATCTCTCAAAAAAAAAAAAAAAATTAATTAAAATCACAAATTATTTTGTCCATTTTTATCATATGAGTGATTAAGTAAACAGGTTAGTCATCATAATAACAAAAAAAAAAAAAAAAAAAAAATTTATAGCTCCACGTTTCAATTTTTTTCTTCCCATTAAATGTTAAAAAATAAAATAATTGTATTATCTGTGTTTTTGATTATTCACTCTACCTCTCTACACCCTTTCTAGTCTGGATAATCAGGAGATTTCCATATAAAGTTTCTTTCAGTAACTTGAGCTTCTTTTTATAATTATATGAAAAAAAAAAATTTTTTTTTCTGAATAAATATTCTTGCTTATAATGACCTTATCACCATACATATTTATTGCCTTTATTTATATAAAATTTATATATATATATATATATATTTTTTTTTTTTTTTTCTCTATCTTTTATAATATGTATAGTCTCGGAATCTAGAACAGAAGAGAGAATGGTGCTTACAATTAAAACATGTCATTTTAGAAAATTATAATGCAGTTATTCCACTACATGCACGACAATTAGTAATGGAGCTTGGACAGAGTAAAAAAGAAGGTAAACTATTTATTTCAAACAATAATATATATTTTTAAAATATTAAAATATATATATATATATATATATATATTTTTTTTTTTTTAAGATAAAACACACTTTTATAATTCTGCAATTTAGCAAATGCTAATAAGTGAATTAAATGGAAGAATTATTGTTTCATTTCTTTGTAACTGCAGATCCATTTATAAAATGTAGTTCTCTGTGAAAATTTAAATTATTCTGTTCATATGTTAGAATATGATGTACAGTATATAGCATTATCACTTGGCACAAGAGAGAAATAAAGCTTAAGAATACCAGTAAAAATGTATGAGGAATTGGCAATGAATTTACTTGTTAGTAAAATAATGTCTGTAGAAACTTAACTTACATGTGAAGTCACTATTAAAATGTGATAAAGAATAATTTTAGTGTAGCTTGTAATATTCTGGTAGGGATCCCCTCCTACATCCAAACCAAGATTTGTGTAACAGCCTCTTCCAAATCTTGATTCTCCCCTGCTGTACACACCACCACCACTCTAGTTACCCTATCTTCCTTATCCATGCAAAACTATGGAAGCAGAGTTTTTCATTCATTATTTCTGTTGTATATCTGTGTTGATATTTCTATGATAAGACTAAGGTCTGAGTAAATTATTTATATTAAGGTCCGATGTTTCTGCATTAGACCTTACTGTAGCACAGTAATAGCAGTGCTTCAGTAAGGTCAAAGTAGTTCATAGCAATCCCAAATGCCTTTCCTAACTAATCATACCACTAAAAGATTTGTATCTGCTTTTAGCAGATACAAACTGCTAAAAGATCTGTTATCAGCGTGGTGAATTGACAAAGCCATGCCTTACATCAATATGAACAGTTCTGATCATTTGTGATCATTAATAAAAGGAGGACCTGCCCACAGACTCTATAGTGAACAGAAAATGTGAAAAATGCAACGTGTGACAAGAACTGACTACCTTGTGATTTTCTCAGGTACCATCCACTGAAATAATCAGAAGTTAGCACTCAGAAAAATCTACTGTACATAACAACCACATCTCATTTAGCCTTTATGTCTCTTCTGGAATTCTTGGACTGAAACTGTCTAGCTTGTTTGTTTCTCTTGTAAACTATGAAATCAGTTCAGTTTTTGTCGTAATTTTTAAGCTAAAATATGTAGCCATTACGTAGCCCAGTGGTCAGGAGCGAGAGTGCATAGCACACGTTCCTTGAGTGGACCGGGGTTCAAGCCCGTGACTACTAAATATGATAAATATTTGTATTGACGATTTATTGTAAACTCTACTGACTTGGTTGTCGTACCGGAGTATAAACAGAAAATTTATTTTGAAGGCCGCCGTAGCCTAGTGGTTAGGCGCGCGGGTGCATAAGTACACGTGCCTTGAGTGACCGGGGTTCAAGCCCATGACTACTGAATACGGTGCTGTTTCTTGTATTCTGTCTGTCTTGTGAACTCCTCTGACCGTTTGGTCGTCCCGGAGTATAAACAGAAAATTTATTTATTATTTTATTACCACTGTTAATTTTGGCAGTAACTTCATAAGTCATAAATAAGAATTGAGGGTTTTTTTTCCCCCTTAATTAATATTATAAATTGTGATAAAAGAATTGTTTTAAGTAGCCGAATTACACAAGTTAGCCAATTTTCTGTACTAAATATTTAGAGTTATAACTTAATATGCATATGCAGCCATTGCTACCAGTAATTTTGATGATAATTTTTAAGTTGTAAGTATTACATTATTGTAAAACTCTATTTAATATGCAAAAAAAAAAAAAGTATCTAGATAAATCATCACATCTTTACAGCTCTCTCCAAAGTGATGACTGTAAATGATGGTGTTGCATTTTTATATGTAGGAAATGCAGCAAGCTAAAATTTGGCTTATTAATGGATAAACTTGAGAGCAGGAGCTGCTAAATGGATGATAAGAGTTGACTGGCAAGTTGTAGTGTGTATGCAATAAAAATATAAATATAAACAGAAAATTATAAATAGAATTCAAAATAGTAGACGAACCCACCACTTAGCAGGTATATAGGTACACTGTATCACTGTATTCATGTAGACAGTAATTCAATGTCAGTATGGATAATGCATACCTATATGCAAAAAAAGTGTAAATATTTTATCAAAAATTAACATTAAAGTTCTTTTTGTAAGTTTTACAAAATTTGTATATTAATATTAAATATTATGTACAATGTTGAAAAAATTATACACCAAGCACCATCACCATCATCAGCCATTTTCAATCCACTGCAGGATGAAGGCCTCTCCAGCAACTTTCCAGTTCCTTCTGTTTTGAACACTGGCCATCCATTTACTACCCAAAAACTCATGAATTTCATCTATCCATCTCCGCCTTTGCCTTCCAGGTTTTCTTCTAGCTCCTCTTGGGTACCATTCTGTTATTTTCTTAGTCCATCTGTCATCATGTCTTCGAGCTATGTGTCCTGCCCAAGACCATTTTAGTTCTTTAGTTTTGATAAGAATGTCCTTTACTTGAGTTTGCTGCCTAATCCATATGTTTCTCTTCCTATCTAACAGTCTGATTCCCAATATAACTCGTTCCATTCTTCGCTGTGTAGTTCTCAGCTTCTCTTCCATTCTTTTGGTGAGTGCCCAAGTTTCACTTCCATAAGTCATGGTGGGGAGTATACATTGGTTCATTATTTTACGTTTCAGACAGACTGGGATATTGCTCTTCAGTATGTGACTATATTTCCTGAATGCTATCCATCCAAAATTTATTCTTCTCTTGACTTCCAGCCATTTATCATTATTACAGCTAATAACTTGTCCCAGATAAGTATATGACTCCACCAAGCACCATCATCAATAGCTAAGTCTGGACATAATGCACTGGTTGGTATGATTGGCCAGAGAGTCTACTAATTGGTATCATCCCATAGGGTACATTTTGCAGGCAGCCCTAGGTGCCAAGTATTCTCATGCACAAGCCACTCTTAATGCAATTTCAAAAATGTTTTTTTTTAAAAAGTGACAGTTCTTGTTCAGTTTTCATTAAAAAGGAAAACATTCAGAAACTTTCAACTTTTGAAAGGAAAGTCAGCTTGCTTTTTTTTTTTTTTTAACTAACACAAATGTAGGACTTTTAATATTTTTTATGAACTTCAATGTAATTAAACATGAGACTGGTACCACCAAGACCAAGTTAAAGGTTTTGAAAGATAATTTTTTGATTTAACCCCATGGGCTCACATCTGGTAAGTGTGGGCTTGGCACACCCAGGGTCCTAAGCTGAATATCATCATTTTTCTCTTTCTTGGTGATTCACTTCTTCTGACTCTTGTTCTCTCCCTCTCTCTGGGTAACATTCTTTTTTTGTAGTTGGTGCAGCAAAAGCCTCTGGCTTCCTTGCTCCATATGGCTAATTATAATAATAATAATTAACTTTAATACTATTTTGTCACTCTGCTGGCACTGCTCTGCCTTGCTTTGATGAGGATGGAAACCTGGCTGACGAAGTCAGCCACATCCCCGAAGCTAAAAGGGTAAACATAGTGCAGGTATATAGACACACACATTTCTACCATTAGAGCTGTCAAGCTCTGAACATGCTGACTCTCATCAATCTGATCATAATCTGTCCTTTCTCAAAAGACTGAAAGTCTCAAATAGGCAGGACTTAAAGAGGACTTAAACAAGTAGAAATTTCCAATATTCCTAATACACTGAAAGGACAGAATTCATGGGATACCTGGCTCCTGGGCAACACGATGCTGTTACCCCCTCCTCTCTCTCTTTCTCTCTCTCTCTCTCTCTCTCTCTCTCTCTCTCTCTCGTGGACGAACCCATCACTTAGCAGGTATATAGGTACACTGCATTCATGTAGACAGTAATTCAATGTCAGTCATAAGCATCATGAGTTAACCGACTTTGAAAGAGGGATGGTTGTGGGTGCCCAACGCATGGATCACTCTATTGTGGAGGTGGTACAAAAATTGCACTATCCCCATTCAAAAGTATCAAGAGTGTATTGGGAATATGCCATTTCTGGAATAACATCTCATTGTGGACGGAGAAAGGTTGTGAATGAATGTGGCCATCGCACATTGTTTCAGCCAATCTGAGAGCAACAGTGGCACAAATCACCATCGACTCCAATGAGGGAGGTGCCAGAAATGTCTCCACCAAGACCATCAGGCAATCATTAGCTGCAATAGATTATGGGAGCTGCCAACCCGCCAGAGTACCATTGCTAACACCACTACCCAGGACTCTATGCCTCAACTCGGCAAGAGAACATCAGCACTGGACCTTGGATGATTGGAGACTGGTCTCCTGGTCCGATGAGTTCTGTTTCCGGTTATTTCGAGCAGATGGGAGGGTGCTTATCTGGCAGAAACCACACAAAGCTATGCCCCCTTCATGTCAACAAGAAACTGTTCAGGCAGGTGGACGTTAGATAAGGTCTGGTGCATGTTCAACTGGCACACATTGGAACCTCTGGTATGTCTAAATGCATCTCTGAACAGTCCAGGTTACGTGTCCATCCTTGCAGACCATCTGCATCCCTTCATGGTCATCATGCACCCACATAGCAATGGAATCTTCCTTAAAGAGGACTTAAACAAGTAGGAATTTCATGTTCTAGTCGTCATGCCTCCCTATGGAGGTGTGGTGACAAGAACATGGTTAGAAGAGCATTCCACCGATTTTACCACCATGGAATGGCCTCCCAGTTCACCAGACACAAACCCTGTGGAAAGGTCCGTTTGAGCTTTGGATCCTCCACCCAGGAATGTGACGGAATTATAGACAGCAATGCACAGATGGAAATATCTGTGGAACACTTTTGTGAACTAGTGGACTTAATGCCTCATCATGTGACTGCAATTATCTGGGTGAAAGGTGGGCCTACCCGTTACTAGGTAGATATCCCATGATTTCTGTCCACTCAGTGTACTGCATTATTTGTCATTTGAACTTGTGAGCAAGTTATCTCCTTTTACTATTCAGAGATAACTAGAAAATGCAGTAGGATTACTTTAAATGGTTAAACAACTCCTGTCAGGAATTCTTGACCATTTCAAAAAACTTTGTAATCAAATTTCAATAATACTTTGATAGAAGCAACTCACCCCAGGCATTTAGAGGGATTACTAAAGCTCTCCTCCTTAAGTGAAATTTCAGTCATAATCATTGCCCACACCCCGCTGAACTCATCTAACAGAGTTATAAGCAAATCAGGATCTATTAAATGTGTCACAAGATGAAATAGTCAAGGAGTTACATGAGCAAGGATAACAATCCAAAAAGAGGCAACTTAGCTCAATCATGTACCATTCTAACTTTCTATAAACCAAATGTGCCAACCGTAGTTAAAGCAGATTACTTATATTGTTGTGTTCAGTTGCACATTTCAAATCCCATAAGATGCCAATTTCAAAAATTTGGGTATTCCCAGACCACATATAGAGGTGATGCTACATGTTCAAACTGTGGACATGTAGTGCCAGAAACCATTCACAAACAGAATGTACTGTGACGTCTCCATGTGCCCTTACTATAAGGGCAATTATTTATTTATTTATTCATTTTTAAATCAGTCAGTTGGGATCAAAAATAAGGTTTTATACCAAGAAGCAAGTAAGAAAGTCAAGTCAACTCTGCTTTCTCCTGCTCTAAATTGCTAGGATACAGCAAGTCAAAAAGCTGTATTGATCTCCATCCCGGATATATTTATTTCCAAATGATCTTAATCAGTACTCTTGAGCCAGCATCTAGCTAAGCCTCATCTGGTAGACCAAACCAACAACACTCCAATCACAGGTAGTCCTCATTTTGCACTGGTCCGATTTGCACTGATCACTAACCACAACACTATTTTTATTTATTTATTTTTGCAATTTTTTTATAAATTGAAAGTTTAAAATCTTCAGACAAAATTTATTGGCATCATACTGTGCTATGTATTAGTATTAGTAATGGCCACACGGTGCAAGAAAGCCTATGGCTTATGCTGCACCAGCCAAAAAAAAAAAAAGAATAAAACAATGATTAAAAATAAAATAAATAAATAATAATAATTAATAAAAGAAAAGAAAATTAAACCTATCATCCTATGCACTTCCCTCACCCGAATTCCAGATGACCTTTGAATTTCCCCAAACTGTCAGCCTTTACCACCCATGTAGCAACTTCTTCCAGTAATTTATAACTTGCTGGCTAAAATAAAACTTCCTGCAGTCCAATCTAAACATTTCCCCCCGTAACTTGAATTTATGTCCCCTAGTCTAGCATCATTTATAATCTTGAAAATTTCGTCCTCATTCATTTTACTGATGCCTCTCAGAGCCTTAAACACCTCAATCAAATCTCCTCTAAGGTGTCTAGTTTCCAAACTCTGCAATCCACATATTCAAAGTCTTTCTTCATAAGGACGCCCTTTTGCCGATCTCATCAGGCAAGTTACCCGTCTTTGCACCCTTTCAAGAAGCTCGATGTCTTTCTTTAGGTGCGGTCTCCATACTTGAACACAGTATTTCAAGTGTGGTCTAACAAAAGCCATTATATAATGGGATTATCACGTTCCTATTTCTACTTGCAAAAGTTCGATAGATCATCGATAGGACACCATGGGCCTTCCTTGCAACCTGTTTACAATGCTCAGAGAATTTCTTGTCTGACCATATCGTAACATCCAAGTGCCTTTCCTCCAGTACTGGGTTTAGTTGAACTCCACCAAGTGAATAAGTTATTTTGGGATTACTGTTTCCCAGGTGTAATACCTTACACTTTTTGGATTAAAGCATAGCTGCCATTTTTCTGACCATTCCTGAAATCTATCTAGGTCTTTCTGAAGAAGCTCAGCTTGACAGTGATCATTAACTACTCTACCAATTTTAACATCATCTGCAAATTTAGACATCATGCCCTCTATCCCTTCATCGATCTTGTTTATGAAAATTAAAAACAACAGTGGTCCTAATACTGATCCTTGGGGAACCCCACTTCTTACATCAACCCAATCTGAGGAATAGCCATTTATCATAACCCTCTGAGGCGCCTCTGTAGCAGGTGGGCAGGAGCAGCAGTGCGTAGCACATGCTTCTTGATTAGACCGAGGTTCGAACCCGTGAGCCACCAAATACGGAGGATGCGGAAAGGTCAGAGAATGACCACCACATATCCCCAGAGCAATATGGCCTTAGTTGCTAATGCTCCTAAAAACCAAATAACAAACAAACAAATAAATATACAACGATGAGCCAAAACATTACGATCACCTACTTAATATGATGTTGGTCCTCCATGTGCAGCCAAAACAGCTCGTAGCCGGCGAGGCATGGATGCTACAAAATTTCTAAATGTGTCTTGTGGTATCTGGTACCAACATGTAACCAGCAGATCCTTTAACTCCTGTAATGTCTGTGGTTAAGATGCTGCAGATCGGAGTTGCTTTTCCAACACAAACCACAGATGCTCAATGGGATTGATGTCTGGGGTATTTGGAGGCCAGGGGCGCATTACCTGGAACTCTTCCTCATGTTCTGTGAAAAGTTTCGAACAATCTGGGCGGTGTGGCATGGCGCATTATCCTGCTGAAAGATGGCACCACATTTAAAATTGCTTCATTTTTGATTTAATTACAGTCGGACCTCTGTTTAACGAACTTCTTTATAGCGAATTTTTTTGATTCCCCTTGGTAATTACATTTAAAATAGTTTCCGTTGAACAAAGAATTTCCATGTAACGAACGGATTATGAGAGACAAGTTTGTATGCATTGTTTTCACCTCTGGCCTTTAGGCAATTTAGGTGATTAGAAAGTGTGAATTAAGGGTGAAGGGGATTACCGTTTCACAATGTTAGTGGTGTCCATAAAATCTATGCAGTCACATACCGAGAAGTCGCGCTCATCAATCTGCTTTCCATAGCCAGTCAGAGGATTAAGAAGATTTCCGACATGGATAATAACCTCTGGTCAACCTGTGTTGTGGTTCCCCTTTACTCTGACAAACGGGCATATGTTTTACGGAGAAGTGAGTGATCCATGCCTTCCGGTAAATTTCTCCCGTCTGTGTTTACTTGGTCACAGTAGCTGAATAATCATGTAATTCCGACATTTTGCCCAGTATTCAAACAACTAATGACAGTAGCAACATAGAGGGGGGGGGGGTTGAGGCTACTAAGATATATAAACTTTATGAAGATGAAATGTTGGCAGATTTTGAAACTTTGTCGAGCTTTTCACTGTGTAGAAAATGCTCTAAAATATAATGGCATACAGGCAATAATTAAAAAAAAAAAAACTGTATTATAAATCTCCAAAAAACTAGCACGAATTAAGGATGATTGCTAAAGAACTTGATGTGGAAACTATAAAGATCGATCGTGTGTTCGGGACATGGTGGGCAGCTTGTAGCTTGTGGACGGCAATTGTGGGTTGGAGGAATTATCCTGCTTTGTGTAAACATTTTGAATCAGAAGTTAAATATTCCGGATTATTAAATCGACTTTTAAATTTGGAAATTCTTAAATTAGCACTAATGATTGACATCCTGCAGGAGCTCTCTTACCTTTCAGAAGCTTTACAGAATCACAATGGTAAAAGCATATAAATTAATTATTCGAACTATCAGTGCTATTGCTAATTTGAAAAATTCTGAAGGAAATTATGAAGCTAAAATTGAGAGCATGTTGAAGTGGAAAGAATTTGAAGGAATCAAAATCGAAAGCAAAAAAATTACCTTGTGACAGGTTATTAAATGCATTGTTTTATCCTTAAAGGATAAGTTATTAATTCAACAGAGTGATTTTAAATAATGAAAATGACAATACCATTGAAAGAAATTTTAAACATATGCTACCCGAAATCGTGGAATGTGAAAGAACTTTCATCTCGGTGGCAATAAGGTGAAAACTGAATAAGAAATTTGTTTTCTGATAAAATATGAAATAAAAATTATTTAATTTAATTTTAAAGATATTAACAATATCTTTAAAATCAAGTGAAATTCCCTTTTCAATTAAGAAAGCCAGAAATGTCTTTGAAACTATTGCAATTAGCTGTGCTGAAGCTGAGTGAGCTTTCAGGCATAATGAATAATATTGTGACAGTTAAACACATTACAGATTATGATGACCATACATCTAAATGGAAAACCACTACTTCAATCGATCCAGATCATTACATGAAATCATTCCTCTGTAATCATCGATCAGCTGTTGAGCAAAGCAGAAGATCGACAACAAATATTAATAAAGAAGTAAATTCTATATGGAAATTTTTAGAATAAATTTTTCTTGAATAGTTGTGAAATAATTTTTTTTCATTTAATCTGTGATTTTTTTTGTACTTTTTCTAGAAAGTTTGTTTTTTATGTCATATTTGTTTTTATATTGTGGAATGTTTTGTGATAGTTTTTATGTTATTTGTGATATGGGAAATATTTCGTGTTATTTTTTATTCACAATATTAAAATTTTATCATGAAAAAAATGTATCCATTATATTTCCCTAGTTGTTAAAAAAAAAATACTAATAAAAAGTTGCGCATGTGCCAAGCACGCACGGTAGATGGTTTATGTGAAACATCCTTCGCGTTTCTTTTAGGTATTTTGATTTGTATATATCGATTATGAAATAAGAGTTTTTTTATTGTAAATATTTTATTGCTCATTCACAGATTTTCATAGTTTCTAGAAGACAAGATACAATGAATTTATAATAACTAAAGTAAGAGATGTATACTTGTGAGTGCAACATATCTAAATATCTCTGTAAAATATCACCGATTGATGTACCAATCTTGTAGTTGAAGCAACATACGCAGCTGTTAGGGGCACCTAACAATGGAATGTAATGAAAATGCAAGACGAAAAAGAAATTGTTGACAAATATTTGTATTGTTGCAATCATACTTACTGCAGTAGTAACTTCAGGAAGCATGATTGTGACATCATACTATTCAAAAATTCTAAAAATTTAGAACTCCAGACACCGTCGTATCCAGTTATCATTGTAAGGCGAGGCATGACGACCAGGTTTTTTTTTTTTTTTTAAGTTTTTTTTTTTTTTTTAAGTTTTTTTTTTTTTTTAAGTTTTTTTTTTTTTTTTTTGATAGACCGAGGAACATTTTACACATTCACTTATATACATGGTTAAGGGGGTAATAAGCCACATCTGTTCACCCCCTAAATCAGCCCCTGATTCGAGATATCATACCGGTCACGAAAAATGCATCACGCACTCTAATCACACTACTAGTAATGCGAGCGTGGGAAGTGCCTCTGGTGAAGCCGAGGATGACGTCACTTCCATGACTGATCAAATTTACTTGGTAGAAAGTCGGAAAAACTGCAAGCCCATTGTTAAAATATTCACAGCTCACCACTGGATAGACATCCAGTGAAGTTAAATTGGAAACCAGTGAAACTCTTGCATAAGTCAGCTAATAGTTCGATTAATATTCATAGACCAGTAATCCTATGAGAACAGGGGAATTTAAAACAGGTTCATTATAGGTTTAAGTATAGTTTTTAATTTAAGGAAAAATTTACAGATATTTAAGTTAGTACAAATGTGTCATGTTACATAGCAAGTTAACAAAAATTGAATGTCTTCACAGTATGAGATGAGTTAACATACTACGTATAGATATAATGCATTTGCACCAACTTATAACTTATATCTATGTCTGTAAGTGTTTCCTTAGCCTAGGCTTTTAGTCCTGAATTTTTATTAAGTCCTAAACTACTAAACACCATTTGGAATCTCTCATATGTCAGCCGTTATAACACTGGGTACCACAACCCCAACAGCTGTCTGGGTGGTGGTATCCACTGAGAATAAATAACAGTATTCTTTTCTGTTGGATTGTTTGTTTGTTATTTGGTTTTTAGGAGCATTAGCAACTAAGGCCATATTGCTCCAGAGATATGCGGTGATCATTTCCTGACCTTTCCGCATCTTCCGTATTTGGTGGTCATGGACTCGAACCCCGGTCTAATCAAGAAGCATGTGCTACACACTGCTGCTCCTGCCCACCTGGCTATGGAGGCGGCTCTCTGTTGGAGAACTGTTACTTATTTGAAGTATAACTGGAGAGGCAACTCATTGTGAAGGCATTGACAATATGAGATGTAATGAAACAATGCCATTATAATTAATTTCAGTTAAATTATTGCATATATATAATAATTTATATGCCCTTCCTCCTTTTTCTGTCAGAATTTCAATTATCAGTTCTCAACGCTACTCATCTCAGTTGCTCAAATTATTTGCTCCGATTCCTTTTGCTTCAGAAGTGGAACTTTTGCATATGTCCACTGTGATATTCCTTGTTTGAAGGTCTCTTAGTGTGGGATTTTTTTTTTTTTTTTTATATATATACTTTGGCTTAAAATTTCTTTACCCCATTCTGTCAAATTAACCTCCATTGTTTTTTTATATACTTTGACTTAAAATTTATTTACCCCATTCTGTCAAATTAACCTCCATTGTTCTCCAGATTCCACTTACCATTCAGAATGCTACCTTCCTTTCTTTGAAACTCAGCTTTATCCATCTGGCTTTCCTAACAGTGAAGTCATTTTCCTTAATGATTTTAACTTTTATAGTTACACAGACCCAACTGTTCGAGATAACAAGGCTTTTGTATTTACTAATGACACCACACAATTTGTTCATTTACCTAACAGAATACCGCATGATCCTAACCACGTACACCAAATGCTTAATCTTTTCCTCACCAACAACCCTTCTAAGTGTATGAAGCATGTTTAGTGTCCTCAAGAAACTCAGTCATAACTTGGTTACGGTCTCTTTTCCAATGAAAACTCTCTTGTGACCATTTACAGCCTCATGGCATTTGGCATTACACAAATGTGAAATAGGATGGTTTCCTTATTTTAGAAATTCAGAATTCTGAGTTTCTCTTTTTGTAATTGCCCTTTAGTAAGCTTTAGTGCAACTCACCTTCATCTGCATTTATTATAAATTTAAATTCTATTGTTGAAATTGTTACTGCTATTTTGAGGGGAAAAAACAATTTATTTTATTTTATTTGTAGAAGATGCTATCCGAGCAGAGAAGAGTACATCAAAGCGCCAGCTGTCTGCTCCTGAATATTTGGAAAGGAGGAAGCAAGAGAGAAGAAAATCAGAAAGCAGCTTGAAAGCCTTCAAAATTAAGAAAGGTAGCTGTCACATTAATCAAAAATAACTGTAGTTTTTCTTATTTGAGAATGAATAATATTCATCTAAATGTATTATAATATAAAATAAGATATGGAAATGAGATACATTATTAACTTTTAGGTATCAACCCTTTCAGTAGTATGTATGTAGATCTACAGTTTGTATATATAGGTTTTGGGGAGTATATATATGTAGAGCTGTGTTTTGAAAGTCACTTCAATCTCTTATACTGGCAACTCTTATTTGCATTTCCAACTAATTGTAGAAACAATTTATAATAGATGGTAGCCTGAAAACAGCCTTTAAAAAGTCAGAATTGAACTTGTTCACCTCAGTTATCCAATTTGGGCTTCAAAAGCTGAATTGAAGAATTTTTGTGAAATTTTGATCCTGAATTTGATAATATATAAATAGATGTAGCAGATATTATTTAATTAAAAAAAGGGTTTTGTTTACTAATTTTTTAATATAATTTATATATATTTAAAATTCTGATTTGATATTTGACACTAATTTTACTGTTGGGTAATAGAGTGAAAATAAGAACACATTAATATTTAAAGAATTTATCTCCTTGTTTTCATTTTCACAAAATGAACCCCTGCTGCACAAAAAATTCACTTCTGGGAGCCCATCCATGTGTGTCATACTCACTGCTTAAAGGGTTAACCAACTGCACTAAAGGAGAGAAGTCTTATCAAATTATGTAAGAAATTGATAATTCATTTATTACTGTAGATCATGGGTGAGCAATCTTTATAAATGGCAAGCCAAATAAAATGTCTGTGAGGTACACATGGGCCAATTGTTTTTTTAACTTTCCATGAATTTTTGGATTATTAAAATGGTGTATAATGAAAAAATTGTCATAAACAGTTTTATATTATTTATTGTAATATTTATACATACACGTATACATAATTAAACAGAATACAAATTCAAGATAAAATTACAAAAATACAATTATAGTAACAAAATACAATTTGTGTAACAAAAATTGCAATATTTTATTTTTATAATATTTAATGAGAGATTTTATGCTGTTTATTTTTATCAGTGAATCGATATCTGGATCAATATTTGTCGTAGCAATGTGCAGAGTATTTTCTAAATTTACATAAGAAATTCCATTAATTCAAAAATATATATTAAAAACAGCACCCTGTGTTTTATATATATTTTTGCAGGCTGTATTATGCACACAATGTGGGGTGGATTAGGCATGTTCAAACCAAAGGTTGCCCACCCCTGCTGTAGTAGATATGACTGTAACATTCATTTTTATGTATGCATCTAAATGACTTTCTGGAATAGTAAATAAGTTTGATGATTGAAGGACCCACAATATTTATAGGTTGATTCTGGAGATAAGTTGCGGGGGGGGGGGGGGGGGTCAGCTGAGTCTGTTGACAGCGGCAGTATCAGGTAAGGGCTAAAGGGCTATAGCATTTGCCCATGATTGAAAGTGGATTATTTATTGCTATATAATGATTAAAACTTGATGATTTTCTGGAACACTGCTTTAGCCCCCTGTGCTTTAGAAAATCCTGAGACTGCTTCTTCAGTCAACAGATTTGACACCTGCCAAACAAAATTTCAGAAACATTTTCAGAATACATGCTTTCTTGTGTAGGCAGGGGCACAGCTTTGATTTTTGTATCCCTCACAAAAATTCCCCCCCCCCCAATAAGGATTTAAAATTATGTTTTTGGGAATAGGGTATAAAAGAGGCCCTGTTGCCCAAAGGGAGGGGCCCAGTGCATTTTTAATGAAAATGTATTTGTGTTGAACTTTACCGTGTAAAGTTCAATACAAATAAAAATGCTTTTTAATTCTTTAAAAATAAAAATGCACTACTGTAATTTTTACATGAACACAAATATAGGAATTTGTTATATTAATCTTTTTAGTGAGACCCTGTAAAAAACTTAGCACTCTTCCACCTGAGATTTTTCTCTGTATCTTCCCAGTTAAGAGCTTCCCTGTGTTTAGATATAATACATCTATATTGTGATTGTGATCATTTTACTTAAAAAGGCAAGATGTTTTTTGAGATAAAAAGGCTGAAATTTGGAACTTTGCTGCAGAACATCTGGATGCCCTCCTCATTTCATTCATAAATGCAGTGCAGATGGTGAGTTTCTTGATAATAAAGATGTTTTGATTATATAAATTGCTTAAATTCCTTAACCATCAGTTTCATCTTCAGTACTGTGCTTTGAAACTGAAAATGTGGAGATATTTAAAAAAAAATTGAAAACATTGTTACAGAATCTTTTTTTAACGATTTAGACCAAATTTTTCATCTAGAAATACATGATAGACATAACATACCTAATGCAATGTCTTTTCATAAGTGTGTAGCACAAAGGTAATGTCCATCATAACCTCAAAATTTGTAATGTCATGTGTAGCAGCTATTCTTGCTTTAATTACATCTAGAAATGGTTGTGTTTGAAGCCACTATATCTGCAGAGTTTTGTCAATACTTGTCAGTTATTACTACTAAACTTTGAAAAGTTTAGATTTGAAAAGTGTCATTATATTTGCTTCTGGAACAGAAGCAAATATAATGACATTGTGATAGGTAGGCTAGGACCTGCTCATGTATTATGAGACATAGATGTACCTTACACACATTTTCAGATCTCAGATGCAATCAGCCTATCAAATATGATAGGCCAAAAGAGAGTGCAATGTGTTGAAGTGGGAAAATTGATCACTTTCAGCAAACAGAATTTTGCCGGCAGTTGGAAAAATATGTAATAGACACATGCAGATGCTTCAGACAGTATACATCAAAGTCCCAGTCGAAGGTGTTTTAATAATATCTTAGATTCATATGTGATTACAAATTTTGGAAGACAATCTGTGCATTGGTCATACTGTATGAATGTCTGGAATTAATATTTTTCACTCTATGACTGAAATTAGTCATAAAGTGAAAATTATTAGTCTGAAATTAGTCTTTAATATAGCAGAATGAGGATAATGTGAACACATATCTATCATCTTCATCAGATGACAGATATTATGCCAGGCAAAAATAAGTCAGAATTTCAGTAAGTAGTTGTGAAGATTCATCTTCATATTCCTATGTCAGTGAAGACTACTGACATAGGAATCTTCTTGAATCTATAGTTGTAGGCAATCACTAAATGCAGTTTCCTTCAAAATGTTGCCCTTCAACAGCTTTCAAATTTAAAATTTTCTAATTTCAAATATTTCTGGGAACCAAATACTGCATGCACTCTTCAAAGCCCTCTAGTACCTTTACTGCATTTGAAACGACAGTCCTTCAAGCTCATCCATCTGTGGAAAGAAAGAAAAATTACATTACACAGTACGAGAACAGGAGAATATGTGGGAAAGCATCAGAGTGTCATGCTCAGTGGGTTTTTACTACATGAGCAGTGATAGATGTGGCAAGGGCATTACTATGCAGAAGAATGAAGTATAGAACATTATCTGCTTTTTGTCATTGTCCCAGGATAATGACAGAACAGAAGTTAGGTTTCTAAACCATCCAAATACTCTCAAAGACATGTAACTGAAGTAAAAAGTTACATAAAAGGTTTCGAATAATAGCTTAGGGAACATAATCTTTATTTGAAGCAGAAATTAATTTGGCCATAGATTGAAAGCATAACAAATAAACTGAAGCCTGAATTACAGGATCTTTATCCTTGTGAAGGAGTTGCTATCCTTTTGGGCAACTAGACCCCATTTCAGCCTTTACTACTTACAACCAGCTTAGAGGCAACAGCAATTTATACTTGGGTTTTTATTAACAGTATGCACACCTTGGGATTGATATCCTCCTTGATGATCTTATTATTATGCAGTTGCTTTTGTAAGTCATATTTCTTGGAGATTTAAATGGGAGTAACACCCTTTTGTGGAGTAGTGCTGATATTAATGGAAGGGAATGTGTTGCTGAGTATATATTCACTGATAATGACCTCTCCCTTCTAAATTTGGGAACTGACACCTTCCACTTGTCTACCTGAATATTCTCGGCCATTGGCCTTTCTATCTTCTATTTCCCACCTCTCCTCCCTTCACTTACTTGGGAGGTGGAGGATAACCCACATGGAATTAATCACTTCCCTGTGATAACTTTGTTATTTAGTGGGAGTTATTTAGTTTCTGTTTTCAAACCATCTGTGTGTATATATATATATATACACACAGATGGTTTGAAAACAGAAACTAAGGTAGGAATAGCCACCAAGTTTCCGAATACCATCATCTCCCAAGTAATCCCAACAAAGTGCAACATTTATACTGCAGAATTGGACTTCTGAATTGTAATTTTTTTATACAACTAGCCATAAACCATATATAGCTTACCAAGATACTCAGCAGTATAATCTTCATGGATTCATCAATGCCTTGCAAGCTTTAAAGGCCTAAATACCCATCCGACTGTATGTAAAATTCAAAAAATGCTAACAAAACTAGCAAAGCAAAAGCAAAACATAAATTTCTGCTGGGTTCCTGGACATGTTAGGAATAGATGGCAATGAACAGGTGGACCAAGCGGCAAAGCAAGCGGAAAGTCTGATCAACAATACCATAAAAATACCATACCTAGACTATAAAATTACAATTCAAAATAGTGGCGAAAGACATTGGCAACAATAATGGCAGGAGCAGGCTGGTAACAAATTATTACAGATAAAACCATTGGTACAACAATGGAAAACCAGTACAAGACCCAACAGACAAGAAGAAGTTATACTGAGCAGATTAAGAATAGGACACACCAATGTTACCCACTCCTACCTGAATCTCCACCTCAGTGCTCTGACTGACAGTGAAAACAGTCCAACATATTCTACTTGACTGCCCTAACTTTACACGAGAATGTCAGATTACCTTTAAATCCTTAAAAGGAACAGACACATTTTCAATACAAACAATATTGTCAGATAAATCTTTTATATCCGAAGTTTTCCAGTTTCTGAAACATAAATTACTATAATTTAATATAAAAATCATAACAAAAGATGTCGGTGAATAAATCATAAGTTTGGTGCACTTTAGCCATAGAAGCTGATGCACCAGTAAAATATCCAAACCAACCAACCACTTCACTCTGTCCAAACTGTCACGGAAACCACCCTGCATTTTTGAAGACGTGCAAAATGTGGATATTGGGAAAACAAATACAGAAATACAAAATAGAAAATAAAGTGTCTTATCTGGAAGCAAAAAAACAGATACTTCCAACCAAACCTTCATGGTCCTATGCTTCAGCAGTGAAACGACAGCAAACTATAACCACTCAAATGGAGGCGACAGTACCTCCAAATCAAACGATAGACTGGAATAAAATATTGTTAATTACAAAAACAACTTCAATGAAACATCCAGTGCTAAAAAGCAGAAATCAGAATTAACATCTTCAAAAACAAAGCAGACAGCATCTAGTAAACAGTGTAAACAGAAACATACAAATGTAGACGAAATGGATACTGATGAACAGGCAGAGAATGTACTAGAACTTCACCCCGCAGAAGATATCGATGCACCCCGTCCTATTTTTCCGAAGAAAGACAGATCCAAATAAGATAAGTACCCACTCCTACTGAAATGAAAAAACTCAAAAGTGCAGTCAGATTCAACAAATAGCCTTGAGACCTAAATAATGCAGCATATTATACAATGGAACTGTCATGGTTTATGTGGAAAATTGGATGAAATAAAAGATATTATTCAGCAATATAAACTAGTCTGCATTTGCCTTCAGGAGACCCATCTAATACCTCAATTTTCATCCACATTTCAAAAATATACACTTTTCTGGAGAGACAGAAATGATTATACACCTTCTAAAGGAGCTATGGCAATTTTGGTGAATACAAATATACCAGCTAAGCAAATAAAATTTAAAACCAAGTTAGAAGCAGTAGCAGTGAGAATAGTCATTGGAATTTCTATCACAATCTCATCCCTTTATCTTCCACCAAATCTTCCTCTCTCTAGATCAGAATTAAACAATCTTACTATGCAGCTTCAACCTCCCTATTGCCTCATGGGAGATATGAATGCCCATCACCATTTGTGGGGATCTTCTCACATGGACAGTAGAGGTAACTTAATTGAAACTTTCTTTGAAGATCAACACCTGAATTTACTGAACACTTGATCTCACACTTATATCAGGTTGGCTACAAGCATCACGTCTGGAATAGACTTAATCTGTTCTCCATCAATTTATCTCAATATAGAATGGTATGTATTAAAGGATCCTTACAACAGTGATCATTTTCTGATGGTACGTGCCATACAGACACAATTGGCTCTTACAGAAGAAACCAGAACAGTATGGAATTTTAAAAAAGCTAATTGGAATAAATATATACAATTAATCAAGCTGGATAATCAATTAATTGAAACCCTGCAAATAAATGATACTGTCATATATATCAATGACCAACTGTTAGAAGCTTCAAAAGCAACAATACCTCAAATGAGTAAAGCAAAACAGGCACGGTACAACTCTTGGTGGAATGCAGAATGTGCGACAGCAAAAACAAAACAAAATCATGCACGGAATGAATTTCAGAAATGTCCAACTACAGTCAATTTTATTGCATATAAAAAAGCCAAAGCTGAAGTGAGGAGAATTCAGAGAGAGGCAAAGAAAAATTCCTGGATCATGTTTGCTTCCACGCTTACTAGGAACACAAGTCCTGGTTCAATGTGGAAAAAAATTCAGATTTTGAGTGGAAGATATCCAAGCATACAATCTCCAATCTTCCATTGGAAAGGGCAGGACGTTTCTACAACAGACGAGATATCAGAAATTCTGATATCTCATCTGTTGTAGAATAGTTACAAGCTACAGCACTGATTTTCAAAAATATAAAGAACAAGCTGAATGGAGTAAGTTGAATTTCTCTACCAGGACATCTCATTCCTATAATCTACCGTTCCTAAAAGAGGAATTACTTACAATCATTACAAATTTGCCTAATAGTGCACCAAGAGATGTGCGATGGTGTTTATTGTACTATGAAACAACACCTAAACTCTGATTGTCTGGATATCCTACTAGCTTTATATAATAGAATTTTTCTGAACAACCTGTATTCATCCAAATGGCAGCATGCAACTGTCCTTGCATTTCACAAACCCAGAAAAGATCGTTCCTATACATATAACTATCACCCTATCTCATTGACCAGCTGCTTAGGAAAAATCCTCAAACGAATGGTGCATAATAGACTTACATGGTTACTGGAAAAAGAGAATGTTTTATCACCCCACCAATTTGGATTCAGGAAAAATAGATCAATGCTTGATCTACATGTCAAAGCTGAAACAAATATTAGAAATGCATTTATAAGAAAGCAGCATATGGTGATGGTAAATCTAGATCTTGAAAAAGCTTTTGACACAACATGGAGATTCGGAATCCTGTGAGATCTATTTCAGTTAGGATACAGAGGACAACTTCTCCAATTTATAGAGAAATTCCTTACTGCCAGATCATTTCAGGTACGATATAAAGGCTGTCTATCTATAATATACATACAACAGGAAGGAGTCCCCCCAAGGCTCGATATTAAGTGCAACCCAATTTGCCCTTAGGGTGAACCATACCACAAAGATTATACTGTATTCGCTGGAGATCTATATGTATGCAGATGATCTTTCCATTTCATTTCAATCACAAAGCATGAACACAGTTGAATGACAGCTCCAATTATCCATAAATAAAATAGAAGCATGGACAAAAAATAATGGATACAGAATATCTTAAAAGAAATTAGTTGTTATACATTTCTGTAAAATCCGTGGTCTTCGTCTGGAGCCGATTTTATATCTAAATAATTTCTCTCTCTCTGTTGTTCAAAATTTCTCCTTTTTAGGCTTAACATTAGATAGGAAACAAAATTTTCATGAACATATATTGGGACTTCGACCTAGCTGCCTCTCAAAACCTAACATCTTGCCTGGGGAGCTGACAGGTACACCACAGTTTCGACCTAGCTGCCTCTCAAAACTTAACATCTTGCCTGGGGAGCTGACAGGTACACCACAGTACTACAATTATATAAAACTTTAATTGGATTATGGATCTCCTGTATATGCTTCAGCAAGACGGAGCACATTACAGCACCTAGACACCATTGACCACAGTGCTGTCTGCATAGCACTAGGAGCCTCGAGAACTTCACCAATTTACAGCTTACATGCAGATGCACCAGAACCTCTGCTGCATCTTTGATGAGATTACTTACTCTTCGTGTATGCGGCAAAAATATATTCATTCAACCATCACATCCAAGCTGTCCATTATTCATGATCCACTTTGGACAATTAATTATGATTGCAAACCAAACGAAAATAAACCAGTAAGACTGCATCTCAGACACTTAGTTTGAGTTTGGGAAATACATTTCCATCACATTTCTACAGTAGATACAAATTCAGAACCTCCTGGACTGCCAACTATATCATATCTTACAAATTGGAATAAAAAGTACATATCTCCAATCGTTCTGCAAAAGCTCCATGCGCTACACAGTTTTGAAAACAGAAAAAATTATCAGATTTACACAGATGGATAAAATCGAACAACTCAGTAGGTGAGGCAGTAGTTTTTCTGGAGTACACTACACATCTGTCTCCTTGCCTCATGAAATAATAGTACAGTGGGATCCCCAACATCCGATGGTAATTCGTTCCACAAAACCCATTGTATGTTGAAAATATTTAAAATAACTAAATGCACAAGGCATAATACATTAAGAGTTTAATATCTATATGATATCGGTGTGTAGATACACCATAGACAACTCTTAAGAAACTACAAAAGTAGTTGTTGTAGGCATCATTTACTCTTTCTCATATTGTGCTCTGCCTTCACGACGAGTTGCCATGATATTGCACTACATTGAATAAGTAACGCTTCACTAATAGAGAAGACTATTGTTACTTATTCTCAGTGAATACTACCACCCAGACATGTTTCAAGGCTATTGGCTTATCTTCAGTGGGTGGGCAAGCACCCTGGTATTGCAGATATTAAACTCTTAATGTATTATGCCTTGTGCATTTAGTTATTTTAAATATTGTCATATACACCTTTTGGCATCAGTTGTGTGATTATCATATTGTGTGATTATCTCATATTGTGTGATTATCTTCACAACTGGGTCGTCATATCTGCAATACCAGGGTACCTGCCCATCCACTGATGATAGGCCAGAAGCCTTGAAACATGTCTGGGTGGTGGTACTCACTGAGAATAAGTAACAATAGTCTTCTCTATTAGTGAAGCGTTACTTATTCGAGGTAGTGCAATATCATGGCAGCTCGTCCTGAAGGCAGAGCACAATATGAGAAAGAGTAAATGATGCCTACAACAACTACTTTGTAGTTTCTTAAGAGTTGTCTATGGTGTATCTACACACCAATATCATGTTGAAAATATTGTAAGTTGAAACCAATAATACACTGATTTCCTGTAATTTGTTCCCCAATAACACATGAAATAGGTATTTCTTACATGTTATACTTCATTTTTACATTAAAATTTGTGTTTTAATAAATAGTCATAAAATATCTTAAAATAAAAAACAAACAAAAATTAGCATTTAACTTACACTTGAAGTGCAGAGCTGATGAAATCAGTGGTGGCATAGTGGTGTTGGAACTATATCAAGTGCCAGGTGTCTTTTCAGCCTTTTGTTGCTACTGGCAAAGAAACTGTCCAAAGTGGACTGTTTTTTATGACTTTTTTTGTAGCTTCCTGAATTAAGAAATGACTTTGTTTTCCATTTTGCAGATCAGGAGTTGTGTTTTCAGTGTTGGGGTGTTTTTTACCATTTCATTTAAACGCTCCCAACAAGAAATGACAGTCTTCACCTTTTTCTTCCTCTCCGTAATTTTCTCCAACACTTGTAGCTCCTCTGTTATTAGCTCACGCCCATGAGCGTCAATAAGGTCCTCCACATCCTCTTTGCTAACCTCCAGACCCATTGATTTAACAAGAGTGACATTATCATTTGTCAAAGCACCATCACCTTCAAATCCGTCAATATTATGGATAATTAAAGGCCAGGTGTTTTTCAAGGCTGAATTTAAGCACCTAGTGGAAACGTCACCTTTCCAAGAACTTACAATCAGCCTCACACAATCCAGCATGTTGAACTTCGACCTCCAAAAATCTTTGAGGGTGGTAGCATTTTCACCAGAGGTTGCTGCAAAGCAACTTGCAAACATTTTCGTGGTGTAGATTTTCTTCAAGGTTGGAATCACTTGCTGGTCCATTGGTTGAAGAAGAGGAGTGGTGTTGGGGGGGGCAAAGATTTGACTTGAACAAAGTTAAATTGTGCCTCAAGAGATCGAACAAGGTTGGGATCATGGCCTGGAACATTATCCAGCAGGAGCAGTGCCTTCACAGGAAGCCTATTTTTCTCAAGATAATTCTTAACTGAAGGACAGAAAACATCAAGCTCCTATTCATTGAAGACATATCCTATAACCCAGGCCCTCTTGTTACTGAGCCAAAACACTCCCAGCATGCCTTTGTCAACCTTTTGTTGTTTAAATACTCTGGGGGTGTTAGAGTGATACACAAGCAAAGGCTTCAGCTTAAAATCTCAAGAGGCATTGACGCCCAACAGGAGAGTTGTTGTTGTTTGTTATTTGGTTATTAGGAGCATTAGCAACTAAGGCCATATTGCTCCGAGGATATGCGGTGGTCATTCCCTGACCTTTCCGCATCCTCCGTATTCGGTGGGCACAGGCTCAAACCGCGGTCTAATAAAGAAGTGCGTATTATGCACTGCTGCTCCTGCCCACCTGGCTACAGAGGCACCTCAACAGGAGAGTGAGCTTATCTTTCATAGGCTTATGCCTAGGTAAACTAGCCTCATCCTTAGTGATATATGTTATCCTGGGCATTTCTTCCAGAAGAGGCTGGTTTCGTCAGTGTTAAAAACCTGCTGGGGAAGATAACCCTCCTGATCAACAAACTCTTAGAATTCAATTTTAAAGGTCTCAGCTGCTTTTTATTGGATGCCTTCCCAAGCCTTTCAACACTTTTGATATTCACCCTTTTTTTTTGAAGCACTCAAACCAGCCTCTGCTGGCTTTAAAGTCTTCAAAGTGCACAGTTTGTCACTGGTTAACGGAGCTTGAAGTTTCAGATCGTCATAGATCTGAAACAATCATATGAGAGATATTTTGCACGCCATGCATTGAACAATAAAAAAGACACTAATTGGTTGAGAATAATCATACGAGTGATGTTCCATGCACAATGCGTCTGAACAATTCCACCCATGTATCGTTCCAGCTATATCAGAAAGTCATCATTACCTGCAAATATCATTGGTCCTTAAAACAAACGATCGTATGGAAGGTATATTGGTTCCTGAGAATATTGGATGTCGATGTCATCATAATAGAGGCCCCACTGTATTAGTAATAGAGGCACATGATGCAAGAAAGCAAGCATATGAGCTTATATGCTTGCTTTCTTTTTCAGCCAAAAAAAAAAAAAAAAAAAAAAATCTCACAACCATTCCCTCTAAAAATTTGTCCAGTTCCTCCTTGAATATATTTAAGCTATCAACTTCCACAGCGATAGATGGACGTATGTTCTAGCAATTAACCACTCGCTGGCTAAAGGCAATTTTCTGCACATCTATTCTTCAGCTGTCTTTCCTTGATTTGAATTTATGCCTCCTTAGGTTTGTAATCTGAGCAAACGGAATAATCACATCAGAATAATTCAGCATGCTCATCCCATTCAAGGCCTTATACACCTCATCAGATCACTTCGCAGGTGCCTAGTCTCCAGCTGCAGCAATTTGCACAACTTAAACCTCTCTTGGTAAGAGGACCTCTCCATTCCCCTCACCAATCTCGTTGCCCTTCTATATACACACTCAAGCAAATTTACATCTTTCCTAAAATGAGGCCTCTCCAGACCTGTACACAGTACCCAAGGTATGGCCTGACCATTGCCTTATACAAAGGGATAAGGCCTTATATACCTCCTTTTCCCTGCTAGCAAAATTGCTGTATATCATTGACAAAACCCCTTGACCTGCTCTGTCTGGCAACCTGTCTGCATTGCTCAGAAAACTTCATATCTGACTGCACAATTACTCCCATGTCTTTTTTATTTTCTACCTCCCTAAGTGTAGTACCACACAGTTGATATGTTCCTCTGGGGTTACTTCTACCCTTATGCAGTACTTTGCATTTGTCAATGTTAAACTTCAGTTTCCACTTCTCAGCCCATCTGCCCAAATTTTATAGATCCTGTTGCAGTAGCACAGTGCCATTACTGTCATTAACAACCCTGCCAACCTTTGTATCATCTGCAAACTTCGACACTAAGCCTGATATACTTTCATCAATATCATGTTAAATATACAAAACAACAGTGGGCCCAACACCAAACCCTGTGGGACTCCACTAATAACATTAGTCCACTAGGTGGCAATATTTCACAGCAGAACTGTGTGCTATTACACTAACATTAAATGGTATCATTGAGCACCAGCTTCTTCCTGCCCAAATGTACACCGACACCCTTAATGCAATAGTAGCACTACAAAATAGCAAATATTCCTCAAACAATTTGATTCAAAATCACAAAAAACAACTTGGAGATTTCCAAAAAGCAAGAAAATAGGTGTCTATTTCTTGGATCCCCAACCATGTTGGAATCTCAGGAAATAATTATGCAGACCACACTGCAAAAAACCAAGATCTTTAAATCTTGATACACATATAACCTTCAGTTCGTACCTTATACAGATTATAGTGACTTCTTTCATGCCAAATATATTATACCCATTTGGACACAACTTTGAGAGAACAGCTGTGCAATAAACTCAGCAGAATAAAAAAAATCTATGTTAATGGCATTCTAGTTCACCTACAAACAGATGGGAAGAAGTTATATTGACAAGACTGCATATTGGGCATACCTTCCTCACACATAAATATCTGCTTCTAGGAGAAGATCCTCCACTCTGTTCTGTCTGCCAAATACAACTCACAGTAAGGCACATTCTGATTGATTGTCTATCCTGTTCAGCCATCTGTACCATCTCCTTCCGATCGTCAGCAAACTTGCAAGCTCCTCTGACTCATCCGTATGCTTCATGACAAGGCAAACCTAAGTGAACTCTTTATGTATATTAAATATCTTAGAATAATACATACACTTTCATATTAGATCCATAATTCAGTAAAATGAATATAGTGACTCTGACAGACACATCTTGGCCAAGTTGCCCTTGTGTCGTGAAACCTACATAACAACAACAACAACTGTCTCTCTCTCACGCGCGCGCACGCACACACACACACACACACACACACACACACACACACACACACACACACACACACACACACAGGGCGCCTCGATGGGCAGGAGCAGCAGTGCATAGCACACGCTTCTTGATTAGACCGGGGTTCGAGCCCATGACCACCAAATACAGAAAGTTCAGGAAATGATCACCGCATATCCCCGGAGCAACATAGCCTTAGTTGCTAATGCTCCTAAAAACCAAATAACACACACACACAGTGGAAGTTTGACAAGGCCAGCTGAGAACATCCTTGGATAGCTGACACAGTTTGACATCACAGAAGTCAGCCAGGAACCTGTTTTTACTGTCAAAAGCATATATGACTGACAAAGCTATGCTTAGGCACATTGAATGATTTCAATAACTATGGCTTCATATAATATTTTTAATAAAAACAGAAAGCCATCTTCCTATTTTAATAAAAAAATTCCTGTTGAATTACCCATTTCAAATTCATGTAGGCTCTATGCTCCCATGAGTGTTTTTCCAAGAGAAAGGAGTTCCATAAAGATGTGTTTTGTCACACTTTTTTTTATCAAAATAAACTCTATTGAAGATTATTGGTCCATTGGATAAATAGCATAACTATTGACGACCCAGTAAAGATTGCTGAAAACCTAAATAAATATTTTGCATCTATGTTCACACATGAAGGAATATTTAAAGACAGTGTTAGCAGAAGTCTATCTAATATGGATTGATAGTTGCTGATTATATAATAATAGAAAGGAAGGCAGAGGAGGAAACTGTTGCAGCTAAAGGTGAATAAACCACATGAGACTGATGGAAGTTATTTAATTATATTAAAAGAAGCTATAAAAGAGGTAACTAAACCTTTAGCTGCAATGCAATGATTAGAACATTCTTAGATTCATAAATCAATACAGATTGGGGATGTGCAAATGTATTGCCAAATCATGAGGGTAGTTTAAAGGTTGATGTGGGTGACTACAGACATGTAAGTTTGAGCTTTTTGCAAAGGATCATAATGAAATTCTGTACAATGGAACAACTGATGATGTTACCAACAGCAAATTCTAAATGGCAAGAATTTAGAATGGGAAGAAATACTGTTCAAGATTTAGGGCTAAATGGATGTCAGTTAAACTATTGAGACTCATGGCAGAGAAGAAAAATGCATGGGATGCATATAAATTATCAGGTGACACAGAAAACTATGGTAGATATAAGCTAGTCTGTAATAAAGTCACAAAGGAGGTTAGGCAAGCGAAAGCAGATTAGGAGAAATCTTTGGCAAAGGATGCTAAGAAAAACAGCAAAGATTCCTTTACTAATGTAAACTCTAGACGGAAAGGGATGAGTCAGATTGGTACACTTTCTATTGATGGTTCGACTGTTGATGATCCTGCTTGAATAGCTGACAAACTGAACGAGTATTTTGCATCTGCAATCACACATGAGGAATTCTGTAGGAAAGTGGAGGCCAGAAGCTTATCAAACTTGAATAGGGAGCTTACTGATTTTGTAATAACTGAGAGCAAAGTGGAGAAGAAATTGTTGAAGTTAAACATAAGAAAGACATGTGGGGTGGATGGGATCTATCTGGTTATATTAAAGGAGGCAGCAAAGGAAGTAAGCATACCCTTAGCCATAATTTTTGGAGCATCCTTGGACTCATGGGAGATCACCACAGACTGGAGAATTATGCGAATATATCCCCAATTCTCAAAGGGGGAAAGGGTGAAACAAGTAATTACAA
This sequence comes from Mastigoproctus giganteus, assembly GCF_048544385.1. Taxonomy (NCBI): domain Eukaryota; kingdom Metazoa; phylum Arthropoda; class Arachnida; order Uropygi; family Thelyphonidae; genus Mastigoproctus; species Mastigoproctus giganteus. The sequence goes on from NC_143577.1 coordinate 156,053,255, forward strand.
ACCTATTAGTTTAACTTCTGTTCCATGGAAAATAATGGAGTCACTGGTTAAAGTAGTAATGCAGAATCATCTAGACAAGACAGCAGTAAAAGTTCAGAGAGCATGGGTTTGTTAAGGGGAAGTCTTGTCTGATTAAATTTGTTTGGATATTACGATGTGATCACAAAGGAACTGAATCCAAAAAGTAATTTTGATATCATATACTTGGATTTAAGGAAAGATTTTGATACTGTTGCACCTAACTGCTGTACAAATTTGAGCATTGTGGTATTAAGGGCAAGAAGTTGCTGCTATAGATAAAGGATAAAGGGATGGTTGAGTGGGAGAAGACAGAGAGTGGTAAGCAATGGACACTGCTCTTCGGGGATTAATATTATTAGTGGAGTCCCCCAGCATTTTATATTTATCATTGATATTGTGAAGGTATATCAGGCTTAATGGCCAAGTTCACAGATGTTAAAAGATTGGCAGGGTTGTTAATGACAATAATAACAGTATGCTACTGCAATAGTATCTAGAAAAGTTAGGCAGTTGGGCTGAGTAGCAGCAGCTGAAGTTTAAACATTGACAAATGCAAAGTATTGCATATGGGTAGCAGTAATCCCACAGTTTTTATTCTCCACTCAGAGTAGTGGAGAATGAAAAAGACATTGGAATAATTGTGCTGTCAGATATGAAGCTCTCTGAGCAGTGCAGAAAGGCTGCCAGGGACAGCTCAGTTAATGATATACAAGAATTTTTTTAGCAGGGAAAAGGAGATGATTATCCCTTTGTGTAAGGCAACTGGTCAGACAACACCTTGAGTACTGCATACATACAGGTGTGGAGGGATTCATTTTAGGAGGGATGTAGAGCTTCTGGAATGGTACAGAGAAGGCCAATGAGATTGGTGAAGGGAACAAAGGGGTGCTCTTCGAACAAAGGATTTAGTTCTGCCAATTGCAGTGTCTGGAGACTAGGAACCTGTGAGGTGATCTGATTGAGGTGTTTAAGGCTTTAAATGTTTTAAGCAAGCTCAGTGGTGATGAGATTCTTTCTCAGATTATGCACCTGAGGGGACATAAATTCAAATTGAGGAAAGATGGTATAAGCTTACTTTCTTGAATCATATGCCACTACTAATGCTAAATCAATAGTTAAAGTAATGTAGGTTCACCTAGGTAGAATTGGAGCCATATGGTAATCACAGCTTGGATTTATGAAATGTGGACCCCTAGCAGTGGAAGTCAGTTATTTTCTTGGATGAGAAGAAATTCAACCTGCATGGCTCTGATGGGAGACAAACGATTCACCGCAGATGTGATGAAGAATACCATCCAGACTATGGTGTCTACAGTGAAATTCCCTACCAACCAAATGATATGGGGGTGCATTTTGTATCGCGAAGTAGGTCACCTGCAGTTTATAAAAGATTCCATAAATGCCAATGGATACCTGTGTATATTGGAAGGCAAATTGCTGCCAACCATTAGAGACCATTTCAACCTGCCAAATTAAGGCAGGTTGAAATGGTCTCTAATGGTTGAGGGTCTACAGTTCTTCAAGGGGTCTGGCTGAGACCTTAATATGTATATTTTTTAAGTACAGTGGATTCCGGTTATTTGGGCCACCGGTTAATCGGGGCAGCCGTTTATTTGGGGCAAATCTTAAAAAACAGAAACCAATCAAGAAAATAGCCAGGGTTTACTTCGCTTAATTGGGACAGCATGCCATTTATTCGGGGCAGGAGACCACAGCACTGGAGATTACTCTACGATTGTCTCCGACGGTACCACGTAGTTCGGTCGAAATTCTGGAGGTCACAACCATAAAACAATAAAAACAATTAGCAGCCACCTGTTTATTGGGCTTTTCTGTTAGTGAAAGTTACCATAAACGGACTGTAAATTCGATCTTATTGAATTTGCGATAATACCAACAGCTGGAATTCTGTGGATTATTATGGTGAAATGTGTTTACATTTCCATGAAATCTTCAATCATAGAAAAAAAAATTAATTTCACATCTTCTCTGCATTCCTATTTTTAAAGCTTCGTAACTTGTTACTCCGTTCTCACTTGTGCGTATCGTATTACTTGCAATTTGTGTGCCGTGTTCTTTGTTATTGATTGCTTATCTTTTTACTGTTTTAAATTTTAACCCCCACCCACAAATGTCAGTGAACAGAAATGTCAACTTGTTAGTACGTACATATTACAGTACGTATTAATTATTCCTATTATCACGTATATTCTTCCGATTTTCACATATCATTTAATTTTTTAATTGGTAAGGTAATAAAGGGTAAATTTGTGCTTAATATATCTTTGCTTTTATAGCCTGTGGATAATATTCCTCCTATTTTTGCTAATTAGAATCGCTTTTTAATAGAATTCAAATTCAATTCACAAATGTGATCACTGCACATTGGCGCTTACTGCACATCATATAGTGAACGGTACTTTACTATGTTGATTTTGTCGTAACGTGATTTGATTGTACATAAGGTATGTTCGTGTCGGACGGCACCTGGGATTTCTCCCATTGAACCAATTGTAAAAAGGGGGGGGGGGTACGTTGTATTTTTAACTATTTACATGAAACTTCGGATAATTGGGCCAGCCGCTTAATCGGACAAAAATGCACTAGTCCCAATGTGTCCCAAATAACTGGAATGGACTGTACTTAAATTCACTTGCAATAATCAGAAAAATAATTCTACAGACTTAAAATAATAAAAATGTTTTTATTTAAAAAAATTTTTTTTTAATCTTATTAATTTATTGTATGTTAGAATTGACTTGTTACATTTTAACCCTCATGTCAACATGTAAATGCACAAAGAAAGTAAGGGTGGTGGTGTTGTGCACACTGCACTGTAGCCTATATTATACATACAAATAGGAGGGGGAAGCCTGTCAGGTACCAGGGCACACATTAGCTCTTGATGTCCCAGTATGGAATTTATTAGTGCAAATATACATTATATAGATAAACATTTGTTTATGTATATAATGTATATTTTACAATATAAACATTTGTTTATATTGTAAAATTACCTTGCATAAATTTAAATTTACATGCAGCATAGAGAAAATTACCTTTACTCTATGCTGTGGATGAACTGAAATAAAACATGGAGAATTCATGCCATTGATAAATATATTAATTTGTTGTAATAAAACTTTTAATTTATAAAATTATAAAACTGTTATTATAACACTTGAAAATTTTTATTATAAAATAAATTTTCATATTTTATAAATATAAATATTGACTTTTTGTGTTTTAATTAAGTTATTTAACTATAAAACTTATGTATTAAAATTTAATGCCGTTTACTCAAGCAGGATGGTTACAGTTTTAATTAAATTTGTTACTCATTTTTAATAAAATTTTGTTGGTTGCAGACTGCATTGCATTTTATTAGAAATATAATTTTAACCCTTCAGTAGTTGCATGGATGACAGTAGTCATCCATGGAATTTTAAATTGATACCAATAAACAGTAATTGCACTTGCAGCTCTCAGTACCTTCCTCTCTTTTACTAATTTATTGTTTCTTTGTGAATCAAGGCCAGCTGGCAGTTAGTTTTCTGAGTAAAATGCATACAAATTACTCAGATGATTATTGGCCTGAAGGACAGTAATCATCCACATGACTAATCACATTATGATTCTACTCTCCTTTCACATTACTGCATTCTGGTTTGCTGTTGATTCCCACAGTAATTTTATTCTGTCCTTGTTACAATTTCAGTTTTTGCTTAGATTTTAGAGTGCAGTATCGTCGTTTGCTCTTATTTTATTTGCGTAAGTAGATTTTGCCATTTCTTGTTCTAAAAGAATTAGAGTAGGTGATTTTAGTGTGGGGAGTGAAGCACAATTATTACAGTGGATGAGTAAACTAACATAACCTAACCTGTATTTACTGTAATAAAATATTATTTCTCCAAAGAAATATTTCTTCAAAATTTCCATGATATGTATACACATCATGGAAACAAGTACAGTATCTTTACTCTTTGTTTAATGCACATGAAATACTAATAAATGTTGTATTAGTATTGAATGCCATATTATTCCATGAAGAACCTTCTATAAATAATAATCTATTGATAGAATAATCATAATTGATACAAATATTCAATACTTTTATCATCATTGATAGAAAATTCACCACTGATGCTCAATTCAAATATTCAATCAATATTGAACATTAGGGATTATTTATGCCGTCCTTTACTTACAGACACTTAAAACCAGTTGTTTATGTCTCTGAATAGATCAATAAAAACACCTGTTATGAAATTACAAAGGGACAAAGAGAAATCCACAAGCTTAAAAATGAATTTTAAATTGGAGAACAATTCGGTCAATCAATTCGGCCCTGGAAAGATTGTGCAAGGCTCAAGGGGTAGAATTTTTTTCAGCCTAGTCTGTACTTGTTAACAGGAGAGACTGCTTCTACAGGGATGGGATACACTTAAATAGAAAAGGTGCAAGAATGTTTGCTGATGCTATCGAGGCAATGTTAGGTGGGTCGGAAAACTGCTAGATTGGGGGGATACAAGGACTAATAGATTAACAGTAGCCACTGGCAGAGGTGAAAGTGATTCTTGCACTACTTCTATTGGAATGAGCAGCAGCTTGGAAAATAAGATGCAGGATATTTCAGAGACTGCTGGGAGTCATTGGGGTACAAGTAAACACATGGGTTGTATTAGGGTAGCTAAGAAAAGGAACAGGTGCATGTATACTTGCGTGTACACCAATGCTAGGAGTTTGGTAAATAAATTTGATGAATTTGAGGTATTGCTCAAAGCATCAAAGGTGGATATTGTTGGGATATCAGAGACTTGGTGTCACAGATATAAGTAATGCAGAACTGGAATTTGGGGAGTACAATGTCTACAGAAAGGATAGACAGGATAGGAAGGGAGGAGGGGTTATGCTATTAGTTAAGAAATACATAAAATCCAAGGAAGTGAAGCCAGTCGACATCGCTGAACAGTGCAGTGTCGAGTGAGTTTGGTGTGACGTAAGCATTGGGAGATCAAAATTGAGATATAGGCCTAATGACTCTGATGAGTATAATAAGAAACTGTACAGGGAACTAGAGTGGGCCAGTAAATCAGAGTCTTATAATGGGGGATTTTAATTTCCCAGATACTGACTGGAATTTGTGGGTTGGTCACTCGTACACTAGCAAGGCTTTTGTGGATTTATTGGATGATTATTTTCTAAATCAGCATGTTCGGGAAGCAACTAGAGGGAGCAATACTCCTGATTTGATTATCAGTAGTGATTCTTCATGCAGTAAGAATCTGCAGATAAATGAACCACTAGGTGGCAGTGATCACAGTGTGCTGAAGTGGGATTTACTCAAAGAGGTAACTACCATCAGGAGTAAAGGGAAGGGTTTTTGCTTTTATAAAGGCGACTACGATGGTCTGAGACAGTATTTAAATTCTGTACAGTGGGACCAACTGATGATGTTACCAACAGCAAACTCAAAATGGGAAGCATTCAAAGAAATTATCTTGGAAGCTACTAGGCTTTACATACCAACTAAGAAATATTGTTCAAGGTTCAGGCCTAAATGAATGTCAGATGAACTGATAAGACATATGGCAGAGAAGAAAAATGCATGGGATACATATAAATTAACATGTGACACAGAAGCCTATGATAGGTATAAGTTGATCTATAACCAAGTTACAAAGGAGGTTATGCAGGCGAAGGCAGATTACGAGAAATCTTTGGCAAGAGATGCAAAGAAAAACAGCAAGGAGTTCTTTACTTATGTAAACTCTAGAAGGAAGGGGATGAATCAGATTGGTCCACTTGATATCGATGGTTCAACTGTTCATGATCCTGCTCATGTAGCTAACAAACTAAATCAATATTTTGCATCTACATTCACACATGAGGAGTTATTCAGGAAGGGGAATGCCATAGATGGAGTAAACACTGGCAGTGAGCGAGATGATCTTGTAATAATTGAGAGTAAAATGAAGAAGAAATTGTTGAAGATAAATACAAGAAAGACACCTGGGGTGGATATGTCTATCCAGTTATATTAAAGGAGGCAGCAAACGAGGTAAGCAATCCGATAGCCATAATTTTGAGAGCTTCCTTGGACTCAGGGGAAGTACCCACAGACTGGAGATGTGCAAATGTAACCCTAATTCACAAAGGAGGATCAAAGGCTGACACAAGTAATTATTGACCTGTGACTTTAACTTCTGTTCCAGGAAAATTAATGGAAGCACTGGTTAAATAAGCACTGCAGGATCATCTTGACAAGAATTCAGTTATAGCTCGGACACAGCATGGTTTTGTTAAGGGAAGGTCTTGCCTGACCAATTTGATTGGATACTATGATGTAGTCACAAAAGAATTGGATGCAGGAATAATTTTGATATTATATATTTGGATCTTAGAAAGGCTTTTGATACTGTTGCACATGGAAGACTGCTGCACAAATTGGAGCAGTGTTGCATTGGTGGCAAATTATTTCTATGGATAAAGGGATGGTTGAGTGGCAGAAGACAGAGAGTGGTAATTAATGGACACTGCTCGTTGTGGACTAATGTTATTAGTGGAGTTCCTCAGGGTTCAGTGTTGGATCCATTGTTGTTTTCTGTATTTATAAATAATATTGATGGTATATCAAGCTTATTATCCAAGTTTGCAGGCGATACAAAGGTTGGCAGGGTTGTTAAGGACGCTACTGATGCTATGCTGCTGCAACAGGATCTGGAGAGGTTGAGCAGATGGGCTGAGAGGTGGCAAATGAAGTTTAACATCGACAAATGTAAATTACTACAAATAGGAAACAGCAACCCCAGAGCAATGTATCAACTCTGTGGTACTACACTGACAGTGGTAGAGAATGAAAAGGACCTGGGGGTAATTGTGCAGGCAGATCTGAAGTTCTCTGAGCAGTGCAGACGGGCTGCAAGAGTAGCTCATGGTGTCTTATCAACGATAAAAAACAGGAAATTTTTCTAGCAGGGATAAGAAGGTGATTATTCCCTTGTATAAGGCAATGGTCAGGCCCCACCTTGAGTACTGTATACAGGTTTGGAGGCCTCATTTGAAGAAGGATGTAGAGCTGCTGGAATGAGTACAGAGAAGGGCAACAAGGTTAGTGAATGGAACGAAGGGTTGGTCTTACGAAGAAAGGCTTAAGTTTTGCAAATTACAGTGTCTGGAGACTAGGCACTGGCGAGGTGATCTGATAGAGGTGTACAAAGCCTTGAATGGTTTGAGCATGCTCAGTGCTGATGGGATACTGCCTCTTGCTCAGAATAATCACCTGATGAGAGGGCATAAATTCAAATTGAGGAAAGACAGATGTAGAATAGATGTGTGGAAATTTGCCTTTAGCCAGCAGGTAGTTGGTTGGTGGAACAGACTTCCATCCCTTGTTGTGGAAGTTGATAGCCTAAATAAATTTAAGGCTCAGCTGGACAGGTATTTCGAATGAACGGAGGGGTGAAATGGGAGTGGCTTTTTTTTTTTTTTTTTTGGCTGATGCTGCGTAAGCTTGCTTTGTTGCATCATATGCCTCTACTAATGCTGTCCTTTACTTACAGACACTTAAAACCAGTTGTTTGTGTCTCTGAATAGATCAATAAAAACACCTATTATGAAATTACAAAGGGACAAAGAGAAATCCACAAGTTTAGAAATGAATTTTAAATTGGAGAACATAGTCATATATGCAACTAAAATGTCATAAAAGGCCAACTGACTAGTGAAGGGTTAAATATTGTATTCATAAGGGAATAAATAAAATTTTTTGAAGCTCAAATTGTATTCAAAATATAACTCCTGCCATTATATAAATTAGAAAGCTCATACTGTGTTAAAAATGTGTACTTACAAGAAGTATGAGAGAGTGGTGGTAAGTCTGTGGTGGAGGTTGATAGCCTAAATAAGTTTAAGGCTCAGCTGGACAGGTATTTTGAACGAACAGAGGGGTGAAGTGGAAGTGGTTTTTTTTTTTTTTTTTTTTTTTGGCTGATGCTGCATAAGCTTGCTTTCTTGCATCAAATGCCTTTACTAATGCTAATGCTAATGCTAAAAATTTGCACTTTGTATTCTAATAAGTCAAGATGTATATATATAGATGAAATATTTATTTACCACATTTATGTTGTTATATTTTAATATAATCATTTCTCTTTAAACGATTAAATTTTTTAATAATTGAATTATTTATAGAACTATAAATAATTAAATTATTTCTGGCAAAATTATACAAAAGTTCAACAAAATTAAAATACTGAAAAATATAAGAAACTTTCAATTTATTTTATTTAAAATTTTCCATAAGTGAAGTCATACTATTGTAAATGTAACTGAAATATTCTTGACCTTTTCATAGGTACCAAGAAGGTAAGCATTTATGGTCATCTTTGATTTTAGTAAGATGGTTAAATTATTTGATTTACAAAGACTTCCAGCTGCAAAAAGCAAGTATATTTCTGTTTTTTTTTTTTTTTGCTTTATAATTTTTTAAAATTCATATTCATAAAGCTCTTTTCTACACATGTACTCATAATTATGAGTGCATGTGTAGAAAAGAGCTTTCACATAATTTTAATTTAGAAAATCAGAAGTTTAATACAGATTAAAGGTCCTGGATGTAACAATTTCTGTATTTAGTTTTATCATTACCATGGAAGACATTTTCTGACACAGATACATTGATCCAAGTGAAATTAGGGTAATAACAGCTTTTTAAACCCAGTCTAAGGATATTCTCTTCCGTTTACAACTGGGTTAATGATTTTTCCTTAATACAGACTTAGAAATATTAGCATGTAAATATTAAGTATGTTATCTTGTGATAGAAAAGTACCTAATGTGGGTGTACAGTGATACCAATATAACAAATTTGTGTGGACAATCAAAATGTATTCATTATAAATAAATTTCATTAGAATTCCACTGAATTGCAATAAAAAATGACAAAATGTAGTTACATATTACAAAACAGTTATAATGAAAGAAATTTACATATACAATTTTATATTTCTTAAAGGAAAATTCAAAAATTATAAATATGTTTTCTACATTTGTTATTATTTTCAATGAAAACAATTATTTTTTTCCAGGGGCTCACATCTGGTGAGTATGGGCTTGGCACACCCAGGGTCCTGAGCTGGATATCATCATTCTTTTCTTTCTTGGTGATTTCTCTCTCTCTCTCTCTCTCTCTCTCTCTCTCTCTCTCTCTCTCTCTCTCTCTCTCTCTCTCTCACACACACACACAGGGTAACTTGGGAATTGTATTTTGGCTGGTGCAGCATAAGCCTCAGGCTTCCTTGCACCATATGGCTAATAATAATAGCTCACTTGCACACACAATCACCTGGCAGAGCAGTTCATTCGAATGTTAAGGCACCCAGAGACAGTCCCGAAGTTTCTCACTCAAGGAAGCCGGGTGGGTCAAGTGCCTACCTGGAAACCCAAAGGTCGCGGGTTCGAATCCTGCCTTGGGCTTGGATCAGAGTAGAAAATGCAAAAACCTTGGGAGGTGCATTAAGGCCACAGAAGCCGATGTGACAACAACTAACAAAAAAAAATTTCACTTAAGGAATCACATATCTCAAGCCTAAAAACAAAGATCCAAGAAACCCGGCAAAATATAGGCTGATTACCTGCCTCCTGACCAGCACTTGGAGAGCCAGAACATAATGGCCGAACAGCAGAAAGGATGCAAGGAGCAATTAACCATAGATGCTGCGGTTATGGACCAAGCCTGCATTGATTACCGCAAGGCCTTCAACTCTGTGTCTCATAGCTGGCTAATAGCTGAACGCTGAACATCTACAAAATCAATCCGATAGCGACAAACTTCCTAGGGGAAACGATGGCGAAATGGAGTACCACTATTAAGGTCAAAAACATCACAACCAGGCCAATCCTCATCAGGAGAGGAATCTTTCAGGGAGATGCCCTGATCCCATTGTGGTTCTGTCTAGCACTTAACCTGCTATCTACCATGCTCAACAGTAGCAAGTATGGATATAACCTCAAAGAAGGAAAGAAGAACCTGTACACCCTCACCTACCTGCTGTACGTGGATGACATCAAGCTCTACGTGGGAACCGAGAAGCACCTTCAGCAACTACTCCAGATCACCGAAGAATTCAGCAATGATATTAGGATGGAATTTGGTCTAGAAAAATGCAAGACCCATGGATTGTGTCAGGGAAAATTAGTCAACTGAAACTACCAGCTGCAAAGTGGTAAAGAGATCGAAGCCATGGCAGAGGGAGAGGCCTACAAATACTTGGGGATGATGCAGGCTCAGCAGTTACAGCACAAGGAAATTAAAGCCTGCCTGACCGAAAAATACCATCAGAGACTCAGAAGTCTGCTGAAAGCAAAGCTGAAGAGGGAACACAGTTAAAGCCATAAACACCTATGCAGTCCCAGTGCTAACATACTCATTCAGGGTCATAGATTGGACTAACACCGAGCTAGAGGATATCATGAGAAAGACAAGGACAATGATGACCAAGAGCCACCAACATGACCCGAAATCTGCCATGGAGAGACTGACAATTGCCCAAGAAGAAGGAGGAAGGGGCCTGATAGACCTCATTCAGCAACAGAAGACAGGGATTGTTAACCTGAAGGATTACTTCCAGAAACACATTGCAGCACTCCACCAGGCCATAAGGAAGATAGACAAGCGGTATACCCTACTCAACCTAAGCAAGGAGTCCCCCCCAACCAGGAGGTACAAACGAAGCTAGAAAGATGGGCAGAGAAGACACTTCATGGCAGACACTACAATGATCTCCATCAGAATCACTTAGATAAAATTGCTTCCAATGCATGGCTCATGAGCAGGATGCTCTTCCCCGAGACTGAAAGATTCATACTCGCCATCCAAGACTAGGTAATCAATACCAAGAACTACAGAAAATACATTGCCAAGGAGCCCGGAGTGTTCGATGACACATGTTGACGATGCCTTCTGGCCTCAGAAACTATCCTACACATCACCACGGGATGCAAGGTGATCAACCAGACTGAGTACACTCATAGACACGACCAGGTAGCCAGGATAACACATCAGAAGCTAGCAAGGAAATACCAGTTTGTCTAAGAAAGTGTACCGTACTATAGTACAAACCCCAGGCAGTACTAGAGACCCCAACCCACAAGCTGTACCGGGACTGCGCCATAATAACGGATAGGACAATCCCACACAACAGACCGGACAAGAACCCTTGTGGACAAGAAGGAAAAGGCTACCTATTTGATTGACATAGCGGTATCCAACACTGGCAGTGATCAGAAAACCCATGAGGAAAAAATTAGGAAGTACATGAACCCGAGACAGGAGATCAAAGAGATGTGACATATGCAACGACCATTCCGATCATCATATCAACCACAGGTATGGTGCCAAAGACCCTACATAACAGCCTAACAGCAATGGGTCTCCCAGCAAACACCTACAAGGAACTCCAGAAAGTCGCACTCCTGAACACTGCTAGGATAGTCAGAGAGTTCCTTGACCAACAGTAGCACCAGACATAACAACAAACCACCCACCCTGTGTACTTGGTAGCAATACCCATCACAAGCTGGAAGCCCCAATCAGGGAGAAATAATAATAATAATTTTTATTAATTCTGCTTTAAAAAAAATAAAAAGATCATCATCATGAAACTACAGTTTCTTCCATTTTCAAATTTATAAAACCATAATAAGCACAACCAATCAGACAATATAATGTATGATATGCCATAATTCTTCACATATAGGAGCAAACAATTTCAATAATGCTGGCATCTATCAGTACATATAAAGAAATATGTAACTCTACAAAAACGACCCCGGCCACTTCAAAAATCACTTAAGTAGTAGTAGTAGTAGTAGTGGCACATGATGCAAGAAAGCAAGTGTAGGAGCTTATGCAGCATCAGCCAAAAAAAAAAAAAATCACACCATTCCCTCCAAATGCCTGTCCAGTTCCTCCTTAAATTTATTTAACCTATCAACTTCCACAACGACAGATGGAAGTTTGTTCCAGCAATTAACCACCCGCTGGCTAAAGGCAAATTTCCGCACATCTATTCTACATCTGTCCTTTCTTAATTTGAACTTATGTCCCCGTAGGTTCGTAATCTGAACAAGTGGAAGGATCCCATCAGAATTCAGCGTGCTCAAACCATTCAAAGCCTTATAGACCTCAATCAGATCACCGCGCAGGTGCCTAGTCTCCAGCCACTGCAATTTGCAGAACTTAAGCCTCTCTTGGTAAGAGAATCCCTTCATTCCCCTCACCAATCGTGTTGCTCTTCTCTGTACACGCTCAAGCAAATCTACATCCTTCCTAAAATGAGGCCTCCAGACCTGTACGCAGTACTCAAGGCGTGGCCTGACCATTGCCTTATACAGAGGGACAATCACCTCCATTTCCCTGCTAGCAAAATTCCTATATATCATTGACAAAACCCCATGACCTGCCCAAGCAGCCTGTCTGCATTGTTCAGAAAACTTCATATCTGACTGCACAATTACTCCCAGGTCTTTTTCATTTTCTACCACCTTAAGTGTAGTACCACACAGTTGGTACGTTTCTCTGGGGTTACTTCTACCCATATGCAGTACTTTGCATTTGTCAAGGTTGAACTTCAGTTGCCACTTCTTAGCCCATCTGCCCAAATTATCTAGATCCTGTTGCAGTAGCACATTGCCATTACTGTCATTAACAACCCTGCCAACCTTTGTGTCATCTGCAAACTTCGACATTAAGCCTGATATACCTTCATCAATATCATTGATAAATACACAAAACAACAGTGGACCCAACACCGAACCCTGTGGGACTCCACTAATAACATTAGTCCACGAAGAGCAGCACCCATTGATTACCACCCTCTGTCTTCTCCCACTTCACCATCCTTTTATCCATTGTAGCAACTTACCCTTAATACCGTTCTGCTCCAATTTGTACAGTAGTCTTCCATGCGCAACAGTGTCAAAAGCTTTCCTGAAATCCAAGTATATGATATCATAATTATTTTTTGAATCCAGTTCCTTTGTGACCACATCATAATAACCAATCAAATTTGTCAGACAAGACTTTCCCTTAACAAACCCATGCTGTGTTTGAATTATTGCTGCAGTCTTGTCTAGATGATCCTGCAATGCATCTTTAACCAGTGACTCCATTATTTTACCTGGAACAGAAGTTAAACTAACTGGTCTGTAATTACTAGTGTCGCCCTTCGATCCACCTTTGTGAATTGGGGACACATTTGCACATCTCCAGTCCATGGGAACCTCCCCTGAGTCCAAGGATGCTCTCATAATTATGGCTAAGGGTTTGCTTAGTTGCTTTGCCGCCTCCTTTAAAATAACTGGATAGATCCCATCCACCCCAGGTGCCTTTCTTATGTTTAACTTCAACAATTTCTCCTCCACTTTGCTCTCAGTTATTACAAAATCATTAAGCACACTGCTACAATTTGATAACCTTCTTCCATTTTCAAACTGTAATAATTCCTCACGTGTGAATGTAGATGCAAAATACTCATTCAGTTTGTTTGCTATCTGAGCAGGATCATCAACAGTCGAACCATCGATGTCAAGTGGACCAATCATATTCATCCCCTTCCTTTTAGAGTTTATATAAGTAAAGAAATCCTTGCTGTTTTTCTTAGCATCTTTTGCCAAAGATTTCTCGTAATCCACCTTCGCCTGCCGAACCTCCTTTGTGACCTGATTACAGACTAGCTTATATCTGCCACAGGCTTCTGCGTCACCTGATAATTTATATGCATCCCATGCATTTTTCTTCTCTGTCACGAGTCTCATTAGTTCATTTGATAACCATTTAGGCCTAAACCTTGAACAATATTTCTTAATCGGTATATAAAGCTTCCACGATTAATTCCTAGCTTCCACGATTAATTCCTTGAATGCTTCCCACTTAGAATTTACTGTTGGTAACATCGTCAGTTGATCCCACTGTACAGAATTTAAAAACTGTCTGAGACCACTGTACTCCCCTTAACGGAAGCAAAAACCCTTTCCTTTACCCCTGACGGTAGTTACCTCTTTGAGTAAATCCCACTTCAGCACACTGTGATCACTGCCACCTAGTGGTTCATTTATCTGCAAATTCTTAATACACGAATGATCACTGCTGATAACCAGATCAAGAGTGTTACTTTCTCTGGTTGCCTCTCGAACATGCTGCTGCAGAAAACAATCGTCCAATAAATCCACAAAAGTCTGACTAGTGTGTGAGTGACCAACCCACAAGTTCCAGTCAATATCTGGGAAGTTAAAATCCCCCATTATAAGACATTCTGATTTACTGGCCCACTCTATTTCTCTGTACAATTGTTCATTGTACTCATTCAAGTCATTAGGCCTATAACACACTCCTACTCTTATTTTTCCTTTCGCAGTGCTTATCTCACACCAAACTGACTCAACAGAGCACTGTTCATCTATATTAACTGGGTGCACTTCCTTTGATTTTATGTTTTTCTTAATTAACAGCATAACACCCCCTCCCTTTCTGTCCTGTCTATCCTGTCTGTACACATTGTACTCCCCAAATTCCAGTTCTGCATTCCTTATATCTTTGTGACACCATGTCTCTGCTATCCCAACAATATCCGCCTTTGATGTCTTGACCAACACTTCAAATTCATCAAATTTATTTACTATACTTCTAGCATTGGTATACATGCAAGCATACATGCTCCTATGCCTATTCCTTGTTACCCTAACACATCCCATATACCCAACTATTCCATGATGGCTGCCATCCGTCCCTGAAACCCCCACACCCCTCGCTCCAGGTCGCTTCTTATTCTAATAGAAGTTGTGCAAGAATCGCCTTCACCTCTGCTTGCGGTTACTGTTAAACTATTAGTCTTTGTATCCCCCCAAACTAGCAGTTTTCCGACCCACCTAACACTGCCTCGATAGCATCAGCAAATATTCTTGCACCCTTTCTATTTAAGTGTATCCCATCCCTGTAGAAGCAATCTCTCCTGTTAACAAGTACAGTCCAGGCTGAAAAAAATTCTACCCCTTGAGCCTTGCACAATCTTTCCCGGGCCGAATTGCTCGACAAGGCTCTCATCATGTACTCCCTCCTATCGTGTCTGGGCAGAATTGCAGACACTTTCAAATTCAACCCTATTTCACGGCTTTTTTTCAACAGTGACCTGTACTTGTTGAGTAATTCCGCCGGTCTCCTACTCTTAATATCATTAATGCCAACGTGTACAACTATATCACCTTTTGTGCCCTTGAAAGATGATATCCGCTCTACAACGTCATCAACCTTTGCCCCTGGCAGACATACCCTTTCCTGTTCCACCTATCCTTTTTACAAAGGATGTTCCTCGTTTCCCTGACAATAGAGTCACCAACAACTACTAGTTCCTGTGGGACCAGCGCATTCTGCCTTAGGGGTTGCCGCTGTGTTGCGTGATGACCAAGTGCAAGCTCTGGCGTTGATGTGGGCAGCTGAGAGCCTGATGGGCCCCTCAATTTAGATCTTTCGAGGGCATCCACCCTGTCCTTCAAACTCTCATATAGGCCCATAACAACGCTGAGTTGTCGCCTGATTTCCTTACATCGCGCACACACAAAGACATCCCCCATGGCAATATCATGTTCCGTTCCAGAGAGTTCGGCAAACATTTCACAAGCTGCACATTTTTTTAGGCTGTGATGCGTTGGAGAATTGCCCCCCCCTCAGTTCTCCCCCGAGTCACAGCACTCCCGTTGCTTTGCTGCTCTAGTTTGGGGCATGGTAGTTTAAATTAATAAAATCAATAAATTAAATGTCAATAGTATTTGAATAGAAACTATTAAATAGAAACAGTGAAGCGTATTACTATATAATTATGCGTTAGAGCTACCTAGCTACCTCAATTAAAAAATTTGAATTCCCTACCACTATATCCAAAAACAATGGCTACAAAAATGAAACGAAATAACGGTTTTACCTATCGTAAGTAAAATCCACAAAAACTCTTTATCTAAATTAAAAATAAAAAATAACCAGCGTAACTATAACTATATGACTACGTATTAAGTACAATATAAAATAACAATCATGTAAATAAAAGGCAAACACTTATCGTTTTTGCGGAGCCTGTAACTGACAGCTGTAACTTTTAAAGAGAATCCCTGTCTACCTTCCAAGTAAGACTTGGAAGGTAGACAGAATAAAAGTAACTAAATGCAAACAGGCAATTAAATGCTCATTTATTGCCTGTTGCTAAAAGGATGAACATCAAAAATTGGATGTTGTATTATTTGTGGGTTTTTTTGTTTTTTTTTACAAATTTCATTATAGTGGTTATACTTTTTTGTAGTTGGAGGATGAATTTTTCTTGCACTAAACTGATATTTTTGTTATAATAATATTCATTAAAAAGAAATATTTCTGCATAAAAATACAAGACAATTGCAGGGATGGGAAGTAATTTCATTATACCGAATATTTCATTCCTCACAAGTAAAATAATGACATTTTACTGTAGTTGCATGCAGGCAGCACTATTCAATTCAGACACGATACCCCAAAAAGTGGATTTACACTATACAGGTAGTTCTTGACTTTACAAGTTAATTCGTTCCTAGCACATGCTCGTAAAGCGGGAATTTATTTCTCATAAACATAAGGTTAAAAATAGGTGTTACATTCTCAACAATGAAATTAGTTAGCTAATTAGTTTATGTTTAAACAATGATTGATTTATCGAAAAAAATGAAAACATAGCCTGTAAAGTCAAGCAAATTATAATAATAGAGAAATTATTTACGACTTACAAATGTTAAAGAATATTTATTCTTCGTCATCATTGACTAAATGCACACTCATTGATCACTCATTATTGGCTCGGCACTTGTTGGTTTGTTGCACAAGGTGTCGTCGTCTTTGAAATGTTTCAAAGGCATTTGTTTCCAAGATAATCTTCTCTTTTAATTATAAATTTCATGATTGCATGTATAAGCATTTTTTAATGGCACACACAAATTGCAACTAACACAATTCGCGTGGAGTAACAAGTTTATGAAGCTTAAAAAAAAAAGGAACGAAGAGAAGATTCTGAAAATTTGTTTTTTATATGATTGAAGATTTCAGTAAAGGGGAAACGTAATAACGTAAAAACCTACATAATTCCAGCTATCGGTATTTTCGCAAATGCAAGAAGATCATGTTTACTACCCATTTATAATTGCTTGCAGTAACAGAAAAGCCCAAAAAACCAGAAATGCAAATTGTTTTTATTGTTTAATGGTCGTGGCCTCCAGAAATGTGCTTTATAAAAATATCACAAAGGCGTTTAAAATTGATTCTTATAAGGAACATATGATAACGATGAAAATGTAGTGCATTTTAATGATTTGAATTGATAACGAATACAGTTTACAAACCATGCTCACGACCTTTTATATGGCCATGCTCGTGACCTTAAAAATCACATTTTAGAGAGATAAAGCTTAGTTATAGAGCGAAAATTTCAACTTTCAAGATCTTGAAACGAATTGCCAAAAAACAATTTGTTATTGGGTTCACATTACGATATTTTCACGATACGATTGTCTCTCAGGAATTGATTAATATCATAAAGCAGGGTACACTGTGTTGTATAGCTACGCACGTTGTTTGCAATGTGGTATTTATGAATATTTAACATTCATTTTTTGCAATTACTGTTCTTATTTTCGATTTTGTTGATACCTGATACTTGGAAAAAAAAAGCTCATAAACCCGAGAACTTGTAAAACGAAAACTCAAAGCGAGAACTGCCTGTACCCGAGTGTTATAGTCATATATAGAAATGTCTGGCATTCAGATTAATAGAACTTATTTTACTAGTATTAGATTAGTATTAGTATTATTCAAGGTTTTTCAACCTGCGCACTTCCATAATACTAGGTGGAAGTTCATTCCACTGATCACTTACTTTCTGGGATGAATGAAAATTTCCTCACATCTATTATGCAATCATCCTTTTTCAATTTAAACTTATATTCCCATGTATTTGTCATCAGAAAGAGTAAAGATGCAATCGGCATTAAACCTTAACCCTTTTAAAGCCTTATACATTTGTATTAGGTCACCACACAGATACCTATTGCCGAAAGATTTCAATTAACAGAACTAAGTAAGAATACCTTTTTGGCAGGAATATCCTTTTGTGGACAAAAAAATAATTTTGTTACTGTTCTCTGCACCTTACAAACAGATATATGTTCTTTTTTAAAATGAGGTTTCCACAACTTATGTACAGTATTTCAGATATGGCATGATCATTGTCTTATACAATGAGGTAATCATCCCATTGTTCCTGCTGGCAAAGTTTTCCTGCATATCACTGACAGAACCCCATGAGCTAAGCAGCCTGTTTTCACTGCTCAGAGAACTTCATTAGCATTGGCATATGATGCAAGAAAGCAAGCTTATGCAGCATCAGCCAAAAAAAAAAAAAAAAAGGCACTCCCATTTCACCCCTCCGTTCATTCGAAATACCTGTCCAGCTGAGCCTTAAATTTATTTAGGCTATCAACTTCAACAACAAGGGATGGAAGTCTGTTCCATCAACCAACTACTTGCTGGCTAAAGGCAAATTTCCGCACATCTATTCTACATCTGTCTTTCCTCAATTTGAATTTATGCCCTCTCAGGTGATTATTCTGAACAAGAGGAAGGATCCCATCGCCATTGAGCATGCTCAAACCATTCAAGGCTTTATACACCTCTATCAGATCACCTTGACGGTGCCTAGTGTCCAGACACTGTAATTTTCAAAACTTAAGCCTTTCTTCATAAGAGCAACCCTTTGTTCCATTCACTAATTAGCATTAGCATTAGTAGAGGCATATGATGCAAGAAAGCAAGCTTATTCAGCATCAGCCAAAAAAAAAAAAAAAAAACATACCACTCCCATTTCACCCCTCCGCTCGAAATACCTGTCCAGTTGAGCCTTAAATTTGTTTAGGCTATCAACTTCAACAAGTGATGGAAGTCGGTTCCACCAACCAACCACCTGCTGGCCAAAGGCAACTTTCCGCACATCTATCCGACATCCGTCCTTCCTCAATTTGAATTTATGCCCTCTGAGCTGATTATTCTGAGCAAGATGAAGAATCCCATTGGCATTGAGCATGCTCAAACCATTCAAAGCCTTATACACCACTGTCAGATCACCTCGCCGGTGCCTAGTCTCCAGACTCTGTAATTTGCAAAACTTAAGCCTTTCTTCGTAAGAGCAACCCTTTGTTCCATTCACTAATCTTGTTGCCCTTCTCTATACCCGTTCCAGCAGCTCTACATCCTTCTTGAAATGAGGCCTCCAGACCTGTATACAGTACTCAAGATGTGGCCTAACCATTGCCATATACAAGGGAATAATCACCTCCTTATCCCTGCTAGAAAAATTCCTGTATATCATTGACAAGACACCATGAGCTACTCTTGCAGCTCGTCTGCACTGCTCAGAGAACTTCATATCTGCCTGCACAATTACCCCCAGGTCCTTTTCATTCTCCACCACTGTCAGTGTAGTACCGCAGAGTTCATACGTTGCTCTGGGGTTACTGTTTCCCATATGTAGTACTTTACATTTGTCAATGTTAAACTTCATTTGCCACCTCTCAGCCCATCTGTTCAACCTTTCCAGATCCTGTTGCAGCAGTATAGCGTCAGTGGTGTCCTTAACAACCCTGCCAACCTTTGTATCATCTGCAAACTTGGACATTAAACTTGATATCCCATCATCAATATCATTCATAAACACCGAAAACAACAACGGACCCAACACTGAACCCTGAGGAACTCCACTAATAACATTAGTCCACGTTGAGCAGTGTCCATTGATTACCACTCTCTGTCTTCTGCCACTCAACCATCCCCTTATCCATAGCAGCAATTTGCCTCCAATGCCACACTGCTCCAATTTGTGCAGCAGTCTTCCATGTGCAACAGTATCAAAAGCCTTTCTAAGATCCAAATATATAATATCAAAGTTATTCCCTGCATCCAGTTCTTTTGTGACTACATCATAGTATCCAATCAAATTGGTCAGGCAAGACCTGCCCTTAACAAAACCATGCTGCGTCTAGGCTATAACTGAATTCTTGTCTAGATGATCCTGCAGTGTTTCTTTAACCAGTGCCTCCATTAATTTACCTGGAACAGAAGTTAAACTAACAGGTCTATAATTACTTGTGTCAGCCTTTGATCCTCCTTTGTGAATTGGGGTTACATTTGCACAGCTCCAGTCTATGGGTACCTCCCCCGAGTCCAAAGAAGCTCTCATAATTATGGCTAGGGGTTTGCTTACTTCCTTTGCTGCCTCCTTTAATATAACTGGATAGATCCCATCCACCCCAGGTGCCTTTTTTATGTTTATCCTCAACAATCTCTCCTCCACTTTTCTCTCAGTTATTACAAAATCATCCAGCTCACCGCCAATGTTTACTTTACCTACATCATTCTCCTTCCTGAATAACTGCTCATTCGTGAATGTAGATGCAAAATACTCGTTTAGATTGTTAGCCATCTGAGCAGGATCCTCAATTGTTGAACCATCAATATCCAGTGGACCAATCTGATTCATCCATTTCCTTCTTGAGTTTAAATAGGTAAAGAACTCTTTTCTGTTTTCTTTGCATCCTTTGCCAAGGATTTTTCGTAGTCTGCGTTTGCCTGCCTAATCTCCTTTGTGACTTGGTTACAGACCAACTTATATCTATCATAGGCTTCCATGTCACCCATTAATTTGTATGTATCCCTTGTTGCCCTTCTCTATACTCGTTCCAGCAGCTCTACATCCTTCTTGAAATGAGGCCTCCAGACCTGTATACAGTACTCAAGGTGCGGCCTGACCATTGCCTTATACAAGGGAATAATAACCTCCTTATTCCTGCTAGAAAAATTCCTGTATATCATTGACAAGACACCATGAGCTACTCTTGCCCCCTATCTGCACTGCTCAGAGAACTTCATATCTGCCTGCACAATTAACCCCAGGTCCTTTTCATTCTCTACCACTGTCAGTGTAGTAGCATAGAGTTGATACGTTGCTCAGAGGTTACTATTTCCCCTGTGTAGTACTTTATATTTGTCAATGTTAAACTTCATTTGCCACCTCTCAGCCCATCTGCTCAACTTTCCAGATCCTGTTGCAGCAGCATACTGTCAGTAGTGTCCTTAACAACCGTGCCAACCTTTGTATCGTCTGAAAACTTAGACATTAAGCTTGATATACCATCATCAATATCATTTATAAATACAGAAAACAATAATGGACCCAACACTGCACCCCGAGGGATACCACTAATAACATTAGTCCACGATGAGCAGTGTCTATTGATTACCACTCTCTGTCTTCTCCCCCTCAACCATCCCTTTATCTATAGCTGCAATTTTCCTCCAATGCCACATTGCTCCAATTTGTTCAGCAGTCTTACATGTGCAATAGTATCAAAAGCCTTTCTAAGGTCCAAATATATAATATCAAAGTTATTCCCTGCATCCATTTCTTTTGTGACTGCATCATAGTATCCAATCAAATTGGTCAGGCAAGACTTTCCCTTAACAAAACCATGCTGTGTCCGAGCTATAACTGAATTCTTGTCTAGATGATCCTGCAGTGCTTCTTTAAACAGTGCCTCCATTAATTTTCCTGGAACAGAAGTTAAAGTCACAGGTCTATAATTACTTGTGTCAGCCGTTGATCCTCCTTTGTGAATTGGGGTCACATTTGCACATCTCCAGTCTATGGGTACTTCCCCTGAGTCCAAAGATGCTCTCATAATTATGGCTAAGGGTTTGCTTACTTCCTTTGCTGCCTCCTTTAATATAATTGGATAGATCCCATCCACCCCGGGTGCCTTTTTTATGTTTATCCTCAACAATTTCTCCTCCACTTTCCTCTCAGTTATTACAAAATCATCTAGTTCACTGCCAGAGTTTACTTCACCTCTGGCATTCCCCTTCCTGAATAACTCCTCATGTGTGAATTTAGATGCAAAATACCTGTTTAGTTTGTTAGCCACCTGAGCAGGATCATCAACTGTTGAACCATCAATATCCAGTGGACCAATCTGATTCATCTCTTTCCTTCTAGAGTTTACATAGGTAAAGAACTCTTTTCTGTTTTTCTTTGCATCTTTTGCCAAGGATTTCTAATACTCTGCCTTTGCCTGCCTAATCTCCTTTGTGACTTGGTTAGAGACCAGCTTATATCTATCATAGGCTTCCATGTCACCCATTAATTTATATGTATCCCATGCATTTTTCTTCTCTGCCATATGTTTCATTAGTTCATCTAACATCCATTTAGGCCTAAACCTTGAACAATATTTCTTAGTTGGTATGTAAAGCCTAGTAGCTTTCAAGATAAGTTCTTTGAATGCTTCTCATTTTAAATTTGCTGTTGGTAACATCATCAGTTGGTCCCACTGTATAGAATTTAAATACTGTCTCAGACCATCGTAGTCGCCTTTACAAAAGCAAAAACCCTTCCCTTTACTCCTGATGGTAGTTACCTCTTTATAAATACAGAAAACAATAATGGACCCACTATCTGAGGACTCCATTAATAACATTAGTCCACGAAGAGCAGCACCCACTAATTACCACCCTGTCTTCTCCCACTTAACCATCCTTTTATCAATTGTGGCAACTTACCCTTAATACCATTCTGCTCCAATTTGTGCAGCAGTCTTCCATGTGCAACAGTATCAAAAGCCTTTCTAAGATCCAAGTATATAATATCAAAGTTATTCCCTGCATCCAGTTCTTTTGTGACTGCATCATAGTATCCAATCAAATTGGTCAGGCAAGACTTCCCCTTAACAAAACCATGCTGTGTCTGAGCTATAACTGAAGTCTTGTCTAGATGATCCTGCAGTGCTTCTTTAACCAGTGCCTCCATTAATTTTCCGGGAACAGAAGTTAAACTAACAGGTCTATAATTACTTGTATTGCCCTTTGATCCTCCTTTGTGAATTGGGGTCACATTTGCACATCATCAGTCCATGGGTACTTCCCCTGAGTCCAAGGAAGCTCTCATAATTATGGCTAAGGGTTTGCTTACTTCCTTTGCTGCCTCCTTTAATATAACTGGATAGATCCCATCCACCCCAGGTGCCTTTCTTGTATTTATATTCAACAATTTCTCCTCCACTTTACTCTCAGTTATTACAAGATTCTCTAGCTTACTGCCAGAGTTGAATACACCTCTGGCATCCTCCTCGCTAAATAACTCCTCATGTGTGAATGTCGATGCAAAATATTCATTTAGTTTGTTGGCTACCTGAGCAGGATCATCAACCGTTGACACATCGATATCAAGTGGACCAATCTGATTTCATCCCCTTCCTTCTAGAGTTTACATAAGTAAAAACTCTTTGCTGTTTTTCTTTCCATCCCTTGCCAAAGATTTCTTGTAATCTGCCTTCGCCTGCCTAACCTCCTTTGTAACTTGGTTACAGATCAATTTGTATCTATCATAGGCTTCTGTGTCACGTGTTAATTTGTATGTATTCCATGCATTTTTCTTCTCTGCCATATGTCTCATTAGTTCATCTGACATCCACGTAGGCCTAAACCTTGAACAATATTTCTTAGTTGGTATGTAAAGCCTAGTAGCTTCCAAGATAAGTTCTTTGAATGCTTCCCATTTTGAATTTGCTGTTGGTAACATCATCAGTTGGTCCCACTGTATAGAATTCAAGTACTGTGTCAGTCCATCGTAGTCGCCTTTACGAAAGCAATAACCCTTCCCTTTACCCCTAATGGTAGTTACCTCTTTGAGTAAATCCCACTTCAGCACACTGTGATCACTGCCACCTAGTGGTTCATTTACCTGGAGATTCATAATGCATGAAGAATCACTACTGATAATCAAATCAAGAGTATTACTCCCTCTAGTTGCCTCCCGAACATGCTGATGTAGAAAACAATCATCCAATAAATCCACAAAAG
Source organism: Mastigoproctus giganteus (assembly GCF_048544385.1). Classification (NCBI taxonomy): domain Eukaryota; kingdom Metazoa; phylum Arthropoda; class Arachnida; order Uropygi; family Thelyphonidae; genus Mastigoproctus; species Mastigoproctus giganteus. The sequence continues at coordinate 156,077,253 of NC_143577.1, forward strand.
CCTTGCTAGTGTGTGAGTGACCAGCCCCCAAATTCCAGTCAATATCTGGGAAATTAAAATCCTCCATTATAAGACTCTCTGATTTACTGACCCACTCTATTTCCCTGTACAGTTTCTTATTATACTTATCAGTGTCATTTAGGCCTACAGCACACTCCTACTCTCAATTTTGATCTCCCAATGCTTATGTCACACCAAACTGACTCGACACTGCACTGTCCAGCAAAGTCGACTGGCTTCACTTCCCTGGAATTTTATGTATTTCTTAACTAATAGCATAACCCCTGCTCCCTTCCTATCCTGTCTATCCTTTCTGTAGACATTGTACTCCCCAAATTCCAGTTCTGTATTCCTTATATCTGTGTGACACCACGTCTCTGAAATCCCCACAATATCCGCCTTTGATGTTTTGAGCAATACCTCAAATTCATCAAATTTATTTACTAAACTCCTAGCATTGGTGTACACGCAAGTATACATGCACCTGTTCTTTTTCTTAGCTACCCTAACACAACCCATGTGTTTACTTGTACTCCAATGATTCCCAGCAGTCTCTGAAATATCCTGCATCTTATTTTCCAGGCTGCGGCTCATTCCAATACAAGCAGTGCAAGAATCACTTTCCCCTCTGCCAGTGGCTACTGTTAATCTATTAGTCCTTGTATCCCCCCAATCTAGCAGTTTTCCGACCCACCTAACACTGCCTCGATAGCATCAGCAAACATTCTTGCACCCTTTCTATTTAAGTGTATCCCATCCCTGTAGAAGCAGTCTCTCCTGTTAACAAGTTTAGACCAGCCTGAAAAAAGTTCTACCCTTTGAGCCTTGCACAATCTTTCCAGGGACTCCCAGCAGTCTCTGTAATATCCTGCATCTTGTTTTCCAGGCTGCTGCTCATTCCAATAGAAGCAGTGCAAGAATCACTTCAACCTCTGCCAGTGGCTACTGTTAATCTATTAGTCCTTGTATTCCCCCCCCCAAGCTAGCAGTTTTCCGACCCACGTAACACTGCCTCGATAGCATCTGCAAATATTCTTGCACCCTTTATATTTAAGTGTATCCCATCCCTAAGAAGCCTTGTCTCCTGTTAAGGACAGACCATGTTGAGAAAAATTCTACCAAATAAGCTTTGCACAGTCTCTCCAGGGCCAAATTGATTGACAGGGTTCTCATTGTATACTGCCTCTTGTCATGTCTGGACAGAATTACAGACACTCAAATTTAACCCTAACTCTCGACTTTTTTTCAACATTGACCTGTACTTGTTAAGTAAGTTTGCAGATCTCCTACTCTTAATGTCATTAGTGCTTATGTATTCAATAATACAGTCGGTCCTCGTATAACACGTGTTTACATTACACGAATTCGATCATACACGATTTATAAATAGGGGAACGTTATCTTATATAACACGAACCGAATTCGCTTATGCACGATTTGCCTTTGTGTTTACGAGAAATGGCAGTCGAACGCGGAATCATCCCAACTGAACGCAACACGATAGGAATGAAGAAGATTCTGAAAATGTATTTGTGTTTTATATCAGTGAAGGGGAAACACATTTCACCATAATAACATAAAAACCCACACAATTCCAGCTATCGATAATTTGCAATTGCAATTAGATCGAGTTTATGACCAGTTTATAACAGATTCCACTAGCAGAAACGCAACTGGAAATTGTTTTATGGTAGTAATCCCCAGAAATGTGCTCTAGTAAAATGTGAGGTGTTAATAGTGTATCTCGGCCTTTACGGTGTTGTTTATTCAGTTGCTACACGCGCGCGCAGCTTTGTTTATGTGTATTAAGCGTGCCTCCTCATTTTGTAATTGTGCTTTAAAAATGATTAAAATACTTAAAAGGTGTGAAAAGGAAGCGTCCTGGCGAAGACACTGCAAATTCAGAGAGAGAAAAAAAAAAAGCAATATCGATAAACAGAGGCGGACTGGGTCAAAAATTCTTACCCGGGAAAATTTATAGTGGCCTCATACTACGGTTTATGGCCAAAATCACACCGGCCTCCGGCCCACCGGGATTTCCCGGATAAGGCTTATGGCCAGTCCGCCTCTGTCGATAGAGAAAAAATATGAAATTGTGAAACGCTTTGAGCGAAATGAAAGACCATGTGATATTGCACGTGCTAGAGACCTAAATGAGGCAACCCCGAGAATTACAAAGAATGCAGAGAAAATAAAATCAACTCAAAGTGTAATTAAAATCCATTAGATTAAGACACAAGAATTGGAAGAGGTGGAACGGCTGTCTTTTCTATCTGTTTTTCAATTTTCTATCTGTTTGGATAGAAAATCAAACAAAAAACTAGTTTGCTTACAATAGAAGCAAAAGCATTAGCAATATTTTATTACATAATAAAATACGTAAGCATTTTATTATGACTTATGTATTATAATTTATACTTAGGTATTATAAAATACGTATTTTATTACGACTATTTTATTTAATATAATAAATTTTTTACGAATAAAATACGTATTTTATTCGTAAAAAATACTTTTTTAGTATTAAAAAAATACTAAAAATACTTTATGATAATATAATAAATAATAAAAAAATAAATATTTTTTATTATTTATATTATAATAAAAAAATATATTATTTTTTATTACGTATTTTAATCGTTATAAAATACGTATTTCATAACGATTAAAATTACATGATTATTTATTGTGTTTGGTAATGTTTTGGTTCCAAATGTGTGTTCAATCTTGGGTGGTCGGCACCTAACCCCACTTTTCCCATAAGGCCTGTTGTTTATATTGCACGAGGGTTACTAATAACACAACTATCGTGCTATACGAGGACAGACTGTATTACCTTTTAGAGCCCTTGAAAAATGACCCAGGGGCTCACATCTAGTGAGTATGGGCTTGGCACATCCAGGGTCCTGACTGAGCTGGATATCATTCTACTCTTTCTTGGTGATTCCCCCCCCCCCCCTTCTCTCTCTCTCTCTCTCTCTCTCTCTCTCTCGCTCTCTCTCATGGTAACTCAGAAATTTTTCTATTTGCTTAGTGCAGCAAAAACCTCAGACTTCCTTGCACCATATGGCTGATAATGATAATGTCATTAACTTTTGGCCCTGGGAGACATACCTTTGTCCTATTCCACCTATTCTTTTTGCACAATGTATTTCCCATCTCCCCAACAATAGCCTGGAAATATTCATAACAAATTTACATTTCTGTGACAGCTTTCACAATAGATTCATATAGCATTGTATGAATAAGTATATTCATAAAAATTAAAATTAGTGAGTTTACATCAACAGTAAAATGTTTAAGAGTTCGTAGGTTTCAGTTAAAAAGAATTCAAAGGTCAGGAGTCCAAAAACTTCTAGGTGTTGTTGACTTATGTAATTTTTACAAGTTTAGTAAAAATTGCATAATTGGAAAAGTTTAGTATGGTATTATTCAAGAGAAATCAAGAAGTAAGAGAAGTAGATGATTTTTATATTAAAATAAGCTTAAAACATAAGCAATTCTTAACTACAAAGTATGCTTTAGGTTTAAAGAAGTCATTAAAGCACATGAATAGTCATAAAATTAAAATACATCACAAAGAGGCACTAATATTGTTGATTTAAGAATAGCTGATTAAACTTAAAAGAAGAGTAGTTTTTAAAGTTTTAATTATGAGGATTGCTAGTTAAATTGTGATCAGCAATTAATCTTTTTCTGTGTTCAAACATTGCTTTAGCATAATTTTACAGCCCTGAAAGTTGATGGCATTTTCAAAAAATTTGGTTTCCTGACCAATTTGGAAAAGTTCAGTTCTAAAATTTATAAGAATATAATACGTGTTGCCAGTCTTCTAATTGACCACATATACACAAATCAGAGGTTAAATTGAAATAAGCTAGCTTAAAGTGAAGGACCCTTTGCCCTGTAAAAAAAAAAAAAAAAAAAATTTTTTTTTACAGGGCACAGTTCATGCCCAATATGTTTTTACATTTTGTAACCATTTATATTTTTCTTATTTACAAATATAATTGAATGTATAAATTTCTTGGTAATTGCACCTTTTTTACCATCCTAGCTTTCAGGATTTCAAGACATCTTAGTTTTTCCTTTTTAGGAGTTGTATTGATATTAATATTTATTTTGTCAAAGTTAATTGTTAGACCTTTTTACACTGTTCAGAAAATTTCATATCTGCCTGTATTGTAACTCTCAGATCCCTTTCCTCCTCCACTGTTTTTAATTCAACCCCACCAATATTTATGTGTGGGTTGCTATTCCCCAAGTGTAAGATCTTGCCTTTAGCAGCATTAAAACATAGCTGCCACTTCTCTGACCATCATTGAAGTCTGTTCAAGTCATCCTGAAGGAGCACTGCTTGGCACTGATCATTAATGATTCTGCCAATCTTTACATCATCTGCAAATTTTGATATTGCATCTTCAGTCCCTTCGTTTGTCATTTATGAAAATGAGAAACAACATTAGTCTAAGAACCTATCCTCGAGGGGAACCCCCACTCCTGATGTTACACCAATCTTAAGAATATCCATTAATCACAACCCCCTGTCTTTTGCCCTGCAGCCACACAGCAATCCATCTTAGAATTTTACCATTAATCCCAACCTCTTCAAGCTTATACAGTAACCTCTCATGAGAGACTGAGTCAAATGTTTTGCTAAACTCCAAATAAACAATGTAGAAATTGTTCTCTAAATCCAGCTCATGAGTAACTGTGTCAAAATAGCCTACTAAGTTAGTTAAGCATGATTTACCCTTAAAGCCATGTTTATCACTCTTAAGCACCCTTAATCATTGTCTCTAAGATTTTTCCAGCCACCGGAGTCAGATTAACTAGTCTGTAATTACCAACTTCACTCTTAGAACCACTTTTATGTATTGCGATAGATTGGGACTTCTCCAATCCAAAGGAATCTCCACTGAGTTCAAAGATGCCCTCATAATTAACCTCAATTAATTTGTGTTTATATCAAATGCTTATAGCCAGTAAGGAAAAAAGTGATAAGAGAAATACAATAGCCTTAGAGATGAAAATAAAATTAATAAAAAACGTAAAAGTGGTAAAACAGTCGCAGACTTAGCATGTGATTTAAAATTATCCGATTTGAAAAATTTAATGAACAAAAAATGAATTTGTGACGTGACCAATAAAATCTATAGTAATTACAAAAAAAACCTAGAATATCCCATACAAGAAATGGAAAAATTGTTAATGATTTTGATGGAAGATCTAATTCAAAAATGTATTCCTCTAGGTTTCGAGGCTATCCAAACTATAGCAGAACCTTTCAACTTAAAAAGAAGAGGTGACAGCTATGGCCAGAGTTTTAATGCAAGCCATGGCCTGTTTGAAAGGTTCAGAATTCATGGAAACTTTCATAAAGTAAACATAAGTACAGAAGCAGCAAGTGCAGATTAGAAATTTTCTGATATCTTCAAAAATGATTTTGATGTGTTGCTTAAAGAAGAGAATTATTCGAAAGAACAGATTTTTAATGTGGATGAAACCAGTTTCTATTGGAAAGAGATGTATGCCAGGTTTCAAAGTGTATAAGGATCACATTACTCTTTTATTGGGTGAAAATGTTGCTGGCTATAAGTTGAAGCCATTTATACGCACCACACATTTTGGAGGCTACAGACTACACGTTTTTCCGGGAGCATATAAGTGGAACTCTATTTATTGATTAGAATTTATTGTTTTTTTTTCTAACTTTTGAATTAAAATTAATAGTGTAGTATTTGTTTGTGATTTCCTGATTAATTTCTCTAGTATTAAGATTTAGATGTAGCAGATACTGGAGGTTTCTAATTAGCAGTAATCAATATCAGAAGAGGCTTATAAACTATAATTTATAGCACTACATACGTGTTTTAATAACTTAACTTTATCACATAGTCTGTAACATACAACATTAACATTAATAGAGCTTTTAGTATTAGTGATTTGGCAAAGATATAGTATTGCAAATAAATCACTCGAGAGTTTGAATCACTTAGGTTGCCAATAGATAGTTAAATTTATTATCTATTATAACCACTTAGAATTTACAAATGTAGTGTTATAGCTAATATATTTATATCTTAAACTTGATAGTGGACACGGAATACATATAATATAAACTTACTAGGAGATATGAAATACATATCCCATAAGCTCGACAGTGAAATATATATATTCAATATAAACTTCATAGCATAACCAGTGCATCGTGTGATTTCTGCATTAGGATATAAGTTTAGTATAGTATTTTTAATTATATTTAATTTGAACCAAAATCATGCCTCAGACTAGAGCAGCAAAGCAAAAGGCTCAAGGCAGTGAGAGTGCTGTGGCTCAGAAAAGGACTTGAGTGGGGAGTTGTCCTCCAAATCACAGCCTTATGAAATGTACTGCTTGTTTGATGGTTGTAGAGCTATCAGGAATGGGACATGATATTGCTAAGGGGGATGCCTTTGTGTATGCTCGATGTAAAGAGTGTGAGGATGTTAGGTGCCAACTCAGCATTGTTATGGGCCTTTATGAGAGTTTTAAGAACAGTGTGGATGCCCTAAAAAGATTTAAGTTGAGGCCCATCAAGTTTCAGCTGCTCACATCAGTGCCAGAGCTTGAACATGATCATCAGGCAACACAGCGGCAATCTCCAAGGCAGAATGCATTGGTCTCACAGGAGTTAGTTATTGTCAGCAACTGTATTGTCAGGGAAATGGGAAATATATTGTGCAAAAAGAAGGCTAGGTGGAATAGGACCGGGGTGTATCTGCCAGAGACAAAAGTTGATGTTGTAGAGCAGATATCATCTTTTAAGTGCACAAAAGGTGATACTGTTGTACACGTTAGCACTAATTACATTAAGAGTAGGATATCTGTGGACCTACTTTAATAAGTACAGGTCAACGTTGAAAAAAAAGTCATGAGTTAGGGTTAAATTCGAAAGTGTCTGCAATTTTGCCCAGACACAATCAGGGGTAGTATATGATGAATGCTTTATTAATCAGTTCAGCCCTGGAGAGAATGTGCAAGGCTCGTGGGGTATAATATTTCTCAGCATGGTCTGTACTCGTACAAATAAACTGTTGAAATTTTTTCAACAGGTATTTATATATGATTTTCTCTTTACAAACCATGCTGTGTTTTCTTCAGAATTTCATTTCTAAATGATCCTATATTGCACGCTTGATCATTGCCTCCATGTTTTTCCTTACCGCTGAAGTTTGTTTGTTTTTTGGGAGCATTAGCAACTAAGGCCATATTGCTCCGGGGATATGCGGTGGTCATTCCCTGACCTTTCTGCATCTGCCATATTTGGCGGTCACGGGCTCGAACCCTGGTCTAATCAAGAAGCGTGTGCTACGCACTGCTGCTCCTGCCCACCTGGCTACGGAGGTGCCACCGCTGAAGTCAGAGTGACCAGTTGGTTGTTATCCACTTCGTTCTTAGCACTGCCTTTATATATTAGTGATATACTGGCACTTCATCAGTTCATGGAAATATCTCCTGATTCCGATGATGCCCTCATAATTAACTTTAATGGTTCAGTGCGCTCTCTTCCTACTTTCTCCAAAATTACAGGGTATTTATCATTAACTCTGAGTGCTATTTGCCTTTACACTCGAAAGTTTTTGTTATAAATGATCTTCTGAAATTTCGTAAGATTATTTATTAGAAAAACTAATCACTCTTGCAGTTTGTTTCTCCTCACCATGAAGTGCCTTTCTCCTGTAAATATTGATGCAGCTTAGCTGTCATTCAACTTTCCAGCATCCCTGTGTGATTTGTTCAGCTCTTCTTTCTATTCACATATGTCTAAAACTCCTTGTTCCCGCTCCTTGCTCTCTCTCTCTCCCGCAAGTAGAGATTTTTCATAATCTGCCTTTGACATACAAGAACTCCCCATCATACACCTTAATCAAGTCACCACTAAAGTACCTAGTTTTCAAACTCTGTAGTCCACATATTTAAAGTCTTTCTTCAGATGAGTTTGCCTATCTTTAGACCCATTCAAGAAGCTGGATGTCTTCTTTTTTGTTTTTTTTTTTAGGTGAATTCTCCATGCTTGAACATAGTATTCCAAGTGTGGCTTTTCATTTGCCTAACACAGATAGTGTGATTATCTAGTATTTCTTCATAATTAACTTTCATCTCCCCCCAATAGTTTTGTGAGATCCTGTCTATAACCAATTGCTGACAAACTGATTTGGGCACTAGTTTACAAAGCTATATGCATCACAAACATTATAACCTCTTCAGTTTACATATTTTTGCATAGATTGTTGTATATGTTGGATATAAAAATATGCTTACTAACAATATATATTTTACCCAGAAGTAATGGATAGAGTATCTATTATTAGTCTACCCAGTTGGATTGGAGGAAAATTCACATGTAAAGAAATGAGTTGTACTATAAATGTGATTAGCATAGCATGCAGTAGATACTTCCCTCTTGTTTACAGCAGGATGAGTTATTATTCTAAAGAGTTAGATTTTCAGAGGGGAAACTGATACAGCAGAAACTCGACTTATGATGACATCGACATCCGATATTCTCAGGAACTGATATACCTTCCATACGATCGTTTATTTTAAGGACTGATGATATTTTCAGGTACTGATGGCTTTCCGATATAGCAAGAAAGATACATGGGTGGAAATTTTCAGATGCATGGCACATGGAACATCACTCAAATGATTGTTCTCAACCAATTAGCATCTTTGTTATTATTCAACAACGTTATTGTTCAGCACATGGAACATCACTTGTATGATTGTTTCAGATCTATGACGATCCGAAACTTAAAGCTTATCAACCAGTGATAGTGCTGTGCGCTTTGAAGACTTTAAAGCCAGCAGAGGCTGGTTTGAGCACTTCAAAAAAAGGGCAAATATCAAATGTGTTGAAAGGCATCCAGTGCTGATAAAAAAGCAGCTGAGACCTTTAAAATTGAATTCCAAGAGTTTGTTGATCAGGAGGATTATCTTCCCCAGCAGGTTTTTAATATTGATGAAACTGGCCTCTTCTGGAAGTGAATGCACAGCAGAACATACATCACTAAGGATGAGGCTATTTTACTTGGGCATAAGCCTATGAAAGATAGGCTCACTCTCCTGTTGGGTGCCAATGCCCCTTGAGATTTTAAGCTGAAGCCTTTGCTCGTGTATCACTCTAACACCCCCAGAGTATTTAAACAACAAAAGGTTGACAAAGGCATGCTGGAGTGTTTTGGTGCAGTAACAAGAAGGCCTGCATTACAGGATATGTTTGGATATGTTTTCAATGAATGGGCTCTTGAAATTTTCTGTCCTACAGTGAAGAGTTATCTTGAGAAAAATAAGCCTCCTGTGAAAGCACTACTCCTGCTCGATAATGCGCCAGGCCATGATCCCAACCTGTTCAAGTCAAATTTTTGCCACCCAATACCACTCCTCATCTTCAACCAATGGACCTCATCATCCACTCCTCATCTTCAACCAATGGACCAGCAAGTGTTTGCAAACTTCAAGGAATCTACACCATGAAAATGTTTGCAAGTTGCTTTGCAACAACCTTTGGTGAAAATACTGTTACCCTCAAAGATTTTTGGAGGTTGAAGTTCAACATTCTGGACTGTGCGAGGCTGATTGTAAGTTCTTGGAATGACGTTTCCACCAGGTGCTTAAATTCAGCCTGGAAAAACATCTGGCCTTTATTATCCATAACGTTGACGGATTTGAAGATGATGGTGCTTTGACAAATGATATTGTCACTCATGGTAAATCAGCGGATCTGGAAGTTGGCGAAGAGGATGTGGAGGACATTATTCATGCTCATGGGATCAGTTAACAACAGAGGAGCTACAAGAGTTGGAGAAAATTACAGAGAGTGACACCCAAAAAGTGTCAGCTGAAGACTGTCATTTCTTGTTGGGAGCATTTAAGAGAAGTGGTAAAAAACATCCCGACATTGAAAACACTGAACTCATGATGGGCAAAATGGAAGACGAAGTCATTTCTTACTTCACGAAGCTACAAAAAAAAAGTCGTCAAAAACAGTCCACTTTGGACAGTTGCTTTGCCAGTAGCAGCAAAGACAAATGACTGAAAAGATGCCTGACACTTCATATAGTAATGCCACCACTGATTTCATCAGCTGTGCACTTCAAGTCTAAGGTAAATGCTAATTTATTGTTTGTTTTTTATTTTAAGATGTTTTATAACTATTTAAAAAATAATCTTTATAAAAATGAAGTATAGCATGTAAGAAATACCTGTTTTATATGTTGTTTGGGAACGAATTACAGGAAATAAATGTATTATTGGTTTCAGCTTACACAAATTTTCAACATACAATGGGTTTTGTGGAAAGAATTACCATCAGATGTTGGGGGCCCCACTGTACTTGGGTGACATAATGAGCATAAATCTCGTGGCTATTCCCAACTTTGTATTGTTTGGTATTACAAGAATGCAAAATGGGATGACCTGCGAGATTTCTTTTCTTCTTTTCCTTGGTCAGATCACTGTTTCAAAACTTCTGAGGTCAATGTTTGCTTAGATCGTGTCAGTGAAATTATTCTTGTAGGAATGGAATCCTTTATTCCACACTCCACTTTAAAATCTCATCCTTTATCTAAATCTTGGTTTTCCAATAAATGTGCTAAGGCTGTTCAAGAGAAGAATGTTGCATATCGTAATTGGCTTGTTTCCAATTCTTCAGTTTCATTTTTTGCCTACACCAAACCTCGCAACAATTGTAAAGCAGTTATTAATCAGTCCAAACTAGATTTTGAACAGGCTAATAGTAGAAAACTTGCTTCTTGCCCTAATGTTAGCCGAGTATTCTGTTCTCTTGCCAAAGCTATTGGCCGCAACTTTTGCCCATCTCTGCTCCCACCTCTGTCAAAACCGGATGGTTCTGTTGTCACTTCAGCTAAGGATAAAGCTGACCTACTAGCATCCCATTTTTCTTCCAACTCATGTATTAATGATCTTGGTAAAACACCTCCCACCATTCCCAACACGCTCCATTTAAAGCCTCCTGTGGTTTTCCGTCAAAAAGATGTCAGAAGTATTTTGACAAATCTTGATGCTAAGAAAGTTCCAGGTCCTGATGGTATTTCTCCACTTGTTCCAAAACCTGTGCTCCTGAACTTACTCCTGTTCTTTGCATCCTTTTTCACTTTCTTATTTCAAAGGTGTTTTTCCTTCTGCTTGGAAATTTGCTCATATCCAACCAGTTCCTAAAAAGGTTGACAAATCCCTCCCATCCAATTATCGTCCCATTGCAATTACTTCTACTCTTTCTAAAGTAATGGAGAAATCAATTAACTGCCAACTCTTAAACTATTGAGAAAGCTTCCGTCTGATCAACGATCACCAGTATGGATTCCATCAGTGTCGATCCATTGGTGATATTCTGGCTTATGTTGCTCATTTATAGACAAATTCAATGGAAAAATTTGGTGAAACACAAGCAGTTGCTCTTGACAACTCAAAGGTCTTCTAAACAAGCTTCCATCTTATGGTTTGCCAACTGTTTTTTGTAATTGTTTTTATAGCATTAGTAGAGGCATACGATGCAAGAAAGCGAGCTTATGCAGCATCAGCCAAAAAAAAAAAAAAAAAAAAAAAACCTCCCATTTCATTCCTCCATTTATTCCAAATGCCTGTCCAGCTCAGCCTTAAATTTATTTATGCTATTAGCTTCCACAACAAAAGATGGAAGCCTGTTCCACCAATCAACTACACGCTGGCTCTAAAGGCACATTTCTGCACATCTATGCTACAACTATCTTTCCACAATTTCAAACTGTGCCCCCTCAGATTCTTAGTCTGAGCAAGAAGAAGAATCCCACCAGTATTCAGCTTGTTCAACACATTCAAGGCCTTATACCTCAATCAGATCACCTCACAGGTGCCTACTCTCCAGGCACTGCAATTTGCAGAACTTAGCCTTTCTTGGTAAGAGCACCCCTTTGTTCCCCTCACCAATGTTGTTACCCTTTTTTGTACTCATTCTAGCAACTCTACATCGTTCCTAAAATGAGGCCTCCAGACCCGAACACAGTACTCTAGGTGTGGCCTAACCATTTCCTTTTATAATGTGATAATCACCTCCCAGTCCCTGCTAGCAAAATTCCTATATATCATTGACAAGACTCCATGACCTGCCCTGGCAGCCCGTCTGCACTGCTTAGCAAACTTCACAGTTGATTTCAAAATTACCCCCAGGTTTTTTTCCACTTTCCACTTCCCTGGGTGTAGTTTGTACATTTCTCTTCGGTTATTGCTACTCATATGCAGTACTTTGCAGTTGTCAATGTTAAACTTCAGTTGCCACTTCTCAGCCCATTTTTCCAACTTATCTAGATCCCATTTTCCCAACTTATCTTGGAGTAGCATACTGTCTTTATTGTCGTTAACAATCAATCCAACATTTGTATCATTTTCAAACATGGAAATTAAACCTGATATACCTTCATCGATATCATTGATAAATACATAAAACAACAATGGGCCCAATACCGAACCCTGGGGAACTCCACTAATAACATTTGTCCATGAAGAGCAGTGTCCAGTGATTACCACTCTCTGTCATCTCCCACTCAACCATCCCTTTATCCATTGTAGCAACTTACCCTTAATGCCATACCTCTCGAATTTGTACAGCAGTCTTCCATGTGCAACAGCTTTCCTGAAATCAAAGTATATGATATCAAAATTATTTTTGGCATTCAGTTCCTTTGTGACCACATAATAGTATCCAATCAAATTGGTCAGACAAGGCCTCCCTTTAATAAACCCATGCTGTGTCTTACTATTACTGCAGTCTTGTCTAGATGAGCCTGAAATACTTCTTTATTCAGTGATTCCATTATTTTCCCCCGAACACAAGTTAAACTAACAGGTCTATAGTTACTTGTGTCACCTTTTGAACCCCTTTGTGAATTGGCGATACATTTGCACACCTCCAGTCCATGGAGACCTCCCCCTGAGTCCAAGGAAGCACTCATAATTATGGCTAAGGGTTTGCTTACTTCCTCTGCTGCCTCCTTTAATATAACTGGATAGATCCCATCCACCCCATATGCCTTCCTTATGTTTATCTTCAACAATTTCACCTCTACTCTGCTCTCAGTTATTACAAAATCACTTAGCTCCCTGTTATCATTTGATAAACTTCCAGCACTCCCATCATTGAATAACTCCTCATGTGTGAATATAGATGCAAATTACTCATTCAGTTTATCAGCTACCTAAGCATGATCATCAATAGTCAATCCATCTATGTTAAGTGCTCGAATCTGATTCATCCTGTTCCTTCTAGAGTTTACATAAGTAAAGAACTCTTTACTGTTTTTCTTTGCATCCTTTGCCAAAGATTTCTCATAATCTGCATTCGCCTGTCTAACCTCCTTTGTGACTTGATTACAGACTAGTTTATACCTGCCATAGGCTTATTTGTCACCTGATACTTTATATGCATCCTATACATTCTTCTTCTCTGCCACGAGCCTTATTAATTCATCTGACATCCATTTAGGCCTAAACCTTAGTAGCCTCCAAAATTAAGTCCCTGAAGGCTTCCCATTTAGAATTCAACGTTGGTAACATCATCAGTTTATCCCACTGTACAGAATTTAAAATCTGTCTGAGACCTCTGTAGTCACCTTTACAAAAGCAAAAGCTCTTCCCTTTAGCCTTGATGGTATTTGCATCTTTAAGTAATACCCACATCAGTACATTGTGATCACCGTCACCCAGTGGTTCCTTTATCTCCAAATTCTTAATGCATTATAATCACTGCTGATAATCAGATCAAAAGTATTACTCCCTCTGGTTTCCCCTGAAACATGTTGCTGTAGAAAACAGTCATCCAATAAATCCACAAAAAAATCTTGCTAGTGTGCGATTGACTAACCCACAAGTTCCAGTCAATATCTGGAACGTTAAAATCCCCCATTATAAGACATTCTGATTTACTGGTCCACTCTATTTCTCTGCACAATGGCTCGTTATACTCATCAGATTCATTAGGCCTATAACAGACACCTACTCTCATTTATTCTTTCCCATTGCTTACGTCACACCAAACAGACTCAAGATTGCATTGTCCACCTACGTCAATTGGATGCACTTCTTTAAATTTTGTGTTTCTTTTTTTTTATGAAAACCCCAAACACAAGAGGTATTAGAACCTATAGTACTTAGTACCTGGCTTGGGTTGGAGGTTGAGAAGACGAAAGAAAATATTTGTTGACATTAGACTTGAACTTTTGTAGACTGTAATTTTCAGGAAATATGTATGAAGGAAGTTGTTCCAGAAAACAGCAGTTGAATGAATAAACGAGAAAGATGAAAAGTTGGTTCTGTGAGTTTGAAGTTAGACAATAAATGGCTGGTGGCTGCATGAGTTCGGACTGTTTTGGAGGAGAGAACGGGAATTATAGAAGGCCAATTCAGAAGAACAGTGCCCATAGAAGTATCTGTAGAAAAGGCATGCAGCAGAAACAGTATGTCTATGAGACAGCGAGTGGAGAGACTCTGTTAGAGAGGAGTCATTAATTAAACTAACTGCTCTCTTCTGAATGAAATCTAGAAGCCTGAGAGAGGTTTTGGGGACTTCACCCCAGATGTGGGAACAATATTCCATGGTGGGGCGGATTTGCGATTTGTACAGAGTGAACAGCTGTTTGGAAGAAAGGTAACGCCGAGACCGAGAAAAGGTAACACTGAGAAAACCGAGTTTTTTAGATGCAGAGGAAGCAATATTTGTAATGTGCTTGTGCCAAGAGAGATTAGAAGTCAGGGTAATCCCCAAAAGAGATATATCATCTTGCCTAGAAATCGGAGTGTCACCAAAGACAAGCATAGGAGCAGAAGAATCCTTTTTGCAAGATATAAGACACGACTGAGTGTTAGAAGGTTTGAAATCAACTAAGTTGTGTTTGCCCCACTGGAGAATTACCTGGAAATCGGCATTTAAGGAATTGGTAGTGGATATTCGAGAAGTTGAAGCTGATTGAGCAGGGAAAGGTTTCCCAAAATGGAAAGTGGAATGGAATATGCTATCATCGGCAAAACTATGGATAGGATTTACAGTCAATGGAAGAAGGTCATTAATATACAAGAGGAAAAGAGTGGGGGAAAGAACTGAACCGTGGGGGACATCAACATTAGTGGAGAAGTTAGAAGACAGAAAGCCATCTACCATCACCCTCAGTGAGCAGTCAGAAACAAATTGGATAACCAATTACAAAAAAACAGTTGGCAAACCATAAGATGGAAGCTTGTTTAGAAGACCTTTATGCCAAACACGATCGAAAGCCTTTGAGATGTCAAGAGCAACTGCTCGTGTTTCACCGAACTTTTCCATTGAAATTGTTCATAAATGGGTAATATATGCCAGAATATCACCAGTGGTTCGAGACTGACGGAATCCATACTGGCAATCGTTGATCAGATGAAAGGATTCTAGGTAGTTTAAGAATTAGCAGTTAATTAATTTCTCAATTGCTTTAGAAAGAGTAAAAGTAATTGCAATGGGACAATAATTGAATGGGAGGGATTTGTCAACCTTTTTAGGAACTGGCTGGATATGAGCAAATTTCCAAGCAGAAGGAAAAACACCTTTGGAATAAGAAAGTGAAAAAAGGTGGCAAAGAAAAGGAGTAACAGGAGCACAGGTTTTGAGAACAAGTGGAGAAATACCATCAGGACCTGGAGCTTTTTTGGCATCAAGATTCATGAAAATCCTTCTGCCATTCTTTGGACTGAAGAACACAGGAGGCACTGAATGGAGCATTTTGGGAATGGTGGGAGGTGTTTTACCAAGATCATTGATAAGAAAAGTTGGAAGAAAAATGGGATGCTAGCAGGTCAGCTTTATCCTTGGCTGAAGTGACAACAGAACCATCTGGTTTTGGCAGAGGTGGGAGCAGAGATGGGCAAAATTTGCGGCCAATAGCTTTGGCAAGAGAGAATGCTCGGCTACCATTAGGGCAAGAAGCAAGTTTTCTTCTCTTAGCCTGTTCAAAATCTAGTTTGGACTGATTAATAACTGCTTTACAATTGTTGCGAGCTTTGGTGTAGGCAGAAAATGAAACTGAAGAATTGGAAACAAGCCAATTACGATATGCAACGTTCTTCTCTTGAACAGCCTTAGCACATTTATTGGAAAACCATGGTTTAGATAAAGGATGGAATTTTAAAGTGGAGTGTGGAATAAAGGATTCCATTCCTACAAGAATAATTTCACTGACCTGATCTGAGCAAATGTTGAATCAGAAGTTTTGAAACAGTAATCCAACCAAGGAAAAGAAATCTCGCAGGTCATCTCATTTTGCATTCTTGTAATTCTAAACAATATGAGGTTAGGAGTAGCCATGAGATAAAAGCTCCATTGGAGAAGAGATAATCACTTCGACTGTGTACTTAGAAGGGTTGTTTGTGAGAAAAAGATAAAGCATTTTGGCTATTTGGTTAGGTGGAGTTGTGAACATTAAAGTCACCAAGGAAAATTACCTCACAGTTAGGAAAATTGGACTGGAGAAAGTCAAGTTGCAAAGAGAGTAAGTCGAAGACCTCCAAGTGATTAGTGGAGTTGGGAGAATGGTAGAGACAACTAGGCAGAAGCCAAATAAACTAGAAAGTGCAAATTGTTTTTATTGTTTTATAGTCATGACCTCCAGAAATGTGCCTTAGAAAAATGTCACAAAGACATTCAAAATTGGTTCTTATAACAGAACATATAACGATGAAAGTGTAGTGCATTTTATTTCTTTGAATTGGTAACTAATACAATTTGCACTATAAAAACAGCCTTTTAGAGAGTTATATAGCGAAAGTTTGAACTTCCGAGGTCGTGGAACGAAATACTAAAAAACAATGTTATTGGGTTCACATTATATTTTCACGATATGATGGTGTCTTTGGAACAGATTAATATCGTAAAGCTGGGTACACTGTATTGTATAGCTATGCACGTGGTTTGAAATGCAGATTTATGAATGTTTAACATTCATTTTTTGCAATTAATGTTCATATTTTCGATTTTGTTGATACTTGATACTTTGAAGAAGAAAAAAAAGAACTCGTAAAGTGAGAACTGTCTGTACTTTTATAGTCTGCTATCTGTTGGACTAGCTGTTCTACCAATTGTTGCAACCTGGCTTGCTAGCTGTATTACCAATCTTTGGACCCAGCTTTAACCGGTAGATGACAATTTGAAACAGATAACTACAGCTAATCTTGGTTTAGGTGTACTGAATGGTATTAGCCTTTAATAACATACCATTCAGTGTACTCAATAATTGTAAGCTTTATGTATATAATTTGTTTGTGTGTTTAATTTTTTTTATTGTTATTTTTATCCTTCAGGCATTGTTCATTGGGCTCATAACAAATACTTGGGTATTCATTCACTCATATATGAGCTTACACCTGCATTATCTTAATAAATATAATACTTCTCTATTAAATTCATACATAAATTCCTATGTTTATAGTTGTGTGCAGTGTTCAATCATGATTTCAATGGCATTAGTCTAGTCAGATACATTATTTTACATAACCTTCCATTGTGTCTGTAATAACAGACAAGCTAGACATAATGGAAGTGTGTAATGTAAATGAGAAAATATAGGGTCCAGTCACATTATTATGACCACCTACCTAGTATCCAGAATATGCACCTTTTGCAGCATGCGCTGCAGCCAGCCGCTGCAGCGCATGCTGCAAAATAAGTCTGCAGAAGGTTGCTACGGGTATCGGTGACCATGCAGACTGCAGTGCACCCTGGAGTTCCTGTAGGTTCCTTGGTGGAGGATTCAGCTGTCTGATGTGTCAGTCGAGGTGGTCCCATAGATTTTCAATTGGGTTAAGATTCGAGGAATTCGGTGGCCAAGGGAGTAGCTTGAAGACTTCGTCATGCTCCTCAAACCACTCGCAGACAATTCTGGCAACATGGCACATTGTCTTGCTGATAGATACCATCACCCCTGGGGAACATGGTCAACGTATACGGGTGTACCTGATTGGCAATGATCGATATGTAACCATTTGCATTCAGGGTCCCCTCCAGAGGTATCAGCAGACCCAGCCTAGCCTGCCTTTTGTCAACAATCGTGTCCAGGTGTCTGTTCTCAGAGGTTTCAAGCTTAATACGCCGTCCATCCACTCGGTGGAGCAGAAACTGCGACTCATCGGAGAAGGCCACCCATTGCCACTCGTTGGGATCCATTGTCAGTATTGCTGTTGTCACCAAGCGTCTGCCCCTTTTCCAGGTCTGATAGGTCACGTGCTTTACCAACGAGAGAGGCTGTTACTGTGTTCACAGATGCCAAACATCAGTCCTTATATGCTTGCGGTGTGTGAACTTGACACGTGCGGTGTACGATTAGCTATGTGCGTGTGTGATGTCTGCATTGGGGAGTGATCATAATATTGTGACTGGACTCCGTATGCTTTTAAGCTTGAATTTATTATCTACAAAAGCTTAGAAACATATTTTCCACATAAATTGTATTATTTAAAATGATCACTTTGATAGTATAAACCAGAGCTATGATGCTCAGTACCTTCTACGGTGATTTCAATATTTGTAAAAGAATAAGAGAAATTTACCTCAATATGATACATAGAACACTTCCGTATGACACTCTCCAGAAATTAAAACGAAAATCTTTTTTCCTATTTAAGTTAAACTTTTTGTGTTCAATTGATTTTTTAATTGTTTTCAATTTATTTTAATTATTTTGTGTTAATGTTTTATTTGTTTTAATTTCTGGAGAATATCATACGGAAGTGTTCTAAGTATCATATTGAGGTAAGCTTCTCTTATTCTTTTACAAATATTAAAACGATCACATAATAGTTAGTTTTACAATGTCATTTGGGATTGCTAGAAGATTGTCTTTTAATTAAAATGCTGCTGAATGAAATACTTTCATATTATATTAAATTATATATATGTGCACAAATACATTTTGATCTATTTTTTCCCTAGATCTTTTCTGAAAATGCAGGTCGCAAATGTAGAAGTGCCAGTCATGATGCTACTGCTCATCATGCTGAGCCTTTAAGCAAGGGGAGATTGCGAAGAGCAAGTGTAGATGTTGTTCCATCTACTAGTACTAGTATAAATCCAGTAGTGAGTTAATTGCATAACTTCTTTACTATAATTTGTGTATAATTTATATTTTTGTGTATAATTTGTGATTCATATATACTAATACTCAATAGAATGAGCTTTTTTTTTTTGTTGTTTTATTCCTTATGTTTGGTGGTGGTGCTACAACTCCATTATGAAGAGATATATACACAATTATCCCTTTAACTCTGCAGTTCTGTAGATCATTGAAATATTAGAGATGTTTTCATTGTTATTATTTTTTATTAGATAGAACCATAAAAGAGCCCACTTGGCGTTATCTCCATAGTGAGCTATTGTTTGGATGTCTGACATTTCACCTTATATTTTAAATAAGGGAGATGACGGGTACTTTGCTTTGATATATTTGTCAATTTGTTTTGTAGTAGTTGATGTCTAAGTTGTGTATAATGCAAACTTTTGTTTACTGTTATCTTACTTCCAGTATGCTAATGTGACTATCAAATTTGTTATTATGCTTGCTGGTATGTTTACTAGAGTGGAAAATTGTTTTCTTTTGAAGAAAATAATTGAGATGGTTAATTACATGTGTGTGTAATTAGTTTACTGCTGTTGGTACAAGGAGTTCAAAAGTGGAAACAGATGTAGGAGGATGTTGAGGTACTGCAGAACTTTTGTGCAGTTATTGGGAGATGAAGGGAAGGATTTATCAGTATGCATTTATTGGGAAATGAGGGGAAGGATTTATCAGTATTGACAAAATGTTACTAGGAAGCAAACTTATATTAATATCAGAGAGAGAGAAACTAAATGTAATTCATGCCACCTTTGTGCAGCTATTTATTATAAGTACAGGGAGGACTGTGTGAAAAGAACTATGCACTAGCAGGCATGTGGCATGTACTCATCAAAATATTTACGTAGTTCTCCGTCAAGGGCAGAACTGTAGAAACATTAATAATGCCTACTGTAAGCTAAAATAGTGGCTGTTAGCGTCATTCTGTTTAATTTTTCCATTCATTTTATCCATTATTTAATTATAATTATTTATTAATATAATTAATGCCTACTTACATTTTTTAAATTTCACCTCTGCTAATATTTGCCAGTTTTGCTTCATTTTGTCCTTCAGTAATACGTCTTGGTTCTTAGTTTAGTTATTGAATTATAAATCATATATCTCTGTGGGATCCTAAATTCCTCCTTAGACTTGTCAGCAGTATTATATAGCAGCACTTAAGTTGTAGTTGAACATTGCTGCTCTATTTGAAGTTATTATTATTATTATTATTTCGTATGGCAAAAAATGAGGATACATTTGTAACAATGTCAAAAAATAAATAAATAAATTACAATAAGTCTAAAAACAATATTTACAGAAAAAAATAAGTAACATTTGATGAATTAAAATGTAATGTCCAGTTTATTCAGCCACTTAATAGCATCATCAGTAACACTATGTAGATCTTGGATGGAGCCTTCAAATCTCCTCTTTGGGCACTCCGAGATGACATGCTAGATGGTCTGGGGCACGTTGTCACAGTTGCAGAATGGGTTTTCAGTTTTTCCCCACTTATGCAGCCAAAACTTGCATCTTCCGTGATTTGTTCGGATTCTGTTCAGGGATGTCCATTCCTTTCTTGGTAAGTTGAAACCTGGAACAGCTCTGCATGGATCACTGACTAAGCCCAGGTGGTCGGGATTTGAAGTAGTCCAGTCTTCGCGCCAGGTCTGGTCAGCATTAAAATGTGACTTGATAAGTTTCTCGCCTAGCTTCCATGAGGGGTTCCTAGACTTCAATCTCTCCGGCTTCTGGGGGTTGCAATCCTGATGTATGGGCAAGTGAGGATTTCTTTGACATTTCTGCCATTCTTTCAGCAAGGCTATTTCTCTTCTTATATGAGGGGGATAGATGTTAGATAACACTGGTAGCCATTTTAAAGGTGTCGATTTAATGGTGCCTGATATTGTCCTCATTGTATCATTCAGTTGGATATCAACTTTTACAGAGTGTGCACTATTAAGCCATACGGGGCAACAATATTCTGCAACTGAGTAGACTAGGGCAAGGGCTGATGTTCGTAGCACCGTTGCGTTTGCTCCCCAGCCTGTTCCACTGAGTTTATGCAAGATGTTATTCCTAGTTTTTATCTTTGCTGCAATATTACAAAGGTGTTGTTTACACGTCAGTGTACGGTCCATTATAATTCCCAGATATTTTGGGAAAGGGTTGTGTTTCAGTCGTTGACCTTTATATTCCACTTGTGGCATATAGTTAGCCCTATGATTATCCAGATGAAAACCGCTAACTTCGGTTTTATTTAAATTAGGTTTAAGTCGCCATGTGTGAAAATATTTATTCAGGTTATGAAGATCCTTTGTAAGTACAATTTCGGCTGCATTGAAGTCAGTAGACTGGGCAGTCAGGGCTATGTCATCTGCGTACATGAATTTCCTAGAAGCAGTTGTTGGAAGATCTGCAGTATAGATATTAAATAATAATGGGGCTAGAACTGATCCTTGTGGTAAACCATCATTTAATATATAGGGCTTGCTCACTCTGCCGTTTAAGTGTACTTCAAACACTCTGTTGCATAACATATTTTTAAGTAGGATCGCGAGGGGCTTACAAGGAATAATCTTCAAAAATTTCAGAATCATTCCTTGTCGCCATACTGTGTCATAAGCTGATGTCAAGTCCACAAAGACTGCAATGGTCTTCTTCTTACCTTGGAATCCGTTCTCGATATGGCTGGTAAGTGCCAGTACCTGATCGCAGCAGCTTCGGCCTGGTCGGAATCCGGCTTGTTCAATTGGTATGTGTTGGAAGGTTGTGGATGAAATTCTATTGTAAACCATTCTTTCAATTAATTTATAACATATATTTAAAAGTGCAATTGGGCGATAATCTTCAGGGCAAGATCCACTTTTCCCAGGCTTTAGGATGGCAACTATTTTAGTTCTCTTAAACAAAGACGGGAACCTACCATTCTGCAAGATGTCATTAAAAAATTTAACTAGCCAATTCAGAGCTCTTGGACCACAATGTTTCAGGAACTCTGGATATATTCCGTCCACTCCGGCTGCTTTGCCTGGTTTTATTTCCTTCAGAGCTGTTGAAATCTCTGCAATTGTGAATTCTCCTGAGAATTGGGAGGTTGGTTCAGCCTCCTGAACCAACCTCCCAACTTATTTGAAGTTATCTGTGACTAGCTTTTTAAAATCCAGCATAGAACTGATCAAAAGACTGTTTCAAGACAGCGTTGCATCACATTTCTGCAACCTCTTATTGCTGGACCTTACCAAGCAAAAATGCCAACAAGTGACATGCCACTTGCTGCTAATGCATATTCAATTCTTTGTGCACCCTTCAAAAAACTTCTTTGTATTTATCCAATTCCTATTTCAGTGTGAATGAGAATTGGATAAATACACCTCTGAAAGATTAGGTGGCAATTTATTCTTAAACAGTGAATTACATTTTTGATGAAAGCAAATTATCATACATCCACAGGCACAACATACCTGTAGCAAATTGATGCAATGCACCAGGGCCCCTAGACTCCAAGGGTCAAGCATTTTCTAGCGATCAGACAATTTTTCTGTAATTAAAAGTGAAGAGAATATTCTCTTCTATAATGAAGAGAATACTATTCTCCACTGTATATACAAGTGCTTAAGATACAAAGTACAAAAATCTAAGAAAGGCAAGACACCTTTACATTAATTACCCACTAACTTATTTACATGGTCACTAGGTGGCATTGCTCCTGCCTCCCCATGGTGGGGCCAAAAACCTGGGTGAAGAAAGTCATTATCCCAGGATTAAAAGGAGCAATGATCAACAACAGAAAGTCCCTTATGGATTGGTTCAGATTTGTCATATAGACAAGATGAACCAAATGCATTTAATGCAAAGAGACAGAAAAAGAATCACCGAGATCTTTTTTTTTTAAATCTCCACTCATTCAGTGATCATCCACAGAGTCTGTGTAAACGTCCACAATTTTTAATTGGGAAATGTTTTGAAAATGTGGCTGGCCCTTCAAAAATAGTTCAAAGATTACAATACTGAGGGGAGCTCCTAGTTGAGATGACTGAGTACAATGGTGATCAGGCAAATATTAATGAACTTTTCAGCTTTCTGAAAAAAATTGGAATATATCATTGATTCTGAATAGTTTTCTAAAATGAAATTGAAATGCCTTCAATTCTGAATTATTTCCTAACACCTCCCTATGGACAGGTGCACTATAGCCAGTGTAGCTATAGTGCACCTGTCCGCGCGCACACACACACACACACACACACACACACACACACACACACACACACACACACACACACACACACACACAGTACAATCACTCAAAAAAGATTTTGGAGGAATTCCCACAAAGGTTACTCCGCACCACCGCGAACTCCTCTAAAGGGATAAAATCAGAGGGGGATCTGCTCAATGTATCTGAGGAAGGAGTTTTCAAGAACTTGGAGATTAAAATGTAATACATGAGAATTGTTACATGCCAAGAGAATTGTTATCGAGAAAGATGGAATACCACATCCTACTGGTACAATTATTCTCACATTCGGGACACTACTGGCCCTGAGTGTGCCAAGTGATAGTTTCCAAGTGATTTCTGTAGTGCAATTTACTAGTGTATTTCTAATGCAAATACTAATTTATCATAACCTCTCCTTTCTCACAGTTACTGCTGACCACTTATGTTATTTGCTACCTGCACTAGCAATACTGTCACCTGCTAGCAGTGTACTGCTCTTGTACCTTTCTGATCACTTGGTCAATAGTTGGCACTACTCCTGCTTTCATGTGGTGCAGTTGGACACCTAGGCAGAAAGAATTACCTCCCACAGAGTTAAAAGGAGCAAAACATGGAATACAACAACTACCCTTCAAATGAGCCTTGGCACTCATCATACTGTAAAATGAATGAATGAAAGAGACAATAAAACTTTTTGATATAACAGTCAAAAAATATGCTGTACAGACACCGAGCATCAGGAATGACCATCATTCCTTATTTTTCAACCCTTGTCAAACAAATATGAGTACTTTGTTACCACTTCTCATACAGAAATGTTTAGAAAACATAGCAGATTCACCAAAAATGGAGAAAAGACTTAGATCCAGTGATTTACTAACTGAAACCATGAATCATAAGCATTTTGAGACAGCTAAAACTTTCAGCCTTTGTGATATCTCTATGAAAGTTACCCTACATGCAATGCTAAATACTTCCAGAGGAGTCATTTTAGAGTGGAACTTGATGAATGTCACAGAGAATAAACTGACCCAAGAGTTAAAAGACCAAAAAGTTATACCAACTAAGTGTATTGTGATCAAAAAGAGGTGGCGAGCTTCTCCAAACACAGAATATCATCCTTATGTTTGGTACATTATATTTACCTTCCAGTAAAGCTGGTTATATCAAATGGTGAGGGGATGTAGTGTGTCCAACTGGGAGTCTAAATCCCACAGAAACAGACTGTGATGCCCAAACATTGCAAAGTCTGAACTGTCAAGGCCAACAACTAGCCTACTTTAAAGTGCAGAAAATTGGGAAAAAAGATTCTATACTATAAAGTAGAGTGGAAAGTCACTTATCAGGAGGCAAAGGAGCAAAAATGCCCTGCACACCAAAACATCATATGCAGCAGCAGCAGCACAAACCAACGTGTCAGTTCCAGCAACTATTTACTGCAGACTGGGCTCAGACACCTCACATTCTCGCAGCAGTCTCCAAAGGAACAGAATGCGATAGGTCATGCCAATAACACACCAGTTCTGATGACTGCATCCCATATTCTCCAATGGAAGCCATAAAAACTGAAGCATTAGTTCCAACAAAGAAGTCTCAGCCAAATGTAATGAACATGAGGTGCTCTTACCAAGGTTTCAGTTCTGCAAATTGCAGCATCTAGAGACTAGGCACCTGTGTGGTGATCTGATTGAGGTGTTTAAGGCTTTGAATAGATTGAGCAAGCTCACTGCTGATGAAATTCTTCCTCTTGTTCAGACTATGTACATGAAGGGGCATAATTGAGGAAGAATGGTTGCAGAATAAATGTGCAGAAATTTGCCTTTAGCTGGTGGGTGGTTGATTGCTGGAACAAAGTTTCATCTGACATTGTGGAAATGGATAGCTTGAATAAATTCAAGGAAGAACTAGACAAAAGGAGAAATTAATTTGGATAGACACAGACTGAATCAAACCCAACTGCTAAAAACAAATAATGGGTTGCATCATATAGTGGATTGGAAAGAAAGACCTTCATAGCAATATTGATGGATTACCTGTGATCTAATAAAGCAGTATAGTCCAGCAAGCATATGTCTACAAGAACTACACTGTTTTTCCAACAAAATAGAAATAACATTATTGCTATGTGTGGAGGTGTGGCTATTTTTGTGAATTCCCACCTGCAGTCCTCATTATAAGCTGTAGCAATACATAACCCCAGGGTCCTGAGCTGGATATCATCATTCTTCTCTTTCTTGGTGATTCCCTTTTACTTCTCTCTCTCTCGGCACCTCCGTAGCCAGGTGGGAAGGAGCAGCAGTGCGTAGCACACGCTTCTTGATTAGACCGGGGTTCGAGCCCGTCACCACCAAATACGGAGGATGCGGAAAGGTCAGGGAATGACCACCGCATATCCCCAGAGTAATATGGCCTTAGTTGCTAATGTTCCTAAATAACAAACAAACAAACTCTCTCTCTCTCTCACAGGGTAATTCAGAAATTTTATTTTGGCTGGTGCAGCATAAGCCTCAGGCTTCCTTGCACAATATGGCTAATAATAATAATGTCTGTTTGTGATTTCTGTTAAAAATAGTTTCAGTCTACCTATCACCAAACAAAGAATATACTTATAGTGACCTTTAAGAACTTTTTATACAGATTTCTCCTCCCTATTGTTTATTCGGAGATTTGTAATGCCCACTATCTGCTCTGGGGCTCCCCATATACCAGTAGATGAGGAAAATCTGTTGAGCCCCTGCTTGATAAACGTAATCTAACATTGCTAAATACTGGTGCTGATCCTTATATTCACTAATCTGCTGGAACAACTTAGTCTGCTCTCCAACATTGTTTCTGCTCATGTGGTGGTCAATTCTGGAAAACCCAGTAAACAGTAATTATTTTCCAATTATTTGTGTATTTCAATCAATTAGTATTCCACAAACAGAAATCTATAATGTCATTGTCCATCCATAGTTTATTAGCCTGCAGAATTAAAAACATCTTTAAGCATAGCTTTTTTTGTTGTATTGTAATATTGGCTCCATGTTTAGTAATCAAAATAAACCCTACTGCAATATCAGCAATTTAAACAATATAGTTTAATGCCATCCATAGTGGAACTGTGCTTACTGAGATTTAAATGCATGTCCAACACCATGTACATAAACCTCAATTATATATTGCGGTTAAGTAAGTTAAACAGAGACTGCAAATTGCAGACCATGGAAGCACTGCTAATGGCCAAATATAGATCAGATTGCTGACACACTGAATGCCATACCCCCATTGAATTTTCTATAATCTGGCACTTAAAAAAAATTTAAGTTTATCAATGATCAACCTGGGGCATGGGCTCTCTGCTGTTCATGTTGCCACTCCAAGCCATTAAAAATCCCTGCTCACATCTGGCTGTACAATTATTCCTGGATCTTTTCCATCTTCTACTACTATGAGTGTGGTACCACACTGTTTGTATGTTATTCTGGGAATACCATTACCCATATGCTGTACCTTGCATCTTTCAATGTTAAACTTCAATTGCCATGTCTGAGTATGGCTGTTGCATAATTTTACTAGATCTCATGCATTAGCTACCCCTGATTGCTGTCATTAACTGGTTCACAGACAAATGGTCCATGGAAAAATGTTGAAAATATATAAGTAGGGGTGGGGGTATATATCTCCCTATCCTCCAAAGGTTGTTGGGTAACAATCTGAAAAAGGAGTGGGGAAGGGGAGAATGATATTTTCAAAAATGTTCCACATTAATGATTCATCTGCATTTCTGATTTTTAAGCAAAGGCATGTGGGATATCCACAATTCCCTTAAAGGCTGTTCAGTAATTGGAAGTGATTATATTTTTTCCCTGGAATCAACCCATATGCCATACTTAAATGCCTTACTTTGAAAGTTACTTTTAGCAGTGATAGAAAAGACTGAAACTTCTCCAATAGTTTAGGAAAACAATCTATCCACTCCCAGTAAAAGCTATTTATATATGTTGGATAGTGTAATAAGGCATTATTTTAATATGAACTTTCCTCCCTTCACAAGTTTAGTGCATATTAAAATGACACTTTAGTGCATGATACCTTTTAATAAATTCCTGCAGCCAAAGGTTTAAAAATGCCAAAAAATAACAATATTTACTCATTCTCAGCAATGATCTGTTAATGGGGAACATTTTGAAGAAAAATGGTTTTATATTTGTAGGATTCTGGAGAGGACAATCAGTGAAATCATCTCTCCCCCAAGAGTCTAAGTAAATTGGAACAAATACCATGTGTTTTATGATATTAAGTTGTATGGTATCTATTGGGTAAAAGCTGATTAAAAGTTTGAGAATTTTCAATTCCTGTTAATCACATATATCAACATTATATCGCATTACACTCCCTCCTCACAAAATGTCTGGATTCACCCCCTGTTTTATGTAGATATCATTTTCAAATATTTATTATTATATTTTGGGTGGGGGGGATGCATGATATACTATTTGAATTTTAGAAAAAAGGTCCAAGGAAATTATCCTCGATTAGTATTACTGGACCCTTAGAGAATCCCTCTAATTTCCCTGTTTCCTGCTCATTATTTCTAGCATATGTAGAATAAGTTAGTGTTTTCGGAAGTTTCTAGG
Organism: Mastigoproctus giganteus; assembly: GCF_048544385.1. Classification (NCBI taxonomy): domain Eukaryota; kingdom Metazoa; phylum Arthropoda; class Arachnida; order Uropygi; family Thelyphonidae; genus Mastigoproctus; species Mastigoproctus giganteus. The sequence continues at coordinate 156,105,245 of NC_143577.1, forward strand.
AAATGCAGACACTCACTTGCTTGGCAGCCGTGTAAATTATACTAATTACTGACATCAGCCAAGTAAATGAAAGTTTTAGGTAATAACATGTGTAAACTGATGGATGTGGTCCAGGCAGATTAAAAATTATTCTGTAAATTGAAAAGATTATGGCAGCAGCAGATAAAAGTGAAAAGGAACATGAATACCAAGGAAGAAAAATTTGTTGAATTTCCCATGCATGTATTTAATTATATAATCTGATTTTGTAAATGCTGAATAGATTAAAATATTCTACTTAGAACTAAAACGGTGCAAAAATTTTGACAAACTGTAGGACTACTGTAATTATAAACCCAGATCCATAACTTCCAGTTTTTCTCTTAGATACATTTTGTATCTGAGTTCTGAATTTGCTCTGAATTTTTGCATATATCTAATATTAAAATTTAATTGAAACAGTAATGATAAAGATAGATGGTTTGAACAATTAAGTGCCATTTATGTGCACACAAAATACTTTTTTTTTAAGTTTGCCAAATTGTTTCATCTCGGCCAATCATGCTAAATCTGTGCAATTTACAATACTCAGTTTATATAAACAACTTTAAAATTACATGGACAAAATGGCCACATAATTTTAAGGTTGTATCATTTTAATTTAGCATGTACACTTAATATTCTTTCAGATCTTTTTTCTGTACAGAATGAGTAAATGGTAGTATTCTAAATAATGTAAGTTACGTAAATCCATTTATGTATTGTACAAAAATAGGTGATACTTATATATTTATTTAAATATAAATCAAGTGAAAATACTATTTGTTGGAGCAACACCAATGAATGTGGGTTTTGCACAATAACAGTGCACAGAATTCCATTTAAAATAATTTGTATTTCCCCTTATTAGATATAATAATTCCCATATTAAAAAATGAGAAATGCAAAAACTTTCAAGCTAATAATGAACTGCAATATTAAATAAAAACTAATCGGAATACTAAAAACCATAACCTGAAACCTAAATAAAAACATGACAGGTTTCATGGGGTTAAACATCACTTGTTCCTAATGCACGAAAATTATTATATTAAGAAAGCAAATTTCAATGAATCATACATTGAGATCAACCCAGAAGTTTGCGCTTTACATTTTGTAAAATGTAGAAAGAACCACTGGGATATTTTTCCCCATGGTATTTTTTATTCAAATAAATACATAATTATAACTGCTGCTCAAAAATAATAATGAAACCAAAAATACTAGCAAAATATATCAATTTTTTGGGGTTATCAATGCAACCCCACCCCCCCTAGGAAACTTGGAAATTATAACTGTCACTTGAAAATAATAATAAAATCAAATAAAATAGTAAAATACAGTCAGTCCTCGTATAGCACAATAGTTGTGTTCCTAGAAACCCTCGTGCAATATAAACAACAGGCCCTATGGGAAAAATAGGGTTAGGTGCCGACCACCCAAGATTGAACACACATTTGTAACCAAAACATTACCAAACACAATAAATAGTCGTAAAAAGAATACTTACGTATTTTATTACGACTATTACGTAATAAAATATTGTTAATGCTTTTTCTTCTGTCATAAGCAAACTTGTTCTTTGTTTGATTTTCTATGCAAACAGATGACAGCCGTTCCATCTCTTCCAATTCTTTGTGTCATAATCTAATGGATTTTAATTACACTTTGAGTTTATCCTGCTATAAAAGTTTTTTTATTTTCTCTGCATTCTTTGTAATTCTCGGCATTGCCTCATTTAGGTCTGTAGTACGTGCAATATCACATGGTCTTTCATTTCGCTCAAAGTGTTTCACAATTTCATATTGTTTCTCTATCGACAGAGGTGAACTGGCCATAAGCTTTACCAGGGAAACCGCTGTGGGCCAGAGGCCGGTGTGATTTTCGCTATAAACCATAGTATGAGGCCACTATAAATTTTCCCAGGTAAGAATTTTGACCCAGTCCGCCTCTGTTTATCGATATTGCTTTTGTTTTTCTCTCTGAATCTGCAGTGTCTTCACCAGGACGCTTCCTTTTCACATCTTTTAAGTATTTTACTCATTTTTAGGGAATAAAGCACAATTACTAAACGAGGAAGCACGCTTGATACACATAAACAAAGTTGTGTGCATGTAGCAACTGAATAAACAACACCGTAAAGGCAGAGATACACTATTAACACCTCACATTTTACTAAAGCACATTTCTGAGGTTTACTACCATAAAACAATAAAAACAATTTCCAGTTGCGTTTCTGCCAGTGGAATCTGTTATAAACTGGTAGTAAACTCGATCTAATTGCATTTGCGATTATACTGATAGCTGGAATTGTTTGTTTTTACGTTATTATGGTGAAATCTGTTTCCCCTTCACTGATAGAAAAAACGTAAATACATTTTCAGAATCTTCTCTTCATTCCTATCGTGTTGCTTTCGGTTGGGGTGATTCTGCGTTCGACTGCCATTTCTTGTAAACACAAAGGTGAATCGTGCATAAGCGAATTCGGTTCGTGTTATATAAGATATCGTTCCCTATTTATAAATCATATATGATCGAATTCTTGTAGTGTAAACACGTGTTATACGAGGACTGACTGTATATGGATTTCTTGGATGTATCAAGAATGGGAAATAGGATATGGAACCTGCATACATCCTATTATAGAGGCCGTTATATTTTACATTGGAATGACAGGCGGCGAACTAATACGTCTGACATACATCACAACAATAACACAGAGTCAGATGGTTGCTGCCCTCTTCCCATACTCCTATTCCCTCACTCCCCCCCTCCCACTTTTTTTTGCTGACACTGCAATCCGCAACTAATTAGTCATAGTGCATGCGCAAAGCTATACTTTCGCACTATATTTTGACTTGCTTTGTGAACCCCATTAAGTTGACAAAGAGGCACATCACCTTGAAAGTTACATATCTCGTGTATATTTATTTATTTATTTTATCACTTTTATTCATTTATATATTTTATCATTTTCTTGTATGACAGTCTATTTTAAGGATATTCATTTTTACCTGTTTAATTTATTTTAATAAACTTCTCTTGTTTAACTGTTTGTTAGTTGATGCAATATTACTTCAATATGTCTACCTCCGGTACCCGACGTCTTTTTTCCAATATTTTTATAACCTTTTAAAAATAATTCTTACATATAACTTTTAATTTTTTTTTTCTCTGCTTTAACAGCATGTCAGCTAATGAAATTTAACTAAAATAGTTTATAGCTTCAGTAATATTTTCAATTTTAATTTTTAACTCTTTCCAGGATATTCAGCCAAGAGTATTGATGAAGAGCATAAAACAGAGTGGCCAGGACAGAAAGGATAAACACAGAGGATACATTTCAAAACAAGAGAGGGTATTAAATACAAAATTTTCAAAGCAGAATGCTTTAGAAGAAACAACTGACACTGAGAATGAAGATGGTATTGAAAGATTAGATGTACATAATTTACTTCAGTGCCGACCTCCTCCTCCACTTGTATCATTTCAACATGATTCTGATGAAACAGCTGAAGATGAATCAGGAGAATATGTGACATTTTTTTTTGCTAATTCATATGCCTTTCGAAATATGCCATCTAAGCAAAAGCAAAATAAATGTCCACAGGTAAATAACCTGGATGATGGATACTGCACACTAAGCCCAGAAATGTTTGAGCAAAATGAAATGCTCCGCACAAGCTCATCTCCTCTATTCAGGAAAGCAAGTTTGGATAGTTCTTCCTCTAGTAGCAAAAGCAGTACAACTTCAAAACTTGAGATGAAATTGGCCAACTATGATAATCTTTTAGATTTGTGGACAAGGTTAGGAACAGTGCAGCTTGATGACTGGGAAGGAGACAGGGAGGAAAACCATTTGTGTCAAGAAAATCCTTCACTTCGCAGAGTTCATTCTTTCACAGGAACAATAAGAGAGAAACAGCCTACACTGAACTATTCCTCTTCTTTTAGAGAACCTGCTTATAAAACCCTTATCTCTGATAAAAATATTTACTCCAATAAGAAATATGAAAATTCTGAAACCTTCAACATCACTGAAACAACAGCTGTGCAGCAGTCTGGTAATGTTAGTCCTATTGCTCCTGCAGTTTGGTTAAAACAGCAACAGGAGCATATGTCACAGCCATCTCAAAAATGTATTTCTCTGCCAAGGAGTTTCCAGCTGGCTCAAGACAGTGAAAATATAGGTCAGGGTATCCACACTGATGGAATTAGTGAAAGGCAGCACTCACAAGATATCAAGATAATATATAATAGTAAAGATAGTACAAAACCTTTAACCACTGCAAAAGATAAACCATCACAAGGTGATGTCATGGGTGATTTAGAACAATATATAGAAAATTATCCTTCCAGTAAACAACAGTTGTGTAAATTTCCAGTAAATAAAGAACAGTTTGTAAATCATGATGAAACTCCTAACTTTTCTAATACTTCTAGCATAAATAATGAAAATGCTCACTCAGTTCATCCTGATCACAAAATTTATCGGCAGACATCATCAAAATATAACCTTAAGAATATTCTCTCTAGCATGAGTTTTCGAATTGCAGGAATAAAAGCTTTGCCAGCAATTTCTTTAACAGGTTTAAGCACTTCTGAAGATGAATATAAATTTGATTCAAACTTACAGAAAAATAGTACTTTAGGTAGTTATACAAGCATTGGAACTGAGAACGAAACTAATAAAAACATGTTAAGTACCAAATTAGCCCAATCTCTGGGAAAAGCATATAGTTCAGTCCTGAAGCCAAAAGTAGTACAACGAATTGACACAAGGGATTGGAGTATTTCAAGTCCTCATGTAACACGAACAAGCATGACCATTCACAAACCTGGGAGTTCAGTCATAGGAGCTCGTGTTGCTCAACCTTTGGAATCAGAATATTGTATGTTAGAGAATTTTATCCCTTTAAGAAAAGCGAGAGAAAAAGAACTCAGACCAGATAGTATGTTGTCAGATTCATCAAATGCAACCTCATCCAGTGACAGTGATAAAGTGAGAAGTAGAGAAGACATCACTAATATGGCATTACAAATACCAGTTTCTGAACACTGGTCTTCACCAGTCTCACTGCATTGCACTGACATACATTCTGAAGAGGTGTCAAGAACTTCATTTCAAAATGACTGCTTCACAAAGAGTAATCCTATGCTTGAATCTTCTCCAGGAAATTCACTTGATCCACAAGAAATCACAAAGTCTTCAAACAGTACTTTAATTGAAGTTCATGTTGAATCTCCTTCAGATACTAGTGATACTTCTGGAGACAGTTATTATGAGAAATCTTTTGAAGCAATGGAAAATGCTCTTTCTGATGAGCTCTTTAGAGATTCTGCTATTTATAGTGATCCAGATGAGGCAGAACTTGCTGCATCTGATTCTGCTTCCTATGCTGTATCTAATAAGCCTTATACTGAGGAATATAATACACTGTTAAATTTACATAGCCCTCTGTCACCTTTGTACAAACAAGAGAAACACTCATCAGATACAGAGCTAATTTGTGTTAGAAAAGTAAACAAAACTATCAGTGATAGGCTTCGTTGTTTAGAAGAAACTACCAGGTTGTCAAAGGAAGATATTTCTGGACCACCACTTGAAGGACTGAAGAGTATTAGTCAAAGATGCAAAGAACTAGAAAAATGGTGTTCTCAGGGAGGAAGTGAAAAGGTAGAAATGAAGCATCTTTATTTGAATGTAAATACTGCTTTAGACAAAACTACAAATAATCAGTTATTTCAAAATTGTGAGAGTAATGACGACGAAGACTGTCATCCCAGAATGAAAGGCTGGGTGAAACATGTTGTTAAAAAACTACAAAGTGATATTAAACATTAAATTTAAGTAAAGTGTTGTAAAGTACTGTACATATAGTTGTACACTACTATATAAGTTGTTGTATACTGTACATATAGTTGAAATTCTCATCCGGTAGTAAGTTTAGGTTGAACAAACTTTGTGCATTTATTTTAGTGAACAACAAGAAAGGAAAGATGACTCAGGGTGAAAAAAATTTATTTTGCAGATTTTTTATAATGAACCATGAGAGATATTTCTTTATTTTAAGAAGAGTGCCAAAGACAGACTCCATTTCAAATAAGTTTCTGTAATCATTAATTGTGCACTTTTTTTTTTTTTCTGAATTAGCGATTATCTAACTTCAGTAATAAGTATAAATGAAAGCTAGATTTAAGTTTTACCTCTAGGTCAATTGTTTCTGTTTTCTTAAAAATTAGTCCATCTCTCACGGCAGTCAGCTTCAAAAGTGCAGTCATCCCTTGGTTTATAAAAGGTATTATTGTCCCATTAAATGAAATTTTAAATAAAACCTATTTTTTCAATGACTCCCATTATACAGGGTGTCTCAAAAATATTGGTACAAACGTTTAAGGGAGGTAGGTAACATCTAAAGGAATGTGAATCGCATAGGAACCCATAACCGAAAACGTAACAGGAAAGTAGTAGCAGAGGCACAAGAAGCAGAAATGACACAAGACAGTAATTAGTGGCAAACATTTATTTGACTTAATATTAACAATGGAGTACGAGATGGATGCATTTCATGATGTTACAACATATGCTCGAAGGTTCCACCATGAGACGCAATGCATGCGTGACACCGATTGGCGGACACGGTCGAACACACCTGGAGTTTCTTTGACAGTAGTAGAAGCGCAGACGAGACTCGCCACGAGATCCATTTCCGTCTCCACAGGCGATTCATACATGATAGATTTGAGGGTCCCCCCCCCCACAGGAACAAATCAAGGCTTGATAAATCAGGTGAGCGTGGGGGCCGGGCAATGGGTCACCACGGCCAATCCATCGACGCCCAAAACGCCTATTCAAATGGTCATGAACACACCTTCCATAATGGGCAGGCGCCTCGTCATGATGAAACCAAATGTTGCGTCTCACATTTGCTGGAACATCGTTAAGTAACCCTGGTAGAACTTGTTCAAGAAAGATCCGATATTTAGCAGAGATAATGCGGGATAGTAACAGGTATGGGCCGACTAAGCAGTCACCGACCATACCTGCCCACATATTTATTGCAAGCGATGTTGTGCCACATGGGGGCGCACACCGTGCGGGTTGTTGTGAGCCCACACAAGCATTGTGCTGATTGAATAAGCCTTCCCGAGTGAAATAAGCCTCATCCATTAACAAAACATAGGCTGGAAAATTCAAGTCTTGAACGCTTTCTTGGAGAAACCACTGTGCAAAAGCCACATGTGCAGGATGATTTTGGGGGAGCAGTAACTGAACCCTTTGGAGATGAAAGGGGTGTAAGGAATCGTCATGCCAGACATGCTGTACACTGCAACGAGACATTCCTAAGGCAGAGACAATGGCACGTGTGCTGGTAGTAGGATTATTCTGGACGGCATTGAACACACTTTCTTCCATGGCGGGAGTTTGCGTCGAACGTGGTCTGCCCACACTACTCCTGTTACCTCTAAATGACCCATAATCGCACAAATTTTGATGCACCCGCACAAACAAACGGTGGTCCGGTACATGTCTGTCTGGGAAGCGTTCTCCATAAATTCATTGAGCGGCTCGTCCATTGCCCTCTGCTAATCCATACACTAAGTGCATATCTGCCATCTCATAGTTCGTATATCGATGCATCCTCTTTGTGCGGCGACTACTGCTTGAATGAGTAAATCAGAAATTTTCCCTCTCGCGAACTGATGAACAGTGACGTCTACCGACTTACGGTGACGTTTCCGGTTATGGGTTCCTATGCGATTCACATTCCTTTAGACATTACCTACCTCCCCTGAACGTTTGTACCAATATTTTTGAGACACCCTGTATAATTCAAGATGCATTTTTGTACAAAAAATTTTCACCTAACAACATAATATAAGGATAGCCCAAATTCCGATTATTTTTAATGGCATAGGAGCTTGCACTCATATCTGGTGAGTATGGACTTGGCAAACCCAGGGTCCTGAGTTGGATATCATTCTTCTTTCTTGGTGATTCCCTTCTACTTCTGACTCCCTCCCTCTCGGGGTAACATGGATTTTTTTTTTTTTGGTTGGTGCAGCATAAACCTCAGGCTTCCTTGCACCTTATAGCTAATAATAATATCCATGTCTGTAGAAATGCCTGTTCACAGGCTCTTAATATTGGTATTAGTATTAATAATGGCAAATGATGCAAGAAAGAATACTATCCCCCCACCAATAATGTCTAGTTCTTCCTTGAATTTATTCAAACTGTCCACTTCCACAACAACAGATGTAAGCTTGTTCCAGCAATCAACCACCTGTCGGCCATAGGAAAACTTCCACACATCTATTCTGCAACCATTCTTCCCTAATTTGAATGCATGTCTCTTCATGTACATAGTCTGAACAAGAGGAAGAATCAAATCACCATTGAGTTTGCTCAAACCATTCAAAGCCTTAAACACCTCAATCAGATCACCTCACAGATGACTAGTCTCCAGAAACTGCAATATGCAGAGCTGAAGACTTTCTCGGTACAAGTACCCCATTGTTCCCCTTACCGATCTCATTGCCCTTCTCTCTACCCATTCCAGCAGCTCTACATCCTTCCTTAAATTAACAAGCTACTGGTTCTGTATACAGTACTCAAGAGATGGCCTTACCATTGCTTTATACAATGCAATAATCACCTTATCCTTGCTAGAAAAATTCCTGTATATCACTGATGAAATCCCATGAGTTGTCCTGGCAGCCTAATTGTATTGCATAGAGTTCATATCAGACTACACAAATACACAGGTCCTTTTCATTTCTCACTTAAAATACTTAATGCGGGATTACTGCTACCTGAAATATAAGTGTATGATATCAAAATTATTTTTTGCATTCAGTTCCTTTGACACTGCATCAGAGAATCCAATCAAATTGGTCAGACAAGAACTCTCCTTAACAATCTGTGCTATGGCTAAGTATAATTGCACTCTTGTCTAGATGGCTCTGCATTACTTCTTTAACCAGTGACTCCATTATTTTCCATTTCTCAGCCCATCAGCCTGATTGTATCATGTCCTTGGCTGTATCATGTCCCATTCTAGATATATCCTCAAACAAGTAGTACATTTTGTGAGGCCATGATTTGGAGGGTTCTCCTAGTTCTCCCCAAACCACAGCACTCTCGCTACTTTGAGCCTCTTGCTTTGCTGCTGTGGTCTGTGGCATGATTTCCATTCAAATTCAATTTAATTGAGAATATGAATGTAATATACTTAAATGCAATAACAACACTTTGCACCGGTTTACAGCAGTAATACATATTATACTATCAAGTTTATGTTATTAAATGTACATTATGATACCGAGTTTACGTTAAAATATGTATTACTTTATGGAGTTTATGCTATCGATTTTATGCTGTATACCATTACGCTTGTAAAGTTAAATTATTTATAATAGCTAATAAAATTATCTATTAACACCATCCTGTGTGACTTGAACTTTCCAGATACCTATTTACTACTATTAGATACTAGAATTCCCCTATCATGCAATACAGTTAAATGTTACAAGATACGATATTTGTGCCAAATCACCAATACAAAGGTTCTGTGTATATATTAAGTAGTAACTTACAAATTCTCTTATAAATTTAAAATAAACTAACAAATGTGATTACTATAAAGCTACAGGCAGTTCTGGCTTTACGAGTTCCCAGGTTTACAAGTTTTTTTCCCCCCAAGTATCAAGTATCAACAAAATCGAAAATATGAACATTAATTTCAAAAAATGAATGTTAAATATTCATAAATACCACATTTCAAACCACATGCGTAGCTATACAATAAAGTGTACCCCGCTTTGTGATATTAATCAGTTCCAGAGACACCATCGTATCGTTAAAATGTTTGCTGTAAAACTAAGGATCTTTTTAAAATGTGATTTTTAAGGTCACCAGCATGACCTTAAGGCCATATAAAAGGTCATGAGCATGGTTTGTAAATTGTATTAGTTACCAATTCAAATCATTAAAATGCATACACTTTCATCATTATCATATGTTCCATTATAAGAATCACATTTGCTAGCCTTTGTGATATTTTTCTGAAGCACATTTCTGGAGGTCACGACCATAAAACAATAAGAACAATTTGCACTATCCGGTTTATTGGGCTTTTCTGTTACTGTAAGCAATTATAAATGGGTAGTAAACTCAATGTTATTGCATTTGCGAAAATACCAATAGCTGGAATTGTGTGGTTTTTTACGTTATTATGGTGAAATGTGTTTCCCCTTTACTCAAATCTTCAATCATATAAAAAACAAATAAATTTTCAGAATCTTCTCTTCATTCCTTTTTTTTTTTAAGCTTCATAAACTTGTTACTCCTCGCTGATTGTGTTAGTTGCAATTTGTGTGTGCTGTTAAAAAATGCTTATACATGCAATCATGAAATTTATAATTAAAAGAGAAGATTGTCTTGGAAATAAATACCTCTTGAAGCATTTCTGAAAACAAACGAGTGCTGAGCCAATAATGAGTGATCAACGAGTGTGCATTTAGTCGATGATGACGAAGAATAAACATTCTTTAACATTTGTAAGTTGTAAATAATTTCTCTATTATTATAATTTGCTTAATTTTACAGGCTACGTTTGCATTTCTTTCAAAAAATCAATCATTGTTTAAACATAAACTAATTAGCTAACTAATTTCATTGTTGAGAACGTAACCGCTATTTTTAACCTTATGTCTATGGGAAATAAATTACTACTTTACGAGCGCGCGCTAGGAATTATTATTATTATTATTATTATTATTTTTCTGTTTAAAGTAACTCGTAAAGTCAAGAACTACCTGTATTTATAGAATATGATTTAATATGCTAATTAGGTCAATAAAATGGCAAAATTTTTCAAACACTTATCCGTTCCTAGCACCCCCAAAATTCTTCATCTAGTATGTGGGTATTCTCAAACCAATGATTGAGATACACAACATTTACATGCTGTGTCTGTTGAAAAACCCAGAATAACTAACAGAGGAAACCTCATTTGCGTGAGATCAGCTAACTATAGCCTCAATTGAAGAGGACTTTAAAAATTCCCCCCGGCTTTCAATAGGCTTCAAACCCAGACTTCTCCAAATGAGTGACAAATGGCTGGCTGATAAAATTTGAGTAACTTTCAGAGAAGAAATTCTACCCCCCCACTTCAGGTGAGCTAACTACAACCTTGATTGAGGAGGACTTTAAATTCTACCCTCAGTGCTACAAAGGATACATGGACAATTCAGTAAAGATCCACATTTGCCTAGAATGAGTAGTGACAGAAGTTGAAATCAGGCATATTTATTGCCTGATTTCAGCCATGAGCCAAGCAGACACATTTCTCTCACTTGTAGAGGTATTTTTGTGGAATATTTCTAATTGCCCTTGAAACTGCAATTCAGTTTCAGAAATAACTTCATGATCAGAAAAATTCTTTCCACACAAAGAAGTCTAAAGAGAATGAGAAAATCAGGAGAATACAAAGGTTGATGTCAGTGGTGGGATTCAAATAATTTAACAACCGGTTCGCTGCCCTAATGATCGTTCTAAGTATAAAAAAACTATATACCGAAAGGTAGTTTATTATTTCATGCAGTTAATACTTAAATAAGAACAATAAAAAGGTCCACAAAACTAGATTATGTTATAAGAAAGAGATTTAAAATATTAAATAATACCTGACAAAAAACAGTAAAACTGTTATTGCTTCTTGATTGGCAACCTCACTTGCAATTTTCTTCGCTTTTATCCAAGCATCATCAGCTGAGTGATTTATCCTTAAACATCTTTTCACTGTAGGAGTAGGATCCCATTCCTTTAGAGGTAGGCCGATTAGACTAATAGTCATTGTGTTTGATATATTAGTAACAGTTAGGCGACTTCTCTTCTCTGAACATATTATGTTCATCTTTGTAAAACCCCTTTCCGCTTCTGCTGAACTTACAGCAATTGTTCTGACAATATTTTTAGCTCTTTAAACACTTTCAGGAATTGCATAATTCTGGGAATTTTTTAAAACGTTCTCCTCGAAATCTCAATAATCATTAATATCAATTTGGTAATTAAAAATGTCATTAAATACGAGCAATTGTTTTTCAGCTGCTTTCCATGGAACTAGTACTTCTTCAATATTCCAGTAATCTGGCTCCAAAAAATTGAGAAATTGTAATTTATTCCTATCTTGAAAATGGCCACAACTTGCTTTTAAATGTTCACAATCCATTATTCTTTTTTTTTTTTTCAAATTCGTTACGATGTTTTCTAAAAGTCTTTCCCGAGGAAGCCCGACAAATCAATGATTTTATAAAATTTTATATTTTTGAAGGTTTCTGAAGTAATTAATTCATCAGCTTTTTTTTTTTCGTATGGACCCTTTTCCTTTCCAAGCATTTGAAATGCTTTAATAGATCTTATCACGAGTTTTTCAGCCTTTATTATGCCTATATTTCTTGCTTGCAGTGCATTTGAAAGAAGAGAAATTTCGTTTAAAATATCAATCATCAATGCCAAATCAGTTATAAAATATATATTTTCAAGACGGGCAGCCATACCTAAGTACTTTTTTATTTGAATAAAAATAGTGATGTAGCGCTGGATAAGCGCACCACACAGCTAGGATTGACCTTAAACTACAGTCAGTCCATCTTGGTCCCAAAACTCTACCAATCTTTATAATTTAAATTCCAAGTTGTTCGGATATTTTGGAAAGTTCAATTTGGTTCTTATTGGATTTGTGAAAAATAGTATATATCTTATCAATAAATATTTTAAAATGATTTACTTGCTTAATTTCCTTTATTGAATCATCTAAAACAAGTTGGAGGCGATGATTTAAACAGTGCCATATTATTATGTTTGGAAACTCTTTTGCAATTCCTAGTGCTCACTCCAGATTTTCTCCCAAGCATAACGCTGGCGCCATCGGAGCAAAATCCTATTAATTTTTTTTCTAGGTAGTTCTTAGTAAGCCCAACATCATTTAAACTTTCCATAACTGAAGAACATATTGTCTCTGCATCTTGTTTTTCCAATTCAACTAGTTCAACGAAAATTGTTGGTAATGTAACTGAATCCTCAACTTTTAAGAAAAGTATACAGTAATAACTGGTTTGCAGGATATCGTTCAAGCTTCATCAATAATCAAACATATTTTCAGATTATTTTCAATAATTTTATTAAATATTTCTTTTTTTTTAAATTTCCTTTGCATTGAAATCAACTACTTTCACAGCAATTTTACGAGAATGTAATCCTATTCCCATATCTAATCCATTTTTAATTTATACTTCTATCTCATCTTCTATGTCTGAAAATGGTTTACATCTTTTTGCCAGGCTGTAAACTATTAAATACCCTACAAGTAGCGATTAAATATTTTTCATTCATCGTATCTATTACTTTTGTTATTGACTCCTGCTCACATTGTTTTAAGTTCTCTTTACAAATGTTATGAGATTTTGATGGAAAACGTTCTTTCATTTTTTTCCTTAGAGAAGCTTGTTGTGCCTCTTTATTTTTCCCTGATGCCTCAATCTGAAAACATTTCCATTCTTTTGACACATGAACACTTTTCTCTTTTATAAAGTCATATTTTGCACAATACTCACAACCTAACTTTTTGTTAAAAATTACCAGTCCATCATATTTTTCTTTAAAATTGTTATATTGTTGCACTGTCCAGCATTCAGGAAGATTATTTTCAATTTTGGAGTTGTTATCGTTTTTTATTTCAATAATTGACGTGCTGCTTTCTTCAAGTTGGAGTGGTTGTGCTTGTGACTGTTTTGTACCATCCAAGGCCAATTCTGATACAACAAATTCTGATTTTGGTTTCTTATTGAAAAAATCTGTCAAACTCTGTTTGACAGATTTTTTCAATAAGAAATTTGATTTTTTCAAACTCAGCCAAAAAAAAAAAACACACCATTCCCTACAAATGCCTGTCCAGTTCCTCCTTAAATTTATTCAACCTATCATCTTCCACAACGACAGATGGAAGTTTATTCCACCAATTAACCACCCGCTGGCTAAAGGAAAATTTCCGCACATCTATTCTACATCTGTCTTTTCTTAATTTGAATTTATGCCCCCTTAGGTTCGTAATCTGAACAAGTGGAAGGATCCCATCAGAACTCAGCGTGCTCAATCCATTCAAGGGTTGAGCACGCTGAGCAGTCTCCAGCCACTGCAATTTGCAGAACTTAAGCCTCTCTTGGCAAGAGGTTCCCTCCATTCCCCTAACCAATCCCATTGTCTCCCTCTCTGTACACGCTCGAGCAAATCCACATCCTTTTAAGGGCTACTGCAAAAAATTTTAAAAATGTTTTATTTTAATATATTATAGAGCAGGAGCGGATATGTGCCTATATATTTGAATATTTTTACTGGTTCTGTCCCATGTGTGATCATATCGTAAACTTTTATAAACAAAGCACTGTGCTTATACCATTGATAAACATCAGTCAGAACATACATTTTTTTCATTTTATCGATACAAAACGAAAATTTCTTGCTGAATTAATAAATGGCATAGGCTATACAAATTAAATACGATAGAATAATAGAATAATGTGTACGACAAACCTGTTTGTGACATGATAAAAACGTCTTAATTACCACGTGCACACTGGCATAAGGATTCCAACATGGAAGAACATTCTTCCACGGCTTCCGAAATGGGCGATAAGATAACCCTTGAAATCTATATTTTTATTGGTGCACTGTGTCCTAGCTTCCTATTGTTTTTATTGATCGGGGAACACCAACACACTCATAATATCTCGTGCGAATTTAGGGCGTAACACAAAGCTGAAACAAATGACAGTATGTCACCCCCCTGGTTGTTTGGCACTTTTTTTCTCTACGTTATGTTTGTTTACTTAAGTAACAAACATGAGGGAATAAAAATGTAGTATTTCATCAAAGGTATGATGAGTTTTATGAAATGAATGAATAAATAAATATTACAAGCATAGTTCCGTCTAATTTTTTTCACCTATGGACGGAATGAACATTACTACCGGCACTTGGAATACGCTGTTGCGTAGATGAACGTTAAAAAAGAGTAAGGAATGTAAATTTGTGATTTCCACATTGGGTGGCTGCCCAGGCTCCCACCTTATAGAGAACGCTGATCACAAGTGCCATTTTAACAACCGGTTCACCGAACTCAACAAAAAATTAGGTATCGGTTCTGCCGAACTGGTGCGAACCGGCTGAATCCCACCACTGGTTGATGTGGAAAAATTATGCTGCTGTGGTGGCTTGCTTTTGTGTGTGGTGACGTGAATCGTATGAAGGGACCCGGTCATAGTGTACAACATATACCTTTGGTCAGTATTCCTCACCATTGTTTCTTGGCAGCTGTATGCAAATGAGGCAGAATATTGAAGTAATAAGTTCGGGATATCCTTTGAAAATAATCAGCGAGGATCATGCTGATCTCAGAAAACCCCAACAGATACACTGACCAAGAATGTTTCCACTATTTAAGGTGTTCTACAGAATTCTTGCCTTTGCATCTTCTGAAAAGGTAAAAATGGTCAGTGTGTCTATTTGGGCAGAAAATTTGTGTAGTAGTTTTTGTGTGATAATTTTTGACTAAAACTTAGATGCACCTCATAAGTTAATTTGTACATTGCTACATGGTAGTCATCCACAAATTCTTCTCTTCCTTCACATGCCTCTCTGTTGTTGAATATCCTGAAATTCCTGCACCACGAACACTAACCCTTGGAACTTTCTATGACACTACAGGTTGTACAGTCCTCACCACTCCATATATATTCCATTCATCACTTCATGAATTATTTTATTTTATCTCCCCTCTTGGATAAACAGGATGATGACACAACTGTACTCTCCACTTTATCCATGTTTAAAGATTTCTTTGTTGTAGGGTCTGTAACAAAATACATGTAGTTCCATTTCAAAACAATTTCAGGACGCTTAAAATTTGCGCAATACTGTACATCTTGAGCTATCTTACAAAAAATGTATTTTTTATAGTTGAATCTGGATCTTTACTTGAAGTCCTCATAAAATGGCAATAGAAAAATAAACTTATATTTACAACTGATAATATGTTTAAGTGCTGTAACAATGGAGTCAGTGTTCACAACATGACTATCCAGAAATAAAAACAAAAACTTGTAATCTCTCTGCACTTTCAAAATAAGCTTTGAAATTAAATTTAAAATGCAATAATCTTATTTAAAAATAACTTTATATATATTGCTGTAATTGATACATTATTAACTGAGTGCAGTGTGCAACCACTGCATTCCATTACAGTAAACCCCCGCTATTCGCGATCGTCGATTTAATATAAAATGAAACCTGAAAAAATGTGAATTTTAAAGCGCCGTGAATATTTTCCGCCATAAAAAAACATGGGCGTGGCTAAAATTATCTTTGCCGGTCAAAACAGCGCTCGGGTGGGGGAAGAGGGGTGACAAAATCGCGAGCGTGGATGTTTCTTGCTACTCCTTGTTCAGTATGTGTTATGCGCTTGTCATGGAAGGTTTTGTCGTTTGCTTTTAATTTATATGCTTATAAATTGATCTTATTATCATTTTTTTTTTATCTTTGCATTTATTTTTTTTTCCCTTCATGCGCAATATTTTTTCAGTAAAAGGTAAACTGCAGCCATTATCAATTTATAAATTGAAATGCTTACAAATATGATAAATCTACCGTTTTGCAGTGTAAAACAGACTTTTTCGAGTGTGTTAACGGAAGAAAGTGACTTTGTTGTGGACAAGTTCTTTCTAACCCCTATAAAAATATGGCTACGAATAACAAGAGAAATGTGAAAATAGAAAAGAAGGTGATGGCATTAGCGAATAAAATTGAGTTATTAGACAAAATTTCTAATGGTGAAAGTGTCTCCTCAGTGGCAAAACATTATAAAATCGATGAGTCAACGGTACGATCAATCAAAAAATCGGAAGAAAAAATCCGCCGTAGTGTCCGTGAAAACGCGCTAATTGCTTCAAAAATTTGCTCTGTAACTCGTGGTGTTAAATTAGAAAAAATGGAAAAAGCCTTAAATCTCTGGATAGAAGACCGAACTCAAAATAAAATTCCGTTAAGTTCACTCATCATTCGTGAAAAGGCAAAACTCCTTTATCAACACTTTAGCGAAACTGGTGATAGCACTGGCGGGATAAGTTTGTTTTTAGCAAAGGCGCTGGTTTGAAAGATTTGTTTGAAATTTCTAATAAATATTACATTTAATATTAAATTGTTTCTTATTTTCATTTCGATGCTATATGCTTGCATTTCACTATGTACTGTCTATGTACATAGTCATATTATGAAGGTACATATAATACATAAATAGACAAAATTTTAGACTAGGTTTTCTTATATATTTCATACTTTGGAACGGAACCCCTTTATTACTATGGGAGCCATAACTCAGTATTCGCGTTTTCGGTATTCGCGACATTTCTCAGGAACGTAACCCCCGCGAATAGCGGGGGTTTACTGTATTGAATAATATAACAATGAAATTATTAATAGTTCTGTCATTAAAGGTCATTCCAGAGTGAAAATAAACATTTGTACTCAGTCTTCTTTCTCTGGACACTCAAAATAAGATTTTGAAATAAAAACAATTTAAAAACTGACAGCTATGACTGCATTATCTGGTTTTATTTAGTTATATATTAAAATTTGTTTTCATTTTTTTCAAGCTTATAATTAAGTAGCAAACAGGGCTACATGTACCTACACTGTCTATGTACAAAAATATGCCCTAGACCAAGGTTCCCAAATTGTGGGGCATGTACTCCCCATCCTTAGAAGGCACACTTGTTTTTTTGAGGGGGGGGGGCACTTATTGTTTTCACAAAGCACTTTTTTTAATGAAATGTGGACAAACCATCCCACTAATCCAGGTAGGTATGAGGTGTTTTTTCTTTACATCTACAGTCGGGTCTCCATGTCAACACTTCACGCAAAAATAATAAAAATGTGAAATTCCACGAAAATCTGTACTGTTGTCCAAATAGCCCCAGATGTTTTCTACGTATGCCTAAATGCTTACATAACCATTTACAATTAACAGCAAAATGTTTAAACGTGTTTAAAAGCTTTGTTTTACAATAATAACATTTTAGACCCAAGTTTTGAAAATGCAGTACTGTATCAAAATTTTATTACATAGTTAAGAACAAGGCATGCACCAGGATATTCACCACAGGATTCAGTACTCTTCAGTAGTAGGGGTCTTAGAGGCTGGAGAAGAAGCAGGGTTGGCTGACATCAAGACTTCTGGTTCGGGGGTATGAGGAGTTTCAGGCATTGATGTAGAAGTTGTCCTTTTCAGGAACATTGCGATAGGAAGCTGCTGCTTCTTTTGTTTGAACTCATGAACATGGCTGTGTATGGTGTTAAAATATCACTGAGGCTTTCCTTGAACTTCATTTCACAAATCATTTTGTCATCGTATTCATAGAAGAAGTCCGCTGGGTGTTTGGCATCACGCATTGACTGCACTAGGTTTTCCAAGTCGAACTCCTTCTCTTGGCGTGGTTCTCAACCTCGTCCCTCATCTTCAGAGTTGGAAAAAACAAGCTCCTGGAGTTCATCATCCATTAGTGTTGTTGCCTGTCCATCAATTAAATCATTGATGTCCTCTTGAAACCTACACCCCCTATTCTCCTGGCCAACTCCTTTATACAGACTTGTCCTTGATGTCTAGAAGCACGTTTTATTAGGAAGAGACTGTCAGCTATGATGAAGTCCATCGAAAATTAAAGTGTTGAGGTTTTTGTTGCTGTCCATGGCCTCAACAATTCGGTCCATACACCTGTTTGTATAGTTGGCCTTAAAGGTCTTGATCGCCACCTGTTCAAGTGGCTGGATAAGGGAAGTAGTGTTAGGGGGTAGAAAGACCACCTCAACATCTTCATTTGCATAGGCTTGTGCATCACCTGGGCATTGTCCAACATGAGGACTTTAAATGGAAGCTCCTTTTCCTCCAGGTATTCCTTGACTTCGGGGATGAAGCAGTGGTGGAACCAGTTCAGGAAGAGGTTCTTCATCATTCAGACTTTTGCATTCCACATCAGAATACACAGGCAGTATATTCTTGTCCTCTAACAGCTCTTTGGTTCAGCACGTGGAAAATTATACCTGGCTTTGTCATATAGCCTGCTGCATTGATGCAAACTAGCAGCGTAACCTGATCTTGTGCCACCTTGAATCCTGGGGCCTTCTTCTCTTCAACAGCTATATAAGTGCATTGAGGCATCTTCTTCCAGAATAATAGCATTTGATGCAAGAAAGCAAGCTTATGCAGTATCAGCCAAAAAAAAAAAAAAAAAAAAAAACCCACTTCCACTTCACCCCTCTGTTCGTTCAAAATACCTGTCCAGCTGAGACTTAAACTTATTTAGGCTATCAACTTCCACGACAAGGGATGGAAGTCTGTTCCACCAACCAACCACCCGCTGGCTAAAGGCAAATTTCCGCACGTCTATCTTACAACAGTCTTTCCTCAATTTGAATTTATGCTCTCTTAGGTGATTATTCTGAGCGAGAGGAAGAATCCCATCAGCATTGAGCATGCTCAAACCATTCAAGGCTTTATACACCTCTATCAGATCACCTCGCTGGTGCCTAGTCTCCAGACACTGTAATTTGCAAAACTTAAGCACACTCTCATCACTCACACTCACAACAAAATACACTCTCATCAGCATCGAAAACCTGTTCAGGTTTATATCCCTTCTTCTCAATGAGCTTCTTGAGTTGTGCAGGGTAGGCCTTAGCAGCCTCGTGATCAGCTGAAGCAGACTCGCCCATAATCTTTACATTACAGAGTGAATAATGCCTTTTGAATTTCTGGAACCAGCCTTTGCTAGAGATGAAAGTGGTTTCCACAGTGCTGCTGGTACAGGCGGTTTGCTGCTTAAATCTGTTGTAAAGGACTAGGGCCTTAGTGGAAATCATACCAATGTTCACAAGCAAGTTTTCCTTGTGCTGGTCCGATCCAAATGAACAGTGCATTCTCCATTTTTAAGATCACTTTATCGTGTACATGAGCCATGTACTTAGCAGTAATAATAAATATGAGGGTTACCTCAGTATCCAAATAGGAGATCTTTTTTCAATTCCAGGATAATATCAGATAAATTAAAATTTCTTTAAATTAAAAACATTGAATTTAAATAAATAAATAACCTAAAATACCTTGATATGCTGATACTTCTCGTACGTGAATCCTCCAAGCACTGGAACACGCCGACATCAACCAGCCCCAGACATCAGATAACCCATGCACTAAAGAAGACTGAGCACATTTCCTTGCAAACTGGTGGAATTCTTACTTAGCAGTAAGAATTCCACTAGTTTTCACTACCTCTGTGATCTCAGTTTCTTGTTTCCTTATGTATCGTACGGTACTTTCATTGATACCAAACATGCAGCTTTTATCCATCACTGGATGCACTTCGGTGTTCACATAAGCACATGGGTGCTTATGTGAACCCATGGGTGTTCACATAAGCACAGTAATATTTTAAGCACAAGTAGCCTAATGCAAACACTCATAACACACAAAGATCACAAACTGTTTCACTCGGATGATGCTCACTGCGAGACTGAAGACGTACGTTCCCCACCATCACTCATGGTGAATGCAACGAGCAGCAACCAAATGTTTAGTATGATAAATTTTGCTACTGCCAACATGAAAGCACAAATCTGCAAATATAGATCATGCAAATATGGAGACCCAAGTGTATTTGTATTTATTTCTTTGTATTGAAGTATATATTAATTTATAAAAATATGTATATTGATAGCTAAATATTAGGTCAAAGGTCAAATCTGTTTATTTGTAATTTTTGTGGAAATTGGGAGTGGGGACACTAATTCTTATAGGTGTAACATCTGAAATCTGGCAGCCCAAGGATAGATTTCTGATTTTTGGATTTTTCCAGTTTCTGAAAAAATCTAATTTAAACATGAAATTTCAATTCAAGGACACATAAAGGGAGAATGCATGGGCCAATTACTTTTTTTGATAGATGGCAAATTTTTTTACATGGTTAACTTATCTTTTATTCCTTGGTGTGTTGATCACAATTTGGAAATGGGGCATTTGTTGCCATGGGGTTACCAAAGTGATTGTTTTTGTAATATTCCATTTAAAAAAAAAATAAATAATATTAATAACATAAACAAAATAATGTGTGGAATATTTTGAGTAAATTTTTATATTTATAAAAATTTATTTAGAGTAAAAAATATAGCCATAATAAAAATCTAGGGAAAAAGCTTGCAATGAGCCGTCAAGAAAATTTTGTACTGTGTTATTTTTTTATTATTATTTTTTTTATTTCCAGCACAAACACCAACAGTACAGAGAGATATTTTCCCTCACTTTAGAAAGCAATAAAGATTTAACTATTAGATATACAGTATGTCATTAAAAAGGCAAGAACCAGTTTGCCAGCACTACTGGAAGGGTAAGTTCTGCATCAAATTAAAATGGCTGTTTCACAAAAAAAAAAAAAAAAAAAACTGGTTTTTCGACAGCTGAATTTCCAAACATTCTATCTTTATTCAATTCCCTCATAACTTTTGTAACTATAAAATACTGTTGAATAAAACTTTGGTAACCAAAGGATGGCTGCATTTTTCTAATGCCTATTCTGAAATACAGTAAAGTGAGAATCTGGTAAAAAAATATATAAAATATGGGTCTTTTTCCAGGTGTTTAAAGAAAAAGGTTCATCATCTTTTCCTCACTGGGATATGTAACAGTTCGTGTACTTAAAAAACTGAAATATTTCAATTTCATTCTGGAAAATAATACTTTCCTGAATGATTAGTAAACCATTTTTCATTAATTTTATTCTTTATAAAAGTTCTTATGATTTCTTTACTGGTTTTATCAATGTACATTAATAAAATTAGTTATACTATCATGTTCTCATAATAGTCTTAATTCCAGTGTTAATTAGTTCATGTTGTATGCACTTGTTAATTTTTTTTTTTCTACACAATATTAGTGAAATGAGGTTATTTTATTATATGTCTAGACACTGTCTAGCTATTTAAAATTTAATTTCTGGGTGATTCATGGTTTGCCACCTACAGGCAGCTAAAGACATGCTTTAGCCCTTTCAGGAGTAAGTTTCCCTGCATCTGTGCATGCTCCATGGAGTGAGATCCTCTGTAAAAATTAAAAATCTATACATGAATCATGCATGCAAAAACATCATGGTATTATCAAAAAACAATTAAATTGAAATCAGACTATTTTTAATAAAAAGGTACTACTGTTACTTCTACTCAAGAAATAAAAATAAAAAAAAATAAAAAATTTAAATAAAATTCAGTTAATTGATACCAAGAAAATTAACATGAAATAGTATCAACACAGGAAGTAACTAATACAAAATTCCACTAAAATGGTGCCATGACTGCCAAGTAAAGCAGAAAGTTCCTTTATCTTTTGCTTTTTTCTTGTATGGATTCAGTGTTTATATGTGGGGTTGAGCTTGCACAGTCTTTATGATTTGTTTCAGGCTGCATCGTCAACAATTTGGAAATTCTGAGTTGGTTGCTTCCTGTAGTGACTATTACTTCCTGCAGACACTATTTCACTTTAATTTTCTAGTCATAAATGAATTTATTTTATTATTTTTTTAATTTTCACTGCTTGAGCATTTAATAATCTTGTGATAATAGTACCTATATATTTTTGTATAGTGCCCAGAGCCATGCTGCGAGGGTGAGGCAAACGAGGCTCTTGCCTCATGTTAAAAGAGGCACCAAAAGAAAGATTACATGATTTTATGTTTTGATTATTCCAATCCGTTTACATCTTGCTTTTGCAAGACAAAAATCTTTGGCGCACCACTGTACAGATACCAATCTGCAATGCCTGAGCTGTATGGGGCACCATGATTTGTTGCCCCACCAGTTGTCATTTTTATAATGTCAATTTTAATTTTTTTATTAAAACGGGTACCAGAAATGTATTTTAAATAACTCATTTTTTTAAAATATTGTAGGGGAGGGTACAATTTTTCATTCTTGCTTCAGGTACTAAAATGGATCGGCACAGCCTTGAATTAGTGCCTATGGTTTTGCACTCTTCCCCTCTCCCTTTATTTCATTAAGTGTGTAATTTTCTATCATTTAGTTGATTAATGGCCATACAATGGTATTGTTTCAGTTATTCATTTTGTTATTTCCCTTCATTTTAGTACAAGTTATATTTTACTTGCACAATTCCATTTTGTAATTTTATTTTTTTGTTTGACAGTAGAGGGCTTTGACCATATTTTCTCTTTTTTTTTTTTTTTTCCCCTCTTGTTTTGTCTGTCATCGATCGTAAAGGGATATCAGTTGAGTGCTTGGCTGGCTATCAGTAGTTTGCTACAGAAATATGACCTTTACACCCACAAGCATAAATGCTACCCTAATGAAGTCATGCTTATGGTTCCTTTATATATATATATATATTATTTTTTTTTTTGTATGAATTATCTTCATTTAACTGTGATGTGGGCTTGCACGGTCTTCTTGCTTTGTTTTGCACTTTAATAGCACCATTTTGGTGGAATTCTGTGTGGTGAGTGTAGGTACCAGTGACATACATATAATGAACCCGAACAAGGCGCTGGGGTCCCACCAAACAAATGGAGGCCTCTAAATGCCCCTGAAATTCTTATATCAAAAACTAATAAAATTAATGTTATAGGTTCTAACATCAAATTTTGCATTGGAGTCACAAAAGTTTGCTATGCCATAGGTAATATTTCATTTTGTATTCATTTATTTTATTTTTATTTCCTGAGCATAGGTAACAGCAGTACCCTGTAAGCAAGTTTTGCTTACAAGGTACATCAGCAATATGAATTTTTTTAACACCGAATCATTCATGTTAAAAAAGTGTTTAATTTAAATTTAATCATATTGTACATGAATGTTTTAAGTTTTTTTTCATTTTTAACTTGGTTCCCCAGCATTACAGGGAAATTATTATTGAAAAACAAACCAGAATTTAATTCATAAAAAATGTAAAAAATAAACCCACTGTTTACTATTTTTTTATCACTCAATTTGATTTCATCAGTTTCTGGATCTCAATTTTACAAAATTTCTGAAGCTAGCATCTTGCCACTGTTTAAAACTATGTCTGCTAATAGCTATAAATACAGATAAAAAAAATGGCAGTAAATACTTGAAAAATTTCAAGAGTTCATATAAAAACAGACATTTGAATCATTAGCATTAGTAGAGACATATGATGCAAGAAAACAAGCTTATTTAGA
Source organism: Mastigoproctus giganteus (assembly GCF_048544385.1). Classification (NCBI taxonomy): domain Eukaryota; kingdom Metazoa; phylum Arthropoda; class Arachnida; order Uropygi; family Thelyphonidae; genus Mastigoproctus; species Mastigoproctus giganteus. The sequence goes on from NC_143577.1 coordinate 156,129,578, forward strand.
ATCAGCCAAAAAAAAAAAACCCTTCCCATTTCCCCCAACCATTCACTCCAAATGCTTGTCTAGTTCCGCCTGAACTTATTTAAGTTTTCGACCTCCACTACAACAGATGGAAGTTTGTTCCAACTATTAACCACCTGCTGGCTAAAGTCAAATTTCTGCACGTCTATTCTATAATTGCCTTTCCTCAATTTGAATGTATGTCCCCTCAGGTGAGTAATGTGAGCATGAGGAAGAATCCCGTCAGGATTGAGCTTGATCAAACCATTGGAAGTTGGAAGTGTTCCAACAATTAACCACCTGCTGGCTAAAGTCAAATTTCTGCAAATCTATTCTACAATTGCCTTTCCTCAATTTGAATGGATGTCCCCTCAGGTGAGTAATGTGAGCAAGAGGAAGAATCCTGTCAAGATTGAGCTTGATCAAACCCTTCAAGGCCTTATACACCTCAATTAGATCATCTCGCAGGTGCCTAGTCTCCAGATGCTGTAATTTGCAGAATTTAAGTCTTTCTTGGTAGGAGCAACCCTATATTCCACTCATCAATCTCATTGCCCTGCTCTGCATCCAGACCTGTATGCAGTATTTAGATGTGGCCTGACTATTGTCTTATTCAAGGGGACAAACGCCTTAAAAAAAAAGTAAAGTGCAGCCATTATCAACCCACTGCAGGGTGGAAGCTTCCTCAACAATTCATGCTGAGGGAAAATGGACCATAATCTGCCACGCTGGTCCAGTGCGTGTTGGCAGATCGACCGTATTCAGCAGTCAGGGGCTTGAACCCCGGTCTACTCAAGGAGCGTGTGCTACTGCACTCCCGCTCCTGCCCACTCGGCTACGGACACCTTATCCCTGCTAATCACTGATCCCCATGAGCTACACTTGCAGCCTGTCTGCACTACTCAAAAAACTTCATATCTGATTGCACAATTACCAACAGGTCCTTTTCATTCTCTACTACTATGAGTGTAGCACCACACAGTTGGTATGTTATTCTAGGGTTACTGCTACCCATATGCAGTACTTTACATTTGTCAATGTTAAACTTCAGTTGCCACCTCTCAGTCAATCTGCTCAACTTTTCTATAACCTGTTGCAGAAGTGTACTGCCATTAACAATCTTGCTAACCTTCATATCATCATCATTGATAAATACAGAAAACAACACTGAGCCCAACAGCGGACCCAAGGGGACTCCACTAGTAACCATTAGTCCATGAAGAGCAGTGTCCATTGATTACCACTCTGTCTTCTCCCACTCAACCATCCCTTTATCCATTGCAGCAACTTGCCATACTGCTTCATGTGCAACAGTATCAAAAGCTTTCCTAAAATTCAAGCATATAATATCAAAATTATTTTTTGCATTCAGTTCCTTTGTGACCACATCATAGTTTCCAATCGAATTTGTCAGACAAGACTCACCCTTAACAAATCCATGCTGTGTCTGAACTGCAGTGCTTTAACTAGTGACTACATTATTTTTCCTGGAACAGAATTTAAAATAACAGGTCTGTAATTACTCGTGTCACCTTTTGATCTACCTTTGTGAATTGGGGACACATTTGCACAATTTCAGTCCATAGGGACATACCCTCAGTCCAAGAAAGCTTTCACAATTATGGTTAAGGGTTTGCTTACTTCTTTTAATATAACTGGATAGATCCCACCTACCTCAGGTGCCTTTTTTATATTCAATTTCAACAATTTCTCCTCCACTTTGCTCTCAGTTATTACAAAATCATTTAGCATCCTGCTAGAGTTTGATAAGCTTCTGGCCTCCACTTCCCTTCAGCCTTCCTCATATGTAAATGTAGATGCTAGAAAAATACTCATTCAGTTTATCAGCAACAACAGAAGGTTCATCAACAATCAAACCATTGATACCAAGTGGACCAGTCTGATTCATCTCTTTCCATCTAGAGTTTACATAAGTAAAGAATTTTGTTTTTCTTTGCATCCTTTGCGCAGACTATCTTATATCTACCATAGACATCTGTTTCTCCTGATAATTTATATGCATCCCATGTATTTTTCTCCTCTGCCATGAGTCTCATTAGTTCATCTGCCATCCATTTAGTCCTAAACCTTGAACTGTATTTCTTAGTTAGGACAAAAAGCCTAGTAGCTTCCAAGATTACTTCCTTGAATGTTTCCCATTTAGAATTTGCTGTTAGTAATATCATCAGTTGATCCCATTGTATAGAAATTAAAAACTGTTTGAGGCCACTGTAGTTACCTTTATGTAAGCAAAAACCCTTTACCCCTGATGTTAGTTGTATCTTTAAGTAAATCCCACATCTGCAGTGTTGCAGATGTGGGATTTACTTAAATGTGATTATGCTGTTGGTTATCCATGCAGCATAATCACATGAAGATGAGATTCTTAATGCATGAAGAATCACTGCTGATAATCAGCTCAAGAGTATTACTCCCTCTAATTGCCCCTTGAACATGCTGCTGTAGCAAACAATCTTCCAATAAATCCACAAAAGACTTCGGAATGACCAACAAGTTCCAGTCAATATTTGGGAAATTAAAATACCCCATTATAAGACAATCTGATTTATTGGCCCACTATTTCTCTGTATGGTTGTTCATTGTACTCATCTATGTCATTATCAGAGGCAGATTTAATGGTGGGCGCACGCCCTGGGCCCCGACTTCTGAAGGGCCCACGCAAAACCCCAACAAATTAGTTGAACTAATATGTTCAAAACATTGTGATTATTATTATGCTATTATTAATTATATTATACATATATTATATTCAAATTTTATTGGAAATAAAACATTAATAGTACATAATATTTTTTATTTATTTAAAAAAATGGTTAACATGTATTTTTATTTTCCCTGTCTCTCTCTTGTTTTTTAAGGGGCCCAATATTTTCTTCTGTGCCCTGGGCCTCAACCAATCTTAATCCGCTACTGGTCATTAGGCCTATAACGCTCCTACTGTTAATTTTGCTTTCCCAGTGCTTATTAACACTAAACTGACTCAACATTGCAGTATCCACCCATGTGAGCTGGATGCACTGCCTTAGATTTTATGTTTCTTAACTAACAGCATTACCCCTCCTCCCTTTCTATCCACATTGTACTCTCCTTCTCTTTGTGACACCATGTCTGTTATATCCCAACAATATCCACCTTCGATGTCTTCACCAGCACCTCAAATTCATTTACTATACTCCTAGCATTGGTGTGCATGCCAGTATACATGAACATATTCTTACTTATCCTAACACAGCCCATGTATTTACTTGTTCCATGATGACTCCCGGCAGTCCTGGAAATCCCCAGCACCTTGCATTCCAGTAGAAGCAGTGCAAGAATCACTTTCACTGATGCCTGCAGCTAGCATTAGTAGAGGCATATGATGCAAGAAAGCAAGCTTATGCAGCATCAGCCAAAAAAAAAAAAAAAAAAAAAAACTGTTAATCTGTGATCTGTTAATCTATTAGTCTGTGAATCCCCCCCCTCAAGCTAGCAGTTTTCCGACCCACCAAACACTGCCTCATTATTTGAAACACTTAAAAAACATAGATCCATGTTTGTCGTCTACTCCCAATCTGTCCTCTACACTTCTGAAAGTGTTAGTTATAAACACTGTATGGAACTTGAATAAATTGAAAAATTTAAATTCCAATGTGGTTATAATTTTGGATGCCTGTAGGTGGCAAACCATATATCTCCAAGAGATGAAATTTGGAACAAAGATGGGGGACTTTCAAAAAAAAGTGACAGAGTGCAGTTGGTTATCCATACAGCATAATTTATTTGATCAAGTTACAATATGGTATGGTCAACTATTTTTCAAAGCCCTGGTTTTTGTTGTTTCTGATCACAGCCAGAAACTGAATACTGCCCCAATAAACTTATGAAGTTACCAGCTACTTGCAAAACACCAGAAAATTATGTGGTCCAAAACAATTGTTTTACTAGTTGAATAATGTGTGGAGCTGTCCTATATAAAAAGGGTTGTGATGAGGTTCTTCGTAGTGAGTTCTGGTCATGCTAAGTGGTTGCCAAGTTTCTTCGTTGCAGTAGGGTTCTGCGCCTTGTGAACAAGTAAGTCTTGGGCAAACTTTGTGAATAGTTTGTAGTTCTGTTTGTCATCAAGTAGGCAGTGTTCCTGGAATTGTACTGGAGCTGAGTGATGAGAAGGGCTCTGAGATCATACAGATGGCAGTCTAACATCAAGTGGTCCCAGGTTTCTTGGGAGCAACATGCACATAGGGGGTTGTTTTCGATGCCTAGCATGGTGAGGATTTGCTGCGGATGGCACCACGTACAGTTAGAAGATAGGTAGTTTGTAGTCCTGGGGAAATACTCTGTCGATGCCCGGTATAAATTTGAGTTATTTCTCCTTTGGTGGAGGTTGTCCACCTTTCCTGCCAAATTTGTTGTAGGTAGGGCAGAAGTCTTCTTTTCTCACTGGGTCTGTTGCTTAGTGGATCTGTTGTATGGTCGATATAGGTAGCGGGTTTGTCCCTACTGAGTTGGTAGAGCATTCCAACACATGTGACCTCCAGGTCAAGGGGTAGCACCCCTGCCAGTACCTGCAGTGCATGCTAACCGTGTTACATGCCCTGGTCATGTTAAGTTGTCATAATTACTGGTCTGGCATTAGTGAACATGTTCACTAATGTCATTTTGCAGGGCATCATTGTCCAAAGCAACAGCAGTTTTATCAACAGTAGCCATCATGATTGGGTGGTATTCTCTACTGCAAGCTACAGATAATTTCCTTGTTTTGTGCAAGTCATTTTGGGAAGTTTCTTTTTAAACAGCAGTAATCTTGAAGCACAGCCATGGCGTTACTATTTTGGTAAAAAAGTTGACCAACATGCTATGATCCTTCATTTGCAGTACTGTAATGTTGACTTCTTACTACTATAGTTACATCTGCTTTTATTCCATCTATGATGTGTGCATCACTAGTCATGTCATGAGATAAATTTTGCATATTGATAGCATGCAGTGCTATGTGTGCACCTGGGTGTCACTTTTTAGAGCCACTCTTTGCATTATTTTTTGTTTCCACACAATCTGGACACTATTTGTTCCAAATTTCATCTTGGGGTTATTCATATTTGCCACCTACAAGTAACCAAAGCGATGCACTTTAATTATAACTACCTTGGAATTAGGTATACAAATATCACACAACGTACATTGGAATCTCTTAGCAAAATTTTAAACTAATTAATGATTGCAATGATTATATACTTAACCTCTTAAAGAATGCACATTAAAATAATTTTAAATCTATTAATGTTATATTTTTTTCATAAAACACAAACAGAACAAAATTTGCATCAGTGTGAATTAGTATATTACTTCTCATATATAATATAAGCTACTTTTGAATTTATTTCCCAAAAAAAAATTAAATAACCTGTTAAATTGAATATTGTACACATGTATGCAGGCATCCTGGAAAGAGTGAGAATACAAGGTAATAAAAACACTTTATTGTCATTAATAATGGGACCACATAATTTGATCAAATAAAAAGAAACAATTCATCTAGTCATTAATACCAGTTTATTTGTTTGTTTCCTAAGTATCTCTTGTTTATGAATATATTCTTCCTATTTAAGAAATGTATGTTGAAAATAAAATAGAATTACTTGTAGGTCAAAAGACTTCAAGATAATGCAAACAATAAATATTCAATGGGTTCTAAAGAGATCATCTTTAAATTTCACATCTTATTTGTAAAGTAATGTTATTTATATGAGATTCTACTATGCCTGACATGTAGCTTCACACACTGTGTTAGAATGCTATTTGTTATATTTTAATATCTGAAAATTTGTAAATAGAATTAAATATTCTTGCTGTTTATATATTTACATACTTAATTTTTGTATGTACATTGGACACAGTTTTCAGAGGGTGTAAATAACTTGCTGTATAATAAAAAAATAAGTTTTGAATTTTATTTCTTTCTGATTAATGACACAGAAATCTGCTTATAGTGAAAGAAAGTCAGTAAATGACCTGGAATTTTCTTTTGCTCTTCACAAAAGAATCTTTTTTTCATAGCATTAAAAAATGTTCTTTCCTGAAAGTACAGCTGTTTTTTTACGTAATGATGTTTATTTAAAGTGGTAATGTAACTTATATTGAGTATTACTATACACACTTGAAATGGTGGATGTTACCATTTCAAGGTAATACCAGAAATATTACCAGAGTTATAAAAATTCTAAAGTTTGCTCACAATGAAAAAAAAAAAAAAAAATCTATTTTATTCCATGATAAATATTTATACTGTTAATAATCACTTACTGTACTTGTTCCACCATACCTGCTATGAACTAAAGCATTTTTAGATATCTTTTGTAAATATTTTTACTTCTTCAATCATGTTTTATTGAATCAACTCTGAGTCATTTTCATGTCTTGTTTTAATTTTGGGAATGGCTATAAGGTGGATGTGGCATAAAAAAATTTTTTTGCAAATGGAAAATTGTCAGACAGTGAGTTAGTAATAGCATTCACCACATTGTGCAAGGAAACTACAAGGCTTTTACTACAGTGGCAAAAAAAAAAGTAGATAAGAAAATACAAATTATGTGATTTTCTTATCCCATAAGAAGCTATTGATTTGACCTTTGAATTTATTCAAACTATAAGCCTCAACTACCTGAGAAAGCAAATTGTACCAACAATTAATGACTCTTTGATTAAAATTAAACTTCCTACAATCTAATATAAACCTCTTCTCCTGTAATTTGAATTTATGGCCCCTAGTTCTGGAATTCTTTATAACAGTGAAAATCACATAGAAGCCTATGCTAGATACAAGCTAGTTTGTAATCAAGTTACAAAGGAGGTTAGGCAAGTGAAGGCAGATTATGAAAAACCTTTGGCAAAGAATAACAGCAAAGACTTCTTTACTTATATAAACTCTAAAAGGAAGGGGATGAATCAGATGTCCACTTGATATCAATGGTTTGACTGTAGATGATCATTCTCAGATAGCTGCCGAACTAAATGAGTATTTTGCATCTATATTCACACATGAGGAGTTATTCAAGGAGGAGAGGCCCAAATGTTTATCAAACTCTAACAGGGACTTAAATGATTTTGTAATAACTGAGAGCAAAGTGGAGGAGAAATTGTTGAAGTTAAACATAAGAAAAGCACCTGGGGTAGATGGGATCTATCCAGTTATATTAAAGGAGGTGGCAAAGGAAGTAAGCAAACCCTTAGTGCATCATACAGGAATTATGAGATCATCCTTGGACTCGGGGGAAGTCCCCATGGACTGGAGATGTGCAATGTATCTCCAATTCACAAAGGGTGACAAGTAATTACAGACCTGTTAGTTTGACTTCTGTTCCAGGGAAAATAATGGAGTCACTGGTTTTTAGGAGCATTAGCAACTAAGGCCATATTGCTCCGGGATATGCGGTGGTCATTCTCTGACCGTCTTGTTTTAATTTTGGGAATGGCTATAAGGTGGATGTGGCATAAAAGAATTTTTTTGCAAATGGAAAATTGTCAGACAGTGAGTTAGTAATAGCATTCACCACATCCTCCGTATTTGGTGGTGACTGGAGTCACTGGTTAAAGAAGCATTGCAGCAGTATTAATTCAGACACAGGATGGATTTGTCAAGGGTAAGTCTTGTCTTACCAATTTTATTGGATACTTTGATGTGGTCACAAAGGAACTGGATGCAAAAAATAATTTTGATATCATATACTTGGATTTCAGGAAAGCTTTTGATACTGTTGCACACAGAAGATTACTGTACAAATTGGAGCAATATGGCATTAAGGGCAAGTTGCTACAATGGATAAAAGGATGATTGAGCAGGAGAAGACAGACAGTCTTCTCCTGCACAATCCTGTACAGATGATCCTCCACTAATAACATTAGAAGTGGACTAATGTTATTAGTGGAGTCTCCCAGGGGTTTGGTGTTGGCCCATTGTTGTTTTTGGTATTTAGCAATGATATTGAGAAGGTATATCAGGGTTAATGTCTAAGTTTGCAGATGATACAAAGGTTGGCAGGGTTTGTTAATGACAGTGATAGTACGCTACTGCAACAGGATCTGGAAGATTTGGGTAGATGGGCTGAGAAGTGGTAATTGAAGTTTAACATTGACAAATTCAAAGTACTGCATATGGCTAGCAGTAACCCCAGAGAAATGTACCAAATGGGTGGTGTTACACTCAGGGCAGTGGATAATGAAAGAGACCTGGGGGGTAATTGTGCAGACAGGCTGCAAGAGTAGCTCATGGAGTCTTGTCAATGATATATAGGAATTTTGCTAGCAGGGATAGGGTGATTGTCCACTTGTATAAGGCAATGGTCAGACCATACCTTGAGTACTGTATACAGGTTTGGAGGCCTCATTTTAGGAAAGATGTAGGGCTGCTGGAAGGAGTACAGAAAAGGGCAACGAGATTGGTGAATGGAACAGAGAGTTGGTGTTACCAAGAAAGGCTTAAGTTCTGCAAATTACAGCTTCTGGAAACTAGGCACCTGCAAGGTGATCTAATTTAGGTGTATAAGGCGTTGAATGGTTTGAGCAAGCTCAATGCTAATGGGATTCTACCTCTTGCTCAGATTACTCACCTGAGGGGACAAATTCAGATTGAGGAAATAGATGTGCTTTAGCCAGCATGTGGTTGATAGTTGGAACAAACTTCCATCTGTTGTAGTTGGAGGTCAACATCTTAAATAAATTCAAGGCAGAACTAGATAAGCATTTGGAGTGAATGGATGGGTGAAATGGGGGGGAGGATTTCTTCTTTTTTGGCTGTTGCTATATAAGCTTGCTTTTTTGCTCTAATAATGCTAAGAGCCTACTCAATCCATTCAATGCCTTAAACACCTCAATCAGATAATCAGATCTCCTTGAAGTTGCCTAGTGTCCTGATGCTATAATTTGCAGAACTAAGCTTTTCTTGGCAAGAGCACCCTTTTGTTCTTCTTGCAAATCTCATTATCCTTCTCTACACCCATTCCAACAGACCTTTCCTAAAATGAGGCCTACAGAACTGTATACATACTCAAGATGCAGCCCATTGACCTAATTTTTCTAAATCTTCTTTCCTTGATCGCTGCATCATAGTAACCTATCATATTGGTTAGACCACACTGACCCTTAACAAATCCATGCTATGACTGCAGTATAATTACATTTCTGTACAGATGATCCTGCAATGCTTCTTTAACCAGTGACTCCATTATTTTCCCTGGAACAGATGTAATGCTGAAAGGTGTCAGTGATTACTTATGTCACCTTTTGATCTTTGTTTATAAATTTGGTGATACATTCACACATATTCAGTCCATAGGGACCATATTGGATAGATTCCATCCACCCCAAGTGCTCTTTTTTTTATACAGTAAGACCCCCGTATCCACAGGGGATACGTTCCAAGACCTACAATGGATGGCTGACACTGCAGATACAAGCGAACACCTGCTGACCCCATATGTAACGTAATTTTCTTGTACACACATACATATAATAAAGTTTAATTGATAAAGAAACACTCAGTAAGACATTACCAACATTAAATACGGTAATAAAAAATATATATATAGCAGACTCTCGCTTTACCAGGACACTTCAAGACTCCAAATTAAAAAAAAAAAAAAAAAAAAAAATCAACCAGAAATCATAAAATTCAAGTAATAACTAGAATTAGGTATAAACAGATATTTTGCAAGTCATAAAGAAGCGTCAAGAACCGGTGTTATAAGTCTTCAACACCTACTGCTCAAAACAAAAAAAAAAAAAAAAAAAAAAAAGAGAGAGACCAAATGTTTAGTTTGATTTAGTGCATTGTGTCTATTGTTGTGTTCTGTCGCACTGAAAAAGGAAAAATTTTGTTTCGTTATTTATGTCAGGGATGTCGGAATTTTTTTTTTTTTTTTTTATTGTAACTTTTTTTTTTGTTTAGAAATCTTGAAAATGATAGGCAAACGCAACAGTTGTGCTTTCAAATCATTCAAAAGTTTGCAAATGGTGCATCCGTTAAATCTTTAGAGAACCATTATAATGTTGGTGACCAAACCATACGCGACATTGTAAAAAATAAAGGGAAGCTATTCAATTTAAAATCAACATTGTATTAAATTCCCTTTAAATCGTATTCGATTTAAAGGGAAGCATCGTATTGAACACCCGAGTAGTACATGTTAAGTGTGTTTTTTTTCCCCATGGTTAACCGTGGGTAACTAAATCAGCGGATATGGGGGCACAACTGTATTAAGCTTCAACAATTTCTTTCTTTTCCACTTTCCTTTCAGTTATCACATTGTTATTTGCTTCCTGCTGGGGTTTGATAAGCTTCTGACATCTCACGTAAAGAATTTCTCGTGTGTAAATGTAAAATATCTATTCAATTTGTCAGCAACCTGAGCAGGGTCATCAACAGTTAACCCATTGACATCAGGTGGCCCAATGCAGTTCAACCCTTCCTTCTCCCATTAATATATACACAGAAGTCTGCTGCTTTCCTTGACATTCTTTGCCAGAGACTTCTCATAATCTGCCTTAGCTTGCCTAACCTTCCTGTACGACTTGATTACAGAGTAATTTATATCTACCATAGGCGTCTGTATCACCTGATAATTTATATGGATCCCATGCATTTTTCTTCTCTTCCCCTTGTCTCAATAGTTCATCTGTCGTCCATTTAGGTTTAAGCTTTGAACAGTATTTCTTTGTTGGAATGAAAAACCTGGTAGCTACTTTGATTACTTCCCCAAATGCTTCCCATTTATAATTTGCTGTTGGTAACATCGTCAGTATGTCCCACTGCATGGAATTTAAAAATTGCCTGAGACCATAGTATTCTGCAGTCACCCTTCCTCTTTACACTTGACAGTAGTCATGTCTATAATTAATTTCCACATTAGTACACTGTGATTGCTGCCACTCAGTGGGTGTTTTACCTGCAGATTCTTAATGCATGAAGAATTACCAGATCAAGAGTACTGCTTCCTCTTGTTGCCTCTCTAACAAGCTGCTGTATAAAACAGCCATCCAAGAAATCTACAGAAGTCTTACTAGTGTGTGAGTGAATGAGTGACAAAGCCAAAAATTCCAATCAACATCTGAAAAGTTAAAATCCCCCATTATATGATATTCTCATTTACTGGCCCACTATTTCTCTGTATTGCTGTTTGGTATACTGTTTACAATCATTAGGCCAATTACACACTCCTACTCTCAAGTTTGTTTTTCCTAGTCATATCACACCAGACTGACTCAACATTGCACTGGCCACCCACATTGACTGGATGTACTCACTGCCTTAAATTTAATATGCTTCTTAAGCAATAGCTTGAATCAATTCAAGCTATCCAGATAAGTTTTTTTTTTTTTTATTTTAGTTGATGCTGTATAAGCTTGCTTTCTTGCATCATTTGCCACTACTAATACTACATAGCTTGGAGTGTGTTAGATACAATTTCTATATGTACAAATAGTAATCTGCAGTTGGGAACATTGTGATTTGTACAGAGTTGGAAAAAGCTCAGAGGAAAATTAACACAAAAGAGCAAAAGAAAATGGCTAGTATCTTGTAGAGACTGCTTATCAAGGTATTAGATATTAAGATTATTTCTAGTTCTTATATAGAAATATGGGTGTCACTGAAGATAGGCGTAGTACTAGAGGAGTACTCTTTTGTGCAAAATTAAAGATAGAATTGGATTTTGGAAGAAATAAAGTTGATGTACCATCCTTTTTCCCACTGGAAAATTACTAGGAGATCAGTTTTTAAGGAATGGAGAAAAAGAGCATGTGATAGAATTACCTTCAAGTAATTCAACATTATTTTAAGAAGTTAAAATATAAAGAAAGAACCTTTCACTACCACAAAGGAAAATCAAAATCCTCCTTCCCCCCACTTGCAAGTCTACATTAGTGAGTGGGGAGAAGAGAGAGAGGGGGCCAGGTTTCCAATTGCGAAGTTCTGCGGATAGACTACCCAAATGGCAGTTTACCAAGGCCCTCATGCTAAATTTTACTAAATACCTGGAAAATGTTTAATGTAACACTTGGATTCTCTACACATTTATACAGAACTGTCCACATGAGGAGAGATTGGGAACATGTGAATTTCAGAGTTTGGAAACAAAGGTATTTTACAGAGGGATCTAATTGACTTGAAGTGTATAAGACATTAAGTCATACAATAGCAGCCAACTCTCAAAATTTACAGGAAGAGGAGTGCAATCCATTTTTTTTTTTTTTTTTTTACTCAATTTGATCCCTTCCCCATCTTACCATTGTAATACAGTTGGTTACAAAGAGTTTAACTGTCTTTTTGCAAAAAAAATAGAAAAAAACTATGATAAAATTAGAATTTAAGAAATTCTGCAAATTTTTGCGTATTTTCATTAAAGAATTTGTCAAAACAGAAAATTACAAAACAAAAACGTGGGATAATAGCCTTGTTCCCTGTTTGGTGCAAAGCTAATTAACAATGTTGTTCAGCAAGGAGCCAAAGAAATTTCAGAAATGTAACTACTTTTTCAGAAACCAACAGAAAAATTCAGATGATGTATATGTAAGGTTTTCCAAGTATTTGTAAAATTTGAAAACAGTAACAAATTTACTTTAGATTTACCTATAGATGTGAATTTTCAATTTCACATTTATATACAGTGGTGAGAAATGCAATGTAATCAGAAATGTGCAAACAAATAAGCAAACAAGGATACATGTAATGCATAGAAAGAAATGAAATAATAGATGTATTTCATAGTGACAATGGTGACATGCATGCTAAATGTTTATTTGCATCTTTTTGTCCCAGAGCACTGTTTCTTTCAGATTCAGTGGAAAAATGTAGCAGTCAGATTGAAAAAGTTGTTGGCAATTAGTGCCTGTTTATGCTGATTTGAATGTGTAAAGAAATGATATTAAACTGTTCAACAAAAATTGCTTCATTTGATCTTTTATGCCCCATAGCATATTCTAACAATAACTAGCTTGCAGTTAATGAATTCAAAAGAATGGGTAAGAGCAACAGGATAACTAGATAGAAAAGATTTGCATCCCTTCTGAGGAATTGACTAGATGCAAGCAAATTTCCATGCAAAAATAAAAACAACAGTAGAATTAGAGAGCATAAAAAGTTAACACAAAACTTGAAGTCATTCTAGAGCCTCAATGTTAACAATGACTAGAGAAATGCCATCAAGACCTAGAATCTTAGTGCAAGATTTTTCAGCAGTTTTTTTCATCTCTTTTAGTCAAAATAAAAAGTGTTTTCAGTATGTAAGGAGTTTACATATGCAAAGGAAAAAATGAAAGAGTACTGAAAACAACCCTTTTACCACTATGGAAAATTTTTTAAACAAACAAAAAAAAAAAAAAAAAAAATCATACAATTGGTCATGCACTAGTCCATCTTGGAAATCATTTTTGATAGAAAATAATGTAATAGATTAAGTTATGTTCTGGCTCAGACTATCAAACTCACCCCTTCCCCAAAATAGATGTACTTTTTTGGGTTTGTGAACAGCACAAGCTTCATAGTATAGCATAATTACATAGAACACTAACTTTAACTAGTAACAAACTGTTTATCATTCACTGACATTCTGCTGTGCTGTTCTCAATTTTTGCTATTTGCAACTTCTAAATGTGATTTCACAGTTTAGAAAATAATATCAAGTATTTTTTGTTACAGAAATTTGCTTCTTAATTTCCGTAACAATTTTAAACAATTTAATAATGTGTAATTAATATCCCATGTGTAATTAATATTTCACTAATATATTTTTATTCAATCTCTAGTTGAGGCAAGGTAAGAGAGACATTATATGTTTACAACAATGGACTCAGATAAGTCTGCTGTTTATAAAAATTTACTCTGCAAAAGAGAATCTAATCTTCAGTAGTTTACTAGCTTTATGTAATAGCACCCATTGCCTTCACCTTCAGTGATGACGATTGGGAACTAAACTAAATCAATTTAAAATTCAACATTTAAAATATTTCTTTGGGTAAATTTTTATTTAAAATTAAAAGCATTTTTAAGTCAATAATACTCTTAAGCAATTAATTATCAAGTGGACTGAAGGCAAGTATTATAAATGAAATAGGTTTTTACACTCCAATTCTTAAATTTAGTATTAGTATTAGCAAATGATATAAAAGGAGCAAACTTATATAGCATCAACCAAAAAAAAAAAAGAAAAAAAAAATTCCCATATCATCTATCCTACTGCTCCAATAATTTGTGTAGTTCTCCCTTAAATTTATTCCAGATACCCACTTCCATTCCATAACATTAGATAGATTTGTTCCAACAATCAACACTACCCACTGGCTGGAAGCAAATTTATGCCTATCTGTCCTCTCTCAATTTAAGTTTATACTTCCTCATATGTGTTGTCTGAACAAGTGAAAGGGAACAAGTGAATCAACATTTAGCTTACTCAATTCATTCATAGCCTTAAACACCTCAATCAGCTCTTGCTGGTTCATCCCACAGCAGCAGTTCTGCTTACCAAATGTGGCCAACCAGGCACTCATGCACAATTCAGACAAACCTGATTTGAATATAACCAGGGGTCTCACTCAAGATTTCAACAAAATTCATCCCCAATTAAAATATAAATTTTATAAAACTTATTCTTTAAACAAAGGCTCTGTATAATCCTAAATTTTAATAAGGGACTTGCAAACGGTCAACTGAGTGCCCCCTCCCCAACACACACAAATATGACTAACAATGACTAAATGTGTTTGAGATCCAGTGATGCCTACTTTTACCTTCGTGATGCTGTTAAGTACATATAATTGTGTTGTGTAGGCTGAAGAAAACTTGCATGCAGTAATCTAACAAACCATCTTTTAAGTGAACAAAAGGTGATATTGTTATACACTATACACTGACATTAGGGATATTAATAGTAAAGAGATCGAGGACTTAACAAGTACAGAGCAATATTGGCAAAAAAGTCAAGTTAGGATTGAATTTCAGAGTGTCTGCAATTCTGCCCGAACACAATAGGAGGGAGTATACGTTTGGAGCTGGAGAGAATGTGAAGGCTCATGAGGTAGAATTTTTCTTAACATGGTCTGTGCTTGTTAACAGGTGAGATTGTTTTTATAGGGATACACTTGAATAGATGGGGTGTAAGAATATTTGGTGATACTATAACGGCAGTAATAGGTGAGTCAGCAAAACTGCTAGATTGGAGGATACACAGACTAGTTTAACTAGAGCTGCAGGCAGAGGTGAAAGTGATTCTTGCGTTGCTACTATTGGTACATGAGCAGGCTGGAAAGCAAAGTGTCTGGGATTTCAGCCCCTGTTGTGGGTCATCATGGAGCAAATGAATACAGAGCCTTTGTTAGAGTAGCTAAGAGTAAGGACATGTATATGTACGCTAATGCTAGAGCCATTGTAAATAAATTTGATGAATTTGGAATACTGATTAAGTTGTTGAATGCAGACATTGCAGGAATAGTGGAGAAGTACTGTCACTCAGATATAAGTGATGCTGAATTTGATGATGGGAATCTATCTATGTATACAGGAAGGACAGGAGAGGTGGAGGAGTTATGCTCTAATTAAGAAGAATATTAAATGCACCAGTTAACTTAGGTGATGAGTGCAATGTTGAGTCGGTCTGGTGAATATAAGCACTGGGAAAAGAAAATTGGGAGTAGGAGTGCATTATAGGCCTAATGCAGCAATTTTCAACTGGTGTGCCAAGAAGGGTCTGCAGATGTTGCTGCTGGAGTTTGAGGGAATGTCGAAAAGAAGGAAGAAAAAAAATTGAGGAACAAAAAAAAATCATTGAGGTAAATTTTAGAAGTATCGTATATTTTTCATAAAAGGCCGATAAGAATGAAAACAAAAACAGTTTAATAATAATAATAATAATAAAAAAAAATTATTAGAGTAAAATTCCAAGAACTTCCGTCCCTATTGTTCCAGATCCCAAAATAACTCTGCAATGTACTTTTACCACCCCACCTTTCGCCCTTGTCAAGCCACCAGTGTCAGTCTTCAGTCAGCTGTTGTTCGGATCAGGTTCAAATTTGCGCTAATGCATTTTTGTTTGTTATTTCTATTTCATTTTATTTATTTTGTTATTTCTGAATTTAGTTATTTTTTTTATTTTTTTAGGGCTTATTAGACATGGACAGATTTTTAATTAAAAACCATAAGTTAGATGATGACAATGAATCAGTTGTAGCTGGCACTAGTTCTGGTAGTATAACACATAGTACAATTAGTGTTAGTTCTAAAACTGCAGTGTGCCAGTATAATGAAGACTACTTGTTCTTTGGATTCTTTTCATCTGGAGAAGAGCAGCCACATCCTAAGTGTTTGTTGTTTGTAGTGAAAAATTGGCAAACCAAGCTATGGTTCCAAGTAAGCTGAAAAGACACCTTCACACAAAGCACTCACATTTATGCAAGAAACCAATTGGATATTTTAAAAGGCTTATAGCTGATCGAACATGCCAGGCTAAACAATGAACCAAAATCACAACTATTTCTGACAAAGTTCAAGAAGCAAACTATGCCGTTGCTGAAATCGTGGCAAAAAAGATGAAATCACACAATTGCTGAGTCAGTAATTTTACCAGCATGCTGTAAAATTGTAAATATTATGTTTGGTGAGGAATATGAAAAAGATTTTGAAAATCCCTATGTCTGATAACATTATTAGTCGGTGTATACAATACATGTTTCAAGATGTTGAGTCACAAGTGATAGCTAACATTAAAGAAACCGATTTTTTTGCCATCCAGCTGGACAACCCAACTGACATCCCTGGAAAAGCTCCTAGCATTCAGCAGGTTTGTTTATAATGGAGACATCATTGAACAATTTTTATTTTGCAAATCACTTCCAGAAACAACAAAATGCTAAGACATTCTTGATGTTGTCAACAGTTATTTCTATTCTCACGATTTGTAACGTGATCCATGCATCATCATCTGCATGGACGGTGCTCCCTCTATGTCGGGAAGCCTGAAAGAATTTGGCACACTGGCCAAGCAAAAGAACCCTGGCATTGTTTTTACACACTGTTTCCTGCACAGAAAGGCCCTAATTTCAAAATCAGTAGTACATGAGCTCCAAAAAGTACTGGATGAGATGATCAAAACGGTTAACTACATCAAGAGTAGGCCGTTAAAATATAGGTTGTTTTCAGCACTGTGTTCTGCCATGGAAGCTGCTCAACACAACTCCTACTGCACATGGAAGTGAGGTGGCTATCTTGAGGGCAGGTGCTTTCAAGGATCTATGAACTGAGGGAAGAGCTTATAATTTTTTTTTATGTCTGAGCTGACTGATCTGCTTAGTGATTGAGACCTGGTTCAAAGAAGTTGCTTTTCTAGCTGACATCTCCCAAGCCTTGAACACTCTTAAGAGTATGCAGAGGCCCCACAATGCATACAACAGTATGCATTGTGGGGCTTAGAATCAAAAAAAGAGAACAAAGTTGAAATGTTTGAGCTGACAAAAAGTTAAGACTGGACAAATATCTTGTCGATTTAATTCTACAAATTTGTCAAGTATTTCCCATCACTTGATGTATCTTCCTTGGACTGTGTAAGATATCCATTTCTGTTAAGTGTGTTTGAATCAGTAGAATTAACTGTTGCAGAAGAAGATGAGCTGACAGAAATAAGAAACGACAGAGGACTGAAACTAAAGCACTCATCAACAGATATGGCCTCATTTTAGTTGTCTCTCCAACAGGAGTACCCCATTATCACAAAGAAGGCAAGTGAGGCACTCCTTCTTTTCTCTACATTGTATTTGTGTGAGGTTGGCTTTTCTGCTATGAACACAATGAAGAGCAAGAACAGGCTGGGGCTTCAAAAATTGGAGGAGGACCATCTGACCTTGGACAAGAAACATCATACCACATCACCAAGCACAAGTTTCCCACTGATATTTTTATATAAATGATATTTTAATGATTTTTTTTTTATAAACGCTTTTTATCTTTTCCTTTTATATCTTTTATATTTTTAAATATCTTTTTCAATAATTGGAATAACAACAAATATGAACATAAATTTTAAAAATAAATGTTTTGAAATCCAGATCAATATTATTTTTAAAAATAACACAGTGATTAGAATTTTAGCTATTGAACATTTAAACACAATCTTAATACTTGTTTTTTTTTATTGATAAAATCTCTCCTTAAAAAAACTGATGGTGTGCTTTGACAATTTTAACATCTTGTTCAGTGTGCCGTGAGTTGAAAATCGCTGGCCTAATGACTGTGATGAGTATATCAAACAGCTATACAGGAAAACAGTGTGCCAGAAAATCAGAATTCTAACTTTCCAGACATTGATTGGAATTTGTGGGTTGGTCACTCAGACACTAGCAAGGCTTTTGTGAATTTCTTCAATAACTTTTCTGCAGCAGCAGCATGTTAAAGAGGCAACAAGAGAAAACAATACTCTTGATCTGGTTATCATCAGTGATTCTTTATGAATTAAGAATCTGCAGGTAAAAGAAACACTGGGTGGCAGCAAACACAGTAAGCTAATGTGGAATTTAATTAAAGACAACTACTGTAAAGGAAAAGGATTTTTGCTTTCGTGAGGGTGACTACAAAAAGCTCAGACAGTTTTTAAATTGTCTGCAGTGCAACAAACTAATGATGTTACCAACAGCAAATTCTAAATGAAAGGTATTCAAGGAAGTAATCAAAGAAGCTACTTGACTCTTCATAACAACAAAGAAATACTGTTCAAGTTATAAACCTAAATGGATGGCAGATGAACTATTGAGACATGTGGCTGACAGGAAAAGTGCATTGTATGTGCATATAAATTATCAGGTGATACTGAAACCTGCAGTAGATATAAATTAGTCTGTAATCAAATCATAAAGTTATTTATTTGTTATTTGTTTTTTTTTTTTTAGGAGCATTAGCAACTAAAGCCATATTGCTCCGGGGATATGCGGTGGTCATTCCTTGACCTTTCCACATCCTCTGTATTTGGTGGGCATGGGCTCGAACCCCGGTCTAATCAAGAAGCGTGTGCTATGCACTGCTGCTCCTACCCACCTGGCTACGGAGGCGCCAAATCATAAAGCAACCTAAGGCAGCTTATGAGAAGTCTCTAGCAAAGAAAAACAGCAAAGACTTCTATGATTATATTAACAGTAGAAGGAACTAGTTGAATCACATTGGGCCACAAAGTGTCCATGGGTTAACTATTGATGACCCTGCTCAGGTTGTGGACAAATTGAATAGATATTTTGCATCTACATTCACACATGAGAAATTCTTTAGGGAAGGGGGGAGAAATTGTTAAGAATGGACATAAGGCATGGGGGGAAGATGGAATCTAACCAATTATAGTAAGGGAGGCAGCAAAGGAGATAAGCAAACCCTTAGCCATAATAGTGAGAATATCCTTGGCTTGAGAGGAGACCGGAGAAGTGTGAATATACAGCAATACCTTCGCTTAGCACAGCTTCAAAGAGAAGCTGTGGGTTTCACTATAACATGGTTTTCAATTAAATTTAATTCAAAAATTTACTGTACATATTAAAACTCATTCAATAGCCTAGACACCTACTTTACATATATGCTGCGTTGTTGTAGCCTAGATATGTGCACATGTATGCTGTGATGATGACTCTATTGTCTCACATGCACATGTGCCAATAGCTCCCCTCAGGCAGTAAGCAGCAACGTGCTACAGTGTTCAGTATTCTTCATTCCATCCTGACAAGATGACACAATAGCTTTTCAAACATATCAATTTCCCCTTTAAACACAATTGAAAATATATCTGCATCTTGGCTAAAAATCACTGCAAAGAACATGCGTTCTGTTCGCCAGCATGTTTTGCCCCATATGGTAAATGATTTCACTGGTTTTGAATCACAAGTTCAGACAATTGCCAAAGACATTGCGAAAGTTGGAAAAGACTTGGGATTCATAACTTTGGACTCTGCCAATATACGTGACTGCATTGACTCAAATGCAAAAGACTCAGATGATGCAACTCTCCTTGAAATTGACAAGCAAGCTGCATATGAAGAAGAGGAAAACAATTCTAAAGTGGATAACATTGAAGTGACATCAAAAGAATGCTCAACAGAATTGGAGAAAGTTTTTCGGGGAGTTGACATGGCCTGTGAGGTGATTATGAATGGAGATCTGAATGTTGAGCATAGCATCAAGATATGGCAAATTTTACACGATGGGATTCGATGCTACGAAGACTTTGTAAGCCGAGAAAAAGAAGAAATGACTTCACCAGACTCCATTATTGAAATACCTAAATAAACAAAGCTTTTTTCTCGTTGCTTATACTATTATCTTTCATTAATAAAATTTTTGCAATATTTTTATTTCAAATCCTTTTCATTGGCTATCAAGCACAAATTGTTTATAGATTGATTCTCAGGTATGCATTAAATTATAACCCATTATAATTATACCTCAATTAGCACAGCTTCACATAACATGGAACAATTTCGGTACCAATTATAAGTGCTATGTACAATACAGTGTATTGCTGTATTTTCAATTCATAAAGGGGATAAAAAGGTGACACGAGTAATTAGCATTCCTATTAGCATTGGTAATATGCCTCTACCAATGCTAATAGGAATGCTAATTATGTGAATGCTAATAGGAAGGCATATATGATGCAAGAACGCAAGCTTACACAGCATCACCAATCCATTTACTCCAAAATGTTGTCCAGTTTTTCCTTGAATTTATTTACGCTATCAACTTCCACAAAGACAGATAGCAGTTTGTTCCAGCAATTTACCACTGTCTTGCTAAAGGCAAATTTCTGCACATCTATTCTGCAACTGTCTTTCCTCAATTTGAATTTATGCCCCCTCAAGTGCATAATCTGAGCAAGAGGAAGAATCCCATCAGCATTAAGCTTGGTCAAACCATTCCAAGCCTTATACACACCTCAATCAGATCACCTCACACATGACTAGTCTCCAGATGCTGCAATTTGCAGGACTTATGCCTTTCTTAGTAAGAGCAACTCATTGCTACTCTCAGCAATCTCATGACCTTTCTGTACTCGTTCCAGCAGTTTGTACATCCTCCCCAAAATGAGATTCCCGACTTCGGTGAAGTCTCACCACTGCCTTATACAAGGGGCCAATCACCTCCTTATCCTTGCTAGCAAATTTCCTATGTATCATTTATGAGACCCCAGGAAATGCTCTGGCAGCCTGTCTGCACTGCTCAGAAAACTTCATATATGATGGCACAATTACTCTTAGGTTCTTTTCATTCCCTACTACCCTGAGTGTAGTATCATACAGCTGGTACATTACCCTGGGGTTACCGCTACCTATATGCATTTACCAATATTAAACTTCAATTTCCATCTGCCCAACTTTTCTAGATCCTGTTGCAGTAGTGTACTGTCATTAACTACCATGCCAACCTTCATATTGTCTACAAATTTTGATATTAATTCTGATATATACAGGTAGTTTTCGGCTGTTTATGTCACACCAAAATGACTCAACACTACACTGTCCACCCAAAACAACTGGCTGCACTTTCTTCGATTTTATGTGTTTCTTAACTAATAACACAATCCTGTGTATCTTTTCTGTACACATTGCCAAATTCCAAATCTGCACTGCTTATATCTGTGTGATGCCACATCTCTGATATCCCAACAATATCTGCCTTTGATGTCTTGACCAGCACTTTAAACTCATCAAATTTATTAGCTATACTTCTAGCATTGGTGTACATGCACCTGTTACTACTCTTAGTTACCTTAAGCCTTGTTCCACTATTACTCCTAGCAGTCCTGGAAATCCCCTGCACCTTGCTTTCCAGGCTGCTGCTCATTCTAATAAAAGTAGTGCAAGAATCACTTGTGCCTCTGCCTGCAGCCACTGTTAATCTTTTAGTTTGTGTATCCTTCAAGCAAGCAGTTTTTCAACCCACCTAATACTGCCTCTATAGCATCAGCAAATATTCTTGCACCCTTTCTATTTCTGTGCTTGTTAACAGGAGACTCGTAGAAGCAGTCTCTCCTGTTAACAAGAACAGACCACGATGAACAAAATTCTACCCCTAGATAACCAATGCCTCCATTATTTTACCTGGATCAGAAGTTAAATTAACATGTCTGTAATTACTCATGATACTCTTTTTTTCCCCCCTATATGAATTGGAGATGCATTTGCACATTTCCAGGATATAGGTAACACCCCTTGAATCCAAGGATGCTTTCTTATGGCTAAGGGTTTGCTTACTTCCTTTGCTGCCTCATGTAATACAAATGGATAGATCCCGTCCACCTCAAATGCTTTTCTTATGTTTAATTTCAATTTATCCTCCATTTACTCTCAGTTATTACAAAATCATTTAGCTGCCTGCTAGATTTTGATAAGCTTCTGGCCTCCACTTCCCTACAGAATTCCTCATGTGTGAATGTAGATGCAAAATAGTCAGTTTGACAGTGACCAGAGCAGGATCATCAACAGTCAAACCATTAATATCAAAGGGACCAATCTGATTCATCCTCTTCTTTCTAGTGTTTTCGTAAGTAAAAGAATACTTTGGTGTTCTTCTTTGCATCCTTTGATTTTTCATAATCTGCCTTTGCTTATCTAACCTCCTTTTTATTTGATTATAGAATAGCTTATATCTACCATAGGTTATTCTGTCTCCTTATGTTATATGCATTCCATGCATTTTTCTCCTCTGCCACGGGTGTCATTAGTTTGTCTGACGTGGCCTAAGCCTTGAACAGCATTTCTTAGTTGGTATGAAAAGCCTATTAGGCTCCAAGATTAATTCCTTGAATGGTTACCATTTAGAATTTTCTGTTGGTAACATCATCAGTTGGTCCCACCGTATTAGAATTTAAACACTGTCTTAATGCCACCATAGTCACCTTTATGAAAGCAAAAATCCTCCCCTTTACCTCTGATGGTAGTTCCATCTTTGAGTAAAACCCACATTTCTTTATCTGCAAATTCTTAATGCATGAATAATCACTGCTGATAATCTTGATCTTATTACTCCCTTTGGTTGCCTCTTGAACATGCTGCTGCTGTAGAAAACAGTTATCCAATAAATCCACAAAAGTCGTGCTAGTGTGTGAGTGAACAGCCTACTAGTTCCAGTCAATATCTGGGAAGTTAAAATCTACCATTAAAGGAAAATCTGATTTTCTGGCCATCTAATTCTCTGTATAGTTGTTAATGGTCCTTGAGGATGTCACAGACATTCTCTCAGATATGCCAGACAAGCTGTACTGGCTACCTGGGAGTCTAAAACCTGATGGAACTGATATTCAGATGACATTCAAGTCAAGTAAACCCAATTTTGGTGAAGTCTGGACAGTCTGTGACAGCCAAATCCTCTGCTTGCACCTTCACGATGGTGGGACTGTTAGTAATCCTGGATATAACCTCTATGCACAAGCACACTGTGGGTGACCATCCAGGTATGAACCAACGTAAGCAGGGGTCAAGGTGTGGTACTCACACCACATGGAGGAATGTCACCCCTCTGTGTTACCAGGCAATACTAGGTGGTAGATGACTCATCAACCGGTGCAATACCACCACTTTGCTTATTGGAGCCTTGAAGTGGTGGAACCCATGTTTAGTCTCCAGAGATAAGTTTCGGTCAACCCTTCCCAATCTCTTCCATCATGCAGTATGATTGATGACTTGAGGTTATGATGAACATCATGGCGAGATCCAATATTCCATACATTTCGAAGGTACAGCTCTAAAACTGTGTTCACAGGCTGGCCGCTAGTTTAGTACACTGGACCGAACCTATTGGTAACTCTTTAGGAGGCTTCCAGATCAGCTAGTGTATAATCTTGCTACCTCTACTCCAGATAGTGACTGGAGGAAGTCCGAGTAGTGTGTATGCGGGGAGCATTGTTGGGGCCACATTATGTCAAGGATCTGGATATATTACCAGGTGTACGACATATCCAAAAATTTCATTACTTCATACAGCATGTCCCCCCCCACTTTTTATTACTATTGAATACACCATGAATTGTCAAACTAATAGAGTAAGCTATCTGAAAAAAGATCAAAACCTCCCAAACACTTCCTAGTTCATTTCACAAATATATGTGGTCTCAATTTTGATCTCAGCAATATCCATTTCCACCTGCAGTCTGCCAAACCCTATGTACTTTTTCTGACAGAATCTCAGTTATCGGTTAATTCAACTACTGCTCGTGTCAGCTGCCCAAATTATTCACTGTATGATTCCTTTCGCCTCAAAAGTAGTACTTGTGCATATGCCTGTTCCAATATTCCATGTCACAGACTTGGTAATTTGGAATCTCCTCTCTTCAATCTTCTCTGGCTTAAAATCTCTCTACCTCATTGTGTCAAATTCATCTGTTGTCTCTACCATTCTCCCAACTCCACTAATTACTTGGAGCTCTTTAAATTCCTCTCTTTGCAACTTGATTTTCTCCAGTCCAACTTTCCTAATAGTGAGGTAATTTTCCTTTGGGATTTTAATGTTCACAACTCCAGCTGGCTTCCGTTTTCTAGTCACACCAACCCAGCTGGTTGAGATGCTGAGGCTTTTGCAATTTCTAAGGACTTTCACAGATTGTTCATTTACCTACAATACCGGACAATCCTAATCATACAGCCAACACACTTAATCTTTTTCTCACAAACAACCCTTTAAGTACACGGTCGAAGTGAGTGGTCCTTGAGGTACCTCAGATCACAACTTGGTGATTGTCTCTTCTCCAATGGAGCCTTTATCTCATGACTATTCCAAACCTCGTATTTTTTTGGTATTACAAGAATGCAAAATGGGATGACCTGCGGGATTTCTTTTCTTCTTTTCCTTGGTCGGACTCCTGTTTCAAAACTTCTGATATCAACATTTAATCAGATTGTATCAGTGAAATTATTCTTGTAGGAATGGAATCCTTTATTCCACACTCCACTTTAATAAAATCTCATCCTTTATCTAAATCTTGGCTTTCCAACAAATGTGCTAAGGCTGTTCAAGAGAAGAATGTTGCATATCGTAATTGGCTTGTTTCCAATTCTTCAGTTTCATTTTCTGCCTACACCAAAGCTCACAACAATTGTAAAGCAGTCATTAATCAGTCCAAACTAGATTTCAAACAGGCTAAGAGCAGAAAACTTGCTTCCTGCCCTAATGGTAGCCGATCCTTCTGGTCTCTTGCGAAAGCTATTGGCCGCAACTTTTGTCCATCTCTGCTCCCACCTCCGTCAAAACCAGATGGTTCTGTTGTCACTTCAGCCAAGGATAAAGCTGACCTGCTAGCATCCCATTTTTCTTCCAACTCATGTATTAATGATCTTGGTATAACACCTCTCACCATTCCCAACTCGCTCCATTCAATGCCTCCTGTGGTCTTCCGTCAAAAGGATTTTGAAGAATCTCGATGCTAAGAAAGTTCCAGATCCTGATGGTATTTCTCCACTTGTTCTCAAAACCTGTGCTCCTGAACTTTGCTGCCTTTTTTCACTTTCTTATTCCAAAGGGGTTTTTCCTTCTGCTTGGAAATTTGCTCATATCCAGCCAGTTCCTAAAAAGGGTGACAAGTCCCTCCCATCCAATTATCGTCCCATTGCAATTACTTTTACTCTTTTTAAAGTAATGGAGAAATCAATTAACCACCAATTCTTAAACTACCTAGAAACCTTCTGTGTGATCAACAATCGCCAGTATGGATTCCGTCAGTGTCGATCAGCTGGTAATATTCTGGCTTATGTTACCCATTTAAGGACAAATTCAATGGAAAAGTTTGGTGAAACACAAGCAGTTGCTCTTGACATCTCAAAGGCTTTCGATTGTGTTTGGCCTAAAGGTCTTCTAAACAAGCTTCCTTCTTATGGTTTGCCAACTGTTTTTTGTAATTGGTTATCCAGTTTTCTCTCTGATCGCTCACTGAGGGTGATGGTAGATGGCTCTCTGTCTTCTAACTTCTTCACTAATGCTGGTGTCCCCCAAGGTTCAGTTCTTTTCCCCACTCTTTTCCTCTTGTATATTAATGACTTCCACTGACTGGAAATCCTATCCATAGTTTTGCCGATGATAGCACATTGCATTCCACTTAAATTTTGAAAAACCTTGCCCTGCTCAATCAGCTTCAACTTAAATACTGATCTCCAGGTAATTCTCCAGTGGGGCAAAGACAACTTAGTTGATTTCAATCCTTCTAAAACTCAGTCTTGTCTTATATCTCACAAAGATGATTCTTCTGCTCCTATGCTTATCTTTGGTGACACTCCCCAAGCCACAGCACTCAAAACTACCTTGAGCCTTATGCTTTGGTGCTCTGGACTGAGGCATGATTTCGATTCAAAATCAGTATAATTAAAAATACTAAACTAAACTTATATCCTAATGCAGTAATAGCATTGTGCTGCAGTTATACTGAAAAGTTTACATTATTGAATATATACATTTCAATATCGAGCTTACAGTATATGTATTTTGTATTTCTTACCAAGTTACATTATATGTATTCCATATCTCCTATTACAAATTATATGTATTACGCTATAACATTGCATTTGTAAATTCCAAGTAGTTATCATAGATAATAAATTTAACTATCTATCGCCAATCATAGTAATTTGAACTCTCAGGCAACCTATTTGCAATATTATATCTACGTCAAATCACTAAAAGCTTTATGAATATTAATGTATGTTACACTCTACATGATAAAGTTAAGTTATTAAAACATGTATGTAATGCTATAAATTATAGTTTATGAGCCTCTTAGCTCATAAAGTTTATAGTTTATGAGCCTCTTAGCTTTATTTTTAGCAGTGTAATCAGTATCAGGATTATATATAATCCTGATACTGATTACACTGCTAAAAATCTATGGAGGAATCTCCAGTATATGTTTTATCTAAATCTTAATACTAGAACAATTGCGGAATCAAATGTTCCTGACCTCTAGTTTAATGTCTGTTCCAGGGAAAATAATGGAATCTCTGCTTAAAGAAATAATTAGCATTAGTTGAGACATACGATGCAAGAAAGCAAGCTTATACAGCATTCGGCCAAAAAAAAAAAAAACTTCCCTTTTCACCCATCAGGACACTCCAAATGTTTGTCTAGTTAAGCCTTAAATTTATTTAAGCTATCAACTTCCACAACAACAGATGGAAGTCTGTTCCATCAATCAACTACCCGCTGGCTAAAGTCAAACTTCTGCACATCTATTCTACAACTGTCTTTCCCCACTTTTGCCCCCCAAAGATTTCTCATAACCTGCCTAACCTCGTTTGTGACTTGATTACAGACTAGCTTATATCTGCCATAGGCTTATGTGTTGTCTTATAATTTACATGAATCCCATGCATTTTTCTTCTCTGCCACGAGCCTCATTAATTCATCTGACATCCATTTAGGCCTGAACCTTGAACAGTATTTCTTAGTTGGTATGAAAAGCCTAGTAACCTCCAAGATTAAGTCTTTGAAGGCTTCTCATTTAGAATTCACTGTTGGTAACATCATCAGTTGATCCAACTGTATATAATTTAAAAACTGCCTGAGACCACTGTAGTCACTGAAGGTGACTATAGTGACTACAGTGCCCGAGACCACTGTAGTCACCTTTACGAAAACCTTTACCCTTGATAGTAGTTATATCTTTAAGTAAATCCCACATAAGTACACTGTGATCACTATCACCTAGTGGTTCCTTTATCTGCAAATTCTTTATGCATGAATAATCACTGCTGATAATCAGATCAAGAGTATTACTCCCTCTGGTTGCCCCTCAAACATGTTGCTGTTGAAACCAATTCTCCAATAAATCCACAAAAGTCTTGCTAGCGTACGAGTGATCAACCCACAAGTTCCACTTAATATCTGGAAAGTTAATATCCCTCATTGCAAGACATTCTGATTTACTGGCCCATTTTAATTCTCTGTACAACTGTTCATTGTACTCATCAGAGTCATTAACACACTCCTACTCTCATTTTCCCTTTACCAGTGTTTATGTCACACCAAACAGACTCAGCCAAACAGATTGAACTGTCCACCCATGTCAACTGGATGCACTTCCTTAGATTTTATGTGTTTCTTAACTAACAGCATAACCCCTTCTTTCTTCCTACCCTTTCTGTACACATTGTACTCTCCAATTTCCAATTCTGCACTGCTTATATCTGTGTGACACCATGTCTCTGATATCCCAACAATATCTGCCTTTGATTCCTTGATCAGCACTTCAAATTCATCAAATTTATTTACTATACTTCTAGTATTGGTGTACATGCAAGTATACATGCACCTTCTTACTCTTAGTTACCCCAACACAACTCATGTATTTACTTGTTCCATGATGACTCCCAGCATCTCTTGAAATCCCCAGTAACTTGCTCTCTAGACTGCTGCTCATTACAATTGAAGCAATGCAAGAATCACTTTCATCCCTGCCTACTGTTAATCTTTCAGTCCATGAATCCCCAACACTCCTTCGATAGCTTCAGCAAATATATTGACCCTTTCTAGTTTTTATCTCATCCCTGTAGAATCAGTCTCTCCTGTTAGCAAGCACAGACCATGCTGAAAAAATTTACCCTGTGAGCCTTGCACAATCTCTCCAGGGCTGAATTGATTGACAAGACTCATATCATATACTCTCTCCTATCATGTCTGGGCAACATTGCAGACACTTTCAAATTGAACCCTAACTCGTGACTTTTTTTCAGCATTGATCTGTACTTGTTAAGTAAATCTGCAGATATCTTACTCTTAAAGTCATAGTGCCAATGTCTACAATAATATCATCTTTTGTGCCCTTAAAAGATATCTGCCCTACAACGACATCAAGAAATACCCTGATCCTGTTCCTTTCCTTTTTGCATAATATATTCCCCGTATCCCTGACAATAGAGTCACCAACAATAACTACTTCTTGTGGGACCACCGCATTCTGCCTTGGAGATTGTGCTGTGTTGCCTGATGCACAGGAGTGAGCTCATTAAGTTGGGTAGCTGAGAGCTTGATAAGCTCCTCATATTAATTTCTTCAAGGGCATCTGCCCTACACCTCAAACTCTCATAGATGCCCATCAGAATGCAGAGTTGGCACTTTCTTCAGTCTCTGCACCTAGCACATGCAAAGATATCCTTCTCTGGCTATATCATGTCCTGTTCTAGACAGGTCTGCAAACATTTCACATATTTTTTTAGACTGTGATGCATTGGAGAATTGCCCCTTCTGTTCTCCCCGAGCTACGGCACTCTGGCTATTCTATGATCATTGCTTTGCTGCTCTGGGTCATGATTCTGTTTAAGTATTATTTATTTAATAAGATTGCAAATTAATGCAATTTAATAAGATTAATTAATTGATAACACTATACTAATCTAACAGATTTATAATACAGTGCTATGTATTCCGCTATTTAGTTTTACGTTAAACCTTACGCTACGAAGTTCGGGATTTACATTACACTATTCCGCATCAGATAGCAATGCCATAAAGTTAAGAATGGTAAGACCTATGGACAATAAGTATTAACTTTTGAAAGTGCTATCTAAATTCAAATAAACCAAGGAGCTTGACTAGAACTATAAAGCTACTTATAGAAAATAATTGAGTATAGCAATTAAGTCAATAAAACAACTAAATATATATAAAAACTTAGCGTTCACCGGAGCTGCAAAAATCTTGGCCAACATGGTAATAGCCTCGTTCACAGTAATCAATGCAAGACCATTTGGGCAGGCATGCAATTATACTGCAATCACAGCATGAATTTGTCAAGTGGCTTTCTTGTCTAACCAATCTGATAGGTTAGTATGATGCAGTGACCAAGGAACGTGATGCAAAAATAATTTTGACATCATATACTTGGATTTCAGGAAATCTTTTGATACCGTTGCACATTAAAGACTGCTGTATAAACTGGAGTGATGTAGCATTAAGGACAAGTTACTGCTATGGAAAAAGGGGTGGTTAAGTGGAAGAAGACAAAGTGCTTATCAATGGGCACTGCTCTGTGTGGACTAATGTTAAGTTTCCCAGAGTTCAGTTCTGGGTCCATTGTTGTTTTCAATATTTATCAACGATACCAGGCTTAATGGCTAAGTTTGCAGATGGTAGAAGGGTGGATAACGACAATCATCAAGGTGAACTACTGCAACAAGATCTAGGAAAATTGGGTTGATGGGCTAAGAAATCTCATTTGAAGTTTAATATTGACAAATGTAATTTACTGCACATGGGTAGCAATAACCCCAAGTAACTTATCAACTCTGTGGTACTACACAAAGGTTAGTGGAGAATGGAAAAGGCATGGGGGTAATTGTGCCAAAACCCCATGAGCATGTCTGAACAGTGCAGACATGCTCATGGGGTTTTGGCAATGATATACAGAAATTTTGCTAGCAGGAATAAGGAGGTGATTATCCCTTTGTATAAGGCCATGGTTAGGCCACATCTTAAGTACTGTATACAGGTCCTGGAGGCTTCACTTTAAGAAGGATATAAATCTGCCGGAACAGGTGCAGAGAAGGGCAATCAGATTGGTGAAGAGAACAAAAAGGTGCTCTTACCTAAAAAGGCTGCAAATTGCAATGTCTCAAGCCCAAGCACCTGCATGGAGATCTGACTGAGGTGTTTAAAGCCTTGAATAGATTGAGTAAGCTGAATGTTAATGCTGAGACTACACACATGAAGGGGCATAAATTGAAGTTGAGGAATGATGGTTGCAGGACAGATGTACAGAATTTCGCCTTCAGCGAGTGGGTGGTTAATTGTTGGAATAGGTTTCCATCTGTTTTTGTGGAAGTGGATGGGTTGAGTAAATTCAAGGGAGAACTAGACAAATTCTTAGAGGGTACTGATGGGTGAGCTGTTTTTTTTTTTTTTGGCTGATGCTATATAAGCTTGCTTCCTTGCATCATTTGCTATTACTACTGCACAATGAGAAGCATATAGCACTGTTTTGCATCCACTTTCATAATTCAAGTCATATTAAAGTGAAATGTATACATTTCTTTTTTAAGAAATTGTCAACTGACACTTTGTTACTTTATCTGTGAATATGATAGACTTGAAACAGCGAGTGGCGATGGAACAGCTGATCTTTCAAGTGGATGAAGCAGAAACATTCGTATAGGTTTTGAAAAAAAGTGGTCATCTCACAGTTCACAACTGAAGACTACTGATTACTTGGTGTGAGGTTATCTAAAAGGCTGCATCCACAGACATGGCCTAAAAATTTTTACACAACTAAAGAGGGCAATCCAAATAAGAATATGTACAGAGAACAGCTTTCCTTCACTGTTCACAATTTCATTACTGAAATTCAGAGCTGTCAGCGGTTTAAAGGAAAGGCATTTTGAATATCTGTAATTTATGTAAATTGAGATCCCCACAATAAAACATGTTTTGTTGATCTTAGATGAGTATGTTTATACAGGCTGGTTCACTACCAGTGCGACAAACTTGCAGAAGGTGTAGGGGGCACAAAGATGAATCGGAATCACATAACATTGCAGGGTCCGTAATGCCTTCGTCATGCGGTAGAGGACATTGAACGGGAGGTCGCGTGAACAGCGATCCTGCTGGAAGTCAGCATTTGCGAACCGTTTCTGTTGAAGAAACCAAGTAGCAAAAGTCCTCCGGAGTGGATAATCCGCAGGCTCCAATGATTGGACGCATTTCAGATGGTATGAACTCATTTGGTTTGTTGACAATATCCTCCATACAGTGGATTGGGAAATACCCAATCGGTGGCCTATCGCTTGAGTACCCATACTCAGATTGCCTTATGCAAGACGTAGGACATTCTCCTCATTGTCTGGCATCCTCGTCGTTCGCTCTCGATTCATGGTACCTCTCATGAAACAACCAGTCTCACGTAACCTTCTGTGCACAAGTGCGAAAATCTTATGATGAGGAGCACGCCTGTGCAGGAAACATTCCTGGTACAAGCGCAGAGCGGCGCGCCCATTACAGTCCGCAGCTCCATACTCTAGGTGCATGTCAGCCAGTTCAACGTTTGAATACTCGTCCATCCTACTGCCTCGGGAACCGGTTTGCAAATGCTGACTTCCAGTGGGATTGCTGTTCACGTGACCTCCCGTTCAACGTCCTCTACCGCATGACGAAGGCATTTCGGACCCTGCAATGCTACGTGATTCCGATTCGTCTTTGTGCCCCTTACACCTTCTGCAAGTTTGTCGCACTGGTAGTGAATCACCCTGTATAAAAAAGATTTATTTATTTTTGTGTTAAGAGTTACTTAATGACCACTTTATGATTGTATATTACTTTCACTTTAATTTCTTCAGTCTCAAACAAAACTATTCATATGATATAATGCTCATTTGACTTTCGTATACACTGCAGAAGCAAACAAGTTCACACTTCATGCATACAAGTTCACTGAATGTCTGAATTTGTTCTGTTTACTGGTACTGAACTGATAGCATAAAGAAACTTAAGATACATCTCTTGGAAATGGATATACAATAAAAAATGCTCACACAACTGCTGACTGAATGCATAAAAACACCCACGAGACAAACAGCCAGATATTTTATATAGTTTGAAAATAGCACTGGTAGCTATTTACATGGTTGAATAAGAAACTGCAGAACATGACTCATTCCAATAAACATTTATATCATCACATTGCAATTCTGTTTCTTTTCTTTAATCAGATAAAATTTTTTAAAAATCTCCACCTTGTTATCATCACATATACAGCTCAGAAATAAATCATTACAACTGTTGATACATATATACAGATTTAATAAAATTTATTTATTCAAAATATATTAATTATTCTTTAAAATTACATTAAAATTATTATTCAAAATGCATTCAATATCACATAATATAAAAATAAAAATGAACTGTGCTTGTGAAATTTTTCCTATACCTGGCATACAGGAGTTATTTTTACCTCCACTATATTTTTTTAATTCAAAAAATACATAATATGTACATATACTGTAGGAGAATGGGCAGTCATATCTAGCTATTTTGATCCCATTGTTGTTTTTTTTTTTTTTTAAATTCAAAAAAATACACAAAACATATATAATATATACGGTGTAGGGAAAAGGACAGCTATACACAACTAGTGCCAGAGCATTACATATTTAATTTGAATCCAATGCTATAACATCAGAAGTCCATATCTCCACTAGAATGAATTTGTAAGTGGCTTTCTGATATCGATAGAAATCTTTATCAGAAGGTATATGCTGTTGGTGGCATTTCCATATAACAGGCTAACTCTGAACATACTAGCCCCTTCACAGATAAATATGTAATTTATTGCAATTCTCACCAGTGTAACTGTTGTAGGAAAAAAAAAAAAAAAAAAAATGAAATCCCACATCAAAAAATGCATAATCTGCTGGATTTAACGATATGGGCTAGTATAGTGGGGAACATATCAGTCCATAATTTTTCAATGGCCATTTTTAAGGAACATGCTGACAATCTGGCTGGCCGGTCCTCTCATTTCATGTACAGACGAGTGGCTGAATCAGAAAGAGGTCAGATCTATCATTAGAACTGCACCCATGACTATCCATCCCTAACAATGCATTTTAGGATTACATTAAGGAACTGGCAATGCATCAATACTATGCTACCAAATCTGACTCTAAGGATGATTGTGGTACATGTGTGGTTAGATGGTGATGCATATGTCTGTGCAGGGACAATGTTCATATGCACATGAATACCCTGATTGCCAGGGCTTTGAAGACTGATAATACAACTTCACTTATGAATCATGTAACCATGCTATAAGAAAACAATATAATAATAAATATTAATTATACACAAAATAGTTTAGTTTAGGAATTTTGTTGTGCTTTCTGTAGGAAGCATATCATAACTTTTGCATGCCTTACTTTCATCACATTTCACTGTAAATAGTTACTGAGAAATATACTGTCATTATTAACACAGGTTGGGAGCAGATTTTGGGTGTATGCTTATATATAATCCTCTGGAGAATTACCAACATTTTGTAAAATGTTCATTTAATAAAACAGTGGTATTTAACAATAAAAATTACTGATATTTATATAAATACTTTTAACATGGAATTTCCTGATCTTTACAGGAAATTAAGCACAATTTGCTAACTATTCAAACACCAAAATCAAACAACAATGCTGAATTAATCATTTTATAAAAAAAAAAAAAATACTTATTACATAAACGTACCATTTTAAAGAAATTTTAGTAATCCAGTTTTCAAACTGATGTATCCCTCTATTTCTTGTGGTTCTACTTTTTTTTTTTTAATCACTTTCCCCTCACTATAAAAAGGAATGTCAGAAATAATTTGTGATTTCCTACCATTTGATAACTGCATGGGTTGAATTTCTTAATATCGTACACCCCCCCCTTTTTTTTCTCCCCCTCAAAGGACAGTGCACCTTACAGTTTAAGAACCACTGCTCTACTGGAATGAAATGAAAAACTTCAACAAAAGAAAAAAAATTATAATTAAATATACCTCAAACAATTTTCCTTAATAATTAGGTACATCATTATTCCAATAAACTATTCTTACTTAACTCTTTCAGCAGCAAATTTGCTGAAAATGTGTGAGCTCAGGGTAGTGAGTTTTCTAAGAGGAGCTGGCTCTGAAGAATGATTATTTGTGGAATTCTGAGATTTTGTAAAAAGAAAAAAAAATTGTATATAAATGCTTTTAAATATTAATTTGTTCCCATACAGACTCGACTATCCAAAGTGAGTGTGTCAAAAATCAAATCACAATTTAAAAAATCATAAAAATACAAATTTATAAAAAATAACATTACTTTTTTTGATGCAATAATATCCTTAGATCTAATTATTTATAACTTTATTCATCATCAAATCAGAGAAATGAGGCTAATAATTGTAATTTTCTCCTGATATTTTCAAAGCTATTTTTGTGTTGCCATATATTCAAACTGCATCTACTAACAGTTGGAATTGCAGATGGCATCACATACTGGGAGATTACAACAATTCATACATTAACCAACATGTTATTAGAAACATACTTGAAATGACATTAAAAACCACATATACACATCCACACCTGCACATACTTCTGTACACTAAGATACTAAAAACACACACACACATATACATGTTATTGAAAGGGTTAACAAAGATGCAGATTATAAAAAATCTAATAACCACTCTAAATGGGGCATGTTGCTCTTTTCATATAAAAAGAATTAAAGAAAAAGTTACAGGTAGCGCTTGATGCTTAAATTTTTCTTACATTAAATTTAAGCGTCAAACCATGTAACATAATAAAGCCAATCCCATGTAACACATATAAAGCCGCATCCCATGTGCCAATAGTGCAATACAATGTGATATGTACAAGTGACAAATTACAAAAAAGTTGGGTTATTTTAAAAGCACCAAGGCAACTAGGTCTATATGGCACTAATATAGCTGTAATTTGCATACTCTGCTGGTTTGCATATGTGTGGATGAATAAAACTGTTTACAGAATTAAAAAAAAGAAAAAAAAGAAACTGAACACCCACATCCAAGACTGGCTAGGTAAAGCATGTGGTGGGAAGGAAGGATATACAGAAAATTCTTCTGGTCCAATAAGAACTGAACATGAGCCCTTTTTTTTCAACTAGAATACAGAATAGCACATCCACTGCACATGGACCTGCCCATGCAGGGTTCCATTAGTGTAATTTGGCAATATGTCATCATCTCTGTGCTTCACCATATCTTTCCAATAATGCATTTCAAGCCAGTACAAATTTCACAGGTAAAGCAAACACATTCAATATGTATCTAATATTAATATGAAACAGCCAACTGATGCTGCAGAATATAAGGAATAGTAAATATCTTAATCAAAAAGAATGCGAGCAAAACATATGGGATTGAATGTAAATATATATCACAGGAGTATAAACTCCTTCCCTTTGATACGCACATAATCTAACCCCAGGGGCTCACATCTAGTGAGTATAGACTTGGCACACTTAGGGTCCTGAGCTGGATATAATCATTCTTCTCTTTCTTGGTGATTCCCTTCTACTTTTGTCTGTCTCTCTCTCTCTCTCTCTCTCTCTCTCTCTCTCTCTCTCTCTCTCTCTCTCAGGATAACTTGGGAATTTTTTTTTTTGGCTGGTGTAGCCTTAGGCCTCCTTGCACCATATGGCTAATAATAATAATATGAAATTAATTTGAATTAGTGATGCCCATGTTTTATATTAAAAGGGCTGCACTCATTTTGCTGTTCATTTATTGGCATTAAACTGAAGAAACAGGCCTGGAAAAACCCTTGAATACTGTATAATGGCAGAATTTTCATTTCTCAAAATTTATTTTTCAAAACTAATATATTTTAATTTAATAAGAAACTTTAATAAATAATGATAATACCAATATGTTGAGCTGCAATTGGGCACTTAACGTTCTCACAAGTGAGTTTTTATATACAGTGTGGGTTCCAGGGAAAAAAAAAATTTTCCTAATTTTTTTTTTAAAAAATATTTATGAAAATGAAAACTACATAAAAGCTTTTAAATATTAATTAGTTCTTATTTTGGTATGGTGTAAAATATTACAGCAAAATTGTTTCAAAAATCAAATAAGAATTTAAATTCTAAAAAAAAAATTCTGATACTTTCTTTTTTGATGCAATACTCTTCTACATCTATTGATGTATCACTTCATTTATTCAATTTCATAAACTTTTGGATCTGAATTGCAACTATTTTTGACTTCTGTAAGCCAAAATCAGAACAATGGCTGACAAACCCTATCTCCCCCAATTTTAAAATCTATTTCTGTGCAGTATCAATACATATTATATATGAACATATTATTATACATATTATATATGAATACATATGAACTCCTCAGAATCTGCACAAGTAAAAAAAAAAAAAACCATATATATATATATATGTACATACTCCAGAAAAGGCTAAAGCCTTGCCACCAGCGGCTCAGCCTTGACTGAGTGTGATACTTGCTGTCAATTGCATGATTGAATTGAAATTGAGATTTCTATCTCCAAGTCTCTTCAACCTCATTAATAAAAAAAACTATTCACAAATACATATATAAACTTCCATTATATTCTGGTGCAGCGTAAGCCTCAGGCTTCCTTGCACCATATGCCTAATAATAATAACCAGTGTTGTAACTAGAAAAAGTGGGCCTCAATACAAAGTTTGGTGTAGCACCCCCAATCACGTGATCTCACAGTACATATGTACAGTACTGTATTCGCTGTCTGCTTTCTGTGAACAGACTTAATTTAGTTTGCAACTGATGAGAATTGAACCAAGATTTATTTTTTCTTAGAATAAAAATGCCACAGAAATGCAGAGATTTAAGTTTGAGCAAAAAGAACAATATTCTATGTGCTACACTTAGGGAGAACAATATTCTACCTAAGTGAGGTCAGAGAAAAGCCTCATTAAAACTGAATGTTTCACAGCCTCTTTTGTGTAAATTCCAACAGAAAATGACATGAATTAGGAGTGACTCAGAATGACAATCTGAACAGGAAAAGAAAAAGATGTGGTAAGAATGAACTTGTGGAATCAACCGGTGAAATACCACCACTTTGCTTATTGGAGGCTTGAAGTGGTGAAACCCATGTTTAGTCTCTAGAGCAAAGTTTCCGGCATCCCCCTTCCCCCATACTTCTCCTTCAACCCATGCACAGTACTAAGTACTATAGGTTTTGATACCTTTCGTGTTTGGGGTTTTCATAAAAAAAAAAAAAGAAGCACTTATGAGATGGTTCACAAATGCAAGATTCAAAAATGTTCCTCAGTAGAAATATCCTTTGCAAAAAAGGCAAGGAAATTTGCAAATTAACTCGGTAAATGATTTTAAGCCTAGAGATGGGGTGGCTAAGCAGGTGGAAGGAGAGTCACAATACTGTGTACAAAAAATTGCATGAAGAAAGACTCAAATACGCATTCAGCACAAAAATGGGTGGAATATGTTTTACCTAATTTATTGGAAGAATTTAATCCTGACTGTATTTTCAACACTGATGAAACTGGCATTTATTTTAGAGCAATGCCTGAGCATACTTTATTATTCAGAAATGAACATTTGACAGCTGGAATAGATAATTCCAATTATCTATCTGGAATAGATAATTGTCCTCATCTGTGGCTCATCTGAATTACAGTAATCTAAAGCCTTATATAACTGTACAGTTAACCTGAATATGCAGTTGAACAACCAAAAACTCTTCCAGTGAATACATTCATAGTTCAACCTTTGAATCAAGGAATCAAAAGTTTTCAAAACATTGTACAGGATAGACCAGATAAACCTGACACTGAAGAAAATAAATTCTGGTAACAAAGATAGAGAGAGGTCCAGAGAGTTATGCCCATGACCAGAGAAATTGGGATATCTTTTGAAGTGCTATGGAGTGCAGTAGAACTTAAGGGAGTGAAAAGGGAATACTGCAAATTATTGTACAGATTACAAGAACATTTTTAAAATTTAACTGTTAGAGATTTAAAACACTAAACATTGGAGAAAAAATTTTAGAACACTAAACATTGGAGAAAAAATTTTAGAACACTAAACATTGGAGAAAAAATTTTTAAATAGGCTGGTATGTTTATAATGTGTTTTTGTATTCATTTTTTTTTGTATATTTTTTTTATTTCAACACTGAAATCAGTTGCTATGTTTATATTGTCGTTATGTATGCAGATTACTATATATACTATACTGGATAATAAATAAAAATTGGTAAGATAAAGTTTTTTTTCTATTACATCAAAAAAAAAAAAAATCATAACAAGACTTAATTCTTATGAATTAAAAATAACACAAACGATTTCCAATCAACAAAATGAAAAGGCTAATATTAAAAAATAAATGAATGCATTCTAAATGTGTATAATCTCTTTAAAGAGAACATAAAAAAAAATCTTAAAAGCACATTGATGTTATACAGAATGGACAGAAATATATTTCCAGTAAATCTGACTTCATAAATGTTTTGAATATATTAAAATCATATTACATTACAAGGCAGGATATAAAAATTAATAAAAAAAAAAAAAAAAAGAAGAAATAATCTGCAACCATACCCAGCCAATTATTCAGTTTATAAAACATTTGTATAAAATATTAAAATCAATATTAGTATTAGTACCAGTTGTAGCAAATGATGCAAGAAAGCCTCCTTGTACCTGCTCACAAGCCTGTTAGCAGCCTGTCTGCACTGCTCAGAGAACTTCATATCAGACTGTACCTTTCAGTCTCCTATGTTCTTCACCACTTTGATGAAGTACTGCCCAAATGGTATTATATTCTGGGATTACTATTGCCCGTATGCAGTACTACTTTGCATTTATCAACTGTAACTTCTAAACCCATCAGTCTGATTTTTCTAGGTCTTATTGCAGCAGTATGCCTTGACTCCTGAAATTAACCACACTGCAAATTTAAACAATAAGATCCTGGGTTATAAGATAAGGCACCAGGAAGAGTAGTGCAATTTATAAACACCTGTCTTCTGGCACTCAATCATCCCTTTATACACACCAGTAACTTGCCCCTAATTCCACACTGCTCCAATCTGCACAGCAGTCTTGTGTGGAAGAGGGTAAAAAACTTTACTGAAATTCATGATATCAAATTTATTTTTTAGAACCAGTTCCTTTGTTATTGTGTCATAGAAGCTATTCAAATTGGTCAGACAAGATCAATGTGCTTAAAAAAATCCATTCTGTGATTTCAGTATACTGCATTAGGTATGTTCATGTAGAATGCAGGTAGCTGTTTACTGGAAACCAGTAGCAACATGCAGCTGAAGCTTCTCACTGGCTATGAACACATAGAAAGCAGTTGACCAGTGCAACTTCTCAGTATGTGATTGGGTAAAGTTGCACTAGTCAACCGCTTTCTATGTGTTGACAGCCAGTGAAAAGTTTCCAGTGTTGATGCTGGTTTTCGGTAAACGGCTACCTGCATTACATGTGTATGCACCCTTACTTCTGCATTCACGTGTTTAAAGATGTAAAATATTCAGTGTCTGTCTGTAATCTGAACAGGATCAGTGATTAGTAATGTCATTCACATTACTAATCACTGATCCTAGTGGGCCAATGTGATTCGTTCCTTTCCTTCTAGTATTAACATAAGCAAAAGATACTTGGCTATTTTTCTTTGCATTCTCAGCCAAAGACTTTACATAATGAAAAGTCTTAGTGACTTAACTGCAGAGTAGTTTATACTTACTGTAGGTTTCTGTGTTCCCTGCATTCATAATCATTCCATGCATTTTTCATATCTTTCACTACTCTCATCAGTTCATCTAACATCTATTTAGGACTAAACCTTAAACAGTCTCTTATTTGGTATAAAAAGCTTAGTATCTTCTATGAGCACTTCCATTAGTGCTTCCTATTTAGAATTTCCAGTTGGTAATATTATAAGTTGGTCCCACTGAAAAGAATATAAAACTGCTTAAGACCAGTGTAGACCTTTATGAAAGCCAAACCCATTCCCTTTAGCCTCAACAGTAGTTATACTATAAATACATCCCACCTAAATATATTTTTGTTTAATTATAATTTTTCTGCCTCCCCTAGATTGCTCCACCCAGGTGCCTTATTTATGTTTAGTTTCAACAATTTCTCTTCCAATTTCCTCTCTGTTATCACAAAATCATTTAGCTCACTGTTAGAATTTAATACACTTCTGGCATCTCCATTCCCAGAAAATTTCTCATGTGTGAATGTAGATGCAAAATATCTATTCAGTTTGCCAGAAACCTGAGCAGGATCACCAACAGTTAAACCATTCATATTTAGCAAACCGATGTGATTCAACCCTTTCCTTCCTGTATTTATATGTAACAAATTCTTTGCTGCTTTTTTTTTTGGCACCTTTACCCAAAGAAATAATCCCCTAATCTGCCTTAGCTTGCCTAGTCCACTTGCAGACTAGTTATAGTCACCATAGCAAAAGACCAGTGTAGACCTTTATGAAAGCTTTCTTCTCAACCCTATGTTCATCTGACATCAATTTAGGTCTAAGCCTGGAACAACATACGAGGGCTGTTCCAAAAATACATGGACTGGAAACACTGCTTCGTTGCTTTGGAAATGAGTGAAGAGTTTGTGGTCTAGGAATGTTCTCCCACCTTTTCTTAGTTAATTTGTGCAAACGTATTACGTAGTGTTCATTTTTTTGTGTTCGTTATAACAGTTTATGTGAAGTGCGTTTTATGATGGGGGATGAGAAAGATATTTCATTAATTATTAGACAAAGAATCACAATTGAATTGTGTGTAAAGTTATGCAAAAGTGTTTTTTGAATAAAATAATCATGTGTGATGAGTCCTGAATTAAACATTTTGATCTTGAGTCCAAACAGCAGTCAAGCATATGGAAACACCACGATTCACTGCCTCCAAAAATATTTTGAGTTTTTGGATCATCAAAAAAATTGATGTTTATTTTTTTTTTTTGACGCCCATGGAATAATACTGCAGCACTGGGTTCCTGAGAAACAAACTGTAAATGGAGAATATTATGATAACATGTTGCGAGTTCACCTCAAAAGAGCAATTTGCAAAAAAAGACCGGAACTGCTTAATCACGAATGATCTCTTCTTCAAAATAACGCTAGGCCACATGTCAAACAACCAGCAATGCAAGCTTTAAGGAAAATTGGTGGTCAACCACTAGACCACCCTCCATACAGCCCAGACCTCACACCATGTGAGATCTGGGCTTTCCCGAGCCTCAAAAAAGAGTTGAGAGGGAAAAAAAATTTAACACAGATGAAGAAATTAAATTTGCCACATCTGCTATCCTGCAATGCCTTTCAGAAAATGGGCTGCAGCAAGTGTTTCAGAAGCTCGTGAACCACTGTAAAAGGTGTATATAATGTGAAGGATGCTATTTTGAAAAGGAGACCCATACCAACCTCCCAAGTGACTCAGAGCAATGATCTCAGTCCATGTATTTTCGGAACAGCCCTTGTACTTACATGGTATATATATTTTCCTGAACACTTCCTGCTTAGAATTTTCAGTTTTTAACATCATCGGTTGGTCTAATTGAAAAGAATTTAGAAACTGTCTAAGACCACTGTAGTCATCTTTGAAACCAAATCCCTTCCTTTTGCCATTGATAGTAGTTATATCTTTAAATAAATACCATATTCATACTCTATGATCAAAAGCCTAGTGATTCCTTTATCTGAATATTCTTAATGCTGATAATCAGAT
The DNA here is from genome assembly GCF_048544385.1 of Mastigoproctus giganteus. Taxonomy (NCBI): domain Eukaryota; kingdom Metazoa; phylum Arthropoda; class Arachnida; order Uropygi; family Thelyphonidae; genus Mastigoproctus; species Mastigoproctus giganteus. The sequence goes on from NC_143577.1 coordinate 156,171,835, forward strand.
TGAGATACTGCTTTCTTGTTTCTCCTTTAACATGCTGGTATAGAAACACAGTAATCAAATAAATCCAGAAATATTTTGCTACTGTGTGTGCATGCATGCACGCACAAGAGAGACCTACCCACAAGTTCCAGTCAATATCTGGAAAGTTAAAATCGCCCATAAGACATTCTGATTAACTATTTGTCTGTATAGTTGCACGTTATACCCTTCAGTCATTTGGCCTACAATATATGCCTACTCTCACTTTTGTTTTCCCACCACTTACGTAGTGTCAAACTGAATTGATGTTATCCTGGAAGCCATCCGAACTGGGTGAATTATCTTAGATTCTATGTGCTTCTTACTTGCTATATTTAAAATCTACATCCTTTATGTCTGAATGGCACCATGTTTTTGTTATCCCTTATACCATCTGCATATGATAACCTAAACAATTGCTCAAATTCACCAAGCTCCTGTTTTATAAGAAACATAGTAAATAAATTTATTAGTGTACAATATATGCTTATATGCATATGTGTGCCTGTTTTTGCTTTTAACATATAAGCATATGTGTGCCTGTTTTCTGCAAATATACAGACTTTTAACCCTAAAAGTCTGTATATTTGCTTGTCCCATGAGGATTCTCAGCAGGCCTTGTAATCTCCAACGCTACATTTCAGGCTGCTGCATGTCTGAATAGAAGCACTGCAAGAATTGATTTCACCTCTGTCTGTGACTATCAGTGACTATTAATAGGCTCTCAATGGTTGGTATGCTTAATATAAAATTTTCAGAATGAAAGGAAGTGATTATTGAAAGACCTTTCCTACCCTTGTATCTGTTTCAATCACATTACACAATTTAAGCACATTGTGACTGTATAACATAAGGCAGGGACCCATCAATGCACTTTGTGAAAAGAAAACCTGAACACATCACTAAATTTTAAAATACAAACCAGACGGGCAATGGAAGCAGAAAAATACAATGTCTGGTAACCAAAATGTGGTAGATGCATAGATAATAGGCTATCATTTCTTTGTATCTACCATATTATTACTAATAGATGTGCAACCAACAAAACCAATGTAATTAAAAGAATTTCTTGGTTCAAATGCTGTGGCATTTTAAAGTTAGTGGTTGTTTTGAATAGCACATTTTAATATAAATTGTGTATGGTATATTAAAAATGTATATTAAATTTTGTAATATTTAATGTAGTATTTTATAGTATTACAAAATAAATCTTCTAGCAACCAATGAAACATAAGAAATAAAATATATTTTATTAAAATATACTGGTATGGTAAAATAAAGTAACTAAAAGGTTTTATAAAATAAAAGCTAAAAAGATGAAGATAAAGAATAACAACACTAAAGCAATAAAAACAAAATTTATTTATAAAGTAGCTTTCAGAGTGATTTTCCTTTATCACTTAAGGAGAAGGCACATGGTATAAATATCATTATATTATAAAAGGATATTTTTTGGAAATATATGTTTATATGACCATGTATTCCCAGAACGGTGATTACTAGAAAGGTAAGGAATTGTGTGTGTGTGTGTGTGTGTGTGTGTGTGTGTGTGTGTGTGTGTGTGTGTGTGTGTGTGTGTGTGTGTGTGTGTGTGTGTGTGTGTGTGTTGGGGGGGGATTTAGCAACATCAAAAACAGAGGAGAGGGGAGGGGAGGATGTATCAGCCATCAGACTCTACACAAGTAGAATGACATATATTGGCCACATTATAAGAATGTTTGCAATTGTTCATGATGTTTCAAAATTAACTGCTTCTACAATAGCATATATTGAGGCAATTGCATTCCAACATCGAGAGCAATAGCAAACTCCTTATGTGACTATACATCATTCCCCTAAGTCTAATGGCTGATACTTGCATTTTTTTTTTTATTTGCTTTCATTATCTTTTTTCGTGCTACCATCCACCAAATTTATTTATCTTTCTGGTATTTGCCATTTAAGGTCCACACTGGTTTCTCATTATCATATGCTTTCTGATCATATGATTCTTCTATAATATAATGATCGCTAGGCCATACTACTTTTCCTTAAAGTTGATAACAGAGCACACTACTCCAAAAGTTTCATGTGTATATTTTTTGTCACTTTCACTGCTTTTAATCTTTATCTGTATATTCTTATTGTTTTTATTTATATTTACTATCTTTTAGTTTTTATCCTATAAAAATTTTTAGCTACTTTTTTTTTACCATTATGTTTTCACAAAGTTTTATTTCTTACGTTTCATCATTTGTTACAAGATTTATTTTGTAGCAATACTTATCCAGATACAAAGCTTTTTGCCATACTAAATATACAAATAATGAATTACTGTATTAATATTTGTTTATTTTATTAACATGTTGGCTGCAAGTTTAAGAAAAAATTACCCTCAGGGCCAAAAAATATTTAGTAAATAATTTGATTAGTAATTCTAAAATAAATATTTTAATGTCAGTGTTATGTCATTTTCTTTTTCTGTACTACATTTACTAAATATAGCTATATAATATCGGTGTGTAGATACACCATAGACAACTCTTAAAAAACTACAAAGTAGTTGTGGGCATCATTTGCTCTTTCTCATATTGTGCTCTGCCTTCACGACGAGTTGCCATGATATTGCACTACCTCAAATAAGTAATGCTTCACTAATAGAGAAGGCTATTGTTACATATTCTCAGTGAGTACCACCACCCAGACATGTTTCAAGGCTATTGGCCTATCATCAGTGGGTGGGCAGGTACCCTAGTATTGCAGACATGACGACCCAGTTGTGAATATAATCACACAATATGAGAGATGAGAATAAGTAACAGTAGTCTTCTCTATTAGTGAAGCATTACTTATTTGAGGTAGTGCAATATCATGGCAACTCGTTGTGAAGGCAGAGCACAATATGAGAAAGAGCAAATGATGCCCACAACAACTACTTTGTAGTTTTTTAAGAGTTGTCTATGGTGTATCTACACACCGATATTATATAGATATTAAACTCTTAATGTATTATGCCTTGTGCATTTAATTATTTTAAATTAAATATAGCACATAAAGAGAAAAGTGAAAAGCCAAAAAGTGGCAATATTCATACGTTAACTACAAAATTCGGCGCAACAACAAGAAAGTTTGTTTGTTTGGTTTTTAGGAGCATTAGCAACTAAGGCCATATTGCTCCGGGGATATGCGGAGGTCATTCCCTGACCTTTCTGCATCCTCCGTATTTGGTGATCACAGGCTCGAACCCCGGTCTAATCAAGAAGTGTGTGCAACGCACTGCTGCTCCTGCCCATCTGACTACAGAAGGCACCAAGAAAGTTAGAAGAATGTGCGTTTTATGTTATGCAAAATTGAAAGAGTCTGAAGATCTGCTGCTAGAAAGAAGGGGAAAATAGTTTCTACTTATTGCCCACATTGTAATGATTAGTAGAGCGCTTTGGTCACCACTGCAAATCTACATAATTTTGTAATTGCAAAATTGTGTATATAAGAGGTGTTGACCAAAACACTCTAAATACGTCAGCAGTTACTCACTTATTTTTTCCTCATAGCAGCATGTAAATTTTATCAGATGTATTACCAGGGGCAACGCTTTTCAAAAATAATGTAAATTCCCATCAATCATCAGTACTATACAGCTGATGCAACTCCAACTTAAACAAAGGGTGTCAGCCATATATGTCTGACTCGGCACCTAAAAAACCTAATGGTGTCAGATATCATGGCTGACAATGCAGTCAACATGTAAAATAAAGAAGTTCCATGCTGTAGTTTAATTTTTGTTAAAAGTAAAGGAGAAAATAAGTAAAATACATTATAAAGAGTTAAGCGAATATTACATTCTGAGGTACATGCAGTAAAAATGATTACTGCTACTGATATGCAGTACTTTGCATTTGTCAATGTTAAACTTCAGTTGCCCCTTCTCTGCCCATCTGCCTAACTTTTCTAGATCTTGCTGTTGCAGTGGCATACTGTTATTAACCACCCTGCCAACCTTTGTATCATCTGTAAACTTGGATTAAGCCTGATATGCCTTCATCAATATCATCGATAAAGATAGAAAACAACAGTGGGCCCAACACCGAACCATGGGGAACTCCACTAATAATATTGGTCCACGAAGGGCAGTATTCATAGACTACCACTCTGTGTCTTCTCCAACTCAACCATGGATGCATTGTCTTAGATTTTGTGTTTCTTAACTAACAGCATAACCCCTCCTCCCATCCTATCTTGTCTGTCCTTTCTGTACACATTGTATTCCCCATATTCAAATTCTGTATTCCTTATATGTGTGTGTGACATCACATCTCTGACACCCCAATGATGTCTGCATTTGATGTCTTGACCAGCAATTCAAATTAATCAAATTTATTAACTACACTCCTATCAATGGTGTACATGCCAGTATAGATGCACCTGTTCTTAATCTTAGTTACCCTAACACAGCCAATGTATTTACTTGTTCCGTGATGACTCCCAGCAGTCCTTGAAATTCCTGGCAACTTGCTTTCCGGGCTGCTGCTTGCTCCCATAGAAGCAATGCAAGAATCACTTTCACCTTGGCAGCAGCTATTGTTTATCTATTAGTCTGTGACCCCCCCCCCCCCAAGCTAGCAGTTTTCTGACCACCTATCACTGCCTCAATAGCATCAGCAAATATTCTTGCACCCTTTCACTTTAACGTATCCCATTCCCATAAAAGCAGTCCCTCCTGTTAAAAGCACAGACCACACTGAGAAAAATTCTACCCCACGTGCCTTGTAAATTTCACTTTCAAATTTTACCCTAACTCACAACTTTTTTTTCAACATTAACTTAATTAACTCTTAATGTTGTAACAAGATGTACAACAATATCACCTTTTGTGCCTTTAAAAGATGATATCTGCTCTACAATGTCATCATCTTTAGCCCCCTTGGCAGACATACCCTGGTTCTATTCCACGTATAATTTTTGTACAATATATTTCCTGCTTCCCTGACAACAGAGTCACTGACAATAATTAGCTCCTGTGGAACCAGCACATTCTGCCTTGGGGGTTGCCTGATGAATATGCACAAGTTCTGTTGTTGATGTGGACAGTTGTTGGTTTGATACCCCCTCCCCCCCAATTTAAATTCTTCAGGGGCATCTACCCTGTTCTTCAAGTTCTCAAAGGCCCATAACAACGCTTAGTTGGCACCTAATATCCTCACACTCTTTACATCAAGCACACACAAAGACATCCTATTTGGCAAGTTTACAAGGTCACATTTACAAGTCTGTTGAATCCTAATTGTACATGTTGTTTTAAGAAGGAACATGATTTTTTTTTTTTTTTTTTTTTAATTGGGCATATCGTTTCCATTCATGTTTTATCTATATAATATTGGTGTAGATACATCATAGTTTACCCATAAATTTGAACTACGTATGTAGTGTAGTCTAGTGTAAAAGGCATCGTTTTAATTGTATCTTGTATTGTGGGTGCCTTCATAAGGAGATAGCTGATATTGCCCACTTATTTATTTTCAGTGGATACCACCACCCAGATGATCGTTTCGAAGCTAGTTGTGAATTTAATGTGAAAAAAAAAAAAAAAAAAAACATTGGACCAGATCTATTAAACCAAACAAATGAATTATAAAATTCAAACCTATATCATGGAAAATCTTAATTTGGACTTTGAACAGAACTGTTTTGAAGAGAATATGAGAGCCTACGAGATCTAGATTTTTATCAAGAAAACTGAATTTTGTAATAAACGAAAAAAAAACCCAGGCGCTTTTTTTTTTTTTTTAATAACTAAAACCAGTATTTTAGATGAATCTCATCTCCAACCAAACTGCACATAAGAGTTGGCTTTCCCCACCTTTTCAGAAACTTATCAGACCATAAATGCCATTTTTCCCTCTGTAAAAACCTTTGCATGGAAGCACAAAGTTTGTTTCAAGTCCCAGAGACATCCCCTAAAGGTCCCAAACCTTTTCCGTTTTCGAAGCTTCTACACATGATATTTAGCCTGTTTAATTAAAATTTTCGTGAACATTTTTTTTATTGCCCAAGGGATGATCGAATTGCAAGTAAATTATCTCCTCCAGCTTGAATTGTCTTATTCTCAAATTCTCTTCCAAACTTCCTGTGCGAATCGACAGTAATAAAATAAATGGTACCGTTTCAGTACAAAATTTGCATAATCTGTTACCTGTCTGACTAAATCTATATGTGATATCGTTCGCTGGTATATTTCTGTAACCAACCCTCCATGAAAAGTCAATACGCGATGGATAGTTTCCGCCAATTTTTAGAATTTTAAAAAACTACTGCATGTTATGGTTTCCTAAATTTGGCTTTTCTGGATATTCCAAGTTAAACAGTGTCCAGTAGAGTTGTTTTAAACCACCCTTAAAGGGATCTAGATCTTTTTCCCTTAACTGTGTGCACATATCACGAATTTTTTTATAATATATAGGAATTGTCTCTGCTTTTGGCCCTAGATAATCGGCGCCTTTAATTAAGGCTGTATTAAATTCCATAAAATATTTTATTAGTACCGCTACTAAATGGTTAGATTGCAATATATCAGCCATGTCCAGCAGTCTCTTACAGCTACACCTGAAATTAATTTTTGGAATACTTATTCCCCTCTCTTCCTAAGGTAAAAATAAAAATTTCTGTGCTATCTCTTGCCGTTTTCCTCCCCATAAAAACTGAAATGTTGGAATGTAAAATCGTCACATTGTCCTAGCTGTGATTCATGTTATAAACACCGTGTATAAGATTATAGGAAGAATTACGATTCTAACAATGATGGATTTGTTCTCAAAAGAAAATTGTCCCACTTCCCATTCTTTTAAACTTTCCTGTATTTTAGTGGTGAGCCCTCCTACAGGTAGCATGGGACTCTCTCTAAACGGAACTCTTAATATTTGAATCAATTTATCCAATTCTACTTCTCGTTGTGCTAAAGGCCGATGTACCCATTCCCCTAACAATTTTATCCTAGTTTTACCTTCGTTTATGTTTAACCCCGACTTCTTACCAAAAGATCTAACGAGTGACAAATTCTTCCACCACATAACTCGTACTGAGAGTGGCGGTAACATCATCCGCATACACCATACATTTACACTGTTCTGTGGGCTTTGGCAATGGTATCCCCTGAATGGCCTCAGTTCTGTCTATTCTTCCCAGTAATGGGTGCAGTGCTAATGTAAATAACAAAGGACTAAGTGGACATCCTGCTTTACTCCCCTATTAATTTTAATGTTTTTCGGAATTTCTCCATTTATCAAAAGTCTTGTGCTACTAAGTTTATATAGATTTCTCAGGACTGTAAATAACTGAGATTCTATATCAAACCTTAATTGTAGAGAAAAGGTAGTTGTGGTTGTTCTATCTATAGCCTTTTTTTTTTAGGTCAATTGCTACTACTAAATTTTAACTCTTTCGTTTTTGATATTCTAATATATCCTTTAATAGCCAAAGGTTATATTCTATCCTTCCCGGTATACCGTAGCACTGTGTACTTCTAACTACCTGGGTTGTGTCGCATTTTAACTTAGCTGTCTAAATCTTTGCAAATATTTTTAGGCACAATTAGCCAACGTTATAGGTCTCCACTTATCAATTTTCATTAAATCCCATCCATGCTTCGGAATGAAAGTAGTATAGACATTTAAAAAGCCTTCAGGTACAACCCCTTCCTGAAAAAATTTGCTAAAGACAGCTAGAAGAATAGGCGCTAACAAGTTCCAAAATTTCTTATAAAATTCAATCCCCAAACCATCTGGTCGCAGTATGCATCATAATCTACATGATTTTTGAGCCACAGTTAGATCCCCCCATAAATATTTCCCTGTCCTGTAATGCTTTTTGCCCGGGTGTGAATTGTCCAATCGTCCAAATGGAGTCATCTCTCTCTTTTTCTGCAAAGCAAGTTCTTTTTCATAGTAATTTAGGGAGATAATAATGAGCATTGTTGAATATGTGTTGTAATCATCTTTAATTTCCTGAACCGTTTTGGCTAAATTATTTAGCCTTAGTCTTCTTTTGTAAAACACAGCTGAAGGATTATCAGCCTCCCTAAATTTCAGCTGTATTTTTCGCACCTTTTCTTTCTCTTCTTCCAATATTACACCATCAATAACTGCTTGTTCTTCTGCTGTTGCCCTTTCATCCCCGCACCATTGGTAAATTATTATTTCTTGTAAGAGATCTTTCACACTGTTTCTACGTTGTTCATTTCTTTCCTTAATTTTTGCATAATAAAATGATTTTGCACTTAATTTAATTTTTGCCCACATTTCTCACTCATTTCCACCTTGCTCTACTATCTTTTTAATAACTGTTGTAAAGTCCCAGTCTTCTCTCTCCAGAACTGCTGGGTTGAGCTTCCAATGGCCTTTTCGCAGATTAATGTTTGTAAATAAATCTCCCTTCCACATTACTGCCATGTGATCTGAAAATTGTCGACCTCCCGCAAATCGCACATGCCATATCATTGTTATCTTATCCTTTAACTGTCTAGTTGCATAAGTGTGATCTATTCTAGTTACTACATTATTAGCTATTCTGATGGCCGCTCATTTCCCCAGATTTTTTCCCTCCAAACATCTACCAAGTCTCATTTAGTACAAACCTTGATTAACTCACTAACACCCCCCCCCCCGTACCATGATACAGGTTACACCCCAGACTTTTGTCCATGATGGGGTCAAGAACGCAGTTCCAGTCCCCCACCATTACAACCCACTGCATCTCCCTAAAATAGTTGCCCAGTACCCGAAACAAAGTTTTTCCTTCTAAAGTGGAATTTGTACTATAGACACAGATTAATCTAATTGTACGCCCTCCATAACTGTAATCCACTGCCACACCCCGACCTTCAGTATCCCTACCCGCCAGTTGTATAGTCCCTAAAATTGGAGGAACCATTACTATTCCCACCCCTGACGATCGATTCGTCCCAAAGCTCCAAAATCCTAACAACTGGTATCTGTTTTGAAACTGCTGGACACCCTAAACTTGCGAAGTGGGTTTCTTGTAGAAATCAAATTTTCACTCCCATGTTCATCATAATTTGTCATATCATCCTTTGTTTGTTAACCGCTCTCAGACCCTGTACATTTAATGACATACATGTTATTCCAGACATTATAAGCAGAACTTTACTAGAACTTCTGCTAAGATGTTCCTATGTTCAGCATTTAATTTTAATTTGTTATTCGTGAGCAATACAGTGAGATCTCTAACCAACTTATTTTTAATATTGGAAATAACAAAATCTCCCCAAGTGAACTGTATATTTATTACTTCACCCTCCTCATTTTCATCCCAAAGAAAAACCGGTTCTCCTCGAGTCTTAACAATTTCTGCCAAGCTTTGCCTATATTCTCTGTATTCTTTTGTTTTAACCATTTAACCATTCTATTCCCTTGTTTGTATACCATCTAAATCTGAATCTGACCCCGAAAGTGTTCTGAAATCTTTCCTACCGCCTGACAAAATTGATACCTCTTCCATTAGCATTAGCTTAGTAGAGGCAGACGATGCAAGAAAGCAAGCTTATGCAGCATCAGCCAAAAAAACTCCGATTTCACCCCTCCATTCATTCCAAATACCTGTCCAGCTCAGCCTTAAGTTTATTTAGACTATCAACTTCCACAGCAAAAGATGGAAGTCTGTTCTACCAATCAACTACCCGCTGGCTAAAGGCAAACTTCCGCACATCTATCCTACAACTGTCTTTCCTCAATTTGAATTTATGCCCTCTCAGGTGATTATTCTGAGCAAGAGGAAGAATCCCATCAGCATTGAGCATGCTCAAAACATTCAAGGCTTTATACATTCAATCAGATCACCTCGCAGGTGCCTAGTCTCCAAACACTGTAATCTGCAAAACTTAAGCCTTTCTTCATAAGAGAATCCTTTGTTCCATTCACTAATCTTGTTGCCCTTCTCTGTACTCATTCTAACAGCTCTACATCCTTCTTAAAATGAGGCCTCCAGACCTGTATACAGTACTTCCTCCTCTATTTGTTTTGTTTTGGTCTCTTCTTGAATTTCCTCTGTTTTCCCTTTTGATCTTTTAGTTTTACCGCTTATTTCTTCCTTCTCCCCCGTGTACATTTCATACTGTATTTTCCGCTTCTATGTCCTGGTCAGTTCCACATGTTTCTACTGTTGACGACATATTGTATGCTATTATAAATGTTGGTGTGATTTCTTTAATCTGTGTCTCACCCCTCTGCACTACTATAGTTTCCACGCTCTCAGCATTAGGCATAGGTTTATCTTTTGGTGGCTCGCTCGCTTTCTGCTGTCCTCCCCCACCAGCAACTCTTTCAGCAAATGTGCGTTCCGGGCAATGAATGAATTTATGCGTGGAATCTCTGCATTTTTTTACAATTATTAGGACCTCCGCACCTCAAACAAACTTTCTGAATTAATAACCTGTGACTCATCAAATCAGTGATGTTTGGCACTGGCGTTTTCATGTCAATATGAATTTTCACTGTACCTGTTTCTACGCTTGGCCATTCCTCATATTCTTTCCTGTGAATCCTTTCCTGTGTAACAACCTTACCAAGTTAAAAAAGCTCTCAACAGGACTATTAGACATTTCTACCGGAAACCTGTCAATAGTAACCATTTTGCATATGTTACCAATTTTCACAGGCTTTATCATGACATTTCTAATAGAAAACACTTACAAAACCTTTTCTCTTGCCTCTACTGTTTTCAAGACCAACTGATATTTCTGCCTCGGTAATGGAGTTAATCGTGAACCAAAACAACCTGAGTCACTCCCTGCATTACCTCTCTAATTGGACAAACATCAGTAGTCTGAAACTCCACTATCCTTTCTCTAAAAAAGAACTGTGCCATAATTAGTCTCCAATCCTTAAGGAAAATTAATAAGATAGTATGAATCAGAGCTGTGCTACTCAATATTGTATTCAGTATTGTGTTAAATTGATTATTTAATTATTTATTTTTTACTCTAACGTACCGGTAAGTTTGCCGATTTTTTCGTTTTAATTTCTGGAGGGTATCATACGGAAGGGTTCTACGCACTATATTGAGGTAGACTCCTCTTATTATTTTACTAATAATAAATATAAATCCTGTTTCCTGCCTGACAGCAAAACGAAAAGAGAAAATACCTAACTTAGCAGAAATAAATTTCAAAGAAATGTAAAACAAAAGAAAAACAATCACTTACTACCTTTCTAAAGGAGGTTTCCCCACAAGGGGGTTTACCTCAGCTGGAAGGACTACCGCTAATCTCTTGATATGATCGGACACTTTCCTCAACCTTCAGATTGAGTAGAACACATCTAAACGAAACAAATCACAAACAAGCCTCTTCTCTCAGATGATCATTTCAAAGCCATTTGGCTTCATCATCAGTGAGTGGGCAGGTACCCTGGTAATGCAACATGCCATCACAGTTGAAGTTATTTCCACAATATGAGAAATGCCAAATGATGTAGGAATAATAACGTATTAGAAGACGAAATGCACAAGGCATAATTTCTTATGGGTTTAGATAATTAACTATATAATATCGGTGTACATACACCATAGTTTACCCTTAAATTTGAACTACATATGTAGTGTAAAAGGCATCGTTTTAATTGTATCTCATTTGTGGGTGCCTTCACAACGAGATAGCTTGTATTGCACTACTTCAAATAAATAAAGCTTCTCTAGTAGAGAAGACTACTGTTACTAAATCCATAAGAAATTATGCCTTGTGCATTTCGTCTTCTAATACATTATTATTCATACACCATTTGGCATCTTTCATATTGTTGAAATAACTTCGCAACTGTGATGGCATGTTGCATTACCAGGGTACGTGACCAATCACTGATGATGAAGCCAACTAGCTTTGAAACGATCTGGGTGGTGGTGGCATCCATTGAAAATAAATAACAGTAGTCTTCTCTACTAGAGAAGCGTTATTTATTTGAAGTAGTGCAATACCAGCTATCTCGTTGTGAAGGCACCCACAATATGAGATACAATTGAAACGATGCCTTTTACACTACATACGTAGTTCAAATTTATGGGTAAACTATGATGTATCTACACTGTTATTATATAGTTAATTACCTAAACCCATAAGAAATTATGCCTTGTGCATTTTGTCTTCTAATTCATGTTTTATATACTGTATACTAACAACATATGCACAGATTATGTTATGAAGTTAATGTTACTGAATATATATATTGCAATGTCAAGTTTATGGTCTACGTAATTCATATCTTCTACCAAATTTAAGAGTATTATGCTATACTGTTACTTTTGTAAATTATAAGTAGCTATAATAGATAATAAATTTATCTATCTATCGCCAAACTACATTATTTGAACTCTTGAATGACCTATTTGTGATACCTACACCAAATCACTGATACTAAAAGCTTTAAGAATATTAATGTCGTACATTATGGACTACAGGATAAAGTTAGGTTATTAAAACACTTATGTAGTGCTATAAATTTTAGTTTATAAGCCTCTTCTGATACTGATACACTTCTACAAAGCTAAGTAGAAACCTCCAAGTATCAGCTATATCTAAATCTCAATACTAGAAGAACGGTGGCAAAATTCAATGTTTTTGTCGATACAACACAATGCCGGCAGAAGTCAACTGTGGTTTTTTAAGCAATTACAAGGGCTGAGTAAATAACAAATACACCCAATTAATCAGGGAATTACAAATACTGTACATACTACACTACTAATTTTAAATCAAAGTTAGAGAAAAACAATAATTTCAAATCAATACATAAAGTTCCACTAGTGGCTCCAAAAAAAAAAAACAAAACATCTGGTCAGTAGCCTTGTCAATTGCCTGATAAAGAGCAAAGATGCCATCAGCATTTACTTTATTAAATCCTTTTAAAACCTTAAATACCTAATTCCATTCACCTAATTTTTAAGAATATGTGGCCCCCAAGATCAAATCCATGTACTTATTTTCATCAGGCTGAAAATATTCTCTCATTGAAACACAGAAATCACACTGCATAGCACATAGAACACATGTAGGGCAACCTAAACCAAGTGAAAAGCTTTATAATTATAAATCTATTCATATAATCATACAGTTATTACTTTTTAAAATAAACTGAGGTCATTACAATTTAATTTTCTCCTACCTACATCCCAAATTCACCATAGCTGCCACATACAAAAATACTAACGTATATTAATTATCAAATGTTATGCATAGATCTTCATTAGCAATCAATTACATGACAACATTCAATAGCCATTCCACTTCTGTATTACATATCCAAAAAGAAAAGTGTCATATTACCTGTATGAAACTGAAATAATGGCTCTGCACTCAGGGGTTGACCTGTTAGTTGGTTCACAAACAAGTTAGCATTGCTACGGCCAGTTTAACCAACGATATAAAAGAAATAAATGAATTAAGTCTTAAAAATAATCATTATTTTGTAGCATTAAATATTTCAACTGTCAGGTTTTTATAAATTATGCTGTTTAGAGATAAATCAAAATGTCAGTCTGATGCATTTGTAACCAAATAATTTTCTTTGATTTCACTGCTTCAAAATAGCTGTTTAATTTTACTCAAATCATATTCATGTTCAGATTCAATAACAGACAGGGCAAGACTTTTTTTTTAATAATGAATAATTAACAATTAAAGTAGGATTTAACAATTTAGATATAACAGTAAATATGAAAAAAATCTAGTTTTGCATTCTTTTATTTTCATCTTCTATTTAATGAGGTATTAAAAACAATTGGCCTAACCAAAAATGAATAATTCACAAAACAACCTTTCTGGATATTATGCAGAAATTTAAAAAATTGGCAATAATTTTATGACTATACTTCAATCAATCAAAATATTTCCAAATCACTAAAAGTCTTTTCTTGAAGGTCTTCTGAAAATCTTAAAAAACATAACCATATGTGCACTATTAATTTACACAGAGCATATCATATGGGATATTTGAGTGTAAAATAAAGAAATTGTACACTGTGTTTGACTCGATAATCAGCCACAGAAAAATGCTTTGTTATGAAAAATGAATATAAAACAAATGGAAAGCATCAGTGAAACAATGATGTAGAAAAGTAAGATGAGATAACATGAGATGAGATTTTGTATGCGTTTATGGTCAGTTTAGTTAAGTGTCACCCATATGTTCTTCTATACCATCACTTTCAGTAACAAGGGCCCTTTCCAAAATAACTCTACCTTCTTTATATCTCTGATTCTCTTCTGTTGCAAACTCATAGATCCATCCAAGTTTAGTATCACAGTTTTTGCATGATACATCTCTTACCATGTGTCTTCCCGTTAGCATAACACGATCTTGTACCTCACTTTAAAAAAATAAAAAACATAGGAAATAAACTTTAATATTTATCTGTAGTATACAAAAAATATATTACTTTCATGAGTAATGTATTCAACATAAAGGAGTAATATTAATAGCAATCATTCTAAGTAAAATTAAATATGCTATAAAATATATATCTCATGCTTCTGAAAATATAAGTTATTTATGGTAGTAATTTCCAGCTACTACTGCACCTAATGATGAAAAATTTCTGGCCTTATAGAAAATGAAGGAAATAAATTAATTTTTATTTAATAATCACCCTAAGGAATACACTTTATCACTTTATTAGGATTACCATATGTCTCCAGTTTCCAGGGACATTACAAAAATTGATTAGCTCTAACTTCAAACCATCAAGTACTTGAGACTATTCTCTTTCCAGGTCAATATTCTGTGCATTACATAATGTATCCCTATTAAAATTGGTCAGTGATAAGATATTTGCTTATCACTACTGTGGCCGCATTAGTGTAATCTTCAGTAGCATAAGATGAGTATGGCAAATGTGGCTGCAGTAAGAGGCACCAAATGGAGACAACGAAAAGACTCAGACTAACTGATTTATTTTAAAAATAGAACTATATATTTTATTATCTATATAACATTATAAATGTCTACAGCTTTTTATATAAAGCTACACTTAGATAGTAATTTAATAATTATAAAATAAAAAAGCTAATACTATTTGTCCTCATTGAAATTATATTGAGTTATGAGGATTTTCCTGTCATCTCATTTTTTTATAGCTGGCAAGATTTAAATTGCTTAGTTAGTGCAATGCAGGTTTATTTTATTGTGCAGCTCTAATATTAGTTTTGTATAATATAATTATATAAAAATCAACAATGTATGTAACAATCTTATAACATTGAATACGACAGCCCAATACACTAAAAAAATAAATAAAACACAGGTTTAAACAATACACCTTATATTAACGATATGGTGCTCTAAAAAGTCAAATAAATTATATTATAGATATATGAAGTCCAAGCGCAGTTAATATAAGTTATGTAAAAAAAATATATTAATCTCATGAAGACACAAACAGAAACAGTACTCTGTGTTTATGTCTTCTGCAATCTAATGGCAAAACCTGAAGCAGTTGCCACATGCATTGCACACTACACATGAGTGATCATCAGTTCAGGTGATAAGTTCATGAGGAATGCATCATTTTAATCGACATCATGGCATGGATGATGCCGATTAAAACTCCATATGAATGAATATGATATTATTTAATAATAAATAATATAGTACATTTTTTTTTAAAATAAAAACATAAGATTCTTACAGTTTAGCCCTCATCAGCACAGCATCTATTATAAATATAATCTATTACTTCTTATATCTGATTACCGATATAGGGAAGTTTGAAATTTCATTTATTCATAAAAATGTTTTAAAGGACATATCATTAGAAGAAATAAGAATTTTTTTAAAAATAATATACATCGAGCTCATCTCCATACAAATGGACAAAATTTAATTGGAAAATTTCAAAGACATATGACTTTGTTAGGTATCTTCAAAGCAAAATCTTTAAAAAAAGATACGCAATCATAAGTGTCAGCATTGACATTCACGCCTAACAACCATAACCAAAGAAAGTTTTCTTTCTTTGGGTCCTGGTGTGTGACATAAGCATTGGGAGATCAAAATTGAAAGTAGAAGTTTGTTTGCATTAGCATTAGTAGAGGCATATGATGCAAGAAAGCAACCTTATGCAGCATCAGCCAAAAAAAAAAAAAAAAAAAAAAACTTTCACTTCACCCCTCTGTTTGTTCGAAATACCTGTCCAGCTCAGCCTTAAATTTATTTAGGCTATCAACTTCCACAACAAGGGATGGAAGTCTGTTCCACCAACCAACTACCCGCTGGCTAAAGGCAAATTTCCGCACATCTATCCTACCATCTGTATTTCCTCAATTTGAATTTATTTATTTATTTATTTTTTTTATGAAAACACCAAACACGAAAGGTATCAAAACCTATAGTACTTAGTACCGTGCATGGGTTGAAGGAGAAGTATGGGGGGAGGGGTGGGATACCAGAAACTTTGCTCTAGAGACTAAACATGGGTTTCACCACTTCAAGCCTCCAATAAGCAAAGTGGTGCCCTCTCAGGTGATTATTCTGAGCAAGAGGCAGAATCCCATCAGCATTAAGCATGCTCAAACCATTCAAAACACTCAAACCATTTATACACCTCTATCAGATCACCTCGCTGGTGCCTAGTCTCCAGACACTGTAATTTGCTAAACTTAAGCCTTTCTTCGTAAGAGCAACCCTTTGTTCCATTCACTAATCTTGTTGCCCTTCTCTGTACCCGTTCCAGCAGCTCTACATCCTTCTTGAAATGAGGTCTCCAGACCTGTATACAGTACTCAAGGCGTGGCCCGACCATTGCCTTATACAAGGAAATAATCACCTCCTTATCCCTGCTAGAAAAATTCCTGTATATAATTGATAAGACACCATGAGCTACTATTGCAGCCTGTCTGCACTGCTCAGAGAACTTCATATCTGCCTGCACTATTACCCCCAGGTCCTTTTCATTCTCTACCACTGTCAGTGTAGTACCGCAGAGTTGATACGTTGGTCTGGGGTTGCTGTTTCCCCATATGTAGTACTTTACATTTGTCAATGGTAAACTTCATTTGCCACCTCTCAGCCCATCTGCTCAACCTTTCCAGATCCTGTTGCAGCAACATAGTGTCAGTAGTCCTTAACAACCCTGCCAACCTTTGTATCGTCTGCAAACTTGGACATTAAGCTTGATATGCCATCATCAATATTATTTATAAACACAGAAAACAATAATGGACCCAACACTGAACCCTGAGGGACTCCACTAATAACATTAGTCCATGATGAGCAGTGTCCATTGATTACCACTCTGTCTTCTCCCCCCTCAACCACTCCGTGTTATAGGCCTAATGACTCTGATGAGTAGAATAAGAAACTGTACAGGGAAATAGAGTGGGCCAGTAAATCAGAGTCTTATAATGGGAGATTTTAATTTCTTAGATATTGACTGGAATTTGTGGGTTGGTCACTCACACACTAGCAAGGCTTTTGTGGATTTATTGGATGATTGTTTTCAACATTAGTATGTTCGTGAGGCAACTAGAGGGAGTAATACTCTTGATCTCATTATCAGTAGTGATTCTTCATGCATTAAGAATCTGCAGATAAAGGAACCACTAGGTGGCAGTGATCATAATGTGCTGAAGTGGGATTTACTCAAAGAGGTAACTACCATCAGGGGTAAAGGGAAAGGTTTTTGCTCTCGTAAAGGCGACTACTGTGGTACCAACATGATGTTACCAACAGCAAATTCAAAATGAGAAGCATTCAAAGAATTTATTTTGGAAGCTACTAGGCTTTACATGCCAACTAAGAAATATTGTTCAAGGTTTAGGCCTAAATGGATGTCAGATGAACTAAAGAGACATATGGCAGAGAAGAAAAATGCATGGGATATATATAAATTAATGGGTGACATGGAAGCCTATGATAGATATAAGCAGGTCTGTAACCAAGTCACAAAGGAGATTAGGCAGGCAAAGGCAGATTATGAGAAATATTTGCCAAAGGATGCAAAGAAAAACAACAAAGAGTTCTTTACCTATGTAAATTCTAGAAGGAAAGGGATGAATCAGATTGGTCCACTGGATATTGATGATTCAACTGTTGATGATCCTGCTCAGGTGGCTAACAAACTAAATGAGTATTTTGCATCTAAATTCACACCTGAGGAGTTATTCAGGGAGGGGAATGCCAGAGGTAAGAAACTCTGGCAGTGAGCTAGATGATTTTATATTATAATTAAGAGCAAATTGGAGGAGAAATTGTTGAAGATAAACATAAAGAAGGCACCTATGGGTGGATGGGATCTATCCAGTTATATTAAAGGAGGCAGCAAAGGAAGTAAGCAAACCCTTAACCATAATTACGAGAGCTTCTTTGGACTCAGGGGAGTTACTCATGGACTGGAGATGTGCAAATATGATCCCAATTCACACAGGATCAAAGGGCGACACAAGTAATTATAGACCTGTTAGTTTAACTTCTGTTCCAGGAAAATTAATGGAGACACTGGTTAAAGGAGCACTGCAGGATCATCTAGCCACAAGACTTCAGTTATAGCTCGGAGACAGCATGGTTTTGTTAAGGGAAAGTCTCGCCTGACCAATTTGATTGGATACTATGATGTGGTCAAAAAGGAACTGGATGCAGGGAATAACTTTGATATCATACATTTGGATCTTAGAAAGGCTTCTGATACTGTTGCACATGGAAGACTGCTGAAAAAATTGGAGCAGTGTGGCATTAGAGGCAAATTGCTGCTATGGATAAAGGGATGGCTGAGTGGGAGAAGACAAAGTGGTAATCAATGGATTAGTGGAGTCCCTCAGTGTTCAGTGTTGGGTCCATTGTTGTTTTCTGTATTTATAAATGATATTGATGATGGTATATCAAGCTTAAATGTCCAAGTTTTCCGACGATACTACGGTTGGCAGGGTTGTTAAGGACACTAATGACAGTACGCTGCTTTTTTTTTTTTTGGCTGATGCTGCATAAGCTTGCTTTTTTGCATTGTATGCCTCTACTATTGCTAACTTCAAAGTCAAAAGACTTTATTAGGCATCTTCAAAGCAAAATCTTTAAAAAAAAAAAAAAAAAAGATATGTAATCATCAGCATCAAACATCGACATTCATGCCTAACAACCAGAAACCAATCCAGAACCGAAACAATGCAGAAATACAAGTCACATTGATGCTATCGTCAAACATGACTGTACAACCATTATCATCCAACGGTTTGGAAGACGACTTCATATACTTAAAATTGTGGCATCAAAATGAAAAGAAGTATGTACATTGTATAATGTGCCTTAAATATCTGGAAATTGTTTAATGAACAATAAAAAAATCCAAAATTACCAGCAATAACAACAGAGTAGGAAAGAAACAATTTCCAACAATTTTGAACAAACATATCATAGACAGTATTAAAGCTAACAAATTAGACATTTTAAAAAAAAATCAAAAAAGTCTCTTCCAAAGACAGATGTTCCCTTGGACAATCTAATTAGCAAAGCCAATGAAAATCTTGCTTATAGAATTGGCTATTTAGCATATACAGTTTATAATTATGCAAAAAAAGTTAACGTTATCAGCGTACGGTTAGCCTTAACGAGCAGTTGCCTTGGAAATTGGAATGTAATTTAAATATAAAATTCTCCTAATAATGATCCACCCAAAGTAAATTTACAATATATTAATGCCTATTATATATTTACAATATATTAATATATCATTTGGAAATACTGTTTTATTGTTAAGGCAGATCAAGATAATTTCAAACAAAAAATTGAAAATTGTTGTGCGTTATCACTGAGAATGGATGGTTCAGTAGATTGAACACAAATGGACAAAATTTACATTATGGCAATGATTAAAAACAATAAGGGAAAAGGAAACTTTATTCCTTGGAATAGGCCACCAAACTGAAAGAAAAGCCATAGGTTTATTTAACTGCATGAAGGAATCATTAAATAATAATTTTGGTGATTATAAATGGATTTTGGCAAATACAATGTCTCTAGTTACTGATGGCACAGAAATTAATAAAGGTGAACAAAAGGGTCTCTGGACATTAATAGATAAGGAGATTTAAGTCACAACCAGTAATAAAAATTTCGTTGCATCATATCAAGTGCAACTAGCTTGAGGACACACTAGCAGTTATGTTGATGAAGTTACAGCTTTTTTTAAGATACTGCTCAGAATCATTGATTACTTTCATAAATCTGGACTGCAATTGTGAAGTGATGTCACCTTCATAATATCACCAAAAGTGCTGGTTTAAAAGTTGTAAAAATTCCCAAAGTATTTGAAATTTGTTGGAGCGAATTTACTTATGATTAATTAGTCTTAATATCATGGAAGACGTTAGTATTATATTTTCAATTAAATACTGGAGCTACAGAGAATGATTATGAACATTTCTTAACTAATATGGACAAATATAATATTAATGACATTTTTGGCAGATGTGCTAACAATATTTAATTGATTCCAAAAGAAGATACAAATAGATGACATGACTATCCTTAACTTTGTCCCAAAATATCAGTATCTACATGAAAAATTATTAGGAGGCTTGAAATCGACATTTCAAGAAAGGTTAATAACAAAAGAGACAGACAAAATATTATTTAAAGATAATTTACACAGAATATTATTTAAATTATTTAAGAATATTATTTAAAGGATATCAAATTACGAAACAACGAAAATCTAAGTGAAAGCAATGGGACAAATTTTCCAATAATAAAAAATAAAATTTTATTTTGCTTGGAAAACTTTTTGAAAAAACATTTTAAAATCTACAAAAATGTATTATCTGCAATAAAAGATTTTCTGAAATTCACTTATTTCTGCAATATAAAAGAAATCCACTCCTTATTAGGCAAAAGACTGATGAGACTGTTATATTTACAATATTTGTCATGAAAAACCCAATCTTAAAGAACTTATAATCAGGGAACAAAGTTTTTTTAAAGAGGTAATAGTTATAGAGGCACTGACAGTGCCTTCCGCAGATGTGGAGAGGTGCTTACATGCCAAAAATCTACTAAAGATGTCACTTTAGGGAGGGAATTTGTTGTTATTAACAGAAGAAAAAATATTTATATATCCATCACAACATGCCATCTAGTCAATTGGAATACCAGACCAGCAGTTCTTATATGGTTGAGAAAATTATAGGAATTTGAAGTTAACCAGCAACAATGAATCCACTTGGAACCAGAGATGGTTTAAAGGAGTATTTCCAGAAACAAAAAAGACAATAATGATGAAGACAAAAGTGAATGAAAAAGTATATCCTGAAGTTAAAAATTTTAACTTCAGGATATACACACATACACATTTTGTTCTTTTTATTATTTTTCTATTTGTTTTTTTTTTACTTTCTTTACTTAAATTATTGCAATGCATATATGTATAAATAATTTATATTTATGATAAACGAAACATAATACAGCTGTATGAATTTATTTTCCTCTTCAATTTTCCTATTTGTACTAGCTTGTGCAGTTCGAAATTTTTCTGAAAATAACCTGATGCAATTGTTGGTCTTAATTATCACCACCAAACAAACTTTGGCTTCGGAATGAATTTGCCTAATATTACATTATTTTCAAACAAGCGTGTTTGAAAGCAGATGGTAGAGCAATTAGCAGCAGGTTAGACTTTTAGCAATGACATTAAATCACCAAAAGTTTAACCTGCTATTCAGCCATTGTTTCATCTTTTAAATGAATGACTGATCTATTTGGTAATATTATTTGCACAACTGAAATTTGCAGGGTAAGGTACAGAACCCATACACAAGGATGGCATCCCATGTTTTATCCACCTGTGCAGCACCAGATGCATTGCACCTCATGCATCTACTTAGAGCCAAAACTGGCCACTTCTTTGACAATAGTACAATATACTGTTGTACTGCATTAACTAAGCAGTTTAAATTCTACTGGCCAATCAATTTTTCATTCATCAATAATTCATCACATAATTTAGTAATTTATAATTAATTAAAATTACACTGGCCAAAATTATTTTTTACCTCCACTAATATATGAGCTGTTTACAGTCAATTTTTATGCATAGATTTTTAAAATAATTCTTAAATTTTCATTTCACATTACAATTTCTACATGTACAGATTTCTGCATTCATCCATAATAATAAAAAAAAAAAATTTTTTTTTTTTTTTTTTTTTTTTTGTTTTTATACTCTGGGACAACAATATGGTCAGAGGAGTTCACAGGATTGAGAGATTACATGAAACAGCACCATATTTAACAGTCACGGACTTGTATCCCAGGCTTCTACTTTGAGTTTCACTCAAAGCACATGTAATATGTTACCAGCCATGATATTACTACCAATATGGTAGTAATATTGAGGAGGGTTAACATGTTCAACTGTCGATATCAATCTCTCTCTCTCGCTCTCTCAGTAACAGAAAGATATCTGAAGTGTGCAGATATCTTTCTGTTACAGAATGTGTGCAGTTTATCTGCATATTGATTGCATATTGTTTGTTTCTTCTGTGTTTTGCTTAGCATTTTATTGATAAAATGTGGCAGAAGCAAACAGTGTTTGAATCACCCTGGCAATTTCTGCTATGTATGTGGATAGTTTACAACAAACTCAGAGGAAGAAAATCTACAATATTACTAAATGTGCACATTTGTACTTTGGTTGCAAGATGGTGATCCCGAGCTTTACATATGTGCTATATTTCAACAAATCTGAATATGAGACTAAATGGAAAAATACAAAGTATGTCTTTTGCTGTTCCTATTGTGTGTATCTAAAACTGCACAACCACACTGATGATTATTATTTTGCATGACAAAAATATCAGGGATGTCCAGAAGACATTCATGACTTTGGTTGGAATATGGTGATCTTAAGGTAATTGGATTATATACTGGCCTAAAGGGAGGTTTCAAAATAAAAAAAATAATAATAAAAAATAAATTAAATTTAAAAAAAAAGTCGGGCAACAGAAAAACATTATGTATGCAGCAGTGGGAAGAGAGAGAGGAATTTTTACCAGGGAGAAGTAATATAAACTAATATTGTTCTTCCAGCCACCTACACATATAATCTTGGATTAATGAAGGATGTTGTTAAGGCGCTGGATAATTGAATGAAGTGGATTCGGCTACCTAAGGGAAGTGTTCCCCAATTTAATAGCTGCAAAACTAAAAGAAGAAGTTTCGATTTGGCCTCAAATAAAGAAAGTCCTTGAAAATGATGTATTTGAAACAATGCTATAGGATACATTTTTTGAGCATTTGAGCATTTTTGCAATCAACACATCAATTTCCTTTAGAATCTGCAACTTTTGCTCCATACGAACGGACAACAAAAAAAAATTTGACTAAGGTAAAGAAAGCCAACATGAGAACTACGGCAAACTTCAGGGAAACTTACCAGACAAATTGGTTTACCACTACTGCAGTTTCTCCCTGCATTCTCAGACAGATTAGTCTTACCAGTATTGGCAGTAGAAGTTGAGAACAATATATTGATCGACATGCAGGCATGACAGACAATGTAATGGTTAGTTTTGTCCCATTATTAAAAGCAGCTTATTGGACTTCATGAGTGTTTTCGCAATTAAAAAAAACAATATTACAATAAACAGTTTTATGATTTTAAGGTTATCTAAAGGATAGGTTAGGGAAAAAAGGAAATGTTTCTTTATTTTTCATTATATTTCATAACCTGACCTTAAATGTTAGGTTAGGATATAATTGGCAAGCGTTTCCTTACCTAACTTCAAAGGTTTGGTTAGGGAATAATAGGAAAAGAAAGAAAGATTCTTTTTTTTATATATATCATAACATCAATCAATCACTGCTATGATAAGAAAGAAATTCAGTGCAACCAGAAACTGGGTTTAATAACTAATAACTAACAAGAGCTTTCGTGATTTAAGTATCTCTTTGTCAGCTGCGTGAATATATAAATATATATATAAATATAAATACGAAACGTTAGAAATGGAATGGCAGAGTGTGGTCATATTGAGTAAAATGGAGAGCGTGCACAAGGATATGCAAATGCTAAAGCATCACGGCGTAGGACTAAGTGATTGTTGTGGATGCTGGCTGCATACATGGGCTGATTGCCAGCGTTTGTCATGCTGTAACGCTACAAACTCCATGATTGGGTGTAGCTGCACACCTCTGTTGCAGTTAAAAATGCTATAACAACTAAATGTATGCAGTGACTGAAGCCACAGTCGTTGATAGTGGTGGCAGGATTGGTAAACCACCTCGGTATCATGTCTGGGATTGAGGTCGTGTTGCATTGACCAATAATGCTCTGCAATTGCAGAGTGAGCTAATTGAATGGCCCTTTCATGTTCAGAGAGGCAGTCCTGGAGCCTTCTGGCAGTTTTACTCAACATGACCAGTAAGTTTCCCGTGGTTCTCATGTTGGCTTTACCTTTGCCGACAAATTATTTAAAAAATACAGGTGGATGCAGTAACCTTTCAGTCATTATAAAATTTTAAAAATTTGGTAAACATCTAGAGCAAGAAGTTTTACTTTGTTAATTTTCACATACTGATTAAAAATATTTTGTATCATTAGGTGAAATTTTATGAAAAAGTTTGATGATAGATATAACACCTAAAGCATAATGAAAAAAGGTAAGAACAAAACTTCTGAAATTGCAAAAGTTTCACGTTTATGTGAAGTCTTTTAATAAAAATAATTTCAGTATCATTTAGAATGAAGGGAATTTTATCAAAAGAAAAACAAAAGAGGCCATTTACATTCTCAAGTTGAATATTACACAATCAACAGAAATGGTAGTGATAGCAAAGATATTTGGATTTCACTATTTGGAAACCATTTGTAATTGTTTTACATGGGCAGTTCCTATCAGCTAAGTATTTGTTACAGATCAATACCCCCAGGGGGCTCACATCTGGTGAGTATGGGCTTGGCACACTCAGGGTCCTGAGCTGGATATCATCATTCTTCTCCTTCTTGGTGATTCCCTTCTATTTCTCTCTCTCTCTGGGTAATTCAGAAATTTTTTTTTTTTTTGCCTGGTGCAGCATAAGCCTCAGGCTTCCTTGCTCCATATGGCTAATAATAATGACAATAATAATAACAATAACACAGAATGACAACTGGCTGATTATGTCAGTTCCTGCTGAAATTGTACAGTTATATAGGATGTCCCTGATTTTAAAAGTTGGCTAAAATTCACGTGTAGTACATATGGCAACATAGTGGGAGTCAGTAGAGTGGGGATATGGTCAAGTTTCATTGTTGATGTTTTTAAATGCACTGTGGAGAAGGCTGTGGCACTGCTGTCATTTGTGTAAAAATGGTATCAGTGCAGGAGAAAGTTCTGGCAGTGGTGTGGTTTGCAGAGAGAAAATCTGTTCTCTCAGTTCAAATGCAATTTAGACATGTTCAACAAAGATACACCTGACCCTGATGCACATTCAAGACAGCCCAAAAGTGAATGTGTGGTGTGGTGTGGTCTTATGAAGGACACTATTATTGGACTGTTCTTCTTCTTGGAGGATATCGTTACAGGAATCACATACTTAGATATGCTGGAACAATACTCATTTCCTCAGACTGCACAGATTGTTGTTTAATCTTTCAAAAAGCTGGACCACCACCTCTGAATGACACATTCCTGGACTGTTGGACCAATATCCTCGTTCATGGACCCCCTCATTCATCTGACATAGCTCCCTTAGGTTTCTTCTTCTGGAGCTATGTGAAAGGCATGGTTTATTTCACAAAGGTGTCTAACATCGCCACCTTATGTACATGCACTGTGCAAGTAATTGCCATCATCAGTGCAGATATGTTAGAGCGAACCTCGTCTGAAATCAAGTATCATTTGGACATTCTTCATTGCACCAAAGGAGCACATGCAGAAGTCTGCCAACATTTTTTTTTTTTATTATAAACAGTTTGAGTTTTCCTTCCCAATAAAAGTAATTTCCTAGTGTACTGGATTTTCTTTTGGGAGACATTTAAAATCAGGGATAATCAAAAGGAACACACTGTATATAATGTATATATATTTCAGTTACACAGTAAAATCCCTATAAAATGAACTTCATGGGGTGTGAGTGAATTATTTTATTGTACTGAAATTTCATTATCATAAATACTGCCCATTATAATCAAAGACATCATTTATTCAAAGAAGTTCTATTGCACTTTTAAAATGCAATATAGTATATGGAGATAGAAATTTATACTTATTTTACTTATAAACAACACAAAACATAACTATAAAAGTAAACAAATTTGTATAAGACTGTCAATCTTGAAAGCACATTTATTTGCAAGAAATCAAATAAAGTGCAATATAAAATTTATAAACACAAACATTAAAACATCTAGAGAAAGAAGTTTAACTTTGTTATTTTTCACTGATACAAAATAATAATACACAAAATGATAATCCAAATTTTATTTTCTTCAGGTAAAAATCTATTTTAGATTGAATTAGTTGTTGTTGCAATTAACATTAAATATTCATCAATAGTGTTTATCTGACCAAAGGCAGTATCCAAACACTATTACAACTAGAAAGAAATTGCCTTACTTTTTTGGATACTTACTTTTTGGCTTCTCCAATAAATGAATATTCACCTTGTCATCATCACTGTAATTCATCTTTGTCACCTATTTCTTCAAGCTTTGCATCATCCTTCATATTTCGATGACTTCACCATCTGCTAGTTCATGTGCAATAAGTAAATCGTCATCTGCCAACATGTACTTCTTAAGAATCTTCAGATAAAGGAACCATAAGGTGGCAGTGATCATATTGTACTGATGCGAGATATATTTAAAGGTATAACTACTTTCAAGAGTAAGGGGAAGGGATTTTGCTTTTATAAAAGTGACTATAGCAATTTTATTTAGTATTAGTATTAACAACAGTGCCAAATAATGCAAGGAAGCAAGCTTATATAGTATAAGCAAAAAAAAAAAAAAATATATCCATTTCATCTGCCCATATCTTCTAATAATTTGTCTAATGCTTCCTTAAATTTATTCAGACTATTTACTTCTAACAACACCACATGGAAGTTTGTTCCAAAAATCAATTACTCTCAGGCTGACAAATTTTCACACATCTATCCTGCAGCTAACCTTTTTCAATTTAAGCTTATTTCCTTATATAGTTGGTGAAGGACGTTACATGGTTGTTATCCATTGAGAATTATTAATATATATAATTAACCACTCTTTTACCATGTGATGTTTTTTTAATATATATATTTTATTAAGCATAGCCTAAACATATACAATATAAACATATAGCCTAAACATATACAATAGTGTGACGTTTTGGGTATCTTGCCGATACCCATCATCAAGGCCGTGCGCTGTTTGGGAATAGAGATAAAATTAAAAAGGTGAAGATTTACATTGAGCAGTTATAAATTACAATAATTTTTTAACAAAGGATCAGTTATAAGATGTATTATCATTTCTAATTTTCAATAATAATGCCAGTGAGTAGATAAATAATTATAAGTTATAATAACAAATTGAGCATCTCTAAGATTACAGTTACAATATAAAGGAGAAATTCTATGTTACTATTACACAATTATATGAGCAGAACTTGGTTACACTGAGAATTTTTAAGTTACTTTACTTTTAGCCTATTTTATAAGATGAAGACAAACAAAACAAATCTTACCTGCTGAACACCCTCAGACCTGAAGAGAAATGGGAAAGAGGATCAGCCAGGGATTCTTATAATTAGCCAATAGGAATAGTGTTAGGTTATCCTAGATCCAGGGAGCTTGAAAGCTGACCTTTGACCTCCTGTTCTGGTTCCAGGTTGCTGTTGATGTTTGATGATCCATTATGGTGTGTGGGATGGTTCTGGGGATCTGGAAGAGGTTGTATGCGATCTGCACCTCTGGATGCCTTGTTTCTTTTTCTTTCCTGGGTCCTTATTTCTTCGCTTATTTTCTCATTGAAGAGATGAAAATACTGTGGGTTGAACTCAACCCCGTTTTCTGTTGATTGCTGAAGATCCAAATAATTTGATAAGAAATGCTTCTTTGAATTTTCTTCTGTTGTACTGACTATATGTGGAAATAATGCTTGTGTTATGGAAGTTCCAAGTGTCCCCACATTGGAAGGCATGGAGAGCTGTATCAGACTGATTGATTCTGCCATACTCTACATTTTTTTTGTGCTCTTTTATTCAATGTAGGTGTCTGTAGGATTCCCCTATATACTTTCACACCACAATCTATCTTATAGATTGGACCTCTAGGATTATCGGGGTTGTTGGACTGTTGTTTTACAATCTGATTTATGGTGACTGAACTTTTGTAAAAGGTGAATATACCGGCTTCTTTTGCTATTCTGGTGCTAATTGATGGTATGTATGGTATACATATGGAGGTTCTTCTTCTATCGATGTTAGGTTGGGGTTGTGTGATGGACTTTGAGGTCTCTATGATGGCTTTTTTGATTATGTGCATTAGATATATGTTCTTTATGGCAAGCCTAGTTATTGTTTGTAGTTCCTTTTTTGTATGTTCTCTTCTTTGCAAATTCTGAAGGGTCTTTTGTTATCTTCTTTGCAAATTCTGTAGGCTCTTCTGATGAAGGACTTTAGAATGCCTATTTTAGTGAAGAAAGGATGATAGGATTTATAGTTTAGTATGATGCCAGTATCTGTGGGTTTTCTGAAAACTTCCATATGTAGTTCTTTGGGTTTTATTGAAAAAGGATGTCCAGGAAAGGAAGTTGGCCATTGTCCTCTATTTCCATTTTGAAATTGATTTTTTGGTGTTGATTGTTAAGAGCTTCAAAGAATTTTTGTAACTTATCTGTACCATGATTCCAGATGGCTATGATGTCATCTACAAATCTAAACCAGAATTTAGGTTTTATCTGTTGGTTTTCCAAGAAATATTCTTCATATTTTAGACATAAAAAGTTTTTTTTTTATGTCTAAATTTGAGTCTAAGTTTGTCTTAATTCATCTTATAAAATAGGCTAAAAGTAAAAAGTAACTTAAAAATTGCTCAGTGTAACCAAGTTCTGCTCATATAATTGTGTAATAGTAACATAGAATTTCTACTTTATGTCGTAACTGTAATCTTAGAGATGCTTGATTTGTTATTATAACTTATAATTATTTATCTACTCACTGGCATTATTATTGAAAATTAGAAATGACCAATTGTTAATACATCTTATAATTGATCCTTTGTTAAAACATTATTATTGTAATTTATAACTGCTCAATTTAAATATAATTAGTAACCTTCACCTTTTTAATTTTATCTCTATTCCCAAGCAGCACGGTCTTATGATGGGTATCGGCAAGATACCCAAAACATCACACAAGAGACATTACTGCTGTCCATGTGCAGTATCTTGCAATGTGTGGCATACATTCAGTTACTTTATTTAATGAACCTAATCAATTAATTTATTAATATTTACATGGTATTAGGACTATCCTACATACTATTGATGGTACTAATTCAAACTTTATAAAACTAGCCACATTATTAGTTTACCCTTACCCATTAACTCTCTTTTTTGATAGAAGTCTGGAGATTTAAAATGCCATGCTGTCACAGATGGATTATGAGACAAATAGTCCCCTGAAAATTGGCTATAATTATCTATTCTATTAATTATTCTTGGTATTACTGTTCACAACACTGTTCATGCTTCCATAATTAGTCTCATTTGAACAATAAATTTAAATAATTCCCTAAAATATTAATACTCATATCTTTAAATTACTGGTGCACTATGGCCAGAGATGCCAATGCACCTAAAAAATCCCCAAACAAACTTTAAATTATTGCTAATTTATTCTCTTGCTTAATTAAACTGCAATTCAATTTAATTTTATTATTTTTTTTTTCAAGTGTATTAGTTTTTCCACCTTCTTTCACTTCTTCTGAGTTTGGCAATCTATACATTGCACCCCTTTATCCTTAATCACACACACACACACACAAGAGAGAGAGAGAGAGAGTTAATCACACACACACACACACACACACACACACACACACGAGAGAGAGAGAGAGAGAGAGAGAGAGAGAGAGAGAGAGAGAGAGAGAGAGAGAGAGAGAGAGAGAGAGAGATTGAATTGAGATTAGTACTTTGATTTTCATTTTAGCCAATTAGAAAAAAAATATTCTAATAGTATAGTAGCACACTATAGTAACTATGTCAGGTATAGTACACAAAAAATTACATTGTTGTGATATGTAATACTGCATTTGGCCTTATAATGCTGTGAAAATTTGACAACAGATGACCACAGGCTACATTGAAAACTTTTCCACTACATCTCCAAGTAGCAAAAATATGACAGCACACAATTTTTTTTTAATGAAAACTCCAAATGCCAATGGTATTAGAACCTATAGTACTTACTACAGTGTGTTTGTTGAACGTTGAGAAGATGAAAGAAGGTACTTGTGGACATTAGACTTGACTTTCTGTAGATTGTAATTTTCAGGAAATAAATGTGAAAGGAGGTTGTTTCAGAAAAAGAATAAAGGTGGAAGAAGAAAAGTTGGTTCTTGAGTTCAAAGTTGGACAGTAAATGGATGTTGTCTGGTTGAGGCATGTATTCGGACTGATTTGGAAGAGGGGGACAGGAAATTATAGAAGCAAATTCAGAAGAACAGAGCCAATGGAAGTATCTATAGAAATGGTATGCAGCAGAAAAAGAACATCTACAAGACAGAGACTGAAGAGGCTTTGTAAGAGATGGATCATTAATTAACTTAACTGCCCTCTTTTGAATGGAACCTAGAAAACAGAGAGGTTTTGGTGGCACCGCCTCAGATGTGGAAACAATATTCCATTGTAGGGTGGATTTCAGATTTGTACAGAGTGGGTAGCTGTTTGAAAGAAAAGTAATATTGAGAGCAAAAGAAAAAACCCAGTATCTTAGATGCAGAGGAGGAATATTTGTGATGTGCTTATGCTAAGAGAGATTAGAAGTCAGGGCAATCCTAATTTTATTTATTTTTTATTATTTGTTTTTTTTTTTTTAGGAGCATTAGCAACTAAGGCCATATTGCTCCGGGGATATACGGTGGTTATTCCCTGACCTTTCTGCATCCTCCATATTTGGTGGTCATGGGCTCGAACCCCGGTCTAATCAAGAAGCGTGTGCTATGCACTGCTGCTCCTGCCCACCAGGCTACAGAGGCGCCAGTAATCCTAATAGAGATATATGATCTTGTCTAGAAATCCGATAGTTATCAAAGATAAGCATAGGGACTGAAGAATCTTTTTTTGTAAGATATGACAGGATTGAGTTTTAGAAAGACTGAAATGAACTAAGTTATCTTTGCCCCACTGGAGAATTACCCGAAGATCAGCATTTAAGGAATTGGTAGTGGATATTCAAGAATTTGAAACTCATTGTGCAGGGCAAGGTTTCTCAAACTGGAAGGTGGAATGAAATTTTCTATCACCACCAAACCTACGGATAGAATTTCCTGTCAATAGAAGGTCATTAATGCACAAGAGAATAGGAGAAAGAGCTAAAACTTGGGGAGCACCAGCATTTTCCTTGAAGAGAACTTTGTTTCCAAAGTACAGGGTGATTCTAAATTATTGTTGAGGTTTCGTGGCCTATAATTTTCAAACCGGAAACAACAATAAAAAAAAAGAGACAATTAGAAGACAATCTTCCAGTTATCTCTCCTCTGTGAATCTGTACTCCACGCATTGACGTCTGGGAGATATTGACAGCATTACTTCAAAATGGTGACTGTTCATGAGAAGGCAATATACTTTGGTTTTTCGAAACAAAGTCTGTTATCTCAACAACGTCGTTACAGAACTCAGTATGGGAAAGATCCACCTTCAGAGAATGCT
Organism: Mastigoproctus giganteus; assembly: GCF_048544385.1. Taxonomy (NCBI): domain Eukaryota; kingdom Metazoa; phylum Arthropoda; class Arachnida; order Uropygi; family Thelyphonidae; genus Mastigoproctus; species Mastigoproctus giganteus. The sequence goes on from NC_143577.1 coordinate 156,203,707, forward strand.
ATCCAACATTGGTTAAAGCAATTTCAAGAGACTGGTAGTATTCTTCACTGAAAAGGAGCAGGAAAACTGAGCATTTCACAGGAAGATATTGATCGAATCCACAAAACATTTTCTTGAAGCCCACAAACATCAACTATACAAGCTTCTTTGCAGTTAGGTATACCACAAATGACTATTTGCAGGGTTGTTAATAACTGCCTTCACCTCCATGCCTACAAACTGCAGATTGTGCAGGCTTTAAAGTAGAACGATAAACCTGACCATTTCCAATTTGCCCTAAACTAACAGGAGAGACTGCTTCTAGAGGGATGGGATACACTTAAATGGAAAGGGTGAAAGAATATTTGCTGATGATATCGAGGCAGTGTTAGGTGGATCGGAAACTGTTAGTTTTGGGGGATTCACAGACTAAAAGATTAACGATGGTCACAGGCAGAAGTGATTCTTGCACTGCTTCTATTGTAATGAGCAGCCTAGAGAGCAAGAAATGCATCCTTAGAGTCAGGGGAGGCCCCCATGGACTGGAAATGTGCAAGTGTATCCATAATGCTGGGGATTTCAAGATCTGCTGGGAGTCATCATAGAACAAGTAAATACATGGGCTGTGTTAGGGAAACTAAGAGTAAGAACAAGTGCATGTATACTTGCATGTACACTAATGCTAGAAGTATAGTAAATAAAATTGATGAATTGGAAATGCTGATCAAGACGTCAAAGGCAGATATTGTTGGGATATCAGAGACATGGTGTCACACAGATATAAGCAGTGCAGAAATGGAATTTGGGGAGTACAATGTGTTAAGAAACACACAAAATCTAAGGAAGTGCATCCAGTTGACATGGGTGGACATTGCAATGTTGAGTCTGTTTGGTGTGACATAAACACTGGGAAAGGGAAAATGAGAGTAGGAGTGTGTTATAGGCCTAATTACTCTGATAAGTACAACAAACAGTTGTACGGAGAAATAGAGTGGGCCAGTAACCAGAATGTATTGCAATAGGGGATTTTAACTTTCCGAATATTAACTGGAACTTGTGGATTTGTCACTTGCACGCTAGCAAAACTTTTGTGGATTTATTGGAGGATTGTTTTCTATAGCAACATGTTCAAGGGACAACCAGAGGGAGTAATACTCTGGATCCGATTATCAGCAGTGATTATTCAAGCATTAAGAATTTGCAGATAAAGGAACCACTAGGTGACAGTGATCACAGTGTACTGATTTGGGATTTACTTAAAGATGTAACTACCATTAGGGGTAAAGGGAAGGGTTTTTGTTTTCGTAAAGGTGACTACAGAGGTCTCAGACAGTTTTTAAATTCAATAGAGTGGGATCAACTGATGATGTTACCAATGGTGAATTCTAAATGGGAAGCCTTCAGGGACTTAATCTTGGATGCTACTAGGCTTTTCATACCAACTAAGAAATACTGTTCAAGGTTCGGGCCTAAATGGATGTCAGATGAATTAATGAGGCTCGTGGCAGAGAAGAAAAATACATGGGATGCATATTAATTATCAGGCGACATTGAAGCCTATGACAGATATAAGCTAGTCTGTAATCAAGTCACAAAAGAGGTTAGGCAGGCAAAGGCAGATTACGAGAAATCTTTGGCAAAAGACGCAAAGAAAAACAGCAAAGAGTTCTTTACTTATGTAAACTCTAGAAGGAAGGGGATGAATCAGATTAGTCCACTTAACAGAGATGGTTCGACTATTGATGATCCTGCTCAAGTAGCTGATAATCTGAATGAGTATTTTCCATCTACATTCACGCATGAGGAGTTATTCAAAGAGGGGAAAATGACAGAAGTTTATCAAATTCTAACAGGGAGCTAAGTGATTTTATGATAACTGAGACCAAAGTGGAGGAGAAATTGTTGAAGTTAAAAAAAAAAAAGGCACCTGGGGCAGATAGAATATATCCAATTATAATGAAGGAGGCAGCAAGGGAAGTAAGCAAACCCTTAGCCATAATTATGAGAGCATCCTTAGAGTCAAGGGAGTTCCCCATGAACTTGAGATGTGCAAATGTATCCACAATTCACAAAGGGGGTTCACAAAGGTTTGCATAAATAATTACAGACCTGTTAGTTTCACTTCTGTTCTGGGGAAAATAATGGAGTCACTGGTTAAAGAGGTGATACAGGATCACCTAGACAAAACATCAGCAATAGTTCAGACACAGCATGGGTTTGTTAAGAGGAAGTCTTGTCTGACCAATTTGATTGGATACAACGATGTGGTCACAATGGAACTGGATGCTAAAAATAATTTTGATATCATATACTTGGATTTCAGGAAAGCATTTGATACTGTTGCACATGGAAGACTGCTGTACAAATTGTTGTTTGTCAGCTGAGCTATCGATGGAACGCTATACAAATTAGGGTGGTATGGCATTAAGGGCAAGTTACTGCAATGGATAAAGGGATGGTTCAGTGGGAGATGGCAGAGAGTGGTAATAAATGGACACTGCTCTATGGGTTCGGTGTTAGGCCCATTTTTGTTTTGTGTATTTATCAATGATATCGATGAAGGTATATCAGGCTTAATGTCAAATGTCAGATGATACAAAGGATGGCAGGGTTGTTAATGACACTAAAGATAGTATGCTACTGTAACAGGATCTAGAAAAGTTAGGCAGATTGGCTGAGAAGTGGCAACTGAAGTTTAACATTGACAAATGCAAAGTACTGCATATGGGTAGAAGTAACCCTAGAGAAATGTACCAACTGTGTGGTACTATACTTAAGGTTGTAGAAAATTAAAAAGACCTGGAAGTAATTGTGCAATCAGATATGAAGTTTTCTGAGCAATGCAGACAGGTCATGGGTTTTTTTTTTTTTTTTTTTTTTTTGGATGATGCTATATAAGCTTGCTTTCTTGCATCATATGCCTCAACTAATGTTAATGCTAATAAACTTGACGTAACAACTCATAACTTTCAGCTGGTGTTTCCTTTAGTTTTGTAAAAAAATTTAGGTTGATTCACTGTTCAATTTTTTTGTCTGAATGTACTACATACATTAACTAACTTGTATATTGTAGTCACTGGCTGCTATTCTGCCACTGGTTCCCCCACCACCAGGTTTTTTATATAATAATGCTCCTTAATGAAAAGAAGATTTACGATATTTGAACCCTTTGTACACTTGGACTTACTGGGATAAGTAGCAATCACCCAGTGTTCAACCAATGTTTAAAAAGCTATTACCACAGAATAGTTCAGGTACACGTATTCCACTCTCAAAAGGGAAGACTGAATCCATCCATTTATAAGCCGATTGTACTTATTAACCTATTTGATCTGTCTAAAGAGATTTTTGTCATAATCATCGGGACCATTTGGGTAGTAGTGTACCACAACTGTCTTCTCACCTTTAATGCAAGTCATTTTACACTATACTGACTGAATCCACATTACCTTAATTTGACCAAGGGAATATTCTTGCTACCTTGAGGCAGTATTTGATGAAAAGCATTCCCACATCCCTCCAGAGCCAGAACTAGGGTGGAGCTAGCAGGGTGCCAGCCCAAGGTGCAGCTTTTAAGGGCCCATTCGACCAGTTATATATTTTAGAATTGCTTCATTTTTGATTTAATTACAGTTGGACCTGTGTTTAACGAACTTCTTTAGAGCGAATTTTTTGAATTCCTTTTGGTAATTACATTTAAAAGTTTCTGTAGAATGAAGAAAATTTCCATATAACAAATGGATTAAGAGAGCCTTAACTTTGTATGCTTTGTTTCCACCTCTGGCATTTAGGCAATTTAAGGATTAAAGGTATTACCGTTCCAAAATGTTAAGTGGAACATAAAACGTATGCAGCCACCTATAAAAATTTTATTAGAAGAAATACTGCATTGTCTTTGTATGTGCTACTTACGATTCCCGAAATTTTTGTGAGAGTAAAAAAAATTATAAATTCGGGATTTATAATCATTTACGGGGAAAAAAAAAAAAAAAAAAAAAAAAATCAGGCAGGAACAGTGTTTTAGAAATTTCAAAAATAACAGAAACACTCCAATTACAAACTTCTAAAAAGTATGGCCCGTTTTGTGACGTCACACCTCTGAGCTTTTTGGTTTGTCCTCCAGTGCTAACCACTGGAGGACTGTTTGTCCTCCGGTGGTTAGCACTGGAGGACAAACAAAAATTTTCAAATATCTGTTGATATTTCAAACATCATGTTTTATCAATTCTGCAGGATATAAAATCTGTAATCCCTTTACAACTTCTCCAATTCATTCATGAGTACTGTCTAATAGAATCTTATCTAAATATAGAAATAGCAATAGCGCTATAAATTTTTCTTACCCTGCCTGTGATAGTAGCTTCTTGTGAAAAGTCCTTCAAAGCGAGAAAAATTCAATTAAAATAATACACCTTTATTGCATATTTTTAGTTATGTTATAATGTTAAAAGTACTACATTTCGCAATATTTTGTTTCTATGATTTTATACTAGATATATAAACAAACAATCTGGTTTTCTAATTTCTTTGTAGTTATATATATTTTCTTTCCAGTTTATATAGAATTAAATTTGCTGTAGATATAAACAAATATTTGTAAGTTTCTTTTTATTTGATATTTTTGATTTGTTATATTCATTGTATTATTTAAATTATTTTATTAATAAATATATGCAAATCGCAGACCGTTGCAATAATAATTTTTATAAATTCATAAAGATTGCAGAGGCATAGCAAGGGAGGGCGCAGAGGGGGAATTTCCCCCAGGAGCTGAGCTTCAGGGGTTCAAACTGAAGGAATTATCTATCACAATCAGGGGTGCCAGGAAGACATGTTGCCGGGCGTCGACAACCCTAGCTATAATACTAAAAGATCGACTACCTGCATATAATGGGGGTGTACTTATTAACACTTTTACCCCAGCCATAGGATTGCCTAGTTCTGGCTCTGCATCCCTCCATATCTCTCCTGAACAAACAAGATCCATCATAATGAAACTTTTCATCTTGTGTCCCTGGGTGGCACCATGTCTCAGTTATATTGCTACATCAGCATTAGTTGGCTTGATCAAAAGCTCAAATTCGTTTACCATACTCCTGGCATTAATATAAAAAAAAATTAAGTTTTTTACTTTATGGCTTTTGACTGCCTGAGACACCTTATCATTACTTATGTCTTTCATATGGTCCTAGATTCCTCAAGGATGTTACTTCTATTGCAGTTTCTCTTTCAGTGTTTAGGGTCGGCAATTAAGGGTTTGCACACAATTGCTCATGAAGAGGAGTGGCAAATGCAATTTTGCCCCCTGCCATTGGCCTAAGTCAAATGTGTGTGCAAGCTTCCCTAATTCCCCAAACCAGCACTTTACAGCACAGACATTGGAGAGCATTATGGAAAGCCTTCCCAATGGCATTAGCAAAAACTCTTGCACCTCCTCTGTTTAAGTGAATACTGTGTTTACAAAATAAATTCCATCTATCAACTAAGGCCATTCTGGGAAAAATCTGTACATAAGCCTTGCAGAGTCCGTCAAGCCTAGATTTAATCCACAAGACTTATCATGAAATCCCTCCTGTCACATAAACAAAAAATGTTTCATGGCTCTATATTTCATAACCAACCTTATATTTCATAATCCATTCATCAGTTTGTCCAAGATTTAAATCATTAGTCCTGACATGTATCACCATACACTTACTAGAACCATTAGAAGTTGAAAAAGTACTCTGGTTCTATTCCATTTGTTTATCTGTTCTATTTCCATTACAACTGGGTCCCCAGTTGAGTTATGTCTTTGGAACCAAAGCATTCTGTACTAAATGGTCTATTTCTAATTTGGGCCTGATTTGGGAGTATGTCATCACACATAACATCAGGCACTTGAGCTGGAAGCTCCAATAAGCTTCCAGAATGAATTTGCTAAGGGCATCAACTCACTTCCTTAGACACTCAATTACATCTGACAGTATGCTGAGTTTTAAATTTACTTTATTGTACTACTGACATTTTGTTCAAAGTAACGAATCTTCATCAGTTAATGAGAGTTCAGCATGCACATAACAACAAGTGCAAGCAAAAAAAAGGCCAAAATTCACAGGTGAAAGACTGCTGGGAACTCTAGCAGTTACGACGTCATTTGGTATGTTATGACTAACTTTTTAGGTGAATCTATAATCTCTTTCAAAAAGAATTTGAAATTACAAAATATCTAACAATATATAACACTGATGATGTTTACTTTTAAACCAGCACTGAAGAATTACTTTTAAAAATGTTGCCCTTAAAAATTAAATTAAAATTAAAAATTATCACAATATACTGAATAAGGTATACGCTTGATTCTTGTAAGTGCTGCCAAAACTCATTATCAATATTAAACCTCAAGTATTGCTATTTATTGTCTGTCTGTCATTTATCTATATCTTTTTCATACAGCACACCCTAATGCCATTAACCATCCTGCCCACCTTTGCATCATCAAACTTTGATGTCAAGCCTGAAATACCTACATAAATATCAATATCTAATAGGGAGCTAAATGATTTTGTAATAACTGAGAGCAAAGTGGAGAAGAAATTGTTGAAGTTGAACATAAGAAAGGCACATGGAATTATTATTATTAGCCATAAAGTGCAAGAAAGCCTGAAGCTTATTCTGCACCAGGCAAAAAAAAAAAAAAAAAAAAAAATCCAAGTTACCCTGCCTGAGAGAGAGAAGTAGAAGTGAATCGCCAAGAAAGAGAAGAATGATGATATCCAGCTCAGGATCCTGGGTGTGCCAAGCCCATACTCACCAGATGTGAGCCCCTGGGGTAATGGATAGGATCTAGCCAGTTATATTGAAGGAGGCAGCAAAGGAAGTAAGCAAACCCTTAGCTATAATCACGAGAGCATCCTTGGACTCTGGGGAAGTCCCCACAGCCTGGAGGTATGCAAATGTAATCCCAATTCACAACAAGTTAAACTAACAGACCTGTTAGTTCAACTTCTGTTCTGGGGAAAATAATGGAGTCACTGGTTAAAGAAGCACTGCAGGATCATATATAGACAAGACTGCAGTAATAATTCAGACAGCATGGGTTTAAGGAAGAATCTTGTCTGGAAAATTTGACTGGATACTATGATGTGATTACAAAGGAACTGGATGCAAAAAATAATTTTGATATCATATACTTGGATTTCAAGAAAGCTTTTGATACTGTTGGATATGGAAGGCTACTGTACAAATTGGAGTTGGAGTGCCCAAAACCAAACCCTGAGGTAATCTATAAGTCTACGAAGAGTAGTAACCACAACATCTCTACACACACACACACACACACACACACACACACACACACACACACACACACACACACACACACACACACACACACACACACACACAACATAGTAACTTGTACCTAATGCTACACCTTTCCAATTCACATAATTATTGTATAAATTAGTAGAGTAACAGTTCAATTTCTTTTTAAACAAACTACAACTTGAAAAGGTTTCTTTTTTTTTACCAGAACTAGAACTTCAAGTAATTTGTATTTTGAATATGTGATGACTTAGCTGCATTAGTTCATTAATTTTAGGAAGTGATTTTCAAGAAGCGTAGAAGTTATTTATAAAACTGATGCAGCATCAGTTTTATAAATAACTTCACTGCATTAGAAAGTGTTACTTTCACTGCAGCAGTGAAAGTAACACTAAAGAGACATGTGAATCCCATTGTAAAAATGTGCACACACCACTGGTTTTTCAACAATAATGTACTTAAAACTCAGCAGTAAAATAAGTGACTTTCATGATCATCAGGTAGGTTAGATGATCAGAATGAGAATATTATGGTCAGTATAATTGGCATATTTGAAGAGAAGTTTTGGGCCAATGACACTTGTCACACATGAATCTAAAAACTTTATAGTTCAGTTAAAATATGCATGTGTATTCAGCAGTTAAATGTATATTAAGAAGGTTAAAAGATGACTTTTGTTAGAACTTTTGCCATTCAATGGCTAAAGCTTCGTCCATTAATTTTTTTAAATGGACTTTAATTTGAAAAAAAAAAAAAAAAAAAAAAACAACTCTGTTGAATGTGCTAGAGCAGTGGTTCCCAACCTTTTTTGACTCACAAACCCCTTTCAACGTAATTTTTTTTTTTTTTTTAGTGAACCCCTTTCAACATAATATTTTTAAAGCGAACCACTAAGCCTATATTCTTTGAAATTGTATAATATTTTTGAATTTTTATTATAAATTATTTCCAGTGCTACGTTTTTATAAGCGACATAGCATAATAATTATTTTTATTATTAAGTATCATTCATACTTTGTAAAGCAGTTATTAATCAGTCCAAACTATATATTGAACACGCTAAGAGTAGAAAACTTGCTTCTTGTCCAATGGTACCAACCATTCTGGTCTCTTGCTAAAACTATTGGCTGCAATTTTTGCCCATCTCTGTTCCCACTTCTGTCAAAACCAGATGGTTCTGTTTCCACATCAACCAAAGTTAAGCTGACCTGCTGGTATCCTAGATTTCTTCCAACTCATGTATTGATGATCTTGGTAAATCTCCTCAAACCATTCCCAGTACATTCTATTCAATGCCTCTTGTGGTCTTCCGTCAAAAGGATGTCAGAAGGATTTTGATGAATCTGATGCTAAGAAAGCTCCAGGGTCCTGATGGTATTCCTCCACTTGTCCTCAAAACCTGAGCTCCTGAACTTACTTCTGTTCTTTGCCGCTTTTTTCACTTCCTTATTCCAAAGGTGTTTTTCCTTCTGCTTGGAAATTTGCTCACATCCAGCCAGTTCTTAAAAGGGGCGACAAATCCCTCCCATCCAATCATCGTCCCATTGCAATTACTGCTACTTTTTCTAAAATAATGGAGAAATCAATTAACCGCCAACACTTAAACTGTCTAGAAACATTCTGTCTGATCAATGATCGCCAGTATGGATTCCTTCAATGTCGATCCACTGGTGATATTCTGGCTTACGTTACCCATCTATAGACAAATTCAATGGAAAAGTTTCGTGAAACACAAGCAGTTGCTCTTGACATCTCCAAGGCTTTCGTTTGTGTTTGGCATAAACATCTTCTAAATAAGCTTCCATCCTATGGTTTGCCAGCTGCTGTTTGTAATTGAGTATCCAGTTTTATCTCTGACCACTCACTAGTTACTGGTAGATGGCTCTCTGTCTTCTAATTTCTCCACTAATGCAGGTGTTCCCCAAGATTCAGTTCTTTCTCCCCTTCTCCTTCTCTTTTCCTCTTGTATATTAATGACCTTCTTCCATTGACCAGAAATCCTATCCATAGTTTTGCTGACGATAGTACATTGCATTCCACCTTCCAGTTTAAGAAAACTTGCCTGCTCAAACAGCTTGAACTTCTCAAATATCCACTACCATTTCCTTAAACGCTGATCTCCAAGAAATTCTCCAATGGGGCAAAGATAACTTAATTTCAAACCTTCTAAAACTCAGTCCTGTCTTATATCTCACAAAAAGGATTCTTCAGCTTCTATGTTTATCTTCGATGATGTTCCGATTTCTAGGCAAGATCTTGGAGATTACCCTGACTTCTAATCTCTCCTGGCATAAAGCACATTACAAATATTGCTTCCTCTGCATCTAAAAAACTTGGTTTTTTATTGGCGTTACTTTTCTTCCAAACTGTTGTTGACTCTGTAGAAATCGCAAATCTGGCCTACCACAGAATATTGTTCCCACCTCTGGGACGGTGATGCCAAAACCTCTCTCAGGCTTCTAGATTCCATTCAAAAGAGGGCAGTTAGGTTAATTAATGTCTCATCTCTAACAAAAAAAGAAAAAAAAAAAAATTATGATCACCCATAAATGATTTCATCTACCCATATATTTATTGTGTCTGAAACCAATTAACTCAGCCATGGAGTGAAAAAAGCCCATTAAAATTCCTAGCGTCATTGACAGGATTCGAACCAGGGCCTTTGCCACCTGGTATGGGGAGGATGGTGATGATACTACTATGCTACCGCTCAACAGTCTCTCCACTCTCTGTTTCATAGACCTTTCTATGGATACTTCCACATGAACTGTTCTTCTGAATTGGCTTCTATAATTCCCACTCTCTCTTTCAAAGCAATCCGAACACGTGCCCGCAACCAGTCAACATCCTTTTTACTGTCCAAATGCAAACTCATAGAACCAACTTTTCTTCTTCCTCATTTTATTCAATCAATTTCCGTTTTCTGAAACATGGTACTAAGTACTATAGGTTATAAAAACTATAGTACCTATAGTACTTAGTACCATGCATTTCTGATGCATGGTACTAAGTACTATAGGTTATAAAAAAAAAAATTTTTTAAAAAGTACCTGTACATAATAATGGTACTTGAGAATCAAAAAAAATTTAGTATGGAAAACATTTATTTAACACGATATACTGTAAGATAGTAAACTAATTATAAGGAATTGTGGGAGATATGGTTTCTTCCTTTGGCAATTCTTTACTTTTTATTTAATTTGATTTTACTTTATTGTTTATTATTAGTTATATTTTGTAGTTTACAACAATTTACCTATGTAAATCTAAACAGATGCATTATAGAATTTTCAGTGTGAACCCCTGGTTGGGAACTGCTGTGCTAGAGGATTATGAGAAGCAGACTGTATGTGATGGTAGCATGTCTGTTTGTTGGACGTTATAATGTTTTATCATGGTTCTACCAATTCTCATGGGTGTGCTACAAATATAATGTACATTAAACCACTGCTAACATTACAATACAGTAATCCCTTGCAAATTGTGGTGCATAAGTTTCCGAAAAGTGCTGAATTTGTCAAAATGGTTGACAAGACTAAGGTCCTAGAGAAAACAGGCAGTTAAAGATAAACAATAAATACACTCATAAAATATATGAAAAGAACACAAAAGGAAATTTAATTTTCCATTCATTTGAAACATAAAATATAAGGTGCACAATAAATACAATAAGAGAAAAAAGATAAGTACAATGTGTTGGAACAAGATATGCATATATAAAATGATGAAAAGTTCCCATATATCACTGACAAAACCCCATAGGCTGCCAGAATGGCAGCCCATGGAGTTTTGTTAATGATATACAGGAACTTTTCTAGCAAGGTGAAGGAGGCGATTATCCAACTGCATAAGACAATGATTAGGCTGCATCTTGAGTACTGCATACAGGTCTGGAAGACTTGTTTTAGGATGGATGTAGACCTGCTGGAACAGGTGCAGAGAAGGGCAACGAGATTGGTGAATGGAACAAAAGGGTGTTCGATTCATCAAGAAAGGATTTAGTTCTGCAAATTGTAGCATCTGGAGACTAGGCACATGCAAGTTGATCTGATTGTGGTGGTTAAAAGTTTGAATGGATTGAGCAAACTCAATGTTGATGGAATCCTTCCTCTTGCTCAGATCACACACACACACACACACACACACACACACACACACACACACACACACACACACACACACACACACTAGGGAGAATAAATTCAAGCTGAGGAGGGATGGTTGCAGGATAGATGTGTGGAAGTTTGTCTTCAGCTAGTGGGTGGTTGATTGGTGGAACAAACTTCCATCTGTTATTGTGGAAGTGGATAGTTTGAATAAATTCAAGAAAGAACTAGACAAATTACTGGAGGGGATATCATTTGCCACCATTATTACTATATATACACACGGTGCCTCCGTAGCCAGGTGGGCAGGAGCAGTAGTGCGTAGTACACGCTTCTTGATTAGACTGGGGTTCGAGCCCGTAACCACCAAATACAGAGAATGCGGAAGGTCAGGGAATGACCACCGCACATCCCCAGCCCGGATAAAAGGTGAGGGTTGGCATCAGGAAGGGCATCCGGCCGTAAAAATTGCATGCCAAAACAATAAAAACACTGACCCCATATATAATGGGAAAAAGAGAGGACAAAAAAAAATTACTATATATACACACAAAGCATCAAATATATTCCTAAGTTGCATCTTCGTTTGAATACAGTAGGCATTTATTTTCAACAAATGTCTACTTTAAGAAACGCTTTATAACGCTTTGAAGAAATGCTCAATAACTTCCCCTTCAATGAGGTCCATACCAGGACACCTGTTATTACGAATTTTGTTAACAGTAAAATTAAGATCTTCCGTTGAAAAAGGTTCCTCCTGAATATCGCTAACACAACCACAATCTAACCGATCAGTACTATCAGAATGCTCCACCTCGTCCATATGATGATGAGATCCATTGATTAGTGATCAAGTATAACATTAATACTGCCAAGCCAATCTCCAGTTTCAGAGTCTCCGCAACACATAGAACATCACATCCCCAGATAGCCTTAATTTGTGCAAACACAACTTATAAACAATACCCCATGGACCCTCATTACCAGCTGCTGTTTTCACTAAGTTTTTCCATGCATCAAATTCCTTTTAGCTATTAAATAGGTGTATTTTATTTTGATCAATTGATACTCAGTTTTCAACCTAGCAATAGATTCTTTATTATTTCACAATTTCTGGCATTGGAACTTCTTATGGGCCCTTCTTATCTCCCTCCAGAGATCAGTAAGATCAGAGGACCACCATTGCACTGGAGCATATTTATTTTGATTTAATTTCATTGACTCCCTCGAGGCATCAAATAACTTCTGTTGTAATAACTGAACCAAATCAAATGCATTAATCCTATCCAATTCAGCTAATAATATTTCACCAAAAATTGTCCTAACAAATCTGTCAACCTTACTCCAATCAGCGTGCTTAATCACAAATCTTTGAAGTTGTAATGAATGAGGCTCAATAAATCTACTTCTAGCACAGCCTAAGTTTTGGCTAACATTACATCTATGTTAGACTCACCATTAATAGTTCAAAATGTCAGTTCATTATCAGGCTTATTAATGAACTCAAGTTTAGATGAGGATATCAGTTCTTCCAATAACCTGCCTCAGACATCCATAAATCTAGAATGCCATAAAAGATTTTTAGCATTTGAATCCAGACAGATAATCACTTTTCTGCCTTTCAATCTCAATAACACCTCTTCCAAATGGCTAAGAGAGCAATGAAGGTCCACATCAGGCTGACAGTACATAGATATAATGAAAAATTGTCCCTAACTAGCTTCAATACCAACACAGACTGCATGCAATGTACATAAGGAATCAATTCTGGTCACAACCAGATCACAGCTGAAAATTAGTATAGCAGCCCTTAGTTTGTCACAATTCTTTGAGATAATTCTAATAGAGGGATATCCAGTTAGCTGACCCTTATAAACATAGGGTTCCTGAACACAAACAATGCCAATTCTTTCAACATTCACAAACTAACCTTGGTTTATCTGCTACAGATCTTGCATGCTGCGCATTAATTTGGAGAATCTTAAGTTCACCGTACATATTATTTCTATGGGTAAGACTGCTATTGTTCATTATGTAAAGTGCTGAATACGTTCTTTCCTTAGTAATTTTCAGTACAAATATGTATTCTAACTGAGATAAGAATATGTATTCTTATCTCTAACTGAGCAACAGACCTATTTTTTGCACTACAATTGGAACAACACTGAGGTTTGTTTTTATTTTTACAGAATTTAAAATTATGACCAGTTATACCACAATGACTGCAAACCGACCTATCACTTCTACATGTCTTAGAAGTGTGCCCATACCTCTGACAATTATAACAAATGGTAACCAAATAAAATTCCTTAAACCTGTAGGATATCAATCCAATAATGATTCTTGTTTGTTTATCAAGAAACTTTTTAACTCTACAGGATATTTCCAAGATCCAGTTAATTCCGTTTTTTTTTTTTTATTAGAAAAACGTATATTCACCTATCACTGAAATCATCTCTACATAGACCCATATATATTAGGTTTCTTTCATATAACTCATTAAGTAGATCTTTATTTATTTATGTCACAAATTACGTCATAGAATATTATTTTTAAACCTGGTTTCTTAGGATTAGTGATATTCAATCTCAATTTCTTTATGAGGTCATTTGGCCTAATATTATCAAGCTCCTTGTCAGACTCAGTCTCAATCGCAATATCCTTGTTGGGTAGTTTTCGCATTCTCCTAATTCATACCCTTTTAAGTGAATTTTCCATGATTTTAGAGACCACCTTTTCTACATCCATGCTAGACTTAAGTTTAGAATCATGCTTAGGCCTCATAAGAAGTACATCATTAGAACTAACACTATTTCTAAGCCCATTATTCTGCTTTGCACAGCTGTCATAATTAGTTATATTATCCTTCCAATTTTCATTTTTAACACCCTCGCTGTATGGCTTGCCAGTACACCTCAAATCTGTAATTATTGCTATGTATTCAGTTGGTGATCCCTCTAAACACATATTTCTCTCTTTCAAACGTTCATTATCTATTTCCAATTTCAAGGCCAAACTTTCCAGATATCCCCATCTAGCCAATATTTGAGAAATAGTATCATTATTGATTCAATGTTCTTTAGCAAATAAAAATTCCCCTAACTTTCTTTCCTTCTCATACATGTAATGACAACATTGATGATTGGTTCATTATGGAAATAGTTAAGTGCCTGTTTCTGCTTATTTAGTCCATCTCTATCAAACAACTGTGAATCTATTAAATCCAATTAATTTTCCACTAAATCTTGGAACTGATATCCAGATGTGCGCGCGTGAGAGAGAGAGAGAGAGAGAGAGAGAGAGAGAGAGAGAGAGAGAGAGAGAGAGAGAGAGAGATACTGATGTTTGTGGGCACCAATGTTGACAGAATTATTAAAATTGTCAATATCCTCAACTGGATTCGTATATTTACTGTCAATGTTTAAGTCCATTTTGATATTCCTGTTGACTTGTCTCATCATTTCATCATCATTATCCTCAAATACCTCTGTTTCATTTAATACATCAGTCAGATTTTTCTTTATTGTGCCTCCTTTCTCTCCTTCTCAAAACATGAGATTCACTCTTAACCGAAGTAGGAGTGCCCACAGAGCTCTCTCCTTCACGATAAACTCGTCTACCACTTCTTGTCATAATATAATTCTCAGGGGTTCTGCTTCTTGAGGGAGCAGAGCTGTCAATATCCAAGTCACATTCCAAGGCCCTGCCAGAAACAGCCATAGCGCAATCAACATTGCATTGTTTAACAGAAGGAGGGTCATGTTGCTTAATACTGTCAAATTTGGCTCCTTCAGTCTCTTTAGCTTATTACCTTGCTTTAAGACTTTCTTAAATATCTTATGGGAAACCCTTACTATCAGAATTTGAAAACCAATCACTGTCGTCCAGAGGTTCATTAAAAATCCCATTCACTGCATTTACTTCATCATTACTTACAAAAGGTGCAATCTTGGAGAACTCTTGAATTTTAACAGTGGATTTCCTATTTGTTTTGTTACCCTCCCCTGACAAAGTATCATTTTTAGCACTCATTTTATTCATTAATGTGCTTATTAATCAAAATTCAATTATAATATGCAGTGCCACTACAATTTCCAAAAATCACTTCTTTTAAGTTTAACTATATTTCCTTAGATTTAAACCCTGACACACAGAACAGTAAGGTCATTCTCATTAATTAAGGTCCCCCATTCTTTAAACATCAGGATTTTTAATTATAGCCAGATAAAATTTTAAGTATTTACATTACGCTGTAGCATAGGCAAACAATCAACTAACCATTTGAACGAAGAACGTCCCAACTGTCAAAATAAACTAATGTCTATAAGTAGTTAAATACTACCCAATATCATTAAAAATAAACTAGACATTAACAAGATGATCACCAAGAAAATCAAATAACTCTTCTTAATACCACATTTTCAAAATAAAATTCAGGAGTGCATATTAACCAATTTAGCATAGACAGCAACCAGTATCTATAGAAAAATAATTAAGCCATTGTTCAAAGAAATAATGCATGATCATCTTGCACAACATGAATTTATTAAGTAAAGACCTTGTCTGGCCAACCTGATTGGCTACTATGACACAGCAACAAAGGAACTAGATGCAAAAAATAATTCTAACATCATATACTTATATTTTGCAAAACTTTTTATATTGTTCCACAAGAAGGTCTGCTTATAGAAACTGGAGTTGTGTGGCATTAGAGGCAAGTTATTGCAATGGATAAAGGAGCAATTGAGTGGCAGAAGGCAGAGAATAGTTATTAATGGACAATACTCTTAGCATTAGCAAAGGCACATGATGCAAGAAAGCATCATGTGCCTTTGTGGTGGAACCAACTGATGATGAAACTCTTCTTAGACTAATGTTGTTAGTGGAGTCCCCTGTGGTTCAGTGATGAGCCCTTTATTGTTTTCAATATTTATTTATGATATGGATGAAGACAACAAGCTCAATGTCAAAGTTTGCAGACACTGCTAATTTCTGTTGAGTGGTTAAAGACAGGAATTAGAGTATAATGCTGCAATAAAATCCAGAAAAATTAGACAGATGCACTAAGAAGTGGGAATTGAGATTTAACATTGAAAAATGAAAGGTGGTGCATATGAGATGCAGCAATCCTAGAATAATGTATCAATTGGGTACTGGAAAAAGAAAAATACTTGGGAATAATTATAGTCTGACAAAGTTTTTTTTGAGTAGTGTAGATAGGCTGCTAAGACAGCTCATGGGGTTATGTCCATGATATACAGGAATTTTGCGATCAGGGACAATGATGTGATCATCACACTGTATGCAGTATTCTAAATGCAGCATAAATAGGCTGTATCTTGAGTACTGCATACAGGTCTGGAAGCCTCATTTTAAGAAAGACATTGATCTGTTAGAACAGGGGTGGCCAACAAGTCGATTGCGGCTTTAATTTCGGTCGATCACGTCATGACGAATTTTAAATATATATATAAAAAATATATTAGTCAAAATCTAAATGTTATTATTATGCACCCCACTTACATACGCTTAAACCCGTTGAACCACGTGACTACTCTTGTTGCCGTGCAGCAGCTAGGCTTGTCTAGTGAAAATTCACGCAGTTACATTGTGGAGAGCATAGTGTATATGTCAAATTCTTACTTAGCTTAGTTAATATTAATAACCGGACAATAATTATACGCGAATTTATTACCCTTTGATTTAAAATTAATACAGTCAGTCCTCGTATAGCACGATAGTTGTGTTCCTAGAAACCCTCGTGCAATGCAGAATCGTGCAATATAAACAACAGGCCCTATGGGAAAAATAGGGTTAGGTGCCAACCACCCAAGATTGAACACACATTTGTAACCAAAACATTACCAAACACAATAAATAATCGTAATAAAATACTTACGTATTTTATTACAAATATTACGTAATAAAATATTGCTAATGCTTTTGCTTCTATTATAAGCAAACTTGTTTTTATTTGATTTTCTATCCAAATAGATGACAGCCGTTCCATCTCTTCCAATTCTTTGTGTCTTAATCTAATGGATTTTAATTACACTTTGAGTTGTTCCTGCTATGAAAGTTTTTTTTTTTTATTTTCTCTGCATTCTTTGTAATTCCCAGCGTTGCCTCATTTAGGTTTGTAGCAAGTGCAATATCACATGGTCTTTCATTTCGCTCAAAGCGTTTCACAATTTCATATTTTTCTCTATCGACAGAGGCGGACTGGCCATAAGCCTTACTGGGGAAACCCTGGTGGGCCAGAGGCCGGTGTGATTTTGGCCATAAGCCATAGTATGAGGCCACTACAAATTTTCCCGGGTACGAATTTTTGACCCAGTCCGCCTCTGTTTATCGATATTGTTTTTCTTTTTCTCTCTGAATCTGCAGTGTCGTCACCAGGACGCTTCCTTTTCACACCTTTTAGTATTTTATTCATTTTTAGGGAATAAAGCACAATTACAAAACGAGGAGGCACCCTTGATACACATAAACAAAGCTGTGCGCGTGTAGCAACTGAATAAACAACACCGTAAAGGCAGAGATACACTATTAACACCTCACATTTTACTAAAGCACATTTCTAGGGGTTACTACCATAAAAACAATAAAAACAATTTCCAGTTGTGTTTCTGCTAATGGAATCTGTTATAAACTGGTAGTAAACTCGACTAATTGTATTTGCGATTATACCGATAGCTGGAATTGTGTTGGTTTTTACGTTATTATGGTGAAATGTGTTTCTCCTTCACTGATATAAAAACATAAATACATTTTCAGAATCTTCTCTTCATTCCTATCGTTTTGCGTTCGACTGCCATTTCTTGTAAACACAAAGGCGAATCGTGCATAAGCGAATTCGGTCGTGTTATATAAGATATCGTTCCCCTATTTATAAATCGTGTATGATCGAATTCGTGTAATGTAAACACGTGTTATACGAGGACTGACTGTACTATGAAAAAGAGTAAAACGTATCATTTTCATCGAGTGGGAACTGGAATACTTTTGTAATGATAAAAGAAAACATTGTTTGATTTGCAATGCTTCCGTGGCTTAAAAGTGCTCTTCAAGATCTGCAATTATCTCGAAGTACTGTGATGCGACGCATCAAAAAAATGAGTGAAAATGTGAGCGAACAATTGCGTGCTCATATTGCTAATTGTGTGTCCTTTGCTTTACAACTGAATGACGTCAGTGATACAACTCAATTGCTCGTTTTTATTTGTATTGTATTCAATGATTCTGCCACTAGAGAAGAACTGCTGGGTATGGTTTCATTAAAAGAAAGAACTAGAGGTCTTGATATACAGGGTGTTTCAAAAATGATGGTCAATAATTTAAAGGTGAACTGTACAGATTACAATATGCAAAAAAAGCCTAGTAAACATGGGTCCTTAAGTGAATTGTTTTCGAGGTATTGCACATTTCTAGTTGGGATCCACCACTGACAAGGTGAACTGTACAGAGTTGGGATCCACCACTGACTTGTTTGTTTAGGTTAGGTTATGCTCATTCTCTTCCTTTCCCCTTTCTCAATGCTCTCAGATGTAGCATACTAGTACTTGTCAAAGGATAGTCAACATGGAAAGAGGTTACAGCAACGAAGAGTATGCAGATATGCACTTCATATATGGTAAAGCCAATGGCAGTGTACTCGAGGCTGCACGTTGTACCAAGAAGCATTTCCCCGCCGAAGGCTGCCCAACAGGCGCACATTCATCAGAGTACATCAACGCCTTAGAGAACATGGATGCTTCGCACATGGAGTATGAGCTGGTAGGCCTAGAAGCATAACACCTGATGTTGAGGAAAGGGTGTTAGAAATAATAGAACAAAATCCAAGAATTTCGAAAAGGGTTGCTCTGCAAGAGCATGTACTGAGTCATAGCAGTGTGTGGCAAATTTTACATCGCCAATTACTGTACCCCTACCATATCCAGCGTGTACAAGGTCTCAGCTATGCAGACTACCCTCCCAGAGTGCTCCCACAGTCAGCAGCAGATCTTAACAGAAAATGTGCATTATCTCGAAAACGGTTCATTTGCAGCCCGATGTTTACTGGGACTTTTTTTTGCTTATTTTAGTTTGTACTTTTCACCTTTAAATTATTGACCATTTTTGAAACACCCTGTATTTAACACATTCAAAAATTTTATTGAAAAAATTAAATTACCACTATTTAAGCTCATATCAATAACAACAGATGGAGCTAAAGCAATGAGGGAGCATCTTAACAGAGTCATCATATTGTGCCAAAAGGATGATGAATTCCCAGATTTTTTGAGTTACCACTGTAACATCTACGAACAAGTGTTAACCAGCAAAAGATTAAATACTAAAAGTGTTATGGACATAGCTTACAAAATCGTGAATTCCATTATAGGACAATCTCTTCAAAGAAGACCTTTCAAAATGCAACTCGATGAAAATGAACCAGATCTGATATTACACACAGATGTGAGGTGGCTGAGTTGAATAAGTTTCTGCAGAGATTTCAAAATTTGCTGAATGAAATTAAAAAATTGTTGATCAAAGGGAAGATGATTATCAGCAGCTACAAGATACAGAGTGGTTGTGTGATCTGGCTCTTTTGGCAGATTTTACCAGTAAATTAAATGATCTGAATTTGGAAAAAATAAAAATGTGGGTGACACGATTAGTAGTATTTCTGCATATAAATATCAATTTTTGGCAATGGCTAAGTATCTCAAAGAAAAAAAATGATCATTTTGCAAATATGCAAGATCATTTGCAAAAATATTATTTATTATTATTAGTTATATGATGCAAGGAAGCCTGAGGCTTATGCTGCACCAGCCCAAAAAAAAAAAAAATAATAATTTCTGAGTTACCCTGAGAGAGAGAGAGAGAGAGAGAGAAGTAAAAGGAAATCACCAAGAAAGAGAAGAATAGAATAATGATATCCAGCTCAGGACCCTAATGTGTGCCAAGCTCATACTCACCAGATGTGAATTCCTATTTTTAAATTTAATAGTGAGAAATATGTTTCTGAAATCGAGAAAGTTGTGGATGATTTTGAAACCAGATTCGGTGATTTTAAAACAATTGAAGCCATTGTTCAATATATTTTTATCCATTTAATATCGACCTAGATACAAAACAAATTGCAGAAAAATCCCTGAGATTTTTTGCATGGAGAAAATATTACTTGAAAATGAAATTATTACATTAAGAAACAATATCTTCCTAAAAGCCAAATCATCAGAAAAAGACTTTGGGAAATATGTTTGCCGAGAAAAGTACCCAAATGTAAAAAAAAAAAAAAAAAATGCAGTGAACTTTTAAATTCCTGTTTTGGTTCCACATATCTATGGGAATCGGCCTTTTCGTATTTGAAACAAAGATGAGAATCACTCTGCTCTTATAGACTTGCATACAGAAGATTCTTTACTGTTGGCCTTATCACAGCATATCCCCCGATTTTGAAAGCTTGGCAGATGATATGAAAACACAAACTTCACATAAATTAAAAATTTAAATATGTATGAATTTAAAATAAGAATTCTGAATTGTATTTAATTTTAAAATTTATAAACAACAATTTTCAATATGTGTTGATTAGCTTTTTTAACCATCTGCAATGAAATTCTTGAGATGGTAGATCGCGGCACATTTTGAAGAAAAAAAGTAGATTGCTTCACAAATTAAGTTGGCCTCCCCTGTGTTAGAACAAAAGAAGAGCAACACAATTATTCAAGAACATGAAAGGGTTCTCATCATAAAAGACTTCAGCTCTGCAAATTGCAGTGTCTGGAAACCAGGCACCTGCAAGGACACCTCATTGAAGTGGTTAAGGCCTTAAATGGATTGAGTAAATTAAATGCCGATGCATCACAACTCTTGCTCAGACAATACACAAAGTGACGTTTTAAGAGTCACTTTTATGTGTGTGATATTTGCTTTCAGCCAGATTGATTGATCATTCAAACAAACTTCCATCTGGTGTTGAGGAAGTGATAGTATGGATAAATTTAAAGAAGAATTAGACAATTAGAGGGGATAGATTATGTGGGTAGTTTTTTTTTTTTTTTTTCTGATGCTGTATAAGCTTGCTTCCTTGCATCAGTTGACACTACTAATATGCCTATTACTAAAATTATCTACTAGAGTGACCTTGGCATACATGCTACAGGCTATAAAAGTGTGAACTCATGGCTCACAAGTGAAATGCTACAGCTACTCCTTTCTAAGTCAGGATATCTTGTGTTGAAAAATTCAAAACAAATCTTAGGAACAATTATTAAGTTACAAATTAAGTTTATAAAATATTACAGAATTAAGAGTTTATAAAATATTACAGAATTAAGAGTTTATGAAAAATAATTTTTATTCAAAAACTTATTTACTACTGAACTTAAAAGGTACAGAAAAAAAAAATGCAACTTACCAGAAGTAGTTTAACAAAAAGGAAGAATTATATTATTACAAAAAATTACTTCCAAAATTACCAAAACTCAAATTAATAAAACTTCAGAAATTAGGTTCACAAAATATTAAAGAAATTAAATAAAAATAAAAATTAATTTACTAAACTATTCCCAAACCTACTCTAATTTTCAAATATATTCCACCAGAAAACAGAGCTATCTGAAACAGGTGCTTTATACCACGACTCAGAATACAACTAGGTCATTGGCAGGGGTTCAGAAACTTTGTGAAGAATTTTTAGAACCTATCATAATTAGCTTAATTAGGATATATTATCTAAGTTAGACATGAGTTTCTATTAACAAATCCATGTTAATGGGAAACTTCAGAATTTCATCTCTCTCTAACAGTCCCTATATTTCACTCTTAATCATTCCCTCCATGATTTTCCTTACAACTGAAGGCAGACTGATTGTCCTATATTAAAACCTTGCTTTTCTACATTGGCAATATACCAGACCAGAACTTCAAATTCAAAGGAATAATGGGAGAGATAGATTCCCACGTAATTAGGATCAATGTACTCTTTTTCCACCTGTCTCAAAATTACTAGATATATGCCATCATCAACTATATGAGCCATACTTGACTTCAGAATTGAAAATTTTTCTAATAAACTATCACTTGTAATTTCAACATTACTAATTTCATTATGCACAGCTTCTCTGCTTGCGAAAGAGACTTTTGTCTATACAGATCAATGAAAATACAAGTTCAATTCATCAGCATCATCAGGTGGATTATCTAACATTTTTTCTACATTCATTATTAGCATTAGTAGAGGGATACAATGCAAGAAAGCAAGCTTATACGGCATCAATAAAAAAAAAATAATAAACAAGTAATATAAAAAAAAAAATTTTTAAAGTCAATTCCTACTTAGGTCAACAAAGAAAAATTTTATTTTAGTTACTTTTTATTAAATAATTACAATTAATATAAATATGTATATACATATGACAGAATCACAATATTAAGTGGCAAAATAGAAAGCGAATTTCCTTGCAATTTTCCATTTTCCTTTCTATATATGGTGTTGGACTATTATTTTTATTCACGTTTCATTTTCCATTTTGTTCCCTCCTTGACTCAGACTAGAACCCAGAATGAAAAAAGAATCTGAAAAAGAAATTTTTTTCCAGCAATCTACACACTTCGCCACTGACGGTATTTATTCCTAAATTTATATCCTGCTAAATATCTTATATAAGAGAAATTTTTTTCTCCCATATAAAACTAAAATTAATTAATTAAATTTAATTAATGAATTAATATTTGAAAAAACTGTATTAACATCAAATGTCATCCACTACAAGTTTAAAAAAAATTATTTGAACTTGAGTGGATGAATAAAAAGTATTTTATTAACAATTGAAAATTTGAACAAGATATATAAATATATATAGGGAGAGTGTGAACTAATAGTAGGAATTGAAAAAACCCATCCACTCCAAATGTTTGTCTAGTTCTACCTTGAATTTATTTAAGCTGTCAACTTCAACAAGGACAGATGGAAGTTTGTTCCAGCAATCAACAACCCACTGGCTAAAGGCAAATTTCAGTGAGGGATTAACCCTGCAACAGTGGGACTACACTTGTTGAAGATGATCTCAAAAATAACAAGCCCATGTTAATTATCGGTTGGCAATAAAAAATCTGTGAATTTCCATTCCTACCTAAATGTAGACAAATTTTTGCTGGTTATGTCTTTTGAATTGTTTTCCGAGAATTATTATGGGAAAACACCTATTTGATAAACACTTATGGTGAAAAACAGTAACAAATATGGTGACTGTGTCATTGTATTTGTCTGACAATGCACTGGCTAAAGACACATATTTGACAACTCTCTTTTCTCAAGTTGAATTTATATCCCCTGAGGCAATTAATTTGAGCAAGAAGAACCCCATCAGCATTGAGCTTGCTCAAACCATTTAAAGCCTTACACCTCAATCAGATCACCTCGCAGGTGCCTAGTCTCCAGACACTGTAATTTGCAAAACTTACGCCTTTCTTTGTAAGAGCACCCCTTTGTTCCATTCACTTATCTCATTTCCCTTCTCTGTACTTGTTCCAACAGCTTTACATTTTCCTAAAATGAGTCCTCCAGACCTGTATACAGTACTCAATATGCAGCCTGAGACTATTGCCTTACAAAAGGGTATAATCACCTCCTTATCCCTGCTAGAAAAATTCCTATATATCATTGACACGACACCATGAGCTACTCTTGCAGATCGTCTGCACTGCTCAGAAAACTTCATATCTACCTGCACAATTACCCCCTGGTACTTTTCATTCTCTACCACTGTCAGTGTAGTAACACATAGTTGATACATTACTCTGGGGTTACTGCTTCCCATATGCAGTACTTTACATTTGTCAATATTAAACTTCATTTGCTACCTCTCAGCCAATTTGTTCAACTTTTCTAGATCCCGTAGTTAATGACATAATGACTATGTTTCCTAGTGTACAGTCATTAGTGTCATTAACAACCCTGTCAACCTTCGTAATATCTGCAAACTTGGACATTAAGCTTGATATATCTTCATTAATATCATTAATAAATACAGAAAACTTTGGGGGACTGCACTAATAACATTAGTCCATGAAGAGTCCATTAATTACCACTCTATGTCTTCCCCACTCAACCCTTCATCCCTTCATCCATAGCAGCAATTTTCCCTTAATGCCATACTGCTCCAATTTGTACAGTAGTTTTCCATGTGCAACGGTATCAAAATATTTCCTAAATTCAAGTATATGATATCAAAATTATTTTTTGCATCCAGTTACTTGGTGACCACATCATAGTATCAAATCAAATTGGTCAGACAAGACTTCCCCTTAACAAACACATGCTATGTCTGAACTATAACTACAGTCTTGTTTAGATGATCCTGCAGTGCTTCTTTAACCAGTGCCTCCATTAATTTCCCTGGAACAGAAGTTAAATTAATGGGTCTGTAATTACTTGTGTCACCCTTTGTTCCCCCTTTGTGAACTGGGGACACATTTGAGCCCCTGAGTCAAAGGAAGCTCTCATAATTCTGGCTAAGGGTTTGCTTATTTCCTTTGCTGCCTCCTTTAATATAACCGGATAGATCCCATTCACCCCAGGTGTCTTTCTTAAGTTTAACCTCAACAATTTCTCCTCCACTTTGCTCTCAATTATTACAAAATTATTTAGCTCCTGCCAGGGTTCAATAAACTTCTAGCATTCCCCTCCCTGAATATCTCCTCATGTGTGAATGTAGATGCAAAGTAGCTGAACAGGATCAACAGTCGAACCATCGATATCAAGTGGACCAATCTGATTCATTCCCTTCGTTCTAGAGTTTACATAAGTAAAGAATGCTTTGCTATTTTTCTTTGCAATCTTTTGCCAAAGATTTCTTGTAATCTGCCTTCGCTACCTAACCTCCTTTGTGACTTGATTACAGACCAGCTTATATCTACCATAGGTTTCTGTCACCTGATACCCCATGCATTTTATGCAAAAGGGTAATCCAATTTTTTCCTTCGTCTTCTTCTTCTTTTTTATTTGCATATTTATCATATATATTATTTACTGTATTTAAAAAAAAATTGTATTCCAAAAGTTTTGGAATTTTTTTTGTTATTTTCTTTTTAATGAAACCTCGAGCACAAAAGGCATTAAAACTTGGAGTACTTACCACTGTGCACAGGTTGAAGACTGTAAAGACAGACATTATTAGTTAACACGAGACTTGAATTTCTATATACAGCCACTCCTCGATTTACGTAAGGGTTATGTTCCGCAGAACTCAACATAAATCGGAATTTCTCTAAATGCTTATGCAGCATTCACAAATTTGATTGAATTTAATTGAAGCAAAGAAAGAAATGTTCGATGAACATGTAAATGGAATTATTTATTCAATTTTTTTATCTCATGCACAGGAAAAATTACAAAAATTTTAAAATTACAAAAAGAGAGAGGAGACAGGCATAATGTCAGCAAGTTTTACATTTTGAGCATCGTTGCCAGAATTAACTCTCCGTGTGAAAAGCATGCCATTGTGGAAGTTGAGGGCTGTGGAGATTTAGAAGGGGGTTTTTTCCAACACATCACAAAATTTTTCTGCAGCTGCAGAATCAGTAGAGGTGACTTCACCGTATAATTTAATGGTTTGGACATTAGTGCGATGCTTGAACCTATTAAACCACCTGTTGCTTGCCACGAACTTGGCTTGCCATTTGCCGTATTTATCCTGAATATATTCATAAATACTTCTTGCATTTTCTCGAATGGCCATTGCACTCAGGGGTACTTGCTTCTGAATCTGAATTTCCATCCATATTATTAATAGCTTTTCCATCTTCAATATAGCACTTGAACACTGTTTTGTGATCACTGCTGATCTTAAATGCATTGATCCTTTAATTATATGCGCACTGTCCCTTAAAATAGTATTCACTGTTGAAGCAGAGAGACTTAATTCCGTGCAAGAGATGATAAACTTTGTCCTGCTTTGTACTTCTTAGTTAATCATCTTCATTTCTAAATCAATTTTTTTTAATTTCCTAGCACTAATAACATTAGTCCATGAAGAGTCCATTAATTACCACTCTATGTCTTCCCCCACTCAACAATCCCATGCCAGCAACTTGCATTTTCCGTTGGTCCCTTTACCATTATAATAAGTATATAGGAATGAAGAGAAGATTCAGAAAACTTATTTATGTTTTTTTATATGATTGAAGATTTCAGCGAAGGGAAACTCATTTCACTATAATACAGTAACATAAAAACTCACAGAATCCTAGTTATCGGTATTATGGCAAATTCAATAAGATTGAGTTTACTACCAATTTACAATAGATTGCGCTAACAGAAAAGCCCAATAAACCGGAAAGTGCTAATTGTTTTTATTGTTTTATGGTAGTAAACTCCAGAAATGTGTTTTAGAAAAATACCACAAAGGCATTCAAAACTGATTCTTATAACGGAACATGAAAACGATGAAAGTGTAGAGCATTCCATTATAAAAATGATCTTTTAGAGAGATAAATATCTTAGTCATATAGCAAAAATTTCAACTTCCATGGTCTTCAAATGAATTGCCAAAAAACAAAAGTGTTATTGGGTTCACATTACGATATTTTCACAATGCCTCCATTTATTCCTACGGAATGCAAAATACATTTCCACGTTTTTTTAAAGTTTACACTGGCCGGTAAAAGTCAAATTTCCATAAGTCAAGTGTTACTTAAGCCGGGGAGTGGCTGTATTATAATTTTCTGTAAATATGCAAGCAGGAAAGTTTTTCCAGAAAACAGAAGTAGAAGGAATATATAAAGAGAAGAAAAAGTTGGTTGGTACCGTGAGTTTGGAGTCATACAATGAATGGATGCTGACTGCTCACCACAAGTGTTGGATTGGTTTAGAATGGAAAGGGGAGTGAAATTACAGATGCCAATTCAGGAAAAAAGTGCCCATGGAAGTAACTACAGAATAGGCATCTAGCAGAAACTCAATGAACAAGACAGAGAGTGGAAAGCGACTTTGTAAAAGATGGGTCATTCTGCCCTACCATGCTATGTTATTCCCAAGCCAGATGTGAAAATAATATTCCTGGTAGTGCACATTTCAAATTTGTACAGAGTGAGCAGTTCTTTGGAAGAAAAGTAATAAGAAAACAAAGAAAACCTAGGTTCTTTGATCCAGAGAGATTAGCATTAGTAAAGGCATATGATGCAAGCTTATATAGCATCAGCCAAAAAAAAAAAAAAAAAAAAAAAGCACCCTTCTCATTTCACCCATCCATTCCAACCAAATGTCTTTCTAGTTCTGCCTTGAATCTATTTAAGCTATCAACTTCTACAACAACAGATGGAAGTTTGTTCCAGAGTCAACCACCTGCTGGCTAAAGGCAAACTTCTGCACATCTATCCTACAACAGCCTTTCCTCAATTTGAATTTGGGTCCTCTCAGGCAATTATTTTGAGCAAGAAGAAGAATCCCATCAAGATTAGGCATATTCAAACCATTCAAGTCTTTATACATCTCAATCATATCACCCCCGCAGGTGCCTAGTCTCCAGACACTAAAGCGAAACTTAAGCATTTCTTCGAAAGAACAACCCTTTGTTCCATTCACTGATCTTGTTGCCCTTCTCTGTATTCGTTCCAACAGCTCTACATCCTTCTTAAAATGAGGCCTCCAGACTTGAATATTGTACTCAAGGTATGGCCTGACCATTGCCTTATACAAGGGGATAATCACCTCCTTATCCCTGCTAGAAAAGGTCCTGTATATCATTGACAATACACGATGAGCTACTCTTGCAGACCATCTGCACTACTCAGAAAACTTCATATCTGCCTGCACAATTACCCCCAGGTCCTTTTCATTCTCGACCACCATCAGTGTAGTACCACAGAGTTGATATGTTACTCTGGAATTACTGCTTCCCATATGTAGTATTTTACATTTGCCAATGTTAAACATCAGTTGCCACTTCTCAGCCCACCTGCTTAACTTTTCTAGATCCAGTTGAAGCAGCGTACTGTCATTAATGTCATTAACAACCTGCCGACCTTTGCATTGTCTACAAACTTGGGCATTAAGCCTGATATACCATCATCAATATCACTAATAAATACAGAAAACAACAATGGACCCAATACTGAACCCTGGGGGATTCCACTAATAGCATTAGCCAACAAAGAGCAGTGTCCATTGATTACCACTCTTTGTCTTCTCCCACTCAACCATCCCTTTATCATTAGCAGCAATTTGCCTCCAATGCTACACTGCTCCAATTTGTGCAGCAGTTTCAATGTGCAACAGTATCAAAAGCCTTTCTATGATCCAAATATATAATTTCAAAATTATTCTTTGCATCCAGTTCCTTTGTGACTACATCATAGTATCCAATCAAATTGGTCAGACAAGACTTCCTATTAACAAACCCATGCCACATCTGAACTATAACTGAAGTCTTCTCTAGATGATCTTACAATGCTTCTTTAACCAGTGCCTCCATTAATTTCCCTGGAACAGAAGTTAAACTAACAGGTCTGTAATTACTT
This sequence comes from Mastigoproctus giganteus, assembly GCF_048544385.1. Classification (NCBI taxonomy): domain Eukaryota; kingdom Metazoa; phylum Arthropoda; class Arachnida; order Uropygi; family Thelyphonidae; genus Mastigoproctus; species Mastigoproctus giganteus. Next base: position 156,232,608 of record NC_143577.1, read on the forward strand.
GTGTTGCCGTTTGATATTCCTTTGTGGATTGAGGTCACATTTCCACGTCTCCAGTCCAAGAGTACCTCCCATGAGTCCAAGGAAGCTCTCATAATTATGGCTAAGGGTTTGCTTACTTCCATTGCTGTCTCCTTTAATATAACTGGATAGATTCCATCCACCCCAGGTGCCTTTCTTATGTTTATCTTCAACAATTTCTCCTCCACTTTACTGTCAGTTATTACAAGATCAACTACTTTACTGCCAGAGTTTAATACACCTCTGGCATTCCCCTCCAAGAATAACTCTTCATGTGTGAATGTCGATGCAAAATATTGATTTAGTTTGTTAGCTACCCCTGAGCAGGATCATCAACAGCTGAACCATCATTTCTCATAATCTGCCTCTGCCTGCCTGCCTAACCTCCTTTGTGACTTGGTTACAGGCCATTTATATCTAACATAGGCTTCCGTGTCACCTGTTAATTTATATATATTCCATGCATTTTTCTTCGCTTCCACATGTCTAATTAGTTCATCTGACATCCATTTAGGCCTAAATTTGAACAATATTTCTTAGTTAGTATGAAAACCTAGTAGCTTCCAAGACTAATTCTTTGAATTTTGAATTTGCTGTTGATAACATCATCAGTTGGTCTCACCGTATATAATTTAAATACTGTCTCAGACCACCGTAGTTACCTCTTTGAGAAAATCCCACACGAGCAGACTGTGATCACTGCCATTTAGTGGTCCTTTATCTGCAAATTCTTAATGCAGAAAGAATCACTACTGATAATCAGATCAAGATTATTACTCCCCCTTGTTGCTGCCTGAACATGCTACTGTAGAAAACAATCCTCCAATGAATCCACAAAAGCCTTGCTAGTATGTGAGTGAACGACCCTCAAGTTCAAATCAATATCTGAAAAATTAAAATCCCCCATTAGAAGACAATCTGATTTACTGGCACACTATTTCTCTGTACAGATGTTCATTATACTCATCAGAGTCATTAGGTCTATAACAGACTCCTCAGTGAGGTATCTGGCGGCAGGGGGGCAATCCGCCCCGAGGCAGCACTTTGGGGGGGGCACTTTTCACGTGAGACACAATTTTATTTTTATTTTATTTTAATTTTAGAATGTTGGAATTAAAGTTTTACTTCAAAAATAAACACAGTGTTTTAATTTATTTCCCTATATGTCATTTTGACTTTTCGGTGTGTACTGAGAGGGCAAACTCAGAGAAGGGCCCGGGCAGCAAAACTCTAGCTACAGTACAGACACTCCTACACTCAATTTTGCATTTGCAGTGCTTATGTCACACCAAACAGACTCGATATTGCACTCTCCACCAATGTCAACTGGCTGCTCTTCCTTAAATTTTGTGTTTCTAAACTAATAGCATAACCCCCTCCTCCATTCAAATCCTGTCTTCAACTCCCACAACAACAGATGGAAGTTTGTTCCAGAAATCAACTACCCGCTGGCTAAGGGCAAACTTCCACACATCTATTCTACAACTGTCTCTCCTCAGTTTCAATCTATGTCCCCGGCAGGTTTGTAATCTGAGCAAGAGGAAGAATCCTATCAGCATTGAGCCTGCTCAAACCATTCAAAGCCTTATACACTTCAGTAAGATTTCCTTGCAGGTGCCTAGTCCTCAGAAGCTGAAATTTGTAGAACTTAAGCCTTTCTTCATAAGACCATCCCATTCTTCCCTTCACCAATCTTGTTGTCTTTCTCTGTACTCATTCTACCAACTGTACATCCTTCCTAAAATGAGACTTCCAGACCAGTACGCAATACTCAAGGTGTGGCCTGACCATTACCTTATACAAAGGGATAATTGCCTCCTTATCCCTGATCGTAAAATTCCTGTATATCATTGACAAGACCCCATGACTCTGGCAACTTGTCTGCACTGCTCAGAAAACTTCATATCTGACTGCACAATTATCCCCTGGTCTTTTTCATTCTCCACTACCCTGAGCATCACACCACATAGTTGGTACATTTCTCTGGGGTTACTTCTACCCATATAAACTTCAGTTGCCACTTCTCAGCTCATCTACCCAACTTTTCCAGATCCTATTGCAGCAGCATACTGTCATTACTGTTATTAACAACCTGTCAAACTTTGTATCATCTGCAAACGCTGACATTAAGCTTGATATACCTTCATCAACATCTTTCATAAATATACAAAACAACAATGGGCCCAATACCAAACCCTGGGGAACACTACTAATAACATTAGTTCGCTAAAAGCAATACCCATTGATTACCATGCTGTCATCTCCCACTCAGCCATCCTTTTATCCATTATAGCAACTTGCCCTTATGCTATACTGCTTCAATTTGTACAGTAGTCTTCCATGTGCAAAAGTATCAAAAGCTTTCCTGAAATCCAAGTACAGGAACTCCCCAACTTACGCAAAGGTTGCATTTGCGGGACGCTACGCAAGTCGGATTTTAGATGTCGGAATATCCCCCATGCTTGTGCAGCACTTGCAACTGTGCTTGCTGGATTGATTGAATCAAAAATGAAATGTTAGACGAATATGTAAATAGAATTATTTACTGTATTTATTCAATTTTTTATCTCATGCGCAGGGAAAATTACAAAAGCATTCAATTTAAAAAAATTTAAAAATAATAAAATTACAAAAAAAGAGGAGACAGGCATAACGTCAGTAAGTTTTACCTCTCCAGCATTGTTGCCAGAATCGACGACTTCAGCTGATAAGTACGCCGCTGTGGAGATTTAGAAGGGGTTGGCCACTCAACCTTAAGAACATATTAATGGATAACTGGACAGTGGCTTTTTTCTTTTCACTGTAGATTTCTTTGTAGCAAGCAAGCATGTCATTCACCCCCTCTGTTAACTTTTAAGAATAGTTCGCTGTCAGGATCAACCTTCTCAAACCGCGCCATTGTCAATGCAATTTCACGAAATGCCATTGCCATCTCTCTCGCAATGAAGCATCTCGGCTCCTCATTTGGTCCATCTTGAGCTTCGTCAGCATTTTCTTCTTTCACTATCGCTGCCTGCAAGTCAATAATTTCTTCATTAGATAATTCCTTCTCATCTTCCTCTATTAACTCCTCCATGTCTTTGGCATCAACCTCCAACTGAAGTAGCTCTGCAACCTTTACAAACTTATCTGTAACCTCTTCATATGATTCGTCTTTTTCAAATCCTTCGAAGCTTTTTGCATGCCGTGGGCATATTTTCTTCCATGAGCCATTTAAACAACTTTTAGTAATTTCTGCCAAGGTCTTATTAATGTTTTACCCCTTCATGGATTATCTCGAGATATCTCGTTTTTTGTTTTAAAACTTATTTGGAAATACACGAAATATCTTGGGATACAATAATACCTGAAGCAAACAATAATACCTCCAAATTTATGATTGAAATGCATTATCTGGCAAATTTTGCATTAGCCAGATAAATCTCGAGATTTCTTGGGATTTTTTTATGGCTGGTACCAGACGACTGGCTTTCATTTTACTTATATTTACTTATTGTACAGCAATGTCAGAACAGTAGTGCGCATTCCTATGTGCCGCTAGTAAGAAAAATAAAATTTGTCTTCCTAAGTGCTGAATACTAAAAGTGTTAACCAATTAGAAAACAATATCGAAAAATATTTCGGTGCCCTCTTGAACTGTGCCCGTAAGCGACGCTTACTTTGATTATCCACTTGGGGCGGCTGTGTGTCAGAATGTAGTTAGTTCACAATTATTGCTTGTGGCAGGAGGATACTGCTTGTGTGTTCCACTTGATTTTTTAAATTTATTTATATAATGAGTTTATATAATGAGTGTTTTTTGTTCCTTTCTTTTAGCTCAAACGCAAATTTATTAAAAAAAATCTGTATAATTTCCATACTTTTTGGCTAGTATGAATCAGAGCTGTAATACTCAATATGTTCTACGTTGATAATAATATTAGTAAATTAATAAGAGGAGTTTACCTCAATATAGTACGTGGAACACTTCCGTAAGATACCCTCCAGAAATTAAAACGGAAAAAACGAAAAAATCGACAACTTACCGGTACATTAAAGTAAAATATAAATAATTAAATACTCAATTTAACACAATTCAAAATCAATTCAAAACAATTAAAATTCAAAATAACGCAATTAAAAGAATCTAACGAAAATATTCAAAACGATTTTCCTTCCTTGCTTATTTTCGTTAGATTCTTTTAATTGCGTTATTTTGAATTTTAATTGTTTTGAATTGATTTTGAATTGTGTTAAATTGAGTATTTAATTATTTATATTTTACTTTAATGTACCGGTAAGTTGTCGATTTTTTCGTTTTTTCGTTTTAATTTCTGGAGGGTATCTTACGGAAGTGTTCCACGTACTATATTGAGGTAAACTCCTCTTATTAATTTACTAATATTATTATCAACGTAGAACATATTGAGTATTACAGCTCTGATTCATACTATCTAATTTATTTTCAAACTCTTTTTGACTATTTCATTCACTTCCTGTCTCTCCAGTAGTATACAATCGATACACACAATTATGGGAGATTTTTTGAATGGCTTGGTACAAAATTACATTAAATCTACACTAAGGTACTCGGCCCAAAGTTACCATATTTCTTTCCTAAAATATTGCCTTCAAAACAACATCGTTCCGAAGTTTGCCAGGGTGAATTTAAATCAAAAAATTTCAGGCATAAAACAACTATCACTGACGACATCACGTAATATTGTTAAGCTTGCCTTAAAATCTCGATATTCGGATAAACAAAAATACCTTTCCCAGGTTAGGAAGCTTCGCGATAAATTAAAAAATTATCTACATCCGAACGATTGGTCTGTATTGAAGACCTCCATAGATTTGCGACGGGAAGCACAAGCCTCAGAAATAAAAAACAGACACGTTAATAAGTTGCAAACATTATCGAATAGTTCAAGACACGTTCATGCGAATTCTAACACATTGTCGCGAGCTTGCGACCAAGTTCACACGAGTTGGGTGACATCCCCCCCACAGACACATAACGCACTACCACAGAATATGTCGGCTAGTTCACGAACACCCCCTCACCCAGTATCCAACGAACCGACATATCAACAGGTTACAAATCTTTCCAGGAAGGAAAATCGTTTTGAATATTTTCGTTAGATTCTTTTAATTGCGTTATTTTGAATTTTAATTGTTTTGAATTGATTTTGAATTGTGTTAAATTGAGTATTTAATTATTTATATTTTACTTTAATGTACCGGTAAGTTGTCGATTTTTTCGTTTTTTCCGTTTTAATTTCTGGAGGGTATCTTACGGAAGTGTTCCACGTACTATATTGAGGTAAACTCCTCTTATTAATTTACTAATACTTTTTGGCATACACAAGATAACTCGGGATATTCCAAAATGGGTTAATTACTCCCATGTATTTTCTACTAAAAAATTTATTAAAAACACAAAAAAACTATACAATGAATATTTGCATGATGCATACTTTTAATCTATAAAATAATAAAAGTCAATCCGTTATGGCACATTTTCAGGAAAAAAATGTTCTGGGAAGGGGTTAAGATGACGTGGTAAATACTGTAAGATTTCAAGAAGTCTCTTAATGTATAACTTAGCATTGTAAAATTTTTCTCATTGCCTACTGCAGACAATGTCTGAGCAAATGTTGTGTGTAAATAGTATGCTTTTAAATTCGAAATAACACCCTGATCCATAGGTTGGATGAGTGAAATCGTGTTTGGCGGTAGAAATATGACTCTCACGTTCGAATTCAAATCATCTAGATGCATAGGATGTCCAGGAGCATTATCTAATAGAAGCAAAATCTTGAAAGGAATGTCATTGTCTTTACAATATTTTTCAATCTTGGGAATGAAGCAGCATTTAAACCAATCCTCAAAAAGAGATATTGTTATCCATGCTCTTCTGGTTCGATCTGAAATGCACGGGTAGGGTGGCTTTATTGATGCCCTTAAATGCAAGAGGATTTCCAGAATGGTACACAAGCAATGGTTTTAATCTGTAATCTCCCACTGCATTAGCACCAAGCAAGATCACGGCCCTATCTTGTGACACCTTGAAACCTGGCATTGTATTTTCCTCTTTGGCAATGTATGTTTGATCTGGCATTTTTTTCCAATACAGAGCAGTGTCATCAACGTTAAAAAGCCACCTTCATCAATAATTTGTTCCAACACATCACAAAATTTCTCTCCAGCTGCAGAATCGGCACTGGTGACTTCACCACATACTTTAACCTTGTGGAAACCAGCGGGTTACTTGAATCTATTAAACCACCCGTTGCTTCACACGAACTTGGGTTGGGGTTCGCCATACTTATCCTTAATATCTTTATAAATACTTGTTGCTTTTGCTTGAATGGTCATTAGATTCGGGGTCACTCGCTTCTGAATTTGATTTTCCATCCACATTATTAACAGCTTTTCCATCTTCAATATAGCACCTGAACGCTTTTTTTGTGATGACTGTTGATCTTAAGTGCATTGATTCTTTGATATGTTCTTTTATACGTGCACTGTCCTTTAAAATAGTATTCACTGTTGAAGCAGTGAGACCTAATTCCCTTGCAATGGATTACAAACTTCATCCTGCTTCGTATTTCTTAATCATTTTCATCTTCATTTCTAAAACAATTTTGTTTCGTTCCTTGGCACTATCACCACTTGCACTTTCCGTTGGCCCTTTCCCTTTATTATTGTAGTACATAAACAGGAATGAAGAGAAGTTTCTGAAAATTTGTTTTTTTATATGATTGAATATTTCAGTGAAGGGGAACACATTTTACCATAATAGCGTAAAAACCCACACAATTGGAGTTATCGGGATTATCACAAATGCAATAAGATCGCATTTACTAACCATTTATAATTAGCTGCACTAACAGAAAAGCCCAATAAACCAGAATGTGCAAATTGTTTTTTGGTCGTGACCTCCAGAAACATGATTTAGAAAAATATAACAAAGGCATTCAAAATTGATTCTTATGACGGAACATATGATAAGGATGTAAGTGTAGTGCAATTTCCATTATAAATATTACCTCTTAGAGAGATAAACAGCTTAGTAATATAGTGAAATTTTCAACTTCCAAGGACTTGGAACGAATTACAAAAAACAACAACAAAAAAAAAAAAAACCTAACAATGTGTTATTGGGTTCACATTACGATATTTTCACGATACCTCCATTTATTCCTATGGAATGCAAAATATCTTTCCACAGCTTTTTTAAATTTGCATCGGCCAGCAAAAACTTATGAAAAGTCGAATTTCCATAAGTCAAGTATTACATAAGTCAGGGAGTTCATGTATATGATATCAAAATTATTTTTTGCACCAAGTTCCATTTTGACCACATCATAGTATCTAATCGGATTGGTCAGACAAGACTTTCCCTTGACAAACCCACGCTGTCTTTTCAAGACGACACTGCAATGTTCTTTTACAAGTGACTCCATTATTTTCCATAGAACAGAAGTCTCAAACTAATAGGCCTGTAATTACTCGTGTCACTCTTTGATCCCCCTTTGTGAATTGGAGGTACAGCCCGTGGAGGTTTCCCCAAAGCCCAACAATGCTCTCATAATTACGGCAAAGTGTTTGCTTACTTCCTTTGCCACCTCCTTTAATATAACTGGATAGATACCAACTACTCCAGGTGCCTTTCTTATGTTTAACTTCATCAATTTCTCCTCCACTTTGCTCTCAGTTATTACAAAATATTTTAACTCCCTGTTAGAGTTTGATAAACATCTGGCCCTCTCCTCCTTTAATAAATTCTCATGTGTGAATGTAGATGCAAAATACTCATTTAGTTCAGCAGCTATCTGAGAATGATCATCTACAGTCAAACCACTGATATCAAGAAAAATCACCTGAGAGGGCATAAATTCAAATTGAGGAAAGACAGATGTAGGATAGACGTGCGGAAATTTGCCTTTAGCCAGCGGGTGGTTGGTTGGTGGAACAGACTTCCATCCCTTGTGGTGGAGGTTGATAGACTAAATAAGTTTAAGGCTCAGCTGGACAGGTATTTTGAACGAACAGAGGGGTGAAGTGGAAGTGGGTTTTTTTTTTTTTTTTTTGGCTGATGCTGCAAAAGCTTGCTTTCTTGCATCAAATGCCTCTACTAATGCTAAGTTAGCTAATCTGATTCATCTCCTTCCTTTTAAAGCTTATATAAGTAAAAAAAGTCTCTGCTGTTTTTCTTTGTATCCTTTGCAAAAGATTTTTCATCATTTGCCTTCACTTGATTAATCTCCTTTGTGACTTTATTACAGACTAACTTGTATCTATCACAGATACAAGCTAGTCTGTGTATCTATCTTGTATCTATCTAGATACAAGCTAGTCTTGTATCTATCATAGATACAAGCAAGACAATGCTGAAAACAAGCTGTGAGTTAGGGTTGAATTTGAAAGTGTCTGCAATTCTGCAAAGACACGGTAGGAGGGAGTATATGATGACAGCCTTGTCGATCAATTCGGCCCTGGAGAGATTGTGCAAGGCTCAAGGGGTAGAATTTTTCTCAGCCTGGTCTGGGCTTGTTAATAGGAGAGGCTGCTTCTACAGGGATGGGATACACTTAAATAGAGAGGGTGCAAGAATATTTGCTGATGCTATCGAGGCAGAGTTAGGTACGTCGGAAAACTGCTAGCTTAGGGGGATACACGGACTAATAGATTAACAGTAGCCGCTAGCAGAGGTAAAAGTGATTCTTGCACTACTTCTATTGAAATGCAATTGAACAGCAGCCTGGAAAGCAAGGCAATGGGAATTTCCAGGACTGCTGGGAGTCATAGTGGAACAAGTAAATACATGGGCTGTGTTAGGGTAACCAAGAGTAGAAACAGGTGCATGTACACCAATGCTAGGAGTATAGTTAATAAATACGATGAGCTTGAAGTACTAGTCAAGACATCATCAAAGGCAGATATTGTTGGGATATCAGAGACATGGTGTCGCACAGATGCTCACATCTGGTGAGTATGGGCTTGGCAATCCCAGGGTACTGAGCTGGACATAATCATTCTTCTCTTTTTGCTTTCTTGGTGATTTCCTTCTACTTCTGACACACACGCACACACACACACACTCACTCTCTCTCTCTCTCTCTCTCTCTCTCTCTCTCTCTCTCTCTCTCTCTCTCTCTCTCTCTCTCTCTCTCTCTCTCTCTCTCTCTCTCACGGTAACACAGGATTTTTTTTTTGGATGGTGCAGCATAAGCCTCAGGCTTCCTTGCACCTTATGGCTAATCATAATCATAAGCAGTGCAAAACTGGAATTTGGGGAGTACAATGTGTACAGAAAGGACAGAAAGGGAGGAGGGGTTATGCTGTTAGTTAACAAACAAAATCTAAGGAAGTGCATCTATTTGATGTTGGTGGACAATGCAATGTTGAGTCTGTTTGGTGTGACATAAGCACTGGGAAAGGAAAAATGAGAGTAGGTGTGTGTGTGTGTGTTATAGGCCTAATGAATCTGATGAGTATAATGAGCAACTGTTCAGAGATATAGAGTGGGCCAGTAAATTAGTGTCTTATAATGGGGGATTTTAATTTCCCGGATACTGACTGGAATTTGTGGGTTGGACACTCATACACTAGCAAGGCTTTTGTGGATTTATTGGATGATTGTTTCCTACACTTTCCATGCATGTTCGGGAGGCAACTAGAGGAAGTAATACTCTTGATCTGATTATCAATAATGATTCTTCATGCATCAAGAATCTGCAGATAAAGGAACCACTAGGTGGTAGTGATCACAGTGTGCTGAAGTGGGATTTACTCAAAAAGGCAACTAGCATCAGGGTAAAGGGAAGGCTTTTTGCTTTCGTAAAGGTGACTAGGGTGGTCAGAGACAGTATTTAAATTCTATACGGTGGAACCAAGTGATGATGCTACCAACAGCAAATTCAAAATGGGACGCATTCAAAGAATTAATCTTGGAAGCTACTAGGCTTTTCATACCAACAAAGAAATACTGTTCAAGATGTAGGCCTAAATGGATGTCAGATGAACTAATTAGACATGTGACACAGAAGAAAAATGCAATACATATACATTAACATGTGACACAGAAGGAAAATGCAATGAGTATAAATTAACATGTGACACAGAAGCCTATGTTTGATATAAGCTGGTCTGTAACAAGTTACAGCTGTACAAAACCAAATACTTCCAGCATCCTTCTTTTACTGGTAGTCCTGTTATAGTTATTATATTCATCAAGTTACAAAGGAGGTTAGGCAGGCAAAGGCAGATTACAAGAAATCTTTGGCAAAGGATGCAAAGAAAAACAGCAAAGAGTTTTTTACTTATGTAAACTCTAGAAAGAAGGGGATGAATCAGATTGGTCCACTTGATATCGATGGTTCAACTGTTGATGATTCTGCTCAGGTAGATAATGCACTAAATGAATATTTTGCATCGACATTCACACATGAGGAGTTATTTATGGAGGGGAATGCCAGAGGTGTATTCAAGTCTGGCAGTAAGCTAGATAATCTTGTAATAACTGAGAATGAATTAATTGAGAACTTGTTGAAGATAACCACTTTCTTGTGTTTTTATCTTCAACAATAAACACAAGAAAGGCACCTGGGGTGAATGGAATCTATCCAGTTATATTAAAGGAGGTGGCAAAGAGAGTAAGCAAACCCTTAGCTATAATTATGAGAGCTTCCCTGGACCCAGGGGAGGTACCCATGGACTGCAGATGTGCAAATGTGACCCCAATCCACACAGGAGGATCAAAGGGGAGACAAGTATTACAAACCTGTTAATTTAACTTCTGTTCCAGGAAAATTAATGGAGGCACTGGTTAAAGAAGCATTGCAGGATTGTCTAGACAAGACTTCAATTATAGCTCAGACACAGCATGGGTTTGTTTAGGGGAAGTCTTATCTGACTAATTTGTTTGGATACTATGATGTAGTCACAGAGGAACTGGATGCAAAGAATAACTTTGATATCATATATTTGGATCTTAGAAAATCCTTTGATACTGTTGCACATGGTAGACTGCTGCACAAATTGGAGCAGTGTGGCATTGGAGGCAAATTGCTGCTATGGGTAAAGGGATGGTTGAGCCCGAGAAGACAGAGTGGTAATCCATGCACACTGCTCTTTGTGGACTAATGTTATTAGTGGAGTCCCTCAGGGTTCAGTGTTGGGTCCATTGTTGTTTTCTGTATTTATAAATGATATTGATGATGGTATATCAGGCTTAATGTACAAGTTTGCTCAGACGATATGAAGGTTGGCAGGGTTGTTAATGACAGTACACTGCTGCAACAGGATCTAGAAAAGTTGAGCAGATGGGCTGAGAGATGCAAATGAAGTTTAACACTGACAAATGTAAACTACTATATATGGGAAGCAGTAATACCAGAGTAACATATGAACTCTGTGGTGCCACACTGACAGTGGTGAGCAGTGCGGATGGTCTGCAAGAGCAGCTGATGGTGTCTTATCAATGATATACAGGAAATTTTCTAGCAGGGATAAGAAGGTGATTATCCCCTTGTATAAGGCAACGGTCAGATCACAACAGGTCTGGAGGCCTCATTTTAAGAAGGATGTAGAGCTGTTGGAATGAGTACAGAGAAGGGCAACAAGATTAGTGAATGGAACAAAAGGTTGCTCTTACAAAGAAAGAGCTTAAGTTTTGGAAATTACAGTGTCTGGAGACTAGGCACCTGCAAGGTGATCTGATTGAGGTGTATAAAGCAGTGAATGGCTTGAGCATGCTCAATGCTGATGGGATTCTTCCTCTTGCTCAGAATAATTGCCTGAGAGGGCATAAATTCAAACTGAGGAAAGATGGTTGTAGGATAGATGTGCAGAAGTTTGCCTTTGGCCAGAGGGTGGTAGATTGCTGGAACAAACTTCCATCTGTCGTTGTAGAAGTTGACATCTTAAATAGATTCAAGGGAGAACTTGACAGGTGGGTTGGAAAACTGCTAGCTTGAGGGAATTTACAGACTAATAGATTAACAGTAGCCACAGGCAGAGGTGGAAATGATTCTTGCACTGATTCTACTGGAATGAGCAGAATGCCAGAAAGTCAGTTTTTTAACTGACTTTCTGGCATTCTGCTCAAATTTGGAGAGAAAAACATTTGTAGTGAGTGGATGGGTGAACTAAGGGTTTTTTTTTTTTTTTTTTTGCTGATGCTATATAAGCTTGTTTTCTTGCATCACTTGCCTTTGCTAATAGGCTTCTGTGTCACCTGACAATTTATGTGCAATCCATGCATTTTTCTTCTCTGCCATGAGTCTCATTAGTTCATCTGACATCCATTTGGACCTGAAAGTAGAGCAGTATTTCTTCGTTGGAACATAAAGCCTAATAGCTTCTAAAATTACTTCCTTCAATGCTTCCAATTTAGAATTTGCTGTTGGTAACATCATCAGTTGGTCCCACTGTACAGAACCTGAAAAAATCTGAGACCACTGTGGTTGCCTTTACGAAAGCAAACACCCTTCCTTTTACCCCTGATGGTAGTTACATCTTTAAGTAAATCCTACATTACTACACTGTGATCACTACCACCTAGTGGTTCCTTTATCCGTAAATTATTAATGCATTAATAATCACTGCTGATAATCAGATCAAGAGTTTTGCTCCCTCTAGTTGCCTCTCTGGCATGCTGCTGTAGAAAACAATCATCCAATAAATCCACAAAAGCCTTGCTAGTGTATGAGTGACCAACCCACAAGTTCCAGTCTATATCTGAAAATTTAAAATTCCCCATTATAAGACACTCTGCTTTACTGGCCCACTCTATTTCTCTGTATAATTGTTCATTGTACTCATCAGAGTCATTAGGCCTATAACAAACTCCTACCCTCATTTTTGCATTCCCAGTGCTTAAAAACACCAAGCTGATTGAACATTGCGCTGTCCATCTATGTCAACTGGATGAACTTCCTTAGCTTTTATGTTTCTTAACTAACAGCATAACCCCTTCTCCCTTCCTATCATGTCTGTCCTTTCTGCACACATTGTATTCCTCAAATTCCAAATGTGCATCACTTATATATCACCACGTCTCTGATATCCCAACAATATCCACCTTGGATGTCTTACTCAGACGTAGCCAGGTGGGAAGGAGCAGCAGTGTGTAGCACACGCTGCTTGATTAGACCGGGGTTCAAGCCCGTCACCACCAAATACGGAGGATGCGGAAAGGTTCAGAGAATGACCACCTTCTATCCCGGAGCAATATGGCCTTAGTTGCTAATGCTCCTAAAAATCAAAAAACAACAACATCTTACCCAGCACTTCAAATTCAAGAAAATTATTTGTGTACATCCATGTATATTTGCATGTACTCCTAGCATTTGTGTACATGCAAGTATACATCAACCTGTTCTTACTCTTAGTTACTCTAACACAACCCATGTATTTACTTGTTTCATGACCCCCAGCAGTTCTGAACAACCCATGTATTTACTTGTTTCATGATCCCAGCAACTGACTTTCTGGCATTCTGCTCATTCCAATAGAATCAGTGCAAGAATCATTTCCACCTCTGCCTGTGGCTACTGTTAATCTATTAGTCTGTAAATTCCCTCAAGCTAGCAGTTTTCCAACCCACCTAACATTCCCTCGATAGCATCAGCAAATATTCTTGCACCCCTTCTATTTGTGTATCCCATCACTGTAGAAGCAATCTCTCCTGTTAACAAGCACAGACCATGCTGAGAAAAATTCTACCCCACGAGCCCTGCACAATCTCTCCATGGTTAAACTGATTGACAAGGCTCTCATCATATACTCCCTCCTATCGTGTCTGGGCAGGATTGCAGACACTTAAATTTAACCTTAACTCATGACTTTTTTTCAGCATTGACCTGTACTTGCTTAGTAAATCCACAGATCACCTACACTTAATGTCATTAGTGCCAACACGTACAAGGATATCACCTTTTGGGCCCTTAAAAGATGATATCTGCTCTACAGCGTCACCAACATTTGCCCCTCGCAGACATACTCTTATCCTATTCTACCTATCCTTTTTACACAATTTATTTCCCATTTCCCTGACAATTGAGTCACCAACAATAACTAGCTGTTGTGGAACCAGTGCATTCTGCCCTGAAGGTTGCCGCTGTTTGCCTGGTGCAAAAAAGTGTGCTCTGGCATTGAGCCCCCCGTTTTAATTCCTTCGAGGGCATACACCCGTCTCTTCAAGCTTTCATAGATGCCCATCACAATGCTGAGTTGGCGCCTAATTTATTCACATTCTCTGCACCTAACACATAAAGACATCATCCATGGCTAGATCATGTCTAGTTCGAGAGCGATCTGCAAACATGTCACATTTTGCACATTTTTTTAAACTGTGATGCATTGGAGAATCATCCCCTATGGTTCTCCCACGAACCACAGCACTTTCGCTACTTTGCACAAGTTGCTTTGCTGCTCTAGCCTGGGTCATGATTTCCATTTAAATACAATTTAATTAACAATAAAAGTTAAAAGGATTTATAAATTTAATTGATTAATTGCTAATACTATACTAAACTAACAGATTCCTAGTACAGTGCTATGTATTACGCTATCTAGTTTAGTCCTATTAGTCCATGTATCTGGATATATATGCGTAAATGTCCTCAGTGGGCAGTTGACTGCTGGAACAAATTTCAATCTGTTGTTGTAAAAGTGGGTAGTTTGAATAAATTCAAAAAAGAACTATAAAAATTGTTAGAAGGGGTAAAGATGTGATATGGAAAATGTTGCATTTATTTATTTTTGGCTGATGCTGTATAAACTTGCATTCTTGCCAATACTAATGCATGGATTATTGGATCTCGCCATGACACTTATCATAGCCTCAAAATACATCACTCGTACTGCATGATGGAAGAGATGGGGTTGCCAGAGACTAAACATGAGTTTAACCAATTCACGCCACCATGAGCAAAGTGGTAGTACTGCACTGTCAATCAAGCAAAGCACATTAAATATTAAGTATATCAATATAATCATAAAAACAGTAAGCTATGTTGTTATGACAATGTATATATTCCTGCATTTATTAGTAAAATATTTTCACTAATAAATTTTCTGTTTTTATTAGTGCTTTGAGTTTTTCCAGGAAAATCCATATGGTTCACGTGGTCCTTTGGGGAAGGGAGAATATACATCTATGATCCAGAATGAAAGGCATCCGAAAATCCCAAAAAATGGAATTCACCTCAATCTAGACAAGATTGAGGTGAATTCAGGTAATCCCCCTTACCTTAGAATTAAGGTAAGGGGGATTACCTTACTGTAACCCCCCCATATTAATTTTTGCACCTAGGCTCCGCAGAACTTGAGGTCAGCCCTGCATACACAAGTTCAAATATGTAAAGGAAAGGAGGCTTTATTTATTTATTTTTTCGTCTCTCTAAAATATATGAAGATAGGTATTGACAGCTATTTATACCATTTGGCCTGAATATCAGTAATGTGGTAACAAAATAATCCACTTGCAAATATGGCAGATGAAAAAACAGATACACTGATAAGGCTGAATGACACTTGAACATCTATTATATGCTTAACTAGATTAAGAGAAGTAAAATTCTGTCGAAGCAACTTTGTTCTTCTTTTAATTATTTTAAACAATTTATACCTAAAATCTTTTCGCTAATGAAATTTTTTTTGTAGTATGCATTCACCAAAAAAGGAAATCCTAGATATACAAATGTTAAATTCCCATTTCTATATTTTTATGAACTTAGGTGATACTAAAATAAAGTATATCTACTATAAATAACAAAAATGAATAAAAGCTACATAAATTTGTTTTTAAACAACTCTGTTCATCTATCAACAAGCAGCTTCTACAATAAATTATAAATACATATATATCACAAAAAGTAAACAAAGCAATTACCTGTAGGTAAGGTTCACAACTCTATTAAACAGAAATGCTCTTCCAGTTGCTCCTGTAAACCTGGTGCTAATTAATTCGTTCCTGTTTGTGAGAATAGTATCACAAGTAGCACAAGAAAATAAACGTAATCCTCCAATGTGGTCCAGAAAAATACGGCCCATGGATATACGCCTTACAATGTAATACTACAAAGAATTGAAAGCACACAATTTGAAACATCTTATTAGGCCTATATTAACTTAGAGATAAAAGTTCTTTTACTGATTATGTTATCTATATGCAAATCTGCTTCATTTATTATCAAATTGAATGACATATAATGGTCACCTGATAAGTAGGCTAGGGGTGTTTTTGTATATACATGTGTGCATACAAGTATATTACAAACAAATACTTTTTATCATTATATATCTTTCTATACATTAAAATAATTTTCCTCCTAGTGATATTTATTCAGCCAATGGGAGAAGAGAGATGCAGGTTACGTAGTAATACGTAACAAATACTAAAATACATAACAGAAGCTTTTTTCCGGTGCTAAAACAAGCTTCTGTTTAAGCGTGGTCACGCACTATGTTTATCTAACATGGCCATGTGGTACCATTCTTGATTTTCATATGTAACTTATTTATGTATTCATAGCAGAGGAAGAGAGACAGTGTTGAAAGCTTCCGTAAGTATTGTATTTTATGTTATCAAAAGAAGCGAGTGCAGCCCCCTAGTAGTATATTAAAAATGAGTCCATAATTTGGTCAAG
Organism: Mastigoproctus giganteus; assembly: GCF_048544385.1. Lineage (NCBI taxonomy): Eukaryota > Metazoa > Arthropoda > Arachnida > Uropygi > Thelyphonidae > Mastigoproctus > Mastigoproctus giganteus. The sequence goes on from NC_143577.1 coordinate 156,249,266, forward strand.
AATTTCACATCCCACTTCTGTATGCCTTAATCCCAGAACTATGCATCCATTTTCAACACTGCTGATTCCAACAGATAGCTGCCAGTCAAACTTTACATCACACACACTGTCAATTTCTACTGAGGTGAAACTTTAAACACGCACATGTGCATATATTTTGCTTATTATGTGTATAATAAGGTCCTTGATGCTCACAGACATTCACTCAGCCACGACAAGCTGAGCATCTGGGAGTGTAAAACGCTGATGGAACAGATATTCAGGTGACACTTGAGTCAAGTGGACTGAATTTTGGAAACGTCCAGTCATTCTGCGACAAGCAAATCCTCTGCTTACTCCTTCACAATGGTACCCTGAGTATAATCCATTTTTGCAAGTCCTGAAATATGGCATCTAGTATACTGGAGGTGACCACCCAGGTGAGAATCAACATAAGCAGGGGTAAAGGTGTGGCTTCCACACTACATGATGGAATGCCAACCCTCTGTGTAATTAGGCAATATAAGGTGGTAGATAAATCTCATCAATCAGTACAATACTAAAGTAGTTGAACTCAAGTTTAGTCTCCAGAGCAAAGCACTGGCTGCCCACCAACTCCTCCATCATGCAGCATGTTGATGTATTTTGAGGCTATGATGGGCATCACTATGAGATCCAATCTTCCTTACATTTAAAGGATACAGCTCTAAAACAGTGTTCAGATGTCAACCGCAAGGTAGTCAGAACCTACTGGTAACTCTCCAGGAGGCTTCTGTATCAGTTAGTGTATAATCTCACTGCCTCTACTCTGCCACATAAACAGTTTTAAAAACATTTTAAAAATATATAACATTTTAGAAACTCTTATCTGCTTCCATTTTTCAAATTTTATAAACTTTATTTCAAATTTGGCACACTGAACTGTACAAAATGTGAATATCACTAGTTTCATTCTGAACAAATATTGCCTTCACTGTTTTCATTATAACCCAAAAAAAAAAAAAATAAATAAATAAAGAATCTTTCAACCTCACCTCATATAAGACTACTGATGTCTATAGAACACCTGGGATAGCTCTTTGTCATAGACCATCTATTCTATCATGCTTTATGCTCATAGTAGTAGAAGAAACTTGACCTATGAGTTGCACAATCTATGTAATTTATGACAGTTATTTGGATAACAAAAAGCCATTTAGGCTATAATGCCTAAGTGCTCATACACTGTGATTGAAGAGATCATCCAAAAGTAATACATCTTTTGTCAAATATATTAATAATAAAGGAAAGAATGAAACACAGTATTAAGCTAAGCTATACCGACGATCTAGTGAAACACAGTATCTAACTTAAATTAAAAAAATATCAAGCCATCTGAACAGAAATGACTGAACAAACAAACAAAATAAATCATCCAACATGCTTTGAAACAGAAGCAGTTATATTATAAAAGACTTCTACACAAAAAACACCTGGAGAGGAATTGTGTAGCAACATCATTATTTCACATATAATTAAATATATCACTTCAAGACATTTCTAAAGCTAGAAATAAAATAACACAAATAGCATTAGTAGAGGTATATAATACAGGAAAGCAAGCTTATATAGCATCAGCCAAAAAAAAAAAAAAACTCTTCCTGCTTCACCCATCCGTTCACTCCAAAAGCTTGTCTAATTCAGACCTAAACCTATTCAAGCTGCCGACTTCCACAAAGACAGATGGAAGTTTGTTCAAGCAATCAACCACCCACTGGCTAAATGCAAACCTCCACACATCCAGTCCACAACTGTCCTTCCTCAATCTGAACCCATGCCACCTCAGGTACGGAATCTGAGCAAGAGAAAAAATCCAATCAGAACTAAGCCCACTCAAACCATTCAAGGCCTTACACACCTCAATCAGATCAACCTGCAAGTGCCCAGTCTCCAGATACTGCAATTTGCTCAACTTAAGCCTTTCTTGGCAAGAGCAAGCCTTTGCTCCACTCACCAATCTAGCCACCCCCCCCTCTGCACTCATTCCAGCAGCTCCACGTCCCTCCCAAAATGAGGCCTCCAGAACTGCATGCAGTAGTCAAGGTGCGGCCTGACCATTGCCTTATACAAGGGGATAATCACCTCCTTATCCCTGCTAGCAAAATTCCTATATATCAATGACAAGACCCCATGAGCTACTCTTGCAGCCTGTCTGCACTGCTCAGAAAACTTCATAAATGTCTCCACTAACTGCACAATTACCCCAGGTCTTTTTCATTCTCCACTACCCTGAGCGTAGTAACACACAGTTAGGTATGTTACTCTGGTGTTACTGCTACTCATATGCAGTACTTTGCATTTGTCAATGTTAAATTTCAGTTGCCACCTCTCGGGCCCATCTCCTCAACTTCTCTAGTCTGTTGCAGTAGTATACCGTGCTTACTGTCATTAACAACCCTACCAACCTTTATATCATCTGCAAATTTGGACATTAAGTCTGATATACCTTCATCAATATCATTGAAAAATACGGAAAACAACAATTGGCCCAACACGACATCTGGGGGGGGGGAAATCCATTAACAACATTGATCCATTGATTACCTCTGTTTCTCCTACTACACTATCCCTTTATCCCTAGCAGTAAATTGCCCTTAATGCCATACTGTTCCAACTTGTACAGTAGTCTTCCATGTGCAATAGTATCAAAAGCTTTCCTAAAATCTAAGTACTGTATATGATAACAGAACTAGTGAGAGAAAAACAGTAACAAATACAATGATACAGTTACCACATTTGTTATTACTTTTCACCATAAAAGTGTTTTCCCATTATAATTCTCGGAAAACAATTCCAAAAACAACCAATAAAAATTTGTCTACATTTAGGTAGGTACGAAAATTCATATATTTTTTATTGCCAACCAACAATTAACATGGGCTTCAATCAACAATTAACGTGGGCAACAATTAAGATGAACTTCAACAAGTGTAATCCCACTGCTGCAGTGTTAATCCTCCACTGGAAAACATCAATTTATAAAAGTTTTTTTCTTATTTTTTTAAATATGGAAATAAAATCAAATCTTTCAGTGTACCTTTCTCCCACCAATATGATATAATATTTTGACATGATATTTTCATAATTAACATTATATTATGATATTATATTCATTTTGATATAATATGAATTATGAGAAAGCAATTTTTTGTTTGGTGTTTAACAGATGCCAGAAAGTTTCTTTTATTTCACTTCTTACTAGCTGTACCCGTTGAAAAAATTAGCATTAGTAAAGGCATATGATTCAAGAAAGCAATCTTTTACAGCATTTCGCCAATCAGCATTTCACCCATCCATCCGTTTAAAATGTTTGTCTAGTTCTGCCTTGTATTTATTTAACCTATCAACTACGACAGATCGGAGCTTGTTCCAACAATAAACTACCCGCTCGCTTAAAGCAATTTCCACACATCTATTCTGCAACTGTCTTTCCTCAATTTCGGTTTATGCCCGCTCAAGTTTCTAATCTGAGCAAGAGGAAGAATCCCATCAGCATTGAGCCTGCTCAATCCATTAAAGGCCTTATACACCTCAATCAGATTGCCTCACAGGTGCCTACTCTCCAGATGCTGTAAGAGGCAGACTTAAGACTTTCTTTGTAAGAGCACTCCTTTGTTTCCCTTCTCTGTACTCGTTCTAGCAACTCTACATCCTTCCTAAAATGCGTATTCCAGACCCGTATGCAGTACTCAAGGTGTGGCTTAACCATTTCCTTATACAAGGGAATAATCATGTCCTTATCCCTGCTCGCCTCGTTCCTTTCATTCTCCACTACCCTGAGTGTAACACCACATTTCTCTGGGATTACTGCTACCCATATGCAGTAATTTGCATTTGTCAATGTTAAACTTCAGTTGCCACTTCTCAGCCCATCTACCCAACTATTCCAGATCCTGTTGGAGCAGCATACTGTCATTACTGTTATTAACAATCCTGCCAATCTTTGTATCATCTGCAAACTTTGACATTAAGCTTGATACCTTCATCTATATCATTGATAAATATACAAAACAACAATGGGCCCAACACCGAACCCTGAGGGACACCACTAATAATATTAGTCCACGTAGAGCAGTACCCATTGATAACCACTCAACATTCCTTTTATCGATTGCAGCAACAGGCCCTTAATGCCATACTGCTCCAATCTGCACAGTAGTCTTCCCTGTGCAATAGTATCAAAAGCTTTCCTGAAATCCAAGTATATGCTATCAAAATTATTTTTTGCATCCAGTTCCTTTGTGACCACATTATAGTATCCAATCAAATTGGTCAGACAAGATGTCCCCTTGACAAAACCATGCTGTGTCTGAATTATTACTGCTGTCTTGTGTAGATGATCCTGCAATGCTTCTTTAACCAGTAACTCCATTATTTTCCCCAGAACAGAAGTCAAACTAACAGATCTATAATTACTCGTGTCACCCTTTGATCCCCTTTGTGAATTGGAGATACATTTGCACACATCCTGTCCTTTCCTGAAATCCAAGTATATGCTATCAAAATTATTTTTTGCATCCAGTTCCTTTGTGACCACATTATAGTATCCAATCAAATTGGTCAGACAAGATGTCCCCTTGACAAAACCATGCTGTGTCTGAATTATTACTGCTGTCTTGTGTAGATGATCCTGCAATGCTTCTTTAACCAGTAACTCCATTATTTTCCCCAGAACAGAAGTCAAACTAACAGATCTATAATTACTCGTGTCACCCTTTGATCCCCTTTGTGAATTGGAGATACATTTGCACACATCCTGTCCATGGGGACTTCCCCCAAGTCCAAGGATTCTCTCATAATTATGGGTAAGGGTTTGCTTACTTCATTTGCTTCCTTTAATATAACTGGATGGATTCCCATCCACACCAGGTGCCTTTCTTATGTGTTTCTTAATTGTTGAAGTTAAACAACAAAAAATTGTTGTTTAACTTCAACAATTTTTCCTCCACGTTGCTCTCAGTTATTTGCTCTCACTGTTACAATTTGATAAACATCTGGCCCTCTAATCCTTGAATAACTCCTCATGTGTAAATGTAGATGCAAAATACTCATTTAGTTTGGCAGCTATCTGAGAATGATCATCTACAGTCAAACCACTGATATCAAGTGGACCAGTCTGATTCAACCACTTTCAGAGTTTATACAAGTAAAGAAGTCTTTACTGTTTTTCTTTACGTCCTTTGCTAAAGATTTCTTATAGTCTGCCTTCGCTTGCCTAATCTCCTTTGTGATTTGATTACAGACTAGCTTATATCTGCCATAGGTTTATATGCATCATATGCATTTTTCTTCTCTGCCAAGATTCTCATTAGTTCATCTGACATCCATTTGGGTCTAAACCTAGAACAGTATTTCTTAGTTGGAACAAAAAGCCTAGTAGCTTCCAAGATTACTTCCTTGAATGCTTCCCATTTAGAATTTGCTGTTGGTAACATCATCAATTGGTCCTATTGTATAAAATTTTAAAAAATCTCTGACACCACTGTAGTCACCTTTATGAAAACAAAAACCCTTCCTTTTACCCCTGTTGGTAGTTACATCTTTAAGTAAATCCCACATCAGTACACTGATCACTCCCACCTAGTGGTTCCTTTATCTGTAAATTATTAATGCATGAATAATCACTGCTGATAATTAAATCAAGTGTTACTCCCTCTGGTTGCCTCTCTAACATGCTGCTGCTGCTGTAGAAAATAATCATCCAATAAATCCAAAAAAGCCTTGCTAGTGTGCGATTGACAAATCCACAAGTTCCAGTCAATATATGGGAAGTTAAAAGCCCCTTATAAGACACTCTGATTTACTGACACACTATTTCTCTGTATAATTGTTCATTGTATTCATCAGAGTCATTAGTCCTATAACAAACTCCTATCCTTATTTTTACTTTCCCAGTGCTTATGTCACACTAAACTGACTGAACATTGCACTGTCCACCTATATCAACTGGATGCACTTCCTTAGATTTTATATGTTTATTAATTAACAGCATAACTGCTTCTCCCTTCCTATCCTGTCTATCCCTTCTGTGCACATTTTACTTCCCAAATTCCAATTCTGCATTCCTTATATCTGTGTGACAGCATGTCTCTGATATCCCAACCATATCTGCCTTTGATGTCTTGACCAGCACTTCAAATTCATCAAATTTATTTGCTATACTCTTAGCACTGGCGTACATGCACTTTTTTTTACTGTTAGTTATTCTTTTTTTTTTTTTTTTTTTTTTTTGGTAGCGCATCGGCTTCTGTGGCCATAATGCACCTCTGAAAGGTTTTTGCATTTTACTCTGATCCAAGCCCGAGGCGGGATTCAAACCCGCGACCTTTGGATTGCCAGGCAGGCACTTGACTTTTTATCCGGGCTGCTGCTCATTCTAATAGAAGCAGTGCAAGAATTATTTCCACATCTGCCTACATCCACCGTTAATCTGTGAATCCCCCAAGCTAGCAGTTTTTCGACCGACTTAAAACTGCCTCGATTGCATCAGCAAATATTCTTGCACCCTTTATATTTAAGTCTATTCCATCCTTGTAGGAAGGGGTCTCATGTTAAGGAGAGACCACGCTGAGAAAAATTCTACCCCATAAGCCTTGCACAGTCTCTCCAGGGCCAAATTGATTGACAAGGCTCTCATCATATACTAGATCATATCGTGTCTGGACAGAATTGCAGCCACTTTCAAATTTAACCCTATTTCTTGATTTTTTTTATGACACTGAACTGTACTTGTTAAAATCTGCAGATCTTTGGTGTGACATAAGCACTTAATGTTATTAGTGCCAATGTACAATGATATCATGCCCTTAATAGATATCTGCTCTACAATATCGTCAAGTTTTGCCCCTGGCAAACATACCCTGGTCCTATTCTACCTATTCTTTTTGCACAATATATTTCCCGTTTCCCTGACAGTTGAGCCACCAGCAATAACTAGCTCCTGTGGGACCAGTGCATTCTGCCCTGAAGGTTGTGCTGTGTTGTCTGGTGCACAAGAGTGAGCTCTGGCATTGAGTTGGGCAGCTGAGAGATTGACTGGCCCCATTTTAATTTCTATGAGGGCATCTACCCGACTCTTCAAACTCTCATAGACGCCCATCAGAAAATTGCGTTGCACCTGATTTCACATTCTCTGCACCTAGCACATACAAAGACATCCCCCATGGCTAGATCATGTACTGTTCTAGAAAGATCTGCAAACATTACATTTTGCATATTTTTTTTTAGACTGTGATGCATTGGAGAATCATCCCATTCAGTTCTCCCCTGAACCACAGTTCAGGGGAGAACTAATTAACAATAAAATTTAATAAGATTTATAAATTAATTGATTAATTGCCAATACTACTCTAAGCTAACGGATTCCCAATACAGTGCTACATATTACGCCCTCAAGTTTTATGTTATACCTTACGCTACCTAGTCCAAGTTATATGTTACACTGTTCCGTAACGTTCTAATATATCACAACAGTGTTGGCAAGAGATGGCAGTTTCTATTCGGCTGGCTTTTGCGATGACTATAAATAAAAGTCAAGGGCAAATGTTTGATAGAGTCGGAATTTCGCATATATAAACCCTGTATTTGAATGGTACAAGTTTTACCGATACTACAACAAAATCTCTATCTAAATTCAAAATAAACTAACTTCATAACTAGGAATATAAAGCTATTTCTAGAAAATAAATTAATATGCCAATTAAGTCAATAAAATGGCAAAAATTTAAGAAACACTCTCTATTAGCTGGAGCCATAAAATCTTTGCACGCACAGAGCTCAAATTTTGCAATTAGTAGCAGAGTTTTTCTTTAACTGCCCTAAAGAAATGTAGTCTTGTTTTGTTGTGAGCAGATAAGACAATAAGCATTGAATTCTTTCTCATTTCTTGTATCTGGGGAAACTTATAAATTTTCTTTTGTTTCACCATCTTTCTCATTATTCAAAATGTGCATCTTACGTAACAATTTCACACATATAAAATTTAATACAGTCTCTATAATACTTCTTTGAAAACAACATTTTTTATATTCTTGTGCCCTTCTGGTAACCTTATCTTAATATGATCTGACCCGAGACATTGCTATATACAATTGGCCATGACTAAATACAGGGTTAGTATATGCGAAATTCCGACTCTATCAAACATTTGCCCTTGACTTTTATTTATAGTCATCGCAAAAGCCAGCCGAATAGAAACTGCCATCTCTTAAATGAGAATGGCAAAGTTGAATCGGATGGAGTCAAATCTACATGTGGTAAGAGTACCCGTTTTCCTTTAGGTTCTCCTGTTATTATTTCTAGATCCAAAACTTTGACTAAGTCTCGTACCATTGATCAATCCTTCAGAAATTGCCATATTCCACAGTAAAATAAAATGATCTCCAACTTTTTCACACTTAAAATGTAAGGCTTGACAATGAACACATCATCATCATCAGCCATTTTCAATCCACTGCAGGATGAAGGCCTCTCCAGCAACTTTCCAGTTCCTTCTGTTTTGAGCACTGGCCATCCATTTACTACCCACAAACTCATGAATTTCATCTATCCATCTCCGACTTTGTCTTCCAGGTTTTCTTCTAGCTCCTCTTGGGTACCATTCTGTTATTTTCTTAGTCCATCTGTCATCATGGCTTCAAGCTATGTTGTCCTGCCCAAGACCATTTTAGTTTTTTAGTTTTGATAAGAATGTCCTTTACTTGAGTTTGCTGCCTAATCTATGTGTTTCTCTTCTTATCTAACAGTCGGATTCCCAAAATAATTCATTCCATTCTTTGCTATGTAGTTCTCAGCTTCTCTTCCATTCTTTTGGTGAGTGCCCAAAATTCACTTCCATAAGTCATGGTGGGGAGTAAACATTGGTTCATTATTTTACATTTCAGACAAACTAGGATATTGCTCTTCAGCATGTGACTATATTTCCTGAATACTATCCATCCAAAATTTATTCTTCTCTTGACTTCCAGCCATTTATCATTATTACGGCTACTAACTTGTCCCAGATAAGTATATGACTCCACCTTTTCAATTACTACTCCTTCAATCATTATTTCCCTTTCTGTGGCATACTTGTTCATCATTACTTTTGTTTTAGCCATATTCATCTTTAGTCCAAAATCCTTACTAACTGTGCATAACTGATTAAGATTTTCCTCTAATTCTTTGGGATCGTGGCTTATGACCACAATGTCATCTGCAAATCGTAAATGGTTTAGGTACTCTCCATTCACATTGACTCCTTTCTACGACCAGTCTAATCTTCTGAAAGCTTCCTCAAGGGCAGCAATAAACAGCTTCGGAGATATTGTGTCTCCTTGTTGAACTGTATCGAGGCAATGTTAGGTGGGTCGGAAAACTGCTAGATTGGGGGGATACAAGGACTAATAGATTAACAGTAGCCACTGGCAGAGGTGAAAGTGATTCTTGCACTGCTTCTATTGGAATGAGCCGCAGCCTGGAAAATAAGATGCAGGATATTTCAGAGACTGCTGGGAATCATTGGGGTACAAGTAAACACATGGGTTGTGTTAGGGTAGCTAAGAAAAAGAACAGGTGCATGTATACTTGTGTGTACACCAATGCTAGGAGTTTAGTAAATAAATTTGATGAATTTGAGGTATTGCTCAAAACATCAAAGGCAGATATTGTGGGGATTTCAGAGACGTGGTGTCACACAGATATAAGAAATGCAGAACTGGAATTTGGGGAGTACAATGTCTACAGAAAGGATAGACAGGATAGGAAGGGAGGAGGGGTTATGCTATTAGTTAAAAAACACATAAAATCCAAGGAAGTGAAGCCAGTCGACATCGCTGGACAGTGCAGTGTCGAGTCAGTTTGGTGTGACATAAGCATTGGGAGATCAAAATTGAGAGTAGGAGTGTGCTATAGGCCTAATGACTCTGATGAGTATAATAAGAAACTGTTCGGAGAAATAGAGTGGGCCAGTAAATCAGAGAGTCTTATAATGGGGGATTTTAATTTCCCAGATATTGACTGGAATTTGGGGGCTGGTCACTCACACAGTAGCAAGGCTTTTGTGGATTTATTGGATGATTGTTTTCTACATCAGCATGTTCGGGAGGCAACTAGAGGGAGTAATACTCTTGATTTGATTATCAGTAGTGATTCTTCATGCATTAAGAATCTGCAGATAAATGAACCACTTGGTGGCAGTGATCACAGTGTGCTGAAGTGGGAGTTACTCAAAGAGGTAACTACCATTAGGGGTAAAGGGAAGGGGTATTGCTTTCGTAAAGGCGACTACAATGGACTGAGACAGTATTTAAATTCTATACAGTGGCATCAACTGATGATATTGCCAACAGCAAATTCAAAATGGGAAGCATTCAAAGAACTTATCGTGGAAGCTACTAGGCTTTACATACCAACTAAGAAATATTGTTCAAGGTTTAGGCCTAAATGGTTGTCAGATGAACTAATGAGGCATATGGCAGAGAAGAAAAATGCATGGGATACATACAAATTAACACGTGACACGGACGCCTATGATAGATACAAGTTGATCTGTAACCAAGTTACAAAGGAGGTTAGGCAGGCGAAGGCAGATTACGAGAGATCCTTGGCAAGGGATGCGAAGAAAAACAGCAAAGAGTTCTTTACTTATGTAAACTCTAGAAGGAAGGGGATGAATCAGATTGGTCCACTTGAGATCGATGGGTCAACTGTTGATGACCCTGCTCGGGTAGCTAACAAACTAAATGAATATTTTGCATCGACATTCACACATGAGGAGTTATTCAGCGAGGGGAATGCCAGAGGTGTATTCAACTCTAGCAGTAAGCTAGAGAATCTTGTAATAACTGAGAGCAAAGTGGAGGAGAAATTGTTGAAGATAAACACAAGAAAGGCACCTGGGGTGGATGGGATCTATCCAGTTATATTAAAGGAGGCAGCAAAGGAGGTAAGCAAACCCTTAGCCATAATTATGAGAGCTTCCTTGGACTCAGGGGAGGTACCCATTGACTGGAGATGTGCAAATGTGACCCCAATTCACAAAGGGGGATCAAAGGCTGACACAAGTAATTATAGACCTGTGAGTTTAACTTCTGTTCCCGGAAAATTAATGGAGGCACTGGTGAAAGAAGCACTGCAGGATCATCTAGACAAGACTTCAGTTATAGCTAGGACACAGCATGGTTTTGTTAAGGGGAAGTCTTGCCTGACCAATTTGATTGGATACTATGATGCAGTCACAAAAGAACTGGATGCAGGGAATAACTTTGATATTATATACTTGGATCTTAGAAAGGCTTTTGATACTGTTGCACATGGAAGACTGCTGCACAAATTGGAGCAGTGTGGCATTGGAGGCAAGTTGCTGCTATGGATAAAGGGGTGGTTGAGGGGGAGAAGACAGAGAGTGGTAATCAATGGACACTGCTCATCGTGGACTAATGTTATTAGTGGAGTCCCTCAGGGTTCAGTATTGGGGCCTTTATTGTTTTCTGTATTTATAAATGATATTGATGATGGTATATCAGGCTTAATGTCCAAGTTTGCAGACGATACGAAGGTTGGCAGGGTTGTCAAGGACACTACTGACACTATGCTGCTGCAACAGGATTTGGAAAGGTTGAGCAGATGGGCCTCGAGGTGGCAAATGAAGTTTAACATTGACAAGTGTAAAGTACTACATATGGGAAACAGCAACCCCAGAGCAACGTATCAACTCTGTGGTACTACACTGACAGTGGTAGAGAATGAAAGGGACCTGGGGGTGGTGGTGCAGGCAGATATGAAGTTCTCTGAGCAGTGCAGACGAGCTGCAAGAGTAGCTCATGGTGTATTGTCAATGATATATAGGAATTTTTCTAGCAGGGATAAGGAGGTGATTATTCCCTTGTATAAGGCAATGGTCAGGCCACACCTAGAGTACTGTATACAGGCCTGGAGGCCTCATTTCAGGAAGGATGTAGAGCTGCTGGAACGAGTACAGAGAAGGGCAACTAGATTGGTGAATGGGACAAAGGGGTTCTCTTACGAAGAAAGGCTTAAGTTTTGCAAATTACAGTGTCTGGAAACTAGGCACCAGCGGGGTGATCTGATAGAGGTGTACAAAGCCTTGAATGGTTTGAGCATGCTCAATGCTGATGGGATTCTTCCTCTAGCTCAGAAAAATCACCTGAGAGGGCATAAATTCAAATTGAGGAAAGACAGATGTAGGATAGATGTGCGGAAATTTGCCTTTAGCCAGCGGGTGGTTGGTGGGTGGAACAGACTTCCATCCCTTGTCGTGGAAGTTGATAGCCTAAATAAGTTTAAGGCTCAGCTGGACAGGTATTTCGAACGAACAGAGGGGTGAAGTGGAAGTGGTTATTTTTATTTATTTATGTTACTTTTTTTTTTTTTTTTTTTTTTTTTTTTTTTGGCTGATGCTGCATAAGCTTGCTTTCTTGCATCAAATGCCTCTACTAATGCTAATGCTAATGCTAACTCCTTTCTCGATTTTAAATTTCCTACTGTCTTTGTCTAGTCTAATAAAGGAGGTAGCAATCTCATATATTTTCTTCCAAATCATAATATATGGGGTATCTATGCCTTGTCTTTCCAGTGCCCGAAACATTGCCTTATGCTGTATGGAGTCAAATGTCTTTTCATAATCCACAAATGCCAGGCATAATGGTGTTTTATATTCATTTGCTTTCTCCATTAGCTGTGATATTACGTGAAGGTGATCCATAGTTGAGAATCCTGTCCTAAAGTCAGCTTGCTCATTCAGTTGATTCTCATCAAGTATTCTTTCTAATCTGTTAGTAATGACCCTTGTAAACAACTTGTAGATGTGGGATAACAAGCTAATTGGTCTATAATTTACAATTTCTGATTTATTTCCTTTCTTATGCAGCAAAACTATGATTGCATTATTCCACTGCTTAGGCGTCGCACCTTTTCTAATGCACTTTGTGAAGAGCCTTGCCAGTTTCTGTGTTATGTCTCTTCCTCCCAATTTTAACAACTCTACAGTAACTTCATCTTCCCTCGGGGCTTTCTGATTCTTCATTTTCTTCAATGCATGTTCTACCTCATCAGGAAGAATATCGGGTATGTCGTATGTGTTGCTATTTTGCAATCCATCTTCCCCACTGCTGGCATCATTCCCTCGCTCCTTGTATAATTCTCTATAGTAGTCTTCTGCTATTTGAATTATGCCTTCTCTGCTGTTTATAAGTACACCATAGCTATTCTTCAGTTACAGTATCATTTGTCTTTCTGTATTACTGGTCATGGCTGCTGATTTAAATCCTTTGTTTTCCCTTAATGCTTGTTCTACTTTTCTTGTGTTAAATCTTCTTATGTCCTCTCTGAGTCTCTTTCTAATGGCTTTGCATAACTCAGTATACTCAATTTTCTCCCTGTCAGTGTTTTTCTTGCTCTTCATTTGTCGTCTTCAGTTCATCATGACAAGTGTTCCTTGACTAATTTTTTCTTCTTTGGATTTCTTTTTCCCTATAGGTTTCTTGGGCTTTATCACTTTCAGAAAGTTGTAATATTCCTCGTCGATATCTTGGTCCTGAGCAGTCTGCAGAAGCTCAAACTTGTTCTTAAGTTACAGTACATACTGCTTTTTCTCCTCTTCTGTTATCTCAAAGACCTATGTATTATTTACTCGAGTCAGTTTTTTCCTTTCCTACATCTATACCAAGTGTACATCTTACCATTCTGTGATCACTTCCAACATTTACCTTATTCAGGACGGTAACATCATTCACAATATATCTTCTGTTAGTGAGGATGAAGTCGATTTCATTAGTAGTTAATTCATTTGGACTCTTCCATGTCCACTTTCTGTTCATCCTTTTCTTGAAAAAAGTGTTCATTACGGACAGTCCTTGAGATTCTGCAAATTGCACAAGTCTTTCACCTCTTTTATTTCTTTCACCAATTCCAAAATTTCCTATAGTTCCTCTTTCTGCACTGTTTTGCCTTTTTCCAACCTTAGCATTGAAGTCCCCCATAATAATAGTGTAGTGGGTTTTCTGCTCATCTAGAAGACTCTCAATTTTGGTGTACATTTCTTCAACCTCTTCATCATCATGACTCAATGTTGATGCATAAATAATTATAATCTTTAGCTTGTACCTCTTAGAAATCTTGAGTATTAGTCTTGACACCCTTGGTGATGTACTTTTGAATTCCAAAATGTTGTTTTTAAAATATTTATGGACCAGAAACCCAACTCCACATTCACTCCTTTCACTGTTTCCATTGGTGTACGGCAGATTTCCACTTGATAAACTTATAAGTGATTCATTTCTTCTTCTTTTTTCAGCCAAACCGATGATATTCCAATTCACATTTTCTAATTCCTTTTCCAGCTCTAATATCCTGTCTTCACCAATGAGTGATCTTACATTATAACAGGCCAAGTTCAGTTTCCGTGCATTGCAGCCTGGTCGTACCCAGAGATTCATTGCACCCTCTGCTTCCACTCTGATCCTCTCGCTGCCATAAGAGGGAGAGTGAAAGCTGGTGGGGACTGAGGGCCATTTGTTTTGTCGTGCTGTCATATGCTGGAGGGTTTGGTCTTTTCCTCTTCACGCTGACCAGGCGTCTTGAAGAGACCCACTCTACACGTTCGTTGCCACCTAAGTGACGTAACAGGGCTTACCATCGAGAAGGTAAACAATGAACACACCTTTCCCTAGTTGGCCAATACTGTGACATATTAAATCTTTCGGATCCTTAAATGCACATTTCAGACCAATCCTAAACACATTTGCAGGAGCACGAAAATGCGCGTTTCTTCTTTGTCGCAAGTTCTTTGTTGAACACAACCAGTCAGAGTAGCACGGGAGCTTAGCCCTGCTATGCAGAGCTAGTAGACTAAACTGGCCCATTCCGTAAAATAAAACTATTCGGAATTTTTATATTTTCTCATTTTTCTGCACACCTAGTAAGAAATATCAATTTGAAACCACTTTCAGCCCAATTGGTTAGGCCTATTGTTCACAATGGCCATCTCAAGAAAATGGCTTCCATATTAATATAGAGATACTCAGCGTGGCATCTGTGAGACAACAGCAAGAGCTGTCTTATCTTGTCATAGAGATTTGGTTTTTTGCGGGGTAAACAGAAACTAAATGCGAACAGCTGACAAAAGTACATACAGGGTGGTCACAAAGTCCTGTTACCCCATGTATATAATTAGCCAATATCACATATACTATACATATTCACCTAAGATTAAATTAAATATTTTTATTTTATTTTGGAATCAGCTAGTATTGGATATTTTACATTTTTAGATTTAACAATGGCTGACCAGAGTAATTACACTATTGAAGAACATGTTAGTGTCAGCTGCACGATAAGGAAAGAACTAAAAAAGACAATGAAAGAGCTGCAAGCCAATCGCTGCTCCCCTTTAATGCCAGCTGCCCTTTAATGGCCACCTTGAAGTCCAGATCTATCAACATGAAACAATTCATTATGGCAATTCATAAAGGATACTTTTGCAAAACATTATAATACCACTGATGAGCTCAGAAAAGTTGTAAGATTCACTTTCAAATGCTGCACTCCCCAAATGATACGAAGGATGTCCCACAGAACTTGGCAGTGAATTATGAAAATGATGGGGGCACATACTGATCCACTGGATTATTAAATCTGTTGTTTTATATTTCTTTGTTTGTATTGTTATAAATAAATCTTAATGAGGTATCTGTCAGATGCTATATAAACTATGGGGGCATAAATGCCCTTAAAAATTCTAAGAAATACAGCAGGCCCTCGATTTAATGGTCTAATTGGGGGAAGGTGTGTCCGCTATTGCCGAAAGTCCATCAAATCAAATTTATTTTAAAAACATATATTAATAACGAACTTAAAATGTACAGGATGTATTAAAATGGTATTATAATGTATAAGTATGAATAAAATATTATTATAATGTACATTGAGTAATTTATACTAAAACATCTGTTAAAAATAATATAAAAATAAATTTACGACAGGAACCAAACTTTATTTTAATTAAACATGTCAAAAACTATACAATGTAACTAATGAGTGTTTCCACCACTTTTTGTTATTTTTTTCCCCTTAAAGCTCACACAAAGTTGTTTTCAATATGATCATTAGTTTTTCATTTAAATCCATTTTAGAGGGAAAAAATACTTTAAAATTCTTAAACTCCATTGAATAAAAAACATGCAAAAAATGTTAAAAAAAATACATATTCAATATTAATATTAACTTAATTGAAAGAATCACAATTTTCAGAGTCAGAAACAACTGTCATATGGAGGGACAGGTGTTAATTCCTTGCTGGTAGAGGGTTCTGGTGAAACAGGTCCAGTTGATGAAGTGGTCTTGAAGAAATCATCAAGCTTCAGTTGCCTTGCACCTTGGTGCTGCTTCCTTATTACTGTAGATCAAAATTCTCTAAAATGTTCATAATAGGGAAGCACATGGGTCTGATGATGATTCAATATAACGTATGATGTTTTCCATATGTTGTCTTATAACATACAATT
The DNA here is from genome assembly GCF_048544385.1 of Mastigoproctus giganteus. Classification (NCBI taxonomy): domain Eukaryota; kingdom Metazoa; phylum Arthropoda; class Arachnida; order Uropygi; family Thelyphonidae; genus Mastigoproctus; species Mastigoproctus giganteus. The sequence continues at coordinate 156,265,786 of NC_143577.1, forward strand.
TAGGATGAGGTGCAACTGATTCTTCATCTTTGTCATCATCGTTGTCCTCTTGTTCTCCATGAAGAACATTTTCCGCAATCTCTCCTTCAGGAAAAATTTGATAGTCTGGATCATCTTCATCATTTTCGAGCCACTGTTCCACATCATTCTCAGTTGCATTTTTGTTCCCGGCCCTCAGAAGAGTGTCCTGAAAATTAGATCCCTCAACTTCCTCAAAGTCCATTTCAGGTTCTATGTCGTACAACTTCTTCCAAGCATTAGCCAAGGTAGTAATCTTCGTATCTTTCCATATAGCTACTAAGTTGAAGATAGGCTTCTGTGTCATTAACACATGACACAGAAGCCTCTGATAGATACAAGTTGATCTGTAACCAAGCTACAAAGGAGGTTAGGCAGATTACGAGAAATCTTTGGCAAGGGATGCAGAGAAAAACAGCAAAGAGTTCTTTACTAATGCAAACTCTAGAAGGAAGGGGATGAATCAGATTGGTCCACTTGATATCGATGGGTCAACTGTTGATGATCCTGCTCAGGTGGCTAACAAACTAAATGAATATTTTGCATCACACATGAGGAATTATTCAGCGAGGGGAATGCCAGAGGTGTATTCAACTCTGGCAGTAAGCTAGAGAATCTTGTAATAACTGAGAGTAAAGTGGAGGAGAAATTGTTGAAGATAAACACAAGAAAGGCACCTGGGGTGGATGGGATCCATCACGTTATATTAAAGGAAGCAGCAAAGGAAGTAAGCAAACCCTTAGCCATAATTATGAGAGCTTCCTTGGACTCAGGGGAGGTACCCACAGACTGGAGATGTGCAAATGTGACCCCAATTCACAAAGGAGGATCAAAGGCTGACACAAGTAATTATAGACCTGTGAGTTTAACTTCTGTTCCAGGAAAATTAATGGAGGCACTGGTTAAAGAAGCACTGCAGGATCATCTAGACAAGACTTCAGTTATAGCTCGGACGCAGCATGGTTTTGTCATAGAGAAGTCTTGCTTGACCAATTTGATTGGATACTATGATGCAGTCACAAAAGAACTGGATGCAGGGAATAACTTTCATATTATATACTTGGATCTTAGAAAGGCTTTTGATACTGTTGCACATGGAAGACTGCTGCACAAATTGGAGACAAATTGCTGCTATGGATAAAGGGGTGGTTGAGGGGGAGAAGACAGACAGTGGTAATCGATGGACACTGCTCATCGTGGACTAATGTTATTATTGGAGTCCCTCAGGGTTCAGTGTTGGGTCCATTATTGTTTTCTGTATTTATAAATGATATTGATGATGGTATATCAGGCTTAATGTCCAAGTTTGCAGACGATACAAAGGTTGGCAGGGTTGTCAAGGACACTACTGACACTATGCTGCTTCAACAGGATCTGGAAAGGTTGAACAGATGGGCTGAGAGGTGGCAAATGAAGTTTAACATTGAAAAATGTAAAGTACTACATATGGGAAACAGCAACCCCAAAGCAACGTATCAATTCTGTGGTACTACACTGACAGTGGTAGAGAATGAAAAGGACCTGGGGGTAATTGTGCAGGCAGATATGAAGTTCTCTGAGCAGTGCAGACGGGCTACAAGAGTAGCTCATGGTGTATTGTCAATGATATACAGGAATTTTTCTAGCAGGGATAAGGAGGTGATTATTCCCTTGTATAAGGCAATGGTCAGGCAACACATGTACTGTATACAGGTCTGGAGGCCTCATTTCAAGAAGGATGTAGAGCTGCTGGAACGAGTACAGAGAAGGGCAACAAGATTAGTGAATCAAACAAAGGGGTGCTCTTACAAAGAAAGGCTTAAGTTTTGCAAATTACAGTGTCTGGAGACTAGGCACCAGCGAGGTGTATAAAGCCTTGAATGGTTTGAGCATGCTCAATGCTGATGGGATTCTTTCTCTTTCTCAGAATAATCACCTGAGAGGGCATAAATTCAAATTGAGGAAAGACAGATGTAGGATAGACGTACAGAAATTTGCCTTCAGCCAGCGTGTAGTTGGCTGGTGGAACAGACTTCCATCCCTTGTGGAAGTTGATAGTATAAATAAATTAAAGGCTCGGCTGGACAGGTATTTCGAATGACAGAGGGGTGAAGTGGTTTTTTTTTTTTTTTTTTGGCTGATGCTGCATAAGATTGCTTTCTTGCATCATATGCCTCTAATAATGCTAATGCTAATAGCAGATCTGATGCTGTATGCATGTAAATTTTGCAGTGTCCTGGTGCCTCTTGTATCTTCTTCTGCATCTTCTGTTTCTTCCAAAACAACCATCACCTCTTCCAAAAACCTCTTACAAGCAACAATTACACCCTAATCCACTGGCTGTATCAGTGAAGTAGTGTTAGGAGGCAGAAAAACATTTTAGCATTAGCATTAGTAGAGGCATATGATGCAAGAAAGCAAGCTTATTCAGCATCAGCCAAAAAAAAAAAAAAAAAAACCCTCTCCCATTTCACCCCTCCGTTCGTTCGAAATACCTGTCCAGTTGAGCTTTAAATTTGTTTAGGCTATCAACTTCAACAACAAGTGATGGAAGTCGGTAATTCGCCCATCTCTAACTAACCTCTCAAGCATTAGGGTGAGCAGGTGCATTATCTAGCAGTAAAACAGCCTTTATTTCATTAGAAGGAATTTTAAGAAAATCTGTCTGATGTGCGATGCTATCAGATATAAATAGGTTCTAAATTTTTCCTTTAAGACAGAAATTTTTTGTCCGTTAAATCGAGGGCCTACTCTACTATTGGTTGGTTGATATGTTGTTTAATGGCACAAGGGCTACTAAGGCCATACTCTGCATGATTCTATTCCATAGTACAAATACCAGTTAAAATCTGTTAAATAATCCTGTCTGCTTCAAGAAAACAAAGAACTTGGCTAGAACTGGATTGTCTCCAATCAGATGAGGTAATGTTAAAGGTTCTTGCAGATGTGAAAATTGTGTTTCGATAATTATTATAATGGTTGCAATTTATTAGAATATGCTTCACCGTACGTGTAGACTGACAATATATACAAACAGGAGGATATTCCCTATGAGCAGATAAATATGGGTTAGATGCATGTGCCCAATACGTGTCCTAGTTAGGATCACCTCCTCTTGCCTATTTCATCTCACATGCTTGATGCCCACAACTTAGGTTCCCGTGTAAATTGCAGCAGCTTATTTTTGCCCTGAGCCTGCTGGATTTGCAACATGTGTTCTTCGCACACATTTTTTTGACTCATTTGTAGTCTGTATATGGCACTTGGTAGTTAGGAGGGCATGCAGTGATTGTATGTTTAGCGGCTTGATCTGCATATTCATTTCCTTTGATGTCTGGTATCCAACAGAAAGTGACTGTTGGATACAGATAACGCAATTATCTGTAATCTGATTTGCTTCAAGACGGGGTGGATTCGCTTGGATGTATTTTTCAATGCTGTTATTGCACTCAGATAGTCAGAATAGATCATAGTTTGCTTACTGGACAGATTAATCATGTGATCCAGAGCTATTTTAATTGCCAACAATTTGGCAGAATAGACACTGCATTCCTTCGGAAGGGACACAGAAAGGACAGATAGAAGAAACTGCCACTGCACCCACTGTCAATACTTGTTTTTGAGCCATCGGTATATATTTGATAACACCGAGAATTTTTAGCTACGTGTGCATCATGGCATTTCCAGATGGTGAGATTTGCTGCTTGCTTTTTCCCACTGTTGGAATGAGCAATTACAGACCGGTGTATAATCAGACCATGGAGGGTCATGTAGGCTCATTTCCTGAAAGATGTTACCCATATCTAAATTCCAGTATTGTGTTAACTGTAGCAACCTCATCCCAATTGATTTGTTTTCATTAGGTTTATTGTCATAAAAGGTTGTCCACTGGGGCTCAAATAAGTATGGTCAGATAGGATGAAAGGGAAGGCTCTGTATTTTTGCTGCATAATTGAGTAGCAACTTTTTCCTCCAAAGGCAGAATGGAGGTTTGTGTGCCTCTATATAGAGACTCTGTACAGGGGACGTTCTGAATGCTCCTAAAGCAGTTTTTTAGAGCACTGTGACGGATGGTGTCTAGCTGAATTAGTGCACTTTTCTTGGCAGAGTCATAGACTGGATCACCGTAATCCAAGCAAGATCTGATTAATACCCGATACAGCCAAAGCAGAGTGTATCAGTCAGCACCCCATATTGATGAAGACAGTACTCTGAGAATATTAAATTTTTTCCAAGCAAATCGTTATCAGATATGTGATACGTTGTAAGAAGTTTAATTTATTGTCCAGGATTAGACCAAGATATCGAATACTATTGGAAAGAGGTATGGTGATATTCTTAAGTTTTAATTCAAGCTCAGGGTGGATCTTTCATTTTTTACAGAAATGATTACAGTTGAATTTTTGTGCTGATAAGCCATTGCGAGACATCCACAGCTCAATTTTGTTAATTGAGATCTGAAGCTGTCTCTCAATAGAATTCATAGTTTTTTCTTGGCACGAGATCATGGTCATCTGCACAGTGATATAATTCTACTGTGCTTAGAATATCATGGATGATATTGTTTATTCTTATTAAAAATAGAGTAGGACTCAAACTAGATCCCTGAGGGATCCTTCCCCCTTCCCCTCCTCCTGTATACAGATTAAGAAAAAACATTTAGATGACTAACCTGAAAGGTTCTACCCTGAAGAAAGCCCAGAATAAACAAGGGAAGCCTGCCTTGTTGTTTAAAGGTGTGAAGATCCCGTAGAATACCAAAATGCCATGTTGTATCAAAGGCATTCTCTAAATTCAAATTTACCATAACTAGGTGGTCATTTCTGACAAAAGAATTTCTGATTTTTGATTCTGCTTTGGTCATCATATCTAATGCAGATCTATTTTTTCGAAACCCATACTGATTTTTATGTAAGACGTTATGTGACTCTAGAAACTAGGTGAGGTGCTTCAGAACCATTTTCTCTAGTGTTTTTCCCAAACAGCTAGTTAAAGAAATTGGACAATAATTAACTGGATTAGAGAGGTCTTTACCTGGTTTAGGGATGGCTAATACAAGTGAGTGTCTCCAAGAGCAAGGATAAACATGTTGCTGAAAAATTCTGTTAAAAAAATATTAGAAGAGTTTGCAAAGCTGTACCATTCAAGTGTTTTAGCATTATATAAAATATACCCTGAGGGCACACTATTAGGTGCTCTGTTAAGAGATTCCTTTACCTCAGATATTGTTAAAGGCTGATTATATGGAAGAGAGAGACTGGTGTTGAAATTTAACTTCTGCCACCTCTTTAATTTGTTGGAATGGAGCATCATATGAATTTGCTGCTGAAATTTTGGCAAAAGCTTCAGCGAAAGCATTTGCTATGTCTTTGGGGGAAGATACAGTCAGTCCTCATATAACACGTGTTTACACTACACAAATTCGATCATACACGATTTATAAATAGGGGAACAATATCATATATAACATGAGCCGAATTCGCTTATGCACGATTCACCTTTATGTTGTCAAGAAATGGGAGTCGAATGCGGAATCACCCCAAGTGAACGCAACACGATAGGAATGAAGAGAAGGTTCTGCAAATATATTTATGTTTTTTATATCAGTGAGGGGAAACACATTTCACCATAATAAAGTAAAAACCCACACAATTCCAGCTATCAGTATTATCGCAAATGCCATTAGATCAAGTTTACTACCAATTTATAACAGATTCCACTGGCAGAAACGCAACTGGAAATTGTTTTTATTGTTTTATGGTAGTAAACCTCAGAAATGTGCTTTAGTAAAATGTGAGGTGTTAATAGTGTATCTCTGCCTTTACAGTGTTGTTTATTCAGTTGCTACACGCACACAGCTTTTTTTTTTTTTTTTTTATGTGTATCAAGCATGCCTCCTCATTTTGTAATTGCACTTTATTCCTTAAAAATGAGTGAAATACTTAAAAGGTGTGAAAAGGAAGCATCCTGGTGAAGACACTACAGATTCAGAGAGAAAAAGAAAAGCAATATCGATAAACAGAGGTGGACTGGATCAGAAATTCTCACCCAGGAAATTTTGTAGTGGCCTCATACTATGGTTTATGGCCAAAATCACACTGGCCTCTGGCCCACCGGGGTTTCCCCGGTAAGGCTTATGGCCAGTCCGCCACTGTCGATAGAGAAAACATATGAAATTGTGAAACGCTTTGAGCGAAATGAAAGACCATGTGATATTGCATGTGCTACAGGCCTAAATGAGGCACTCCGAGAATTAGAAAGAATGCAGAAAAAATAAAAACTTTCATAGCAGGAACAACTCAAAGTGTAATTAAAATCCATTAGATCAAAACACGAAGAGTTGGAAGGGATGGAATGGCTGTCATCTGTTTGGTTAGAAAATCAAACAAAAAAACAAGTTTGCTTACGATAGAAGCAAAAGCATTAGCAATATTTTATTACGTAATAGTCGTAATAAATAACTTACGTGTTTTATTACGATTATTTATTGTGTTTGGTAATGATTTAGTTACAAATGCGTGTTCAATCTTGGGTGGTTGGCACCTAACCCTACTTTTCCCATAGGACCTGTTGTTTATATTGCACGATTTTGCATTGCACGAGGGTTTCTAGGAACACAACTATCGTGCTATACGAGGACTGACTGTATTTCCTGTCCATTACTGATCAATATAGGAGAGGATGAAATTGGATATTTGCCATTCAGATGTTGGATTTTCCTCCAGATCAATCTAGTATTGATGTTTTTTGTAATAGTGGAAGTGAACAGGAATCTTTTTTGGCTTTTCTTCTTATTTGTTATGCTTTAGCATGAAGTTTCTTGTAATTTATAAGTAGCTTGCAGAAGGGATGCTTGCAGAAAATATTCCATATTTTTTTGCTCTATTACATTCATCATTCCACCAGTAGTTTTTGTGCCTGCATGGATGGGTCAACAACTGAGGAATGGTTTTATCAGCTGCTGCTAGTATCTGTGTAGTGACATGGCCAGTGGCTTCATCTATTGACAGATTCTGTCCAAATTTGTCCAGTTTGCCTTTGAGAATTTCCATCTTCTGTGAGTTTCCGGATAGGTGGAGATAGTTTGGAATCTACAAATAGGAAGATGATCGCTATTATGTGGATTATCCAATACTGCCCAATGTATACTTGGGAACAGAGCGGAGGAGCAGATAGACAAATCTAAGGCAGAAGTATTTTTTGTGGCGAAAATGTACATAAGTATGTGCACCGGTGTTCAGCACAGTTAGATTGTGTGTCCAGTAATGTTTCTATTAGTGATTCTTGCATTATTGCATCACTATATTTATTGAAATGCAATTGAGCTGCAGCCTGGAAAGCAAGGCAATGGGAATTTCCAGGACTGATGGGAGTGATAGTGGAACAAGTAAATACATGGGCTGTGTTAGGGTAACTAAGAGTAGAAACAGGTGCATGTATACTTGCATGTACACCAATGCTAGGAGTATAGTTAATAAATTCGATGAGCTTGAAGTGCTAGTCAAGACATCAAAGGCAGATATTGTTGGGATATCAGAGACATGGTGTCGCATAGACATAAGCAACTGGAATTTGGAACTGGAATTTGCAGAACTGGAATTTGGGGAGTACAATGTGTACAGAAAGGATAGACAGGACAAGAAGGGAGGAGGGCTTATGCTGTTAGTTAAGAAACACATAAAATCTAAGGCAGTGCATCCAGCTGACGTGGGCGGACAACGCAATGTTTCATTTCACTGGGAAATGAAAAATGAGTAGGTGTGTGTTATAGGCCTAATGAATCTGATGAGTATAATGAGCAATTGTGCAGAGATATAGAGTGGGCCAGTAAATTAGAGTGTCTTATAATGGGGGATTTTAATTTCCTGGAATTTGTGGATTGGACACTTATACACTAGCAGGGCTTTTGTGGATTTATTGGAAGATTGTTTTCGACACTTTCCATGCATGTTTGGGAGGCAACTAGAGGGAGTAATACTCTTGATCTTTTACTTTAAAAGAGTAATTACTTTAAAAGAGTAATACTCTTTTAAAGCTTATATAAGTAAAAAAAGTCTCTGCTGTTTTTCTTTGTATCCTTTGCAAAAGATTTTTCCTCATTTGCCTTCACTTGATTAATCTCCTTTGTGACTTTATTACAGACTAACTTGTATCTATCACAGATACAAGCTAGTCTGTGTATCTATCTTGTATCTATCTAGATACAAGCTAGTCTTGTATCTATCATAGATACAAGCAAGACAATGCTGAAAACAAGCTGTGAGTTAGGGTTGAATTTGAAAGTGTCTGCAATTCTGCAAAGACACGGTAGGAGGGAGTATATGATGACAGCCTTGTCGATCAATTCGGCCCTGGAGAGATTGTGCAAGGCTCAAGGGGTAGAATTTTTCTCAGCCTGGTCTGGGCTTGTTAATAGGAGAGGCTGCTTCTACAGGGATGGGATACACTTAAATAGAGAGGGTGCAAGAATATTTGCTGATGCTATCGAGGCAGAGTTAGGTACGTCGGAAAACTGCTAGCTTAGGGGGATACACGGACTAATAGATTAACAGTAGCCGCTAGCAGAGGTAAAAGTGATTCTTGCACTACTTCTATTGAAATGCAATTGAACAGCAGCCTGGAAAGCAAGGCAATGGGAATTTCCAGGACTGCTGGGAGTCATAGTGGAACAAGTAAATACATGGGCTGTGTTAGGGTAACCAAGAGTAGAAACAGGTGCATGTACACCAATGCTAGGAGTATAGTTAATAAATACGATGAGCTTGAAGTACTAGTCAAGACATCATCAAAGGCAGATATTGTTGGGATATCAGAGACATGGTGTCGCACAGATGCTCACATCTGGTGAGTATGGGCTTGGCAATCCCAGGGTACTGAGCTGGACATAATCATTCTTCTCTTTTTGCTTTCTTGGTGATTTCCTTCTACTTCTGACACACACGCACACACACACACACACACACACTCTCTCTCTCTCTCTCTCTCTCTCTCTCTCTCTCTCTCTCTCTCTCTCTCTCTCTCTCTCTCTCTCTCTCTCTCTCTCTCTCTCTCTCTCACGGTAACACAGGATTTTTTTTTGGATGGTGCAGCATAAGCCTCAGGCTTCCTTGCACCTTATGGCTAATCATAATCATAAGCAGTGCAAAACTGGAATTTGGGGAGTACAATGTGTACAGAAAGGACAGAAAGGGAGGAGGGGTTATGCTGTTAGTTAACAAACACATAAAATCTAAGGAAGTGCATCTATTTGATGTTGGTGGACAATGCAATGTTGAGTCTGTTTGGTGTGACATAAGCACTGGGAAAGGAAAAATGAGAGTAGGTGTGTGTGTGTGTGTTATAGGCCTAATGAATCTGATGAGTATAATGAGCAACTGTTCAGAAATATAGAGTGGGCCAGTAAATTAGTATCTTATAATGGGGGATTTTAATTTCCCGGATACTGACTGGAATTTGTGGGTTGGACACTCATACACTAGCAAGGCTTTTGTGGATTTATTGGATGATTGTTTCCTACACTTTCCATGCATGTTCGGGAGGCAACTAGAGGAAGTAATACTCTTGATCTGATTATCAATAATGATTCTTCATGCATCAAGAATCTGCAGATAAAGGAACCACTAGGTGGTAGTGATCACAGTGTGCTGAAGTGGGATTTACTCAAAAAGGCAACTAGCATCAGGGTAAAGGGAAGGCTTTTTGCTTTCGTAAAGGTGACTAGGGTGGTCAGAGACAGTATTTAAATTCTATACGGTGGAACCAAGTGATGATGCTACCAACAGCAAATTCAAAATGGGACGCATTCAAAGAATTAATCTTGGAAGCTACTAGGCTTTTCATACCAACAAAGAAATACTGTTCAAGATGTAGGCCTAAATGGATGTCAGATGAACTAATTAGACATATGACACAGAAGAAAAATGCAATACATATACATTAACATGTGACACAGAAGGAAAATGCAATGAGTATAAATTAACATGTGACACAGAAGCCTATGTTTGATATAAGCTGGTCTGTAACAAGTTACAGCTGTACAAAACCAAATACTTCCAGCATCCTTCTTTTACTGGTAGTCCTGTTATAGTTATTATATTCATCAAGTTACAAAGGAGGTTAGGCAGGCAAAGGCAGATTACAAGAAATCTTTGGCAAAGGATGCAAAGAAAAACAGCAAAGAGTTTTTTACTTATGTAAACTCTAGAAAGAAGGGGATGAATCAGATTGGTCCACTTGATATCGATGGTTCAACTGTTGATGATCCTGCTTAGGTAGCTAACAAACTAAATGAATATTTTGCATCAAAATTCACACATGAGGATTTATTCAGGGAGGGGAATGCCAGAGGAGCATTCAACTCTGGCAGTAAGCTAGATAATCTTGTAATAACTGAGAGTAAAGTGGAGGAGAAATTGTGGAAGATAAACACAAGAAAGTTGCCTGGGATGGATGGAATCTATCCAGTTATATTAAAGGAGGCGGCAAAGGAAGTAAGCAAACCCTTAGCCATAATTATGAGAGCTTCCCTGGACTCAGGGAAGGTACTCATGGACTGGAGATGTGAAAATGTGACCCCAATCCAAAAAAAAAGGATCAAAGAGAGACACAGGTAATTACAGACCTATTAGTTTAACTTCTGCGCCAGGGAAATTAATGGAGGCACTGGTTAAAGAAGCATTGCAGGATCATCTAGACAAGACTTCAGTTATAGCTCAGACACAGCATGGGTTTGTTAAGGGGAAGTCTTGCCTGACTACTTTGATTGGATACTATGATGTAATCACAAAGGAACTGGATGCAAAGAATAACTTTGATATCATATAAAGTAGATTCCGGTTATTTGGGCCACCGGTTAATCGGGGCAGCCATTTATTTGGGGCAAATCTTAAAAAACAGAAACCAATTGAGAAAATAGCCAGGGTTTACTTCGCTTAATTGGGACAGGAGACCGCAACACTGGAGATTACCCTACGATTATCTCCGACGGTACCACATGGTTCGGTCGAAATTCTGGAGGTCACAACCATAAAATAATAAAAACAATTAGCAGTCACCTGTTTATTGGGCTTTTCTGTTAGTGAAATCTATCATAAACGGACAGTAAACTCGATCTTATTGAATTTGTGATAATACTGACAGCTGGAATTCTGTGGGTTATTATGGTGAAATGTGTTTACACTTCCATGAAATCTTCAATCATATAAAAAATTTAATTTTCAGATCTTCTATTCATTCCTATTTTTAAAGGTTTGTAACTCGTTACTCTGTTCTCACTTGCGCATATCGTGTTACTTGCAATTTGTGTGTGCCGTGTTCTTTGTTATTGATTGCTTATCTTTTTACTGTTTTAAATGTTAACCTCCCCTGCCCACAAATGTCAGTGAACAGAAATGTCAACTAGTTCGTATGTACATATTACAGTACGTATTATTTATTCCGATTATCACGTATATTCTTCCGATTTTCACGTATCATTTAATTTTTTAATTGGTAAGGTAATAAAGGGTAAATTTGTACTTAATAGATCTTTGCTTTTATAGCCTGTGGATAATATTCCTCCTGTTTTCACTAATTAGAATCGGTGTTTAATAGAATTAAAATTCAATTCACAAACGTGATCACAATGACCGGCGCTTACTGCACATTGTATAGTGAATGGTGCTTTACTATGTTGAGTTCGTCGTAACGCGATTTGATTGTACAGTGAACCAATTGTAAAAATGCGGGGGGGGACATTGCATTTTTAACTATTTATGTGAAACTTCGGATAATTGGGGCAGCCCCTTAATTGGGCCAAAATGCACTAGTCCTGATGTGTCCCAAATAACCGGAATGGACTGTATTTGGATCTTAGAAAAGCCTTCGATAATGTTGCACATGGAAGACTGCTGCAGAAATTGGAGCAGTGTGGCATTGGAGGCAAATTGCTGTTTGGATAAATTGGTGGTTGAGGGGGAGAAGACAGAGGGTGGTAATCAATGGACACTGCTCATTGTGGACTAATGTTATTAGTGGAGTCCCTCAGGGTTCAGTATTGGGTCCATTATTGTTTTCTGTATTTATAAATGATATTGATATATCAGGCTTAATGTCCAAGTTTGCAGACGATATGAAGGTTGGAAGGGTTGTTAAGGACACTACTGACAGTATACTGCTTCAACAGGATCTGGAAAGGTTGAGCATATGGGCTGAGAGGTGGCAAATCTAGTTTAACATTGACAAATGTAAAGTACTACATATGGGAAGCAGTAATCCCAGACTAACATATCAACTTTGTGGTACCACACTGACAGTGATAGAGAATGAAAATGACCTGGGGGTAATTGTGCAGGCAGATATGAAGTTTTCTGAGCAGTGCAGACGGTCTGCAAGAGTAGCTCATGGTGTCTTGTCAATGATATACAGGAATTTTTCTAGCAGGGATAAGGAGGTGATTATCCCCTTGTATAAGGCAATGGTCAGGCCACACCTTGAGTACTGTACACAGGTCTAGAGGCCTCATTTTAAGAAGGATGTAGAGCTTTTGGAACGAGTACAGAGAAGGGCAACAAGATTAGTGAATGGAACAAAGGGTTGCTCTTACGAAGAAAGGCTTAAGTTTTGCAAATTACAGTGTCTAGAGACTAGGCACCTGCGAGGTGATCCGATTGAGGTGTATAAAGCCTTGAATGGTTTCAGCATGCTCAATGCAAATGGGATTCTTACTCTTACTCAGAATAATCGCCTGAGAGGGCATAAATTCAAATTGAGGAAAGACGGTTGTAGTATAGATGTGCAGACGTTTGCCTTTTGCCTTTAGCCAGCGGGTGGTTGATTGCAGGAACAAACTTCCATCTGTCGTTGTAGAAGTTGATAGCTTAATGGATTCAAGGCAGAACTTGACAAACATTTGGAGCGAGTGAATAGGGGAAATAAGGATTTTTTTTTTTTTTTTTGTTTTTTTTCGGCTGATGTTATATAAGCTTGCTTTTTTGCATCATGTGCCTTTTCTAATGCTAATGAGTATGTGCACCAGTGTTCAGCAGAGTTAGATTCTGTGTGTCCAGTAATGTTTCTATCAGTTGCCCTCTTTTAACCATATGTAGACGTCCTCATAATGGAATATGTCTATCAAAATCGCCCATCAAACAAATAGGAAGTGGTATCTGGGCAAGGAGCTCATCAAAATCTTTGGGTATATACATTTGGTTTGGTGAAAGATAAATAGATATAAGAGAAAAAAAATGTTCCAAGTTCTATTCTTACAGCAACAGCTACTAAACTGCTACACCTCCATGGGCTGCAGTTGCTGCATTCCTGTCACGCCTGTACAAAGTACAGTCTGTCCTCGTATAGCATGATAGTTGTGTTCCTAGAAACCCTTGTGCAATATAAACAACAGGCCCTATGGGAAAAGTGGGGATAGGTGCCGACCACCCAAGATTGAACACACATTTGGAACCAAAACATTACCAAACACAATGGGTAATTTTAATCGTTATAAAATACTTACGTATTTTATAACGATATAATATATTTTTTATTATAATATAATAAATAATAAATATTTTTTATTATTTATTATATTATAATAAAGTATTTTTAGTATTTTTTAATACTAAAAAGTATTTTTTACGAATAAAATACGTATTTTATTCGTAAAAAATTATTATATTAAATAAAACAGTCGTAATAAAATACTTACGTATATAATTACGACTATTACGTAGTAAAATATTGCTAACGCTTTTGCTTCCATCGTAAGCAAACTTGTTTTTTGTTCGATTTTCTATCCAAACAGATGACAGCCGTTCCATCTCTTCCAATTCTTGTGTCTTAATCTAATGGATTTTAATTACACTTTGAGTTGTTCCCGCTATGAAAGTTGTTTTTATTTTCTCCGCATTCTTTGTAATTCTCGGCGTTGCCTCATTTAGGTCTGTAGCACGTGCAATATCACATGGTCTTTCATTTCGCCCAAAGCGTTTCACAATTTCATATTTTTTTCTCTATCGACAGAGGCGGACTGGCTATAAGCCTTACCCGGGAAATCCCGGTGGGCCAGAGGCAGGTGTGATTTTGGCCATAAACCGTAGTATGAGGCCACTATAAATTTTCCCGGGTAAGAATTTTTGACCCAGTCCGCCTCTGTTTATCGATATTGCTTTTTTTTTTTTTTTTTTTTTTTCTTTCTCTCTCTCTCTCTCTCTCTCTCTCTCTCTCTCTCTCTCTCTCTCTCTCTCAATCTGCAGTGTGTTCGCCAGGACGCTTCCTTTTCACACCTTTTAAGTAGTTTACTAATTTTTAGGGAATAAAGCACAATGACAAAACGAGGAGGCACGCTTAAACATAAACAAAGCTGCGGGCGTATAGCAACTGAATAAACAACACCGTAAAGGCCGAGATACACTATTAACACCCCACATTTTACTAAAGCACATTTCTGGGGGTTACTACCATAAAACAATAAAAACAATTTCCAGTTTTGTTTCTGCTAGTGGAATCTGTTATAAACTGGTAGTAAACTCCATCTAATTGCATTTGCGATTATATCGATAGCTGGAATTGTGTTGGTTTTTACGTTATTATGGTGAAATGTGTTTCCCCTTCACTGATATAAAACACATAAATACATTTTCAGAATCTTCTTCATTCCTATCGTGTTGCGTTCGGTTGGGGTGATTCCGCGTTCGACTGCCATTTCTTGTAAACACAAAGGCGAATCGTGCATAAGCGAATTCGGTCCGTGTTATATAAGATACGAGGACCGACTGTATATTTGTTTATTGAGGGGGTCACTTGTGGAGTTAAATATGTTTTCTGTAAACAAATGCCTGCTGGACTGAAATCTCGGATTAAGTTATAAAGTTAACCTGCATTAGTACGTAGTCCTTGACAATTCTATTGTAAAATGCACTTCTTTATTTAGTTTTAGTGGTAGGATGATATGATTTCTTTTTAGAGGCAGTTGGATTATAGCCATCTATTTTAATTTTATCCTTTTTAGGAAAGGTAGGCCATGCAGTGTCCATATCTTCTTCGGCATAAATTTCTAATATAGGTTCTTCTGGAGTTTCGTCATCTATATCCATTTCTGCAGTATTAATTTGGCTCTTAGTAGAAAAATTCAGCTTTTGCCATCCTGGTCTCACTTTAGCACTTGATGCCACTAGTAGAGGGGATGGAAATTGGAGTATTACAAGTCTGGTCTCTGTTGTTTTGCTTCAAAGATGGCTGAGGAACTGAAAGCTACACTATAGCCCATTCAGCAAGTGATATGTTAGGCTGAGTCATCGGTTTATGTAGCAACCGAATGATATTTCTTTGTAACATTTGCATATGTCTATCCAGGAGTGTCTTTCAGTATTTGCCTCGCTTCCTGATAAGTCACTTTATTTTCAACTTTAAATTTCTGTATTTTTTTTCCAAGTTTCCATAGCTTGCAATTTTTAGAATATGTAAGATGATCTTCCTTGCAATTAGGGAAAACTGGAGATGTTGCAGTACAGTCTGAGTGTGATCCTGGGATCCACATTTTGGGAATATTGTGTTTCCGCGATATGTTGTCTGAGAGTGTCCAAACTTCTGACACTTAAAACACAGTATTGGATTTAATATATAGGGGTGGATATGGTAATTTAGATAACCAGCTTTAACAGTATTTGGTAAGTTTGGAGTATCGAACGTGAGTATTACACGTTGGAATGAGACTGCCATCCCTACGAGTCAAAATTCTCTTAGCTTGTATAACCTTTTGATCTTTCAGTTCTTGCACAAGCTCCTCTTCTGTTACATTCAACAGATCCCACTCAGTGATAACACCTTTGGAACTATTTAAGGTGGTGTAGGGAGAGATTTTAACAGGAATTCCCCCAAATATTGTAAGTTTTAACAACAGTTCTGTATGTCTGGACTGTGTTGTCTCAATGAGTAAATCCTCTGACTGTAATCTTTTGACTATTTTAGGTGATCAAGTAGCATTTTCTAGGAATCTCTGTATTATAAATGGAGAGTTTGCTCACTGGTTGACTACTTAAAGAATGGATAATGAGGAAAGTTGGTGATTATCTTTTTTTAAGCACTTATTTTATGCATTTCCTTAATCCAAGTTATACCAATCTGTGGTAGTTAAGCTTGGAGGCTCTAATGTTGGATAATTTTCTTTATCCATGTCGGTTCCTTTTTGCCCTGAGGTATTAGTTTTCCACCCAGGTTACCTGTAACGCCATGGGGGAGGCAGGAGCAGCACTTGTGGCCAAGTGTAGGAGTTAGTACAGTTAGCAAACTAATAAAGAGTAAAGAAAAAAGTACTTTCCTTTTCCTTAAATTTTTAAAAAGTAGAGCTAATAAACAAAAAAAACTTATAAAATGAAATTAAACAAGGAAAAACTCAGTTGCTATAGAAAAATCGCTCTAGGAACCACAGTATAAATAGCAGAGAAGATTGCTTAGTCTCAAGATTTGCTTGGCACCTGAGGCCATTAAAACATTATTACTATTACTATTATTAGTTTCTCTTGTTTATTTTTGTTTGATATTTTATAATTGAGTTTAGCAAATCATAATTAATAGAACAGATATCTCACATACACCAACATGAGTATATCTGTTTCATTTTGGGCATGACTGATGAAGGGATAAGTGTTTCTATTAAGATTTTTTATTGAAAATAAAATTTTCAATAAAACAGCTTAATCTTTACATGAGTAGATTAGTATCTCTTGCCATATTTCATATCTTTAAGTAAAAATTAAGTTTCATGCATTCTTTACAACTTACACAATGTGCTGTAGCAGAAATGAAAAGTTTTCAATTGAGAAAGATAAGATGATTAACTAATTCTAATATCCCCCTTGGGATAAAAAGCATCAGTTGGCAGAACTTTGATTTCAGTGCTAGGTCTAGTTTTAATAATATGCAGTTAATATTACAATATTAATTAAATTAATATTTAATTTAAATATACACTATGAATATTGAGAATAAAATATATATTCAGATTCATTGATTACACCTCTGAAATTTTTGTCTTTAAAGAAGTTCTATACATATGGTATATCCATGATGTTCTCAGAAACTCATACAACTAAGGAAACAAGTGAAAATGCAAGAAAAAAAAAAACCAGAGGTGGTACAGGAGTGAGCACAGTGATCATACAAGGATCTAAAGAATGATACATTATGCTTAGAAGAGAATGAAGTTACTTGTCAGACTTTCATAAAAAATCAACAAGGCAGCATTTTGTTTCTCAAGGGAATTTGAGTCCATGGTGTTCGACGTATAGAGTGACAATGGATAAAATTAATCTGGTAATAATGGAAGGGTGCCTCACAGGTGCCTCAAGAAAATAACGTTCCACATTAACTGTTAATCAATGGTTAAAAATATGAAATTTTTTCTACCTTTCTAAATATAGTAAAACTTTTACTGCTTTTCTGAAGTGATTTTTTTATGATTTTTATACAGAAATTTATGGAAAAATTCTGTTTGGTGCACCACTGCCATGTTAAAAGAATGGATAATGTGGATATGTTAAAAGAATGGATAATGTGGATAATGAGGAAATGGATAATGTTACCTCATAAGCTTGAAAGGGTAACTCTGCAGTGCTAGATTGTATTGTGTTCACAATAATAATCTTTCAGAAACAACTAGGGTCTTTACCCCAGTCACTTGACATGGCATATTAGAACAGACATATGCATGAATACCACCTTTGAGGTAAAAGGAATCACACAGTGAATACTAAGTCGAGTTAATGAATATCCTATTTGTTACATCCTAGGCTTGAAAACAACCGAGATTAGCAATGGTTGAGGGAACCAACAATTGGGATTCTGTCAGTGGGGATTGCAAGTATACATCAGTGGAAATGAATATCTCTGACACTACACATAATTGTGAAACGAATGAGGAAGATTTTGGGAGGTTTAGGTCTTTTCACAGATAAGTTTTTTTCTATTAGTTTGGCTATGCATGATGCATTCAGTAGATAAAGTAAAAGTGGGAGAGGGCATGTTGCATGAAGTAATATTTTTTTGTATATAGCATACACACAACAAGAATATGCCCAGTTCCTTGGCATCATAGCCTCAACAATGCCTTCCCATATATATTCTACTCGGACTCCCTCTACTCACTATCTGGCAACAAGATTATACACAAACTGACAAGCTATTTTCCTTCAAAAAGGGATTATCGTCCAAGGACAGGGTATGTAAACTGCTAAGTCGGGTTAATGAATATCCTAGTTGTTACATCCTAGGCTTATTCATTGACATTAAAAGTACATTTGATGTTCTGTGGTGAAAGGGTAACTCTGCAGTGCTAGAGCTGCCTTTTTTCCAGGAACTTATATAATATCTTAAGGAGTTGATCTAAGAAAGAAGTGTGACTGTCAGATCTAGATATACAGAGAAGTCATGTCATGTCCTTAGGTGTCTGTTCTGGAGCTCAATATGGTGGGTGTGAAAATAGTGGAATATGCTCACAGCCTTGCCTTTACCATCTTTGATTAGTATTGGAAGAACTGCTGGAGAACTTTTGGAGCATTTTTTAGCCAGACTCAACCACCTTTTGTGAGATGGCATTTTCTCTGAGGTGTGTAAAGTCAGTTAGATACCTTAGCTTGTGCTTAAAAGAGACTATCTTTTACACAATGCCATACCTAGACTTCTGTCGGCCCTGGGCAAAATATTCATTTGGAGGGTCCCCCTCGCAAAAATTAAAGGTAGAATTTGTAAAATCGAAAAAAAAAAAAAAAAACATCCAAAAATTATTCGAATCATAATTATTTATTTAAACTTGAATGACTAGTACATTATTTATATAAACTTAAAATGTTCACATGATTACCTTACGATATTTACTTTGTAAGATTTGAAAATCTTACAAAAAAAATAAAATATATTTTTTTAAGACTTTGAAAGTTAGTTTTCTTTTGATTCTTGCCGTTAATAGGATAAATGGGTAATATATGCAGTTTCAGAAATAAGAATTATTCTGGTAAGAGGTATAAAAATTAAAAGATTAGCGGGAACGAAAACAGAGCCATTAGCTTTACTTCCGTTAAACCAGAGAACAGATGGAGGATACTAGGACAAACCCACCGGGGGTCCGGCGCTACAAAAACAACTTAAAGTTTATGAGTGGTCACACACCGGAAACGTATTCTGTACAACACACACTAGTTTCTAAAAATAGACGCTATAGTAGCCAGTGTCACAATTTGTGGTTTTTTTTGAGTGCAATAGAGACAAGCTGTTATGAGGCAGGAAGAGTTGTTTTGGAATATTCGGCCGACATCAAAGAACACATGTTAACA
Organism: Mastigoproctus giganteus; assembly: GCF_048544385.1. Taxonomy (NCBI): domain Eukaryota; kingdom Metazoa; phylum Arthropoda; class Arachnida; order Uropygi; family Thelyphonidae; genus Mastigoproctus; species Mastigoproctus giganteus. The sequence continues at coordinate 156,285,087 of NC_143577.1, forward strand.
AGTTGAAAATAATAAAAGAGAGGGATATAGGGAATCACGTGCTAGTGCTACGGGGCAGGCTGAATTACGCCTTCCAACAAATGAAAAGAAAGAAAAAATGAAAAACAAGGAGTGATTGGAAGAAAACACTGTGGGAAGGCGTGGAAAACTATTGGAGAAAATTGTGGATGGATATGGACACAAGGGGAGAGAGTGGAAAGGGAAGAGAAGGGGAGAGGAGAATTTTTTTGAGCGATGCTAGTGAAAGGGTGAGTCGGGTAGAGTTGCTTGAAAGATGATGAAGAAATAGCCGACGAAAAAAGTCGAAGTGGGGTTATCAGTAATGTAGTGAGTGAGAAATTAGGAGATGAACTGGAAAGGGGTAGTAAAAGGAAGTTCTGCAAACAGTGAGAATGAGAGGAGAAGATTCCCTTAGAACACCAGTCCACCGAGGAAGTCGATAAATCCTGATATAGTCTTGAAAGGCAAAGGTAGCCGTCCTGACAGGAAAAGGTAGCAGATCCTGAAAGCTGAGTAGCAGTTGCGAATGCCGTATGATAATGCCCTGGAAGCTGTAAGATGTTGCCTTGGATAGCAGAAGATAACAGCTCTGGATAAGGATAGGATAGGAGGCCCTTATGAAGACACCTGATCACAGAAATTAAGTAAGTGAAAGTTAATTTGAGAATACTGTAAGTTAAAAGCTAGAGAAAGGACTGTAGAGCGATATTTGGGGAATTCAATGATAAGAGAAAGTTATTTTTGAAAATACTGTAAGTTAACTGCTAGAGAAAGGACTGTAGTGCGATAATTGGGGAATTTAATGATAAAGATAAGATTAGATGGGTGAACCAAATAGGAGTAAATTCTACTCTAAGGCAATTATGGTTGGTTTAGGCAGTAATTTGGAATAAGGAGGATAGTAATGTAGATGAGAAAGTTAACGGAAGGAATTGTAGTAAAAATAGAAATACTAAATGTGTGGAGATAAAATTTATGTATATTGCCAACCCTTAAAGGTGTGTTTGAATGTAATATTGTATTTTGGTAATCAAGTTCTGTAACTGATAATGGTTAAAGAAATATATAAGAAAGAGGAATAGGGAATTAAAGAATAAATTGGTAGTTATGATGATACATAAAAGTAATATGATCAATGATATGTTTAACTTTAATGATTAAAAAATGTTAATGACACCTATGAGGTATGAATTGATTGTGTTGTAATAGGAGCAGAAATAAGGTGAGCATATAAAGAGTGTAACTATTTAACCTGTGTATGTGTAATGAGAAAGGTGAGATAAAAAAAAGGGTCAAGTCTGTAAAGGAGCCTGTTAGATAGGAAGAGACTGTATATGTTGTAAGTACCTTGGTGTTGAAACAGTGAAATTTTATTCTTAATGAGATTTGTTTTGATTTAACTGTAAATATGCATAATAAACTTGTTTTTTTTGTATAACATTTGTGTAGTTATTTGTTGTACTGGACACAAGCCTAACCAATGGGAATTAAACATATATAAGAGTTTCTCCCCTATGAACTTAGAATTTTCTGAGAAGTAAAGTCAGATGCGCAAGTGGGGAGATATTATAAAGGGGAGTTGTTTAAATAGGGGAATAAATTAAAATAATATAAATAATAATATATATATACACATTATAAAAAACCCCCCCACAACTTGATATCTATAATGTCTGATGTTTTTATATCTTTTAATACATCTTGTTCTATTGAAATAATGGTCAATCTATTAATTCTTTCTTGGCCAACTGTTGCTCGTGAATATGTGTTTTAATCATTTTGAGTTGGAAAAACTCCTCTCTCCGGATGCAACCGTAATTGGCAATGTTAATAATAAACCAAATAGAAATGCCCATGTTGGGTTATTATTCAACTAATAAAATAATAAATAATTAAGTAATAATTCAACTAACAAATAAATGTCAATAATTCTAAGCAACCAGATATTTTTTTCCTTTTAAAACATGTTGGAAAGATTGGGTTTCTTAACAAAACTCTTTGGCTTTTCATCTTATTCTAAAATCAGAAAACTTCATGAATTTTTAATTCATCTGATCAAATCTGTCTTGTAAGCTAACAATAGCTATATCAATCATTATATTAAAAAATTCCATTTCAAACCTTTTGGCTGGATCAATAGGGCGTTCATCTGATGAAGTTTCACAGGTAAACTCGTGCTTTTCTCTAGAAACTCGCACTTCTGGTAACACTGATGGTACTTCCAACTCAGTTGCAATGTCTATGGAAAATTCGTTTAGTTGACTAAGAGCACCTTATCAATATAATTGCAGTGTTTATATCAATTGTACTACTTTGCTTGGCTTTACTTACTTTATTTATAATACTCAATGTTTCATACCAAACAACTACACTTATAATAAATTTAAAAGAAATAATTTAAATAAATAAATAAATTTTCTGTTTATAATCCAGGACAACTACACGGTTAGAGGAGTTCACAAGATAGAGAGAATACAAGAAACTTTCTGTTAACAAACCTTATATTTCAGACTGCAATTTTGCATATTTTCCTTTGATTTCATTTAATGCAGTTGTAATATTTCGTAACTGATATCGTTACATTTAGAGTTATTGTTATTTTTGGTTTTTAGGAGCATTAGCAACTAAGGCCATATTGCTCCAGGATATGCGGTGGTCATTCCCTGACCTTTCCGCATCCTCATATTTGGTGGTGAAGGGCTCGAACCCCAGTCTAATCAAGAAGCGTGTGCTATGCACTGCTGCTCCTTCCCACCTGGCTACAGAGGCGGCGTTACGTTACACTTAGAGCAAAGCAAACAGTTTTAAATGTGAATCTCCATTACTGTAGTTTATGTTGCACTAAAACTAGGTTTAAATAATAAAATTGAGAAAAATTAATTTCTTTTAACATCTGATTATAAAATAAATAAATTTACTGCAATATAAATAAGGCAATATTGAATTTTTTTTTTATAATTAAAGTATTAGATTAAGAAACAACCATGGGTGCCGGCAGCATGGTGCAAGGGCACCACCTTTGGACTTCAAAGTAATACACAATTTTAAATATTTTCATTAGTTTATGGAAACATAAGATATTGCATGTATTCAAAAATTTGGTTAACAAATATTTATATTCCCATATGCACTGCCTTGCAAAATGTCCTGCAGGCACCCATGGAAACAACCATTTTTTATATTTAAAAAAATTAAAATATCATCAGAATTCGGGTCCCCTACATTCCCAGGCCCCAGGCGACCATCTGGTCTGCCCATACAAGGTATGGCACTGCTTTTACAGACAACCTCTACTCTCTTTTTAAAGACTGCCAACATGCAAAATTTTTAAAGATAAAATTTGTACCTCATGCACAAAGCTCTAGACAATCATATATGCTTGATGGAGGATTAAGGGCCAAGTTCTTAACCATACTGTATAAAGGTCTTTTTGTCCCTATTATGACTTACACTTTGGGAACTTAGAATGCAAGGATTGCCAACAATCTTGTTTAAAAACATGGTTGTTTGGAGGTAGGCTCTTCTGAGCATAACCAAGGTCAGCCTTACAGTCTCTATAAAGGTGTTACAGATAATATCTAAAAAGAAGCTAGCAGATCAACCTCTTCAATGACCAGTTGAAGGTGGTTGTATGGTCCAAAACATGTTAGAGTTGAAAAGAGGAACTCGGTGATGAGTTGGTAACTATTTGGCTTTTTTTTTTTTTTGTTTTTAGGAGCATTAGCAACTAAGGCCATATTGCTCCGGGATATGCAGTGGTCATTCCCTGACCTTTCCGCATCCTCCGTATTTGGTGGTGACGGGCTCGAACCCCGGTCTAATCAAGAAGCGTGTGCTACGCACTGCTGCTCCTTCCCACCTGGCTACGGAGGTGCCAACTATTTGGCAGAATCAGTCAGGAAACTCTAAGAAAGGTAGAGAGATCATTGCCTTTTTGACTCAAGTGAATATCATTGATTGATGGGTTATGTAATGAGACCATGGTTGAAGTTCAGGATGGAGGACTGATTTCCCTTGACCAGACATGGCTGGAGACTCTGGTTGAGTTGGCCGAGTCCAAACTCTGCTTGTGGACAGCCCGAGAGTGGCCTCCACGTTGCACTCTAGTGTACCAATTATGTGGATCTGAGGGCTACAAATTTTTCTGTCCTATTCTCAATGCACCAAATTTTCATTGCTTTTGCAATTTTTCTGAAAAGAGAAGTTTGTTGGATAGAGGATGTCCACCTTGGTAGAGAAGGAAACTCAGCGCAATATGCAGTTTCTCTACCCTTAGTGGCCCCTTTCTTTGAAGTTCAAAAGGGAGCTTCAAAAATGCTTAGCTTCATACCATGAAATTTACAAAGATCTATCAAGCAAACAAACCCAGATTACTGATTTTTAAAGAAAGCAGAAGATACACGAAATCTAGATTCTGCAGAAGAAAGCTCAGAAGGTGAAGATATTCTGCAACAGAGAAACCATTCTCATTTGATTGTGCTTAGCAGTGATGAAGAGAAAGAAATTAAATGAATGTACATTATCTGAGATACATGAATCACAGTTTGTAAGGATATTTTTTTTTTTTTTTTACTATTTTTAATAAAAATTAAGTTTTCGATAGATATAAAAAAAAATGGTGTATTTTTGTTAGCTTTTGGAACGTAACCCCCCCCTCCACTTTTTGTACTGGTTCTTAGTCCCGTATAACATGGTTTTGGACTACAAGATTTTGAAGGAACCAAAATACGTGTTATATGATTGCTATCTGTATAAGAATTTTTCCAGCAGGGATAAGGTGAATCTTACTGTATAAATAAATGGTTGGGCTGCATTTTGAATACTGCATTCAAGCTCTGGAAGCCTCATTTTAGGTAGAATGTGGATCTGTTGGAATGGCTGCAGAGAAGAGCAACAAGATTACTGAGGAGAACAAAAAAGAGTGCACTTACCAAGAAAGGCTTCTGTTAATTCTCAAAACTGCTTCCGTTTTTAAAATTTCTGTGTCTGGAGACTAGGCATCTGTGAGGAGATGTGATTGACATGTTTAACATATTGAATGGACTGAGTAAGCTCAGTACTTATGGAATCCTTCCTCTTGCTGAGACTATAAACAAGGGGATATAAATTTAAATTGGGGAAGGATGGTTGCAGGATAGTTGTGTGAAAGTTTTTCCTTCAGCCAATGAGTAGTTGATTGTTGGAACTGGCATTGTAAAAGTGGTTATTGTGAATAAATTGAAGGAAGAACAAACTAGACAAACTATTAGAAAAGATGGACATGTGATATGGAAACTTTTTTTGGCTGATGCTATCTATACTTGCTTTCTTACATTGTTTTTCACTACTGATGCTATACGTGGCAAATTCATAAAATAACCTCAACTTCCATGCCATCCATTTTGGCATCCTATTGTGATGCTTTACCATTGAAACAAATATGTTTGTGACTTGCATTTAATTTATTTAAACACATCCCACAGAGCATTCATATTAGTATTAGTAATGGCCGCATGGTGCAAGAAAGCCTATGGCTTATAGCTGCACCAGCCGAAAAAAAAAAAAAAACCCGAATAAAACAATGATAAAAAAAAAAAAATAAATAAATAATAATAATTAATAAAAGAAAAGGAAATTAAACCTATCATCCTATGTGCTTCCCTGACCCGAAGGTACTATCCAGATGACCTTTGAATTTCCTCAAACTGTCAGACTCTACCACCCATGTAGGCAACTTATTCCAGTAATTTATAACTCGCTGGCTAAAATAAAACTTCCTGTAGTCCAATCTAAACATTTCCCCCCGTAACTTGAATTTATGTCCCCTAGCTCTAGCATCATTTATAATCTTGAAAATTTCGTCCTCATTCATTTTACTGATGCCTCTCAGAGCCTTAAACACCTTAATCAAATCTCCTCTAAGGCGTCTAGTTTCCAAACTCTGCAACCCACATATTCGAAGTCTTTCTTCATAAGGATGCCCTTTTACCGATCTCACCAGGCGAGTTACCCTTCTTTGCACGCTTTCAAGAAGCGCGATGTCTTTCTTTAGGTGCGGTCTCCATACTTGAACACAGTATTCCAAGTGTGGCCTAACAAAAGCCTTATATAATGGGATTATCACATCCCTATCTCTACTTGCAAAAGTTCGATAGATCATCGATAGGACACCATGGGCCTTCCTTGCAACCTGTTTACAATGCTCAGAGAATTTCATGTCTGACCGTATCGTAACACCCAAGTCCCTTTCCTCCAGTACTGGGTTTAGTTGAACTCACTAAGTGAATAAGTTATTTTGGGATTACTGTTTCCCAGGTGTAATACCTTACACTTTGTTGGATTAAAGCATAGCTGCCATTTTTCTGCCATTCCTGAAGTCTATCTAGGTCTCTCTGAAGAAGCTCAGCTTGACAGTGATCATTAACTACTCTACCAATTTTAGCATCATCTGCAAATTTAGACTTCACACCCTCTATTCCTTCATCGATGTCGTTTATGAAAATTAAAAACAACAGTGGTCCTAATACTGATCCTTGGGGAAACCCACTTCTTACATCAACCCAATCTGACCTCAAATTACCACAGCCAGTTGATTACAACCTGAGGAGCCTATAGTTCCCCCCTATTAAAATCAAAAACTCACCTTGGCCTTTGAAACTGATAACTGAAACTAATAAACCACTGAAACTAATAGTCGGGTCTCTTGTACTTTTTCTGATGTGTTGAAATAAAATGTCATCCAAGTAGTTCAAAAAAACTGATCCCACTAAGTGTCATTCTTGATCACAAATTCCAATTGATAACAGGTAAGTTAAAGTTACCCATTATGACTCATTCATTCCAGTTTGCCCATTTAAGTTGCCTAAACAGATTGGATATATGTTATCCAATCTGTTTAGACCAACTATCAACTTTATATTATCACTAGGCAACTCACAGGCATACTGAATCTTCAGCCAGCCAGGCTTGATCTGGAAATAGTCAAACTGCTTTCAATTCCCTTTTGATAAGAAGCAAAATCCTCCCCTCCCCTATGCCTTCTCTGTGTCCCTTTTTTTTTTTTTTTTTTTAAATATGAAAACCCCAAACACAAGAAGTATCAGAAACTATAGTACTTATTACCGTGCTTCGGTTGGAGGTTGAGAAGATGAAAGAAAATATTTCTTGACATTAGACTTGAACTTCTGTAGACTATAATTTTCAGGAAATATGTATGAAGGAAGATTGTTCCAGAAAACGGCAGCTGAATGAATAAACGAGGAAGATGAAAAGTTGGTTCTGTGAGTTTGAAGTTGGACAGTAAAATGATGTTGGCTGGTGGCAGCACATGTTCGGACAGTTTTGAAAGAGAGAGCGGGAATTATAGAAGCCAATTCAGAAGAACAGTGCCCATGGAAGTATCTGTAGAAAAGGCATGCAGCACAAACAGTATGTCTATGAGACAGTGACTGGAGAGACTTTGTTAGAGTCATTAATTAACCTAATTGCACTCTTCTGAATGGAATCTAGAAGCCTGAGAGAGGTTTTGGGGGGGGCAAAAGCCTTAGCATATTTATTGGAAAACAAAGGTTTAGATAAAGGATGAGATTTTAAAGTGGAGTGAGGGATTAAGGATTCCATTCCTACAAGAATAATTTCACTGACACGATCTGAACAAACGTTGACATCAGAAGTTTTGAAACAGTAATCCGACCAAGGAAAAGAAAAGAAATCTTTCAGGTCATACCATTTTGCATTCTTGTAATGCCAAACAATATGAGGTTGGGAATAGCCAAGAGATAAAGGCTCCATTGGAGAAGAGACAATCACCAAGTTATGATCGAGGTACCTAAAGGACCACTCACTTCGACCGTGTACTTAGAAGGGTTGTTTGTGAGAAAAAGATCAAGCATGTTGGCTGTATGGTTAGGATTGTCCGGTATTCTTGTAGGTAAATGAACAATCTGTGCAAGGTCATTAGTAATTGCAAAAGCTTCAGCATCTCGACCAGCTGGGTCAGTGTGATTAGAAAACAGAAGCCAGCTGGAGTTGTGAACATTCAAATCACCAAGGAAAATTACCTTACTGTTAGGACAGTTGGACTTGGGAAAGTCAAGTTTTTTTTTTTTTTTTTTTATGAAAACCCCAAACACGAAAGGTATCAAAACCTATAGTACTTAGTACCGTGCATGGGTTGAAGGAGAAGTATGGGGGGGGGGGATTCCGGAAACTTTGCTCTAGAGACTAAACATGGGTTTTGCAAAGAGAGGAAGTCAAAGAGCTCCAATTGATTAGTGGAGTTGAGAGAATGGTAGAGACAACAGGTGAATTTGATACAATGAGGTAGAGAGATTTTAAGCCAGAGAATATCGAAAAGAGGAGATTCCAAATTACCAAATCCCTGACAGGGAATATCAGAACGGATATATGCACAAGTAACCACCTTTGAGGCGAAAGGAGTCATACAGCGAACAATTTGGGCAGCTGAGATGAGCAGTAGTTGAATCAACTGATAACTGACATTCTGTCAGAAAAAGTACATGAGGTTTGGCAGACTGAAAGTGGAAATGGATGTTGTTTGAATAGAATTGAGAGCACATATATTTGTAAAATGAACTAGGAAGTGTTTGGGAGGTTTAGATCTTTTTGCAGATAAGCTTACTCTTTTAGTTTGACAATTCATGGTGTATTCAATACTAAGAAAAAGTGGGGGATGTGCTGTTTTTTTTTTTTTTTTGTAGTTGTTGGCGCATAGGCTTCTGTGGCCATAATGCACCTCCCAAGGTTTTTGCAGTACTTTGATCCAAGCCCGAGGTGGGAATCGAACCCGCGACCTTTGGGTTGCCAGGCAGGCACTTTACCCACCCAGCTAGCCCGGTCGGCGGGATGTGCTGTATGAAGTAATGAAATTTTTGGATATGGTGTACACATGGTAAGAATATACCCAGATCCTTGACATAACATGCCCTCGACAATGTCACCCTCATACACACTACTCAGACTTCCTCCAGTCACTATCTGGCAGAGTAGAGGTATGGTAGATATAAACTAGTTTAATCAAGTCACAAAGAAGGCAGATTACGAGAAAATGGTTGGTAAAGGATGCAGACAAAAACAGCAAAGACTTCTTTACTTATTTTAACTCTGCATGATGTCAATGGTTCAATTGTTGATGGTCCTGCTCAGGCAGCTAACAAACTGAATGAGTATTTTACATCTATATTCACAAGAGAAATCTTGTATAGAAATGAAGGACATCAGTTAATCAAATTCTAACAGGGAGCTAAATGATTTTGTAATAACTGAGACCAAAGTGGAGAAGAAAATGTTGAAGTTACCAGGGGTGGATTGGATCTATTCAGTTATATTAAGGAGAGCACCACAGGAATAAGCAAAACCTTAGCCATAATTATAAGATCATCCTTGGATTCATGGAAGTTTCACCCGGACTGGAGATGTGTGAATGTAACTAATTCACAATGGGGGGGGGGATAAAATGGTGACACAAGTAATTACAGGCCCATTAGTTTAGCTTCTGTTCAGGAAAAATAATGGGAGCCACTGAATAAAGAAGCAATGCAGGATCATCAAGACAAGACTGCAGTTAAAGTTCAAACAGTATATATTTGTTTAGTGGAAATCTTGTCTAACCAATTGGATTGGATACTATGATATGGTAACAAAGGAACAGGATGCAAAAAATAATTTTGATATCATATACTTGGATTTCAGGCAAGCTTTTGATACCTTTGCACAGTACAAAAGATTGCAGTACAAATTGGAGCAATAATGGCATTAAGGTCAAGTTGCTGCTATGGATAAAGGGATGGTTGAGTGGGAGAAGACGGAGAATGGTAATCAATGAACACTGCTCTTCGTATACTAATGTTATTAGTGGACTTGCTCAGGTTTCGGTGTTGGGCCCATTATTGTTTTCTATACTTATCAATGATATCAATGAAGGTATATCAGGCTTAATGTCCAAGTTTTCAGATGATACAAAGATTGGTAGGGTTGTCAATGACAGTAGGCTACTGTAACAGAACTGGACCTAGAAAAGTTGGACAGATGAGCTGAGAAGTGGCAATTGAAGTTTAAAGACAAATGCAAAGTATTGCAGATGGGTACACCGTCACATACCAATTGTGCTGTACTACACTCAGGGAAGTAGAGAAAGGAAAAGACCTGAGGAGTAATTGTAAAATCAGACATTGAAGTTTTTTGAGCAGTGCAGATGAGCTGCCAGAACAACTCGTGGGGGTCTTCTCAATGATATACATGAATCTTGTTAGCAGGGATAGAGATATGATTATCCCTTTGTATAATGCAATGATCAGATTAACCTTAAGTACTGCATACAGGTCTGGAGGCCTGTATGCAGACCATTACTAATGGAATACCCCTGTTTTTCTAGGGTTTGAATCTAAAGGAATCCCACACACTTTCAGGTTGGTCAACAGAAGATACCCAATAAATTCAAGGAATTAATCTTAGAAGCTACTAGGCTTTTAATCCCAACTGAAAAATACTGTTCAAGGTTTAGGCCTAAATGGATGTCAGATGAACTAATGAGATTCATGGCAAGGAAGAAAAATGCATGGGAGTGCATATAAATTAACAAGAGATACAGGTGCTTATGGTAGATATAAGATAGTCTGTAATCAAGTAACAAAGGATGTTAGGAAAGCAAAGGCAGATAACAAACCCATGCTGTGTCTGAATTATAACTGCAGTCTTGTCTAGAAGATCCTGCAGTGTTTCTTTAACTAGTGACTCCATTATTTTCCCTGAAATAGAAGTTAAACTAAGAGGCCTATAATTACTCCTGTCACCCTTTGTGAATTGGGGACACATTTGCACATCACCGTCCATGAGGACCTCCCCTGAATCCAAGGAAGCTTTGATAATTATGGCTAAGGGTTCACTTACTTCTTTTGCTACTTCCTTTAATATAACTGGATAGATCCCATTCACTCACCCCAGGTTCATTTCTTATGTTCAATCTCAACAATTTCTCCTCCACTTTGCTCTCAGTTATTACAAAATCATTTAGCTCCCTGCCAGAGTTTGATAAGCTTCAGGCCTCCCCTTCCTTACAGACTTCCTCATGTGTGAATGTAGATGCAAAATACTCATTCAGTTTGTCAGCTACCTGAGCAGGTTAATCAACAAACGAACCGTCGATCTCAAGTGGACTAATCTGATTAATCCCCTTCCTTCTAGAGTTTACATAAGTAAATAAGTCTTTACTATTTTTCTTTGTATCCTTCGCCAAAGATTTCTTGTAATCAGCCTTTGCTTTCCTAACATCCTTTATTACTTGATTACAGACTGTCTTATATCTACCATAGGCATCTTCATCACCCGATAATTTATATGCATCCCAAATCATTTTTCTTCTCTGCCACGAATCCCATTAGTTCATCTGACATCAATTTAGGCCTAAACTTTGAGCAGTATTTCTTAGTTGGTATGAAAAGAGTAGCAGCTTCCAAGATTAATTCCTTGAATGTCTCCCATTTAGAAATTGCTGTTGGTAAGATCATCAGTTGGTCCCACTGTATAGAATTTAAAAAATCTCTAAGAACACCATAGTCACCTTTACAAAAACAAAATCATTCCCTTTACTCCTAATAGTAATTACATCTTTAAGTAAATCCCACATTAGTACACTGTGATCACTGCTACCTAGTGGTCCATTTATCTGCAGATTCTTAATGCACGAAGAATCACTGCTGATAATCAAATCAAGAGTATTACTCTTGTAAGGACCTGTCCTTACAACTGTTATTTGATAATGAGAGTTATTGATATTGAAAAATTATTAAGGAATATTAATACAGACAACCATTTTAAAATATATATGGTCAAAACTAATAACAGAATTTGTATACAATAGTTCAGATAAGTCCCAGGTTTAATTGTGCTCGTTTCGCCTATTACCTTTAAGCAAGAGGAAGATAAACATAGCAACGGGGGGGAAAGCGTTTCGAACACGCGATTCAATAGGAAACACTGATGGAGCAGACCGTAGCTAATGAGCACAGATCAGAGTAAACATTTCGCCCCTAAAGAACAATGAGCCGAAACAAACAATTAAGATAGAGATGGAGCTCAGTAATGGAGATACTCAAGAAATTTAAGTTTGTTTGTTTGTTGTTTGGTTTTTAGGAGCATTAGCAACTAAGGCCATATTGCTCCGGGATATGCGGTGGTCATTCCCTGACCTTTCCGCATCATCCGTATTTGGTGGTGACGGGCTCGAACCCCGGTCTAATCAAGAAGCGTGTGCTACGCACTGCTGCTCCTTCCCACCTGGCTACGGAGGAGCCAGAAATTTAAGTACACACTTTAAAATTTCATGGGGGCAATTAACGACAGGTGTAGCCAGGCAAATACAGGGCGTAGATGGGTGTGGATGTAGGTCACAAAGAAGATCTGGAAACTTCTTGGCTGACCGGAACTTCCGTTTACCTTTCTAGAAAGTTCCAGAAATTGCTGGAAAACCGGAAGTCCTCATATAAAGGATGGAAGACACGCCCACGGAAGAATATAGGAGACGAATGGGAATTTCAGGGGAAGGGATGTTCAGGTCAACGATTGGCCAGAGTGAAAAGCGTAGGAAATTTTGAAATTCAGATTGAGGAGAAAGAAAAGTTTTTTGGGAGAGTCTTTTAAAGAGGAAGACAGTCATGTGGGAGAGTCTTTGGAAGTGTGTGGAGGAAGACAGTTGTGTGGCAGAGTCGTTGCTGAGTTTTGGGGAGATGGTTTAGTAATGGGAAGGAAATTTTCCTTGTGGGAAATTTCGTAAGTCTAAAGTTGGGGAAAGAATGTGTTCATGTGGAAGAAAGATGATCCAGAGTAGCCAATGAATACAAAAACGTTCTGAGAAGCTGATGAAATTCATAGTGAAGGAAGGAGAGCGGCCAATGAGAATTCTAGAGAATGACATAAGAAAAGGATCCTTATTCAACTCAACAGAGTGAACCTCAGGTAGATTGATGTATTCCAAGGATGAGTAACTGCCCGCCTTCTAATCTACGCCGTTGCGCTGATGGTTATGGCAGCCCTGAATAGAAAAATCATTTGGAAAACCAGTAAGTGATAGTTCCGTAAGGAAAAATCTTAAGTTAGTGAAGGAAGGACTCTAGGGGAAATAGTTAACCTATGGGAGAAAGCTAAATGTAATTGTACCCATGTACACAGAATTGTAGTGAAATTAAGAGTAGGATCTTCTGGTAAAGGTTTATTAATGGGTAGAAAGGATACTTTGAGATAATAGTTAATTTTGGGGGAATGACTAATTAGGTAACAAAGGATTGTAGTTGAATATGATATTATAGTGAATTTGGATTTATAGAGAGTATAACTTGGAGTGATAGTAATTGTTTAAACGGATAAAACACTGATTGAGTGCCCTGCTAATTAAAGAATTATAGGATTAGATACGGGAAGACGGTTAATTACCATTGTTGATTATGAATGATGAACAGGTCTGTAGTTGAGGAAAGGTTTTTCTAACTGAGATATATATGTGTATGTGATAATTTTGGAAAGGGATATAAAAATGTATATATGGCTACTTGAAATTGTTTATTACCACGCTGAAAGCCACTTGTAAACCTACTAGGACAGTTGATTGGTAGGAAAGCTGATGTAAGGATTATGAGATGTAATGAACTCCTAGATCTGTTACAACCCAAGGATGAGACACACGAAGAACATGATGTTATGTATATATGTATGAAAATTCTGTAGTTTGAATTACAAGGATAATTACAATCTAACAAAGCCACACATAATAAAGTTCACAGTTAATCGTAGTTATAGATTGGAAATGTATATATATAATGTCAATAAATATTATTATGTTTTGGTACTTAAGTGTCAGTCAGTCATTTTGAACTTCAGCCAATCCAGAGGAGGAATACCTAAAATATTGAGACCTTCTTCGAGTCTAGAATCTTCTGGGAGACAAACAAGTCAGGTGTAAAGTGAGAGGGGACTAAACGGGGGGGGGGGGGGCACAGTAGAGTACAGGGAATGATTAAACAAGACACATGCATTAAATAAATGAGAAAATATTCATGTAATGCATTAAAAGAAATAAAAATAATAAACATTTAAATTCCACCCCCACACTCTTTCTGGTTGCCTCTCAATCATGCTGCTGTAGAAAACAATCATCAGTCAATCCACAAAAGTCTTGATAGTGTGTGAGTGATCTACCCACAAGTTCCAGTCTATATCTGGTAAGTTAAAATCCCCCATTATAAGACAATCTGATTTACTGGCCCACTGTATTTCTCCACACAACTGTTCGTCGTACTCATCAGAATCATTAGGCCTATAAAATAATGTTCTTGTTTATACTCTGGCACAACCACCAGATCAGTGCTGTTTAGAATAAAATATATTTAGAATAAAATATAAACATTAATAATAATTAGTAGTGATGGGCTTGTACCCCCAGCTGCACTCAAAGAGCGTGTGCTTTTGCACTCTAGCTTCTGACCACTCGGCTACATCAGGCCTAACATACTCCTGCTCTCAACTTGGTTTTCTCAGTACTTATGTCAAACAAAACTGACTCTATGTTGCACTGTCCACCCATGTTAACTGGATGCACTTCCTTAGATTGTGTGTTTCTTAATTAACAGCAACACTCCATCTCCCCTTCTATCCTGTCTATCCTTTCTGTACACACCTTACTTCCCAATTCCAATTCTGCATTCCTTACCTCTGTGTGACACCATGTCTCTCCTATCCCAACAACATCAGCCTTTTATGTCTTCACCAGCACCTCAAATCCATCAAATTTATTTATTATATACAGCACACATATGTTACTTTTTTTTCTGATTTCATAATTCATAGAAAATCTTGCACATGTCTTTGTAAAACTCCACAATGTATTTCTCTGGCAGCTTACAGAATGATCATATGTCTTTTTTTCTTTCTCTAATATCTCGAGAACAGTACCAACGAATTGGTATGCTATTATGGGAATATTGTTCTCCATATGCAGTACCTCACACTTTTCTTTCAATTTTTTTTTTTAATCTTGTTGCACATCATACCCTGGTTTCTGTCATAAATCATCCTGTCAATCAAAAAATAATATGAAAACTTTGATATTAAACTTGGCATATCTTTATCAATAAAAACAATAAAGGGTCCAGCACTGATCCCAAAGAGACTCCACTAATAACAATAGTCCAAGAAGAGCAGTGACCATTAATAACCACTCTCTGCCTTCTGCAACTCAATTATCCCTTTATCCATAGCAGGAACTTGCCTCTAATGTCACACTGCTCCAATCTGTATAGCAGTCTTTTAGGAAGAACAGTATCAAAAAGTTTTTCTGAAATCTAATACAGGCAGCCCTCATATAACATGGTAGTTAGGTTCCTGTGAAATGTTGCATTGTGCAAAACCATGTTATACGGGACTAAGAAAAAATATAAAACGGGGGATTACGTACCAAAAGTTAACAAAAATATACTATTTCGTTAACAAAAACACACTATTCTAGATTTCAAGTATTTTCTGCTCTCTTTAAAAAATGAGTAATCTGGATTTGTTTGCTTTTGCTTGATAAATCTTTGTGAATTTCATCGTATGTATGGAACTAAGCATTTTTGAAGCTCCCTTTTGAACTTTAGGCTCCTTTCATTCCAGAATCGGCATTCAAAAAATAACATTCTAATTGTTCGGCTAACTTTAGGCCTTTCCATATGCTTTTTAGTGCAAAATTTAGAAGCTTAGATTTTTTTTTTTGTGCTATCATCCTCTGAATTGATTTGGTTTTACCTCCAATGCCATTTCCACTAAATCCGCTTCATCAACCTCTCTTTCTACCAGTAATTCTTGAACATCTTCAATAATCATATATTGTTTTATTATTTTAGGAGCATCGGCGACTAAGGTCATGTTACTCTGCGTATATTGCCTATAAATAGTGTGTCCTGATGTCGATTTTCTGTTTTTTCTGGATGAAAAACCCAAGTTTCTGGGAGAAAAAACCATGCTACCCTCACCTGAGTCCGACCAACTCAGCCACATTGTGAAAAAGACCAATAAAAATCCCCCCCCCCATCATTGATGGGATTCCTAATAAATTCCTGTTCTTTCAATGTTGAAGTCAATTTGCAAGTTATGCTTTTTACTGAATAGATGCTGAGTGATGGAGCAGTAACCCAGTCATGTTCTTGTTTATACTCCAGCACGATCACCAGATCAGTGGAGTTTCCAATAAATCAATCAATACAAATGTTAATCATATTTAGCAGTCACAGGCTTGAACCCCCCCCCCCCCGTGTCTTTCACCAGACCTGAATCTCTTTGATTAATTTCTTCATGTTATCTGAAAAATGTGGTTTACCTTTCAACAATGAATACAGCAGAAGAACTGCTGTTTTCATTGTTGAAATGTAAACCACTCTTGAAATGCCTGAAATTCCCATGTCTTATGGTCCAAAGGTAGACTGGGTGCATGAGTGGTCTTTATTATACAGGTGATTCAGGAGGAATAGTAAATATTTTGGGAGGTTATAGTATCAATTATTCTGAGTAAAAAAGTTCATATAAATGTGTCCAATTCTCAATGGATACAGAAATACAGCTGTTTGAAACTGGTGCACACAAAGCCATTATGAGTGGTATTAAAGAACGGTAAATGACTTATTGTTTGTATTTATTGACTTTTTGAATGATACTAAACACAAATAATTGTCAAATTTTTTACAAAAATCCCACCGCTAACCTCAATGCACTTTGCCACTCTTCTGGTAATATGACTTGTTCTTCTGAGGTGGTCTTAGTGTTTCTTTATGAGGGCAGCAGTATCCAAAATGCGAGCAAGCAATTCGTCTCTTGTATTCACCTTTTCCTTTTATACTGCGCTTTTCATCCATCCCCACAAACAAAAATCTAACAGAGTGAGGTCTTGGAGACCTTGGTGGCCAATGAATGGGACCACCATGGCCGATCTATCATTTAGGGAAAGTTCAATTTAGATATTGGATATTGTATCACCAGATGGGTATAATGTGCAGGAGCTCTGTTATGCTGAAAGTACATACCAATCCTTGTAGCCAAGGGAACATCCACCAATAGTAGTGGAAGTTTGTTTTGCAGAAATTTTAGGTAAATGGGCTGTAAGACAATTTTGTAACACAAGCCCAATTAACTGATTGTCAATGATACTACACCACACATTTACAGAGAAGGGATGTTTAAAATTTGTTTCTACAGTGGTATGTGGATTTTCATCTGACCACCAATGAGAATTACGGGTATTGTTGATACCATCACGAGTGAAGTAGCTTCTTCGCCGAACCATATTAATGGAATTAATTGGCAATTAGCATTTATCCAACGAAAAAATTCCAATTGCTGGGCATCATCTCCTGGTTGAAGGTGTTGCACCCGCTGTATGTGAAATGGATACAAGCCATGCCCACGTAATGTTCACCATACTCTTGTCTGTGGAACACCAATAAATGTGGAAATTCTTTGTGTGCTAATAGTAGGACTACGTTCTACTGACTGAAGAATGTGTTCTATTTCATCCACATTTTGTTCATTTGCATGTTCAGAAGAAATATGATTGCTGGGAACTGTACCAGTCTCACACAGTTTGGTGTAAACACTAGTAAACGCTCTTGAATCCGGTATTCTGCAGATTCTCAATGGATACGGAAACTGTCGACAGTATTCTCTACAAGCAGCAGTTGCACTTCCACACAAAAACTGTAGACAGTATTCTCTACAAGCAGCAGTTGCACTTCCACCACAAAAACCATAGACAAACACCATATCAGCATATTCAGCATGTGTGAAGATGTGAAACATTCTTAACAAAAATGTCTAACACCAAACAGCATCAGGTTATAACTGCTTCTTAGTCACGTCTGATTCAGGGAGTGGTGAGCACCAGTTTCGAACAGCTGTATTTCCATATCCATTGAGAATTGGAACACATGTTTATATGAACTTTTTTACACAGAATAATCGAAACTATAACCTCCCAAAATATTTACTGTTCCTCCTGAATCACCCTGTATGGTCGTGGGTAGAGATGGTATCTTCAAAATATTAATGGAATATTTTATTTTATTTATCCAGATGAACTGAAAAAAAAGCTAGCTTTCCTTGTATGATCAGTTCAGATCACATGCTACAGTGGCAACAAAAAGGATATTTGCTAAATTAAACACAATTAACTTTAATTGCTGAAGGCCTTTCCAATTACAGTCATTGGTCATCTCATTTAACAAAACTTTAAACCTTTAACAAACCTTTAAAGGATTCTTACACTTTGCAATACTGTGATTCCCTAAAATTATAAATTAATTTGTGACTCCCCCCATAATAAATCTAATTATTTCATTTGGTTTAGATTTAGGCAAGAAATAAATATATCTTACTTTTAATTAAATTTTAATCTATATATAGATATAAATATCAAACAAAACAATGATATAACTCTTACAACTTTATAAAATAAAACTGCTTCACAATGAGGAATAATAATCAAATTTAAAAAAAAGGCCAAAAAAAAAAATTGTGATCCCTTGTCACACCTGATTGCAACATCTCTCCAGGAATTTGCAGTCCACGATTTGAGAACCCTCACTTTAAAGTATTCATGTGTTAATGAATTCATTTTAAAGTATTCATGTGTTAATGAATTCATTTTAAAGTATTCATGTGTTAATGAATTCATGTGTAAGCATGATTTAACATCAGCAAGAATGAAGTGACCAGCCAGATGTGCGAATCAGTGAAAAATTAGTGGATGTTAATGAAATGTAAAATCAGTAACGTCCTTAATGGACATAAAGATGATGCACTCTTTAAAGAAAGTGAAAGTTCAGGCCACAACATCAGTAATGATGAATGTGCCAACAATGTGTTAGTTCCAATGATGCAATAGTAAAAGCTTCATTTTACACTGATATTTGGTATAGTAAACATTTGTGGGCGAAGATAAAGAAAGCCAACACGAGAAATGTCAAATAACTTATACAGAAAATTAGCTTCCCAATACGACACTCTAGCGCTGCTCACTCGGTAAACAGACGGTAGGTGTTATTGGTCTGGAGCAAAATCAAGAATGATATATTGATTGACAGGTAGACGTGGCAAACGATGTGCTGATTGGCACGCGAAGATACACGATAACATCAGTTTAGTATCACTTTAGTAGCACTCAGCACTAATGGTAACTTGCCCTAATGAACGCTTTCCATAATGGTTAAAAAAGGACAAGTTACCTCCACTTGAATCCCATGGGAGCTTGAACCCCCTCCCAAAGTGGAGGGGGGTAACCTAACCTTTTTTCTTTAGAATCATGGGTGGACTAGAGCATAAATTGATTATTAACAAAATATTAATTTTTTATTACTGTACTTTTATTTTTAAAGACACTCGTGCGGATACACACATATCATAACATCAATAGCTATTCACTACATATATATAAAGAATCTTTCTTTCTTTTCCTATTATTTCCTAACCTAACGTTTAAGGTTAGGTCACGAAATATAAGGAAACCTTTTCTATTATTTCCTAACCTACCATTTAAGGTCAGGTTATGAAATATAATGAAAAATAAAGAAACCTTTTCCTTTTTTTTGTAACCAAACATAAATCAAAAATATAGTAAAAACACTCATGAACTCCAAAAATCTGCTTTTAATAATAGGAATAAAACATAACAAAGAACATAAAAATGAACAGAACAAAACTTTTATTAATTTAGTTTTCATCAAAAAATCAATCAACGTTTTATTTTCCTTCCATCTTTAAAAGATTCATCGCTACTATTACCTGTTTACCGTTCATCACAAAACTATTATGCACCATTCTTTACTCATAAATACACATTATAATGCCAACCAATGACAAGTAGCTTGTCGTCTGTCGTGCCTACCACCAATCATTTCATCATTTGCCATGCCTACCTGTCAATCAATATATCCTTCTTGATTTCAGCTCCAGACCGATAACACCTACTGTCTGTTTACCGAGTGAGCAGCACTAGAATCCAGTGTCGGGAAACTAATTTTCTGTGTAAGTTATCTGACGTTTCTCATCGTTCTCGTGTTGGCTTTCTTTATATTAGCCCATTTGTGTTTCAAATATATGTGATAAAGTATTATTATTATTTTCTAAAATATGGATGCAACTTATGGTCTAGTGCAGCGTTTCCCAAACTAAGGTCCGCAGAGTGGGTTCACAAAAAGAACCCTCTGGAACTGGTAAAATTATTCATTCTATGTATAGAAAATTGATGATAAAGTTATTATTATATATTTATGTAAAAATAAGAATAAAGTTGAGTTGTTTTTTATATAACTTTGTATTTTATTTTTAGAAAACAGTGTTCATACATATGTAGAGACACACACACACACACATATATATAGGAGTCCGCAAACTTTTTTTCATTTTTGAAGGGGTCCGTAATATCATTAGTTAGGGAACCACTGGTCTAGTGTGTCTTATATTTTAAAAAAATACAGTACATAGTTAAGCAAATGTTTAATATTAGTATATGTAAAATGATGCAAGAAAACTAGACTTATGAGGCATCAGCTTAAAAAAAAAAAAAAAATATATATATATATACACACACACACACACACAGAAGGTGGTACAGACTTGTGGTGCTCGGTAACGCCACATGCATCCTTTGTGAATCAGTGCGCCACATGGCAATGGGCTGGATAGAGTCATTGAATATTTATGCACAGTTCTTTGGCAGTGTGTTTCACATAGTTTGCGATGGCTGATGTGAGAGAGCAATGTGCTTGAATCAACTTTTGTTTCCTTCTTAATGATAGAGCAGCAGAAAACTACAAGAAGTTGAAACAAGCTTTTGAT
Organism: Mastigoproctus giganteus; assembly: GCF_048544385.1. Taxonomy (NCBI): domain Eukaryota; kingdom Metazoa; phylum Arthropoda; class Arachnida; order Uropygi; family Thelyphonidae; genus Mastigoproctus; species Mastigoproctus giganteus. Next base: position 156,305,937 of record NC_143577.1, read on the forward strand.
GACAATGCTTTAGGTTATGGAAGTTTAACCGTTTTAAAAATGGTTGAATGTCGGTTGATGACAACAATCGCTCTGGGCATCCATCATTGAGCACCACCCTGGAAAATATTGCAAAAGTTTCGGCAGCGATCTGTGAAGATGTCAGGCAGACCATCCATGACATTTGTGGTATTGTAGGACTATCGTATGGCACGTGTCAGTGGATTTTGTCAGACAAGTTCAACATGAGAAGGATTGCAGCCAAGTTTGTGGCATGGTTACTAAGTGAAGACCAAAAGCAGCATCGCATGGAAGTTAGCAGAGATCTTCAAGAATGGGCTAGTAGTGATCAAAACTTCCTTTCTACGGTCATAACTGGTGATGAGAATTGGGTATATGGGTATGACCCAGAAACCAAGCAACAATTTTCCCAGTGGAAGAAGCCCATCTTAGCCCTGACCGAAGGAAATCCAACAAGTGAGGAGCAACAAGAAGTCCATGCTGATCTGTTTTTTCGACATTGATGGGATTATCCATAAGGAATTCATTCCTCCTGGCCAGACCATCAACATAAAGTTCTACTGCGACATCCTGAGGCGGTTAAGGGCAACCATCAGGAAGAAATGTCCAGAGAAGTGGCACACAAAGAACTGGGTCCTTCATCATGACAATGCACCGGCCCACGTCTCTAGCTGTGGCACGTTTTTTGTATTCAACAACATGACTCCCCCCCCCCCTTATTCATCAGCTTAGCCCCTGCAACTTCTTCCTCTTCCCAAGAATGAAAATCAAGTTGAAGATTTGATAGTGTAGAGCAGGGGTTTCCAAACGTTCTGGTCAGAGACCTCTAAGTAAAAATTTGGTAATAACATAGACCCCCAAGGGAAATAAGCTTCAAATTAATATACTTTGTAAACAATTTTTTTAGAAAAGGTATCCAATTATGATTTGCAATGTATCTTAAAAAAATTTAATGAACACTAACGCCTACCACATGTCTAATGTGATGGATGTGATTTTAGAAGACAGAAATATTGGGTTCGTGATTCGTTAGTTTTAATCTTAGATCGACATTATTTTCGAGATCTAGTCGATTTCTCTGCTTATTTAAAATACTGTTAGCATGGCTAAATCCGGCTTCTACCATGCATGAACTTAGAAAAGTCAATAATAAAGGCCCGACAGGTTTTTTTTTTTTTTTTTTTTTTTTTTTTTATGAAAACGCCAAACACAAGAGGTATTAGAACCTATAGTACTAAGTACTGTGCTTGGGTTGGAGGTTCAGAAGACGAAAGAAGATATTTGTTGACATTCGACTTGAACTTCTGTAGACTGTAATTTTCAGGAAATATATATGAAGGAAGGTTGTTCCAGAAAATGGCAGTTGAATGAATAAACGAGGAAGATGAAAAGTTGGTTCTGTGAGTTTGAAGTTGGACAGTAAATGGATGTTTGCAGCGTGTGTTCGGACTGCTTTGAAAGAGAGAGCGGGAATGATAGAAGCCAATTCAGAAGTGCCCATGGAAGTATCTGTAGAAAAGGCATGCAGCAGAAACATGCATGCCTTTTCTATGAGAAACATGCATGCCTACGTCTCATATTTCCCAGAGCAACGTATCAACTCTGTAGTACTACACTGATAGTGGTAGAGAATGAAAAGGACCTGGGGGTGGTTGTGCAGGCAGATATGAAGTTCTCTGAGCAGTGCAGACGGGCTGCAAGAGTAGCTCATGGTGTATTGTCAATGATATATAGGAATTTTTCTAGCAGGGATAAGGAGGTGATCATTTCCTTGTATAAGGCAATGGTCAGACCAAACCTAGAGCACTGTATACAGGCCTGGAGGCCTCATTTCAAGAAGGATGTAGAGCTGCTGGAACGAGTACAGAGAAGGGCAACAAGAGTAGTGAATGGAACAAAGGGATGCTCTTACGAAGAAAGGCTTAAGTTTGCAAATTACAGGATCACCAGCAAGGGGATCTGATAGAAGTGTATAAAGCCTTGAATGGTTTGAGCATGCTCAATGCTGATGGGATTCTCCCTCTTGCTCAGAATAATCACCTGAGAGGGCATAAATTCAAATTGAGGAAAGACAGATGTAGGATAGACGTGCGGAAATTTGCCTTTAGCCAGCGGGTGGTTGGTTGGTGGAACAGACTTCCATCCCTTGTCATGGAAGTTGATAGCCTAAATAAGTTTAAGGCTCAGCTGGACAGGTATTTCAAACGAACAGAGGGGTGAAGTGGAAGTGGTTATATTTTTTATTTATTTATTTTTTTTTGGCTGATGCTACTTAAGCTTGCTTTCTTGCATCAAATGCCTCTACTAATGCTAATGAGACAGTGAGTGGAGAGACTCTGTTAGAGAGGAGTCATTAATAAACCTAACTGCCCTCATCTGAATGAAATTTAGAGGCCTGAGAGAGGTTTTGGAGGCACTGCCCCAGATGTGGGAACAATATTCCATGGTAGGGTGGATTTGCAATTTGTACACAGTGAACAGCTGTTTGGAAGAAAAGTAACACCGAGAGCAAAAGAGAAAACCAAGTTTTTTAGATGCAGAGGAATCAATATCTGTAATGTGCTTGTGCCAAGAGAGATTAGAAGTCAGGGTAACCCCCAAAAGAGATATATCATTTGCCTAGAGATCGGAGTGTCACCAAAGATAAGCATAGGAGCAGACGAATCTTTTTTGTGAGATATAAGACAAGACTGAGTTTTAGAAGGATTGAAATTAACTAAGTTGTCTTTGCCCCGCTGGAGAATTACCTGGAGATCGGAATTTAAGGAATTGGTAGCAATTATTTGAGCAGTTGAAGATGATTGAGTAGGGCAAGGTTTCTCAAAATGGAAATCAATGTGCTATCATCGGCAAAACCATGGATAGGATTTCCAGTAAATGGAAGGTCAGTGATATGCAAGAGGAAAATAATGAGGGAAAGAACTAAACTTTGTGGGATAACAGCATTAGTGGAGAAGTTAGAAGACAAAGCCATCTACCATCACCCTCAGTCAGCGATCAGAGAGAAAACTGGATAACCAATGACAAAAAACAGTTGGCAAACCATAAGATGGAAGTTTGTTTAGAAGACTTTTATGCCAAACACGATCGAAAGCCTTGGAGATGTCAAGGGCAACAGCTTGTGTTTCACCAAACTTTTCCATTGAATTTGTCCATAAATGGGTAATATAAGGCAGAATATCACCAGTGGATCGACACTCACAGAATCCATACTGGCGATCGTTGATCAGACGGAAAGTTTCTAGGTAGTTTAAGAGTTGGCAGTTAATTGATTTCTCCATTACTTTAGAAAGAGTAAAGTAATTGCAGTGGGACGATAATTGGATGGGAGGGACTTGTCACCCTTTTTAGGAACAGGCTGGATATGAGAAAATTTCCAAGCAGAAGGAAAAACATCTTTGGAATAAGAAAGTGAAAAAAGGTGGCAAAGAAACAGAGTAAGTTCAGGAGCACAGGTTTTGAGAACAAGTGGAGAAATATCATCAGGACCTGAAGCTTTCTTTGCATCAAGATTCATCAAAATCCTTCTGACATCCTTTTGAAGAAGACCATAGGAGACATTGAATGAAGCGTGTTGAGAATGGTGGGAGGTGTTTTACCGAGATCATTAATATATGAGTTGGAAGAAAAATGTGATGCTAACAGGTCAGCTTTATCCTTGGCTGAAGTGACAACAGAACCATCTGGTTTTGACAGATGTGGGAGCAGGGATGGACAAAAGTTGCACCCAATAGCTTTGGCAAAAGACCAGAATGCTCGGCTACCATTAGGGCAAGAAGCAAGTTTTCTACTCTTAGCCTGTTCAAAATCTAGTTTGGACTGATTAATGACTGCTTTACAATTGTTGTGAGCTTTGGTGTACGCAGAAAATGAAACTGAAGAATTAGAAACAAGCCAATTACAATATGCAACATTCTTCTCTTGAACAGCCTTAGCACATTTATTGGAAAACCAAGGTTTAGAAAAAGGACGAGATTTTAAAGTGGAGTGTGGGATAAAGGATTCCATTCCTGCAAGAATAATTTCACTGATACGATCTGTGCAATCGTTGACATCGGAAGTTTTGAACCAGTAATCCGACCAAGGAAAAGAAGAAAAGAAATCTCGCAGGTCATCCCATTTTGCATTCTTGTAATGCCAAACAACACAAGGTTGGGAATAGCCATGAGATAAAGGTTCCATTGGAGAAGAGACAATTACCAACTTGTGATCTGAGGTACCTAAAGTACCACTCACTTCGACAGTATACTTAGAAGGGTTGTTTGTAAGAAAAAGATCAAGCATGTTAGCTGTATGGTTAGGATTGTCTGGTATTCTTGTAGGTAAATGAACAATCTGTGTAAGGTCATTAGAAATTACAAAAGCCTCAGCATCTCGACCAGCTGGGTCAGTGTGACTAGAAAACGGAAGTCAGCTGGAGTTGTGAACATTAAAATCACCAAGGAAAATTACCTCACTATTAGGAAAGTTGGACTGGAGAAAGTCAAGTTGCAAACAGAGGAAGTCAAAGAGCTCTAAGTGATTAGTGGAGTTGGGAAAACGGTAGAGGCAACAGATGAATTTGACACAATGAGGAAGAGAGAGAGATTGTAAGCCAGAGAAGATCGAAGAGAGGAGATTCCAAATTACCAATTCTCTGACAGGGAATATTGGAACGGACATATGCTCAATTACCACCTTTCAGGTGAAAGGAATCATACAGTGAATAATTTGGGCATCTGAGATGAGCAGTAGTTGAATTAACCGATAACTGAGATTCTATCAGAAAAAAGTACATGGGGTTTGGCAGACTGTAAGTGGAAATGTACATCATTGAGATTAGTATTGAGACCACGTATATTTGTGAAATGAACTAGGAAGTGTTTGGGAGGTTTAGATCTTTTCGCAGATAAGCTTACTCTATTAGTTTGAAAATTCATGGTGTATTCGATAGTAAGAAAAAGTGGAGGGGACATGCTGTATGAAGTAATGAAATTTTTGGATATGGCGAACACATGGTAAGAATATACCCAAATCCATGAAATAACGGGCCTCGCCACCCCCACATACACACTACTCGGACTCCCTCCAGTCACTATCTGGCAGAGTAGACGTAGCAAGATTATACACTAGGTGATATGGAAGCCTCCTAAAGAGTTACCAATAGGTTCAGTCTGGTGTACTAAATAGCGGCCTGCCTGTGAACACTGTTTTAGAGCTGTACCCTCGAAATGTTAGGAATTGGATCTCGCCATGATGTTTATCATAACCTCAAAAGTCATCAGTCATACTGCACGATGGAAGAGTTTGACTGGAACTTAGTTCTGCAGACTAAACATGGGTTCACCAATTCAGTCCTCCAATAAGCAAAGTGGTGGTATTGCACTGGTTGAAGAGAGTCATCTACCACTGAGTATTGCCTAGTAACACAGAGGGGCTCCATGTGGTGTGGGCGGCACACCTTGACCCCTGCTTATGTTGGTTAATACCTGGGTGGTCACCCACAGTGTGCTTGTGCATGGAGGTTATACCCAGGATTACTAACAGTCACACCATTGTGGAGGCACAAGCAGAAGATTTGGCTGTCACAGACCGTCTGGACTACACCGAAATTGAATCTACTTAACTTGAATGTCACCAGAATATCAGTTTTATCAGCATATTAGACTTCCAGGTAGTCAGTACAGCTTGTCTGGGATATCTGAGAGAATGTTTGTGACATCCTCAAGGACCAGACAGGTTGGGGTAGTTTTGAATAATATTTTTACTTGTCCAAAATCCCCTGAAACTTTCTTTTGGGTGCAGAGCTTCTAGGTCCATCTTCATTTGAATGATTTCCTCTTGCAAGTCCAGATCATGCCTATCACCCTCTGCATGAAATGGAGACAATCTATTCTGGAATTTTCATGTCTTCAAGATTGAATCTATTTTTAAAATCCTCTTTTAAGTGTTCAAGATGAGCTACATAAATAAATATGTTGGCTTCAGAAAAATTTCCTTTGGTTTCTTGTTCTTCTAAAGATGGCATATTTGGAAAGAAGTGAAAATTTTTACGACCCAGTGAAGTTTTGAAGAGCATTACCTTTTCTTGAAATCCCAAAATAATTGTATGACTCTGTATAATTGTAATGTCTTTATCTTGCAGTTTTTTTTTTGTGCTTCATTGAATTTTGAAAATATATCAGTAAGAGCTGTACCCTCAAAATGTTAGGAAATGGATCTCGCCATGATGTTTATCATAACCTCAAAAGTCATCAGTCATACTGCACGATGGAAAAGTTTGACTGGAACTTAGTTCTGCAGACTAAACATGGCTTCCACCAGTTCAGTCCTCCAATAAGCAAAGTGGTGGTATTGCACTGGTTGAAGAGAGTCATCTCCACCGAGTTATAAAGTTCTACAAGCCTTTGCAAAAGTTACCTGTTGACAACCATCTTACTTCTGTATAAAGGAGCAATTGGTTGAAATTTTCTTCATTTTTTTCACATAGCATAACAAACAGTCGGCTGTTAAAAGCATTTGCTTTTATTTTATTTATTACCTTAGCACAAATTTGCAAAGCAGCATGCAATTCTTCACTTATGTTTTTTGCAACAAAGAAATTTTACTTTTAGTAAACATACAATATAACTAATTTAAAACTGCAAATAATGGTATAGTGTAATGTATATCTTGAATTTGATAGCATAAGGTATAAAGTAAACTTATTATTAGCCATATGGTGCAAGGAAGCCTGATGCTTATGCTGCACCAGCCAAAAAAAAAAAATTTCTGAATTACCCAGAGAGAGAGAAGTAGAAGGGAATCATCAAGAAAGAAAAGAATGATGATATCCAGCTCAGGACCCTGGGTGTGCCAAGCCCATACTCACCATATGTGAGCCCCTGGGGAAAAATAATTGTTTTCATTTAAAATAATAACAAATGTAGAAAACACATTTTTAATTCTGATTTTGAACTATGGCTTTGAAATTGACACCTCATAGCCCTTAGTTGCTTTGGCATTTAACATACATCTTACCCCACCCCCTGTTTACAGTGGCATATAGCATATGCTGGTGCATAATATCTGATGCTCAACCTATCACTGTAAATACTGCCTGTGTTTTTTGTTATCGAATTGGTAAAGTTATAGTCATGAAAGTCAATTAGTCATTCATATTTTTATTCTCGATGCCAATTTCCTTCAAGTAAAAGACACTTTCAAAATGAAGTTCTAGTTTCCTACTGTTGTGCTGAAAATTTTCAAATGGTTCTAGTTTGTTAACGAAGCATTTCCAGATATGTCTTTATATAATATTTTTTCGTTGATTTGATCATAGAATGCACTCTCCAACTTTGCACTTATTTCAGGGACACTTAAAGTGGAATTAATCAAATTACTGTATTTTCTGGACCAGGGCAGTGCAAAGGTACTTGAGGGCCCAGATGTAAATGTCATTAAGGGGGGGGATGACCTTGTTTATTTAGGTTGAGACTTCGATGGCTCCCTCATTGCATTGGTTGTGTTGCATCCAATGCACTTCCTATTTGCACGGTTCTGTTCTGGACCATAAGACGCATTTTTTTTCTTGTAAATATAGTATTTTTTGCCGGGACTCATTTCAGATGCCTGTGGATGGGATGTGCAGTCCTGAGACCCCAGTACAATGGGAAGGGGGAAAATAAAATTTATATTACAATTTCCTTATATAATTGGGCAATCTAGGGGGTTCCAAAACTGTTCCCGGCTCTGAGGATGTATATATGGGCCCTGATTTTAAATATGCTATAAATTAAATAGGCTAACTGCTATAATATACTGTCTAGAGAAAAATGTGTTCCAAAGTTAACAAAAGAGACTTTGAGCCAGAACCTATTTTCAGTTTGCACTATGTTAAATGTGATATCTATGCTAGAATAAAATTTCTCAAACTATAATGCTTTTGTTGTCTAATTTCTCAAAAATTCAAGATTGAATTTTTGAGGAATCGGGGAAATCAAAAACATTTTCTGCATAATTTCTGAAAAAGGGCAGGCAAGGAAGAGGTGAGCATCTCCTTGCCCAGATGAGGACTTCCTTGTTGGGATTTGGTCCCTTTTCTGCCCAGGGCCCCAGGTGCTAATAATAATAATTTACTCATTTGAGAAGTGTGAAATATACTTGCACAAAAGACCTGCACCTTATAACTGTTAACCTCATAGTAAAATAATAATAAAAATAACTTCAGCACAATGGCTTTCCATTCCTCTCTCTCACTTTTGGTCCACTATGGGGGAGCGGGTTCCCTGTAAAGTACAGGCTCTGGGGCTAGAGGTTTGCAAAGGCAGAAATTTTAGAATTTCACCTGGCCCATATCCAAACCTGAAAGCTATCCAATCCGTACTCAGCCCTTGACTGAGTGGAGCCTGAAACATGGACCAGGCCCACCAAGACCTCTTAACTTGGCTATCGAGTGGTGTGCCTTTCCATACAACTCACCAATTTCATTAGGATTTTTTCCTACATTCTAGCTGTATCATATGTAGTGATTAATCGAATTATTTATAACTCCAACTGATGTTTGTCCTTAAAAGTATAACAAGCTCTCCTTTTTTGCATGCTTTATTATTATTAGCCATATGGTGCAAGGAAGCCTGAGGCTTATGCTGCACCAGCCAAAAAAAAAAATTTCTGAGTTACCGTGTGTGTGAGAGAGAGAGAGAGAGAGAGAGAGAGAGAGAGAGAGAGAGAGAGAGAGAGAGAGAGAGAGAGAGAGAAGTAGAAGGAAATCACCAAGAAAGATGATATCCAGCTGAGGACCTTGGGTGTGCCAAGCCCATACTCACCAGATGTGGGCCCCTGGATCACATTGTAATGTAACCGTTTAATATGCACTGGTAAAATGCTGCATCCACAGTGGTAAAAGTTCACTGGAACATACACAAATTCTAATAGCACAAAGTTCATGAAACTGCTTTACTTTAACATATTTATAAAAAAAAAAAACACTTATCATAATGCAGTTTGCCACATGTTGCCATGCTAATGATAGTTCATTTAACCTGTTTTGATGTTTATGCATATTGTCGTTGTACTTATCTCTCCGTTTTTTGGTTTTTTTTATAATTGTGATTGATAAGGGAGGCAACCTCAATGAAATGAGCAGCTGAATCTATTTGTTCCCATGCAGATAGGTGTAAAATTAATTGCCAACTGAATGAGCAGAAATACCTATAGAAAGTGATGAATAAAAACCACAATATTGTATTTGCTCCAACTTTGGATGAGAGTGAGGGGAGGGGAGGGGGTGAGAGAAAGAAATCAACTCTTTAAACACATAACAAATGTAATAATAGTATAAATGTGCATATCATTATGGCTAGGGTTAACGATTAAGATATCTTGCTTGTGAGTAACAACACAGAACAGCCTGGGGAACCAAAAATAGTTAGAGATAATAAATTTTCTATTCTGTATAAAAGAAAAAAGATGCATTCACATTAGACTAATACTAAGGATCCGGGATCACATCAATTCATTGCAAGACAATCCATTCTACGACAGTTGGTACACAACAATTAACTGTATCCAACAATTTGGTTCATTACAGTTTAGTTTTGATAATAGAGAGCTATTAAGTGCTCGATAATTCCTATATTCTATTATATTATGAAACAACAGGATCCACCCCTATTCCAGATATAGGAATCCTCCCCCCAACCAACTCCCCCGGTCCAACCCCCCAATAATTCCCTGGGAAAGCAATATCAATTCCACAAAACATATGGGACAGTTTCCTGTAGTGTTCAGACCCCTCGGTCCCAACTTTGAGCGCTCAAGACTTCTGTCCTCAAACACCACACCTCTGGCAGCAAGGAAACCACAACATGGACCGACACAAAATCAATTTTGAAGGCCCAAATCGCCCAACAAATATGGACCAATCACTCTCCTCGGCCCAGCAGCCCGACAGTAGAGCCAAATTTAGGGATCCAAAAAAGTTTAATGGATATGGGGGGGACCACTCTCCACACCCCCCCAAGCTGGACCAGAACCCCCCGGGCCACCACGCTCACAGGAACAGAGCAACCCACAACCAATCCGAAACTGTTGTCCTGTAGCAGTGTTTGCTCCTCACACATGCGTACAAATGACCAATCGTCGGACAATAGGAACGGTCCGCGGACACTGACCGAAGCCCCATGCAGCTCCATCTCCAAGGCCCCGCAACAAGCAGCCTGTGGCAGTTGTGTTGAATATTTATAATCCTTGTTCCATTAAAGCCAAATGAATGTCGTTCACCTACCGCGCGGAACGAAAGCTCCGATGCACCCGAACGACCTGCCCGCACCGAAACCCAGTGCTGCCCCACCCGAAGCCACGCCACTCGTCCCATGGTAGATCCTACACAAACAGCGTCGCAACCCCTGCATGGGACGCTGTATACGAGGTCACGCTGCACCTGAAGGTCGATCTCCGAAGAATGTGCACAACCTGCTCATGGGCCCCGCTATGATTTTCACGCCGGTTCCCCTGCACACCTGATTAAGTCCACTGTACCAGCACTCGACACACGGAACAGTGATGAAATGCATTTTGGTCCCATCAGACCCCTGTGCAATGCTTGCTGCGAGGCTGCTGCTATCCATTTCATCGTGGGCTACTGTTCCAACTCTGCCCATATAGGCTAGCGGGCAACCCCTACCCGAGAATCCTCCAATCAACTCATCCACCTCAGTGGCCAGAGAAATCTGGGCGGAAGAACACTCAAAGGCATCAAGAAACTGATTCGGCACGACCGACTCCCTGCATGGTTGGGGACGACAACTGTGCAAATGCAAAGCATCCCCCCATCAGTGGGCCCTCCATACATGCCGAAACCCAGTTTTCGGTCCAATTCTGCGCACGGCAAAACCAAGGAAATTCATGGATTGGGTTTCTGCTTCAATTTCCAATTCAAATTCCAATCCCTGATGGATGCCATCAAAAACCTGTAGAACAATGTTTATCGTCAAACGATCTGTGACAACCAGGATGGCATCCAGATACTGTCCGCAACATATGATCTGTGGCACAAACGGATCTCTTCCAACCCGTCCAAGCACAGCTCAGCAACGAGCCCACCGATGCCTAAGCCAACCGGGAGGCCGAAAATCCGTCTGCACATCCCTCCTTGAAAGAGAATGCAATTAGTATCCACTAATAGTTTTTCCAGTTCGAAGATTCCGTCCTTGGGGAGTCTGGCGTTATTAACCTCTATGTTATCATCGTTCAAGTAGGCCCAGACTATGTCTATGTCTAACTTGATATCCTCCATATCAAGGAGGATATCAAGTTATATTCACTGGATGTGACTTCACTATACACTAACGTAAATGTACCTTACGCCTTAGACACAGTCTGAGCCTACTTCAACGATGACAAAACAAAAATTAATAACACCAGACTCCCCAAAGACAGAATCTTCGAGCCAACAAAACCATTAACAAATGCTAACCACATTCTCCCTCAAGGAAAAATACAGACAGACCTTCGGCCTCCCAAAGGGCCCAAACACCAGTGCACCCACCGCCGAACTACACCCAGACAAATTAGAAAGATCCATCCCGATCCACTTACACCACAGACCACACACCACGGAATATATCTGGACGACATCCCAACTATCACAGATAGTTCGACCATAAACAACACTCTACAGGTTTTCAAAAACATTCATCAGGGATCAAAACCTGAATTAGAAATTGAAGCAGGAAACCACTCCATAAATTTCCTCAACTTCACCACACACGGATCAGACCAAAAACCAAATTTCAGCACACATAGAACACCCACCAACAAGGGGACGCCCTTGCATCTCCACAACCACCACCCCCAACCACACAAAAAAATCGGTCATGCCGAATCAACCTCTCAATGCCCTCAAACATTCCTCCACCCAGACCCCCCCAGCGACAGAAATAAATGAATCAACCAGACGACCCCCAAATAGGACCACCCGCCAACCCACACAAACAAAGTCAAAACAACAGCCCGTGAAAAAACAAACAACCACCTCGCAACAAACAACGCACAAAAATCCGACAAGACCAAAACACACCCCATCACCACTCCACACGTCGAGCACTGACACAATAAACCCAACCAAACATGCAAGGGAACCGACACGAAAATCACAGCAAAACCCATGAACAAACTACACACATTCCCCAGAAATCGACCCCCAAACACCACACCCCAGCATACAGCATCCCATGCAAAAACTGTGACGCCGCCCATATAGGATCCAACATGGGAGCGGCACAGCTTCGAGCAAAACAACACCAAGCCCCGGCGCAGGCAGGCCGCTCAAACGCATCGGAACCCCCGCTCCACGCAACAAACGAACGACACTCATTCGACAAAAATTATAAATATTCAACACAACCACCACAAACTATTCACCGCGGAAACCTCAGAGACAAAACCACATGAAACCCCAATCAACATCCGCAGACCACTCCCACTGTCCGACGATTGGTCCCCACACGCATGCAGGAAGAACAAACACCACAACATAAGACAAAAGCTTCGGACCAATTGTGAGCTGCTCCACTCCTGCGAACATGACACCCCGAAAAGCTCCAGTCCGACCCAAGGAATGCAGAGAACAATCCCCCCACACATCCATTAAACCCTCCCAGACCCATAAATTCAACCCCAATGCCAAGTCACCGGACCGAAGAAAACAATAGATCCATACCTACTAAGCGGTCCAGACCTTCAAAACTTAATTTTATGCCAATCCATGCAATGGCCTCCCCGCCGCCAGAGGCACGGAGCCTGAAGACAGAAGCCTTGAGCGCTGTCTCAAGGCTAAGACCGAGGGGTCTGAACACTACGGTTCTGACAGTGGGGAAGATGTCCCACATGTTTTGCAAAATTGACATCGCCTTCAAAGAATCAGTGCGTTGGACCAGGAGAGTTGGCCGGAAAAGAAGCCTCCCACATCCAAAACAAAGGCAATCCCTGTTGTTTCATAATGACAGTTTAGTGTATAAGACAATTTGGAAGATAACTGGAGGCTATGACAATTTCATGAGTATGACAAAGCAAGGCTGTTGTTTCGTTTTTAGGAGCATTAGCAACTAAGGCCATATTGCTCCGAAGAAATGCAGTGGTCATTCCCTGACCTTTCTGCATCCTACATATTTGGTGATCACGGGCACGAACCCCAGTCTAATCAAGAAGCGTGTGCTACGCACTGCTGCTCCTGCCCACAGAGGCACCCAAAGCAAGGCAGAAAATGAAAACTTTTAACATGCCATGAGGTAAATGGTGAAGTTAGTGATCATGATACCTTTCTTGATATTTTATATTTTTGATGGCACATACTATCCACCTTTGGTTTTTAATGCACTTTCTAAGATTGGGATACAAGAGAACCTTCTTCAAACTTTACTTTCACTTCTGTAAGTTGCATTTATTAGGATTTAAGGACGTAACATTTAAATGAAATCAATATTGATTCATTCCACTTTTGAGCTAAAAGGTTTAGCAGACACTAATTGCATAGCAGCACTGTCTTAAATCAAAACTGGAATACATCAATTTATGGAATTTTGTAGAATTATTCTGCATACCACGAAGCCTCTGTATCAGTTTGTCTGATGGTTCTGCACCTATAAAGTGCTGCAAAGTTTTGTGTATTTATAACATGTGACTGACTTGGCTGTACTGTGGAATTACAAACATTAGGTACTATTTTGAACATGGTGCTGTGACTGTAAATATATGCAGAAGTGAAAAATGGAGATATACTGATGATTACAAAAGAACACACTTATATTTCATTTCTTATATTTAAAGAACTCATATTTCATTACAGACCTTGGAAAAACAAAAGAACTCAAAACCAACTTATGAAATGCGCGCTATTCAAACGTTTCATAAAATCTGAACTGAAATTTTGCCCTACCATACCCGATTATGTTTTTTGCTATCAGTCCCGAACCCTTGATTTGACATTCGAGAGGCCCAAGCCCAGGCTCATGCAGACCTCTAGCCTGGGGCACTCCCCGCCCTACTTCCGCCACTACACATGACACAATCAAAAGGAAATACGATTTAACGCCAACAAAACATGGATGAAAAATTAAGCCAATGAGTATTTAAATTCAGAAAGGTACTTAAGTTAAACACCAGCGACATTCCTAGAGTTCAGAACCAATCAGCAGTAAATACTTTCCAGAATTACTCAATATTCAAGAGATGTAGGCTATTTTATTTTGACAGCATTTATTTACTAAGTAGCTTATTCTTACAGACACTGTAAATGACCACAATATTTTCCAAGGCAAGATATTACCTTTAAAAGACAGAATTTATCATGGAAAATTATAATTACCTCTCTGACTTCGTCATTTAATTCACAAACAGTTCGAGAATATCAGCAAATTATAATTTCTTTGGTTGACTTAATTAATGAATTGCTTTCTTGACGAAGAACGACGCGTTGCTGTCAGATTAAATAGAAGAGAATCTTCGATTTAAAAAAAAAAAAAAAAAACTGATTGCTTGAAATTAAAAAAAAAAGGCACAAAAAGTGAGGCTTGTTAATTTTAAAAGCTGTACAAAACTTTTGAGGATAATAGCACTTAGAAATCCTTTCCTTTGTCCTGATTATATTTTCAGTACCACCGTAACAGGTAACTACCACGTTCAGTATCAGCTGCTAACCCAAACAAATAATGCGTGACGTCACATATTCCATAATCAGCTTTTCAGAATATTGTCGAATTTTTAAACCGACATTATGATTAAAATAACGGAAGATGTTAATTAACGTGATCAGATTGTAAATTCTGTCCGAATATCATTTTAATTAAAAATAATATATCAGTATTTTTAATCACGTGATTTGTCACTTTCGTGAAAAAGGATCAGACGACGGGCGTTTGTCATTAGGGGAGGGTTGTAGTTGTCATTAGTTAAAAATAATTAGTCTTTTTTTTTTATTGCTGTTTTATTATTTTTTTGTCATTTATTTCTTTAGATTAGAGGCGCATTGAAGGATTTTTCCCGGTGTAATTCCTACAAGTTAAGCAAAATTTTAATAATTTGACATTATGTTTACTTGGCTGAGTAAGGGAGATGGTAGCCGAGCCGAAGTTTTCGATAATGTAGTAGACGGATTAAAGAAAGTTTATAAAGCAAAAATTCTTCCTTTAGAAGAACATTATCTCTTTCATGAGTTTCATTCACCGCCGCTTAGCGATTCCGATTTTGAAGCTAAACCGATGATATTATTGGTAGGGCAGTATTCCACTGGCAAAACAAGCTTCATACGCTATCTTCTAGAATCTGATTTTCCAGGGATTCGTATAGGTCCAGAACCAACAACAGACAGATTCATTGCGGTAATGTATGGAGCCCAAGATGGTGTTATTCCAGGTAACGCGCTTGTTGTTGATCCTAAAAAGCAGTTTAGACCACTTAACAAATTTGGCAGTGCATTTTTAAATAGGTTTCAGTGTTCAACCTTAAATAATCCTGTCGTAAAAAATTTAACAATTATCGACACACCAGGTATACTTTCAGGAGAAAAGCAAAGAGTAGATAGGGGTTATGATTTTTCAGAAATATTGGAATGGTTTGCTGAGAGAGCTGATCGCATCCTATTGCTCTTTGATGCTTACAAATTGGATATATCTGACGAGTTTCGACGCAGTATTGAAGCATTACGGGGACACGATGATAAAATACGCATTATTTTAAATAAAGCAGACAGAGTGGATCATCAGCAACTGATGAGAGTTTACGGTGCCCTAATGTGGTCTTTAGGAAAAGTTTTAGCCACACCAGAAGTAGCTCGTGTGTATATAGGGTCGTTCTGGGATGAACCATTATGTTATGACATTAATAAGAAGCTATTCGAAGCAGAAGAACATGACTTATTTCAAGATATTCAGAGTCTGCCGAAAAATGTCGTTCTTAGGAAATTAAATGATTTAATAAAAAGAGCAAGGCTTGCAAAGGTGAGATATAATTTTGTAGTTATTTCGTTTACAAATTTAAACTTATTTTTGATGAATTGCTAGGCATTTCTTTCTTGCATTCATATGCCTCTATCAATGCTAATTTCAGAAATGTGTGTTCTACCATCGTTAATTAGCCTTAGCCAATTAGTAAAAAAAAAATGATTTTGAGAAATTTATTGACATTTGGTTAACAGGCAAGAACAGTCAACTTATTATCCAGCACTGGTCGCTCATCAGTGTGAGTCAGTAACTATTATACAACAATGTTTTGTTAGTTTTAAATAAAATTATGGGCCTTAGTTGATGAGGACTTGTAAATAGTAGTTGTGGAACTTCATATAATTACATTCATTGCAACTTATACTGCTTTCTTCCCAACTTGTATCATTATCACTATCAAGTGCTCTGCTGTATTTCCTAAAATATAAATGGTTTGAGTGAACTTAACAAAAATGTAGCTTTCCTCCAATTGCACCCTTTGACAGTTCATATGGTGACTTCAGTGTGCCACTGACAAGTTGATTTGCCCTTAGAAAGCCCCGGTTAGCAGATATCTGAAGTACTTGTTTTTTTGTGGATTCTTTTCTTTGCTGTCTTCTGCTTTGTGTCTTGCCTTTTGAACACTGTATTTCTGATTTTTTTTTTTTTTTCCACGAAGCTTAAAAAAAAAAAAAAAAAAACCTTTCTTGAGATCCCACCATTCAATTCAGACTTTAATCTATGACCTTTATTGGGTGACAGTTTCAAGATAGTGACATTTTATTCTTTTCCAAATTGTATGTTTTATTACTTTACAAGGCAATTTTGAGCAACGTCCTAAAAGCTAACTAAGAGAACTCCACAAAAGGTCAGGCATAGCATTATCGTGCCACATACAATGACCAAACAAAGTTGTTTATACTCAATAATAAAAATAGAGTAGATTAACAAAATGAATTTTATGCCTTTTAGATAGGCACAAATTTTCATTATAATTAAAATATCATTTTTTTTAAAACAAATAAAAATGATAAATTCCTTAAACATAATAAACCATTGTGATGAGCCTTTATGAGAGCTTGAAGAATGTGAGGGATGCCCTCGAAGGATTTCAATGTGGGAGGGGATCAAATTGGCTCTCAGGTGTGCCGGGGTAGTTTATGTTGCAAAATAGAAATGAGTGATATAGTGGTTTCTCTTTATATGCAGACATTTCATGGTACTTGGGTAGTACAAAACTAATTAACAATGTCTTTCAGTAAGGTACCAAAGAAATATAACATAAAATTTCTGAAGACATATATGCAAAATTTTCTGTGTATTGTAAATAAGGTAATACTTTTGCCTTTTATGTTGTAGTAGTGGCATGTGATGCAAGAAAGCAAGTGTATGAACTTATGCAGCATCAGCCAAAAAAAAAAAAAATCACACCATTCCCTCCAAATGCCTGTCCAGTTCCTCCTTAAATTTATTTAACCTATCAACTTCCACAATGACAGATGGAAGTTTGTTCCAGCAATTAACCACCCGCTGACTAAAGGAAAATTTCCGCACATCTATTCTACATCTATCCTTTCTTAATTTGAATTTATGCCCCCTTAGGTTCGTAATCTGAACAAGTGGAAGGATCCCATCAGAATTCAGCATGCTAAACCCATTAAAGGCCTTATACACCTCAAACAGATCACCGTGCAGGTGCCTAGTCTCCAGCCACTGCAATTTGCAGAACTTAAGCCTTCCTTGGTAAGAGATTCCCTTCACCAATCTTGTACACGCTCAAGTAAATCTACATCCTTCCTAAAATGAGGCCTCCAGACCTGTATGCAGTACTCAAGGCGTGGCCTGATCATTGCCTCATACAGAGGGACAATCACCTCCTTTTCCCTGCTAGCAAAATTCCTATATATCATTGACAAAACCCCATGAACTGCCCTGGCAGCCTGTCTGCACTGCTCAGAAAACTTCATATCTGACTGCACAATTACTCCCAGGTCTTTTTCATTTTCTACCACCTTAAGTGTAGTACCACACAGTTGGTACGTTTCTCTGGGGTTACTTCTACCCATATGCAGTACTTTGCATTTGTCAAGGTTAAACTTCAGTTGCCACTTCTTAGCCCATCTGCCCAAATTATCTAGATCCCGTTGCAGTAGTACACTGCCATTACTGTCATTAACAACCCTGCCAACCTTTGTATCATCTGCAAAATTTGACATTAAGCCTGATATACCTTTATCAATATCATTGATAAATATACAAAACAACAGTGGATCCAGCACCAAACCCTGTGGGCCTCCATATTAGTCCACGAAGAGCAGCACCCACTAATTACCACCCTGTCTTCTCCCACTTAACCATCCTTTTATCAATTGTGGCAACTTACCCTTAATACCATTCTGCTCCAATTTGTGCAGCAGTCTTCCATGTGCAACAGTATCAAAAGCCTTTCTAAGATCCAAGTATATAATATCAAAGTTATTCCCTGCATCCAGTTCTTTTGTGACTGCATCATAGTATCCAATCAAATTGGTCAGGCAAGACTTCCCCTTAACAAAACCATGCTGTGTCTGAGCTATAACTGAAGTCTTGTCTAGATGATCCTGCAGTGCTTCTTTAACCAGTGCCTCCATTAATTTTCCGGGAACAGAAGTTAAACTAACATGTCTATAATTACTTGTGTTGCCCTTTGATCCTTCTTTGTGAATTGGGGTCACATTTTCACATCTCCAGTCCATGGGTACTTCCCCTGAGTCCAAGGAAGCTCTCATAATTATGGCTAAGGGTTTGCTTACTTCCTTTGCCGAATCCTTTAATATAACTGGATAGATCTCATCCACCCCAGGTGCTTTTCTTATGTTTAACTTCAACAATTTCTCCTCCACTTTGCTCTCAGTTATTACAAAATCATTAAGTATCCTGCTACAATTTGATAACCTACTGCCATTTTCAAACCTTAATAATTCCCCATGTGTGAATGTAGATGCAAAATACTCATTCAGTTTGTTTGCTATCTGAGCAGGATCATCAACAGTCGAACCATCAATGGTTCACTTGATAATCAGATTCATCCCGTTCCTTTTAGGTTTATATAAATAAAGAATCCTTGCTGTTTTTCTTAGCATCTTTTGCCAAGGATTTCTCGTAATCT
This sequence comes from Mastigoproctus giganteus, assembly GCF_048544385.1. Lineage (NCBI taxonomy): Eukaryota > Metazoa > Arthropoda > Arachnida > Uropygi > Thelyphonidae > Mastigoproctus > Mastigoproctus giganteus. Next base: position 156,325,023 of record NC_143577.1, read on the forward strand.
GCCTAACCTCCTTCGTGACCTGATTACAGACTACTTATATCTGCCATAGGCTTCTGAGTAGCTTGATAATTTATATGCATCCCATGCATTTTTCTTCTCTGTTAAGAGTCTCATTAGTTCATTAGATAACCATTGAGGCCTAAACCTTGAACAATATTTCTTAATAGGTATGAAACTTTTAGTAGCATCCACGATTAATTCCTTGAATGTTTCTCACTTAGAATTTACTGTTGGTAACATCGTCCGTTGATCCCACTGCACAGAATTTAAAAACTTTCTCAGACCACTGTACTCACCTTTATGGAAGCAAAAACCCTTTCCTGTACCCGTGATGGTAATCAAATCTTTAATATTATGAATCAACAGGGCTTACCTTTATTTTTGATATAGGAAGCTTCTTTTCCAACTCTCCTTAGAACAACTCTTTTCCAGAACAGCTTCCTTAGAACTCTTCCTTTCCTTAGAACAGCTTCTTTTCCAACTCTCCAAGGAGAGTTGGAAAAGAAGCTTCCTATATCAAAAATAAAGGTAAGCCCTGTTGATTCATAATATAATAGAATACAGGAAATATCGAGCACTTAATAGCTCTCTAGTATCAAATTTATTAAATCTTTAAGTAAATCCCACATCAGTACACTGTGATCACTGCCACCTAGTGGTTCCTTTACCTGCAATTTCTTAATACACGGATGATCACTGCTGATAACCAGATCAAGAGTATTACTCTCTTGGTTGTCTCTCGAACATGCTGCTGCAAAAAACAATCATCCAATAAATCCACAAAAGTCTGACTAGTGTGTGAGTGACCAATCCACAAGTTCCAGTCAATATCTGGGAAGTTAAAATCCCCCATTATAAGACATTCTGATTTACTAGCCCACTATTTCTCTGTTCAGTTGTTCATTGTACTCATTCAAGTCATTAGGCCTATAACACACTCCTACTCTTATTTTTGCTTTCGCAGTGCTCATGTCACACCAAACTGACTGAACAGTGCACTGTTCATCTATATCAACTGGATGCACTTTTTTATGATTTTATGTTTTTCTCAATTAACAGCATAACACCTCCTCCCTTCCTATCCTTTTCTGTATACATTGTACTCCCCAAATTCCAATTCTGTATTCCTTATATCTGTGTGACACTACGTCTCTACTATCCCAACAATATCCGCCTTTGATGTCTTGGCCAACACTTCAAATTCATCAAATTTATTTACTATACTTCTAGCATTGGTATACATGCTCCTATTCCTAGTTACCCTAACACATCCCATATACCCACCTATTTCACGATGACTGCCATCCATACCTGAAACCCCCAACACACCTCGCTCCAGGTCGCTACTTATTCTAATAGAAGTTGTGCAAGAATCACCTTTACCTCTTGATGAATTTAAAGTTCTGGTCAAGACAGCAAATGCAGGCATTGTTGAGACATTGAAGTATGTGGATATAGTTTTTCAAAATCAAACTTCAGGGCCGACCGGGCTAGCTGGGTGGGTAAAGTGCCTGCCTAGCAACCCAAATGTTGTGGGTTCGAATCCTGCCTCGGGCTTGGATCAGAGTACTGCAAAAACCTTGGTAGGTGCATTATGGCCACAGAAGCCGATACGCCAACAACTACCAAATAAAAATAAAAAAATCAAACGTCAAGTAACATGATGTAATCAGACATTTGGGAACAATTAAGCATAAAGACAGTGTGCAGTGCATAGAAAGAAATGCAAAAATTGATGTTGCATTTCATGGTGATGATGACCCACATCAATGCACTGCACTTAATCGTCAGGCAACACTGCGGCAACCACCAAGGCAGAACGTGGTAGTCCCACAGAAGCTAGTTGTTGTCAGTGACTCTACTGTCAGGTAAACGGGATGTATATCATGCAAAAAGGATAGGTGGAATAGGACCAAGGAATGTCTGCCAGGGGATGATGCCATTATAGAGCAGATATCATCTCTTAAGGGCACACAGTGATATTGTTGTACATGCTGGCACTACTGACATAAAGAGTAGGAGATATGCAGACTTACTTAACAAGTACAGGTCACTGCTGAAAAAAAGTTGTAAATTAAATTTGAAAATGTGTGCAATTCTGGCTTGACATAATAAAGGGAGTATATGATAGAACCTTGTCAATCAATTAAGCTGTGGAAAGATTGCACGAGGCTCATGGGGTAGAAATTTGCACAGCATGGTCTGTGCTTATTACCAAGAGAAATGGCTGCTACAGGGATGGGATACTTAAATAGAAAGGGTGCAAGAATATTTGCTGATGCAATCGAGGCAGTCTTAGGTGAGTTAGAAACTGCTAGTTTGGGGGGATACACAAACTAATAGATTAAAATAGCTGCATGCAGAGATGAAAGTGATTCATGCTGATTCTGGAAGGACTGGTTGACTGGTTGGGTTTTATTGGCGCATTAGCAACTAAAGCTATAATGTGCCTGTTGGAAGGAGCAACAGCCTCGAAAGCAAGTTGCTGGTATTTCAAGGTCTGCCGGTTATTATTATAATGCCTCATCATGAAAGTAATACAGGGTCTGCGTTAAGGTAACTAAAAGTAAGAACAGCTATGTGTATACTTGCATGTATGCCAATGTTAGGAGCATAGTAAATAAATTTGAATTTAAAGTGCTGGTCAAGACAGCAAATGCAGGCATTGTTGAGATATCAGAGACATTGAAGTATCTCTATATATGGGGAGTATAATGTGTTCAGAAAGGGCAGACAAGATAGGAGGGGAGAGGGGGTTAGCTCTCCCCTCCTATCTTGTCTCTCTCTCTCTAAGGCAGTGCATGCATTGCCTTAGAACTTGTGCACCTCTTAGTTAAGAAGTGCACAAGTTCTAAGGCAATGCATGCACTGCCTTAGGTTTTAATGACATGGGTGACCAGTAAGAGTAGGAGTGTGCTATAAGGCCTAATGACTCTCATAAGTACAACAAACAATTGTACAGAGAAAGATGGACCAGTAAATCAGATGGACAGTCAAATCTTTCCTGATTTGACTATAACTTGTTGGTTGGTCACTCACTCTAGCAAGACATTTGTGGATTTATTGGGTGACATGTTTTCTACAGCAGCATGTTCGAGAGGCAACAGGAGGGAGTAATACTCTTGATATAATTATTCATGCATTAAGAATCTGTGACTCTGAATCTGTGACTAATGACTCTGATGAGTATAATAAGAAACTGTACAGGGAAATAGTGGGCCAGTAAATCAGAGCGTCTTGTAATGTGGGATATTTATTTCCCAGATATTGACTGGAATTTTTGGGTTGGCCATTCACACACTAGCAAGGCTTTTGTGGATTTATTGGATGGTTGTTTTTTACATCAGAATGTTCTGGAGGCAACAAGAGGAAGTCATTAGCATTAGTACAGGCATATGATGGAAGAAAGCAAGCTTATGCAGCATCAGCCAAAAAAAACCAAAAAAAAAACCACTCCCATTTCACCCCTCCGTTCGTTCGAAATACCTGTCCAGCTGAGTCTTAAATTGATTTAGGCTATCAACTTCCACAACAAGGGATGGAAGTCTGTTCCACCACCTAACTACCCGCTGGCTGAAGGCAAATTTCCGCACATCCATCCTACGTCTGTCTTTTCTCGATTTGAATTTATGCCCTCTCAAGTGATTATTCTGAGCAAGACGAAGAATCCCATCGGCATTGAGCATCTCAAACCATTCAAGCTTTTATACACCTCTATCTGATCACCTCGCCGGTGCCTAGTCTCCAGACACTGTAATTTGCAAAAATTAAGCCTTTCTTCGTAGGAGCAACCCTTTGTTCCATTCACTAATCTTGCTGCCCTTCTCTGTACTCATACCAGAAGCTCTTAAAATGAGGCCTCCAGACCTGTATACAATACTCAAGGTGTGGCCTGACCATTGCTTTATACAAGGGGATAATCACCTCCTTATCCCTGCTAGAAAAATTCCTGTATATCATTGACACTACACCATGAGCTACTGTTGCAGCCCATCTGCACTGCTCTGAAAACTTCATATCTGCCTACACAATTACCCCCAGGTCCTTTTCATTCTCTACCACTGTCAGTGTAGTACCACAGAGTTGATACGTTGCTCTGCGGTTACTGTTTCCCAAATGTAGTACTTTACTTTTGTCAAGGTTAAACTTCATTTGCCACCTCCCAGCCCATCTCAACTTTTCAGATCCTGTTGCAGCAGCATAGTGTCAGTAGTGTCCTTAACAACCCCGCCAACCTTTGTATCGTCTGCAGACTTGGACATTAAGCTTGATATACCTTCATCAATATCATTTATCAATAAAGAAAACAACAATGGACCCAACACTAAACCCTGAGGGACTCCATTAATAACATTAGTCCATGATGAGCAGTGTCCATTGATTACCACTCTGTCTTCTCCCCCTCAACCATCCCTTTATCCATAGCAGCAGTTTGCCTCCAATGTCAAACTGCTGCAATTTGTTCAGTAGTCTTCCATGTGCAACAGTATCAAAAGCCTTTCTAAGATACAAATATATGATATCAAAGTTATTCCCTGCGTCCAGTTCCTTTGTGACCACATCATAGTATCCAGTCAAATTGGTCAGGCAAGACTTTCCCTTAATAAAACCATGCTGTGTCCGAGCTATAACTGAAGTCTTGTCTAGATGAACTTGCAGTGCTTCTTTAACCTGTGCCTCCATTAATTTTCCTGGAACAGAAATTAAAGTAACAGGTCTATAATTACTTGTCGCCCGTTGATTCTTCTTTGTGAATTGGTGTCACATTTGCACATCTCCAGTACACGAGTAACTCCCCCGAATCCAAAGAAGCTCTCGTAATTATGGCTAAGGGTTTGCTTACTTCCTTTGCTGCCTCCTTTAATATAACTGGATACATCCCATCCACCCCGAGTGCCTGTTTTATGTTTATCCTCAACAATTTCTCCTCCACTTTCCTCTCAATTATTACAAAATCAAATAGCTCACTGCCAGAGTTTACTTCACCTCTGGCATTCTCCCCCCCCTGAATAACTTCTCATGTGTGAATGTAGATGCAAAATACTCATTTAGTTTGTTAGCCCCCTGAGCAGGATCCTCCACTGTTGAACCATCAATATCCAGTGGACCAATCTGATTCATCCTTTTCCTTCTAGAGTTTACATAGGTAAAGAACTCTTTGCATCCTTTACCAAGGATTTCTCATCTGCCTTTGCCTGACTAATCTCCTTTGTGACTTGGTTACAGATCAGCTTATATCTATCCCATGGGTGCCTCCCATGTCACCCATTAATTTATATATATCCCATGCATTTTTCTTCTCTGTCATATGTCTCATTAGTTCATCTGACATCCATTTAGGCCTAAACCTTGAAAAATATTTCTTAGTTGGTATGTAAAGCCTAGTAGCTTCTAAGATAAGTTCTTTGAATGCTTCCCATTTTAAATTTGCTGTTGGTAACATCATCAGTTGGTCCCACTGTATAGAATTTAAATACTGTCTCAGACCATAGTTGCCTTTACAAAAGCAAAAATCCTTCGCTTTACCCCTGATGGTAGTTACCTCTTTCAGTAAATCGCACTTCAGCACACTGATCACTGCCACCTAGTGGTTCCTTTATCTGCAGATTCTTAATGCATGAAGAATCACTACTGATAATCCGATCAAGAGTATTACTCCCTCTAGTTGCCTCCTGAACATGCTGATTTAGAAAACAATCATCCAGTAAATCCACAAAAGCCTTGCTAGTGTGTGAGTGACCAACCCACAAATTCCAGTCAATATCTGGGAAATTAAAATCCCCCATTATAAGACTCTCTGATTTACTGGCCCACTCTATTTCCCTGTACAGTTTCTTGTTATACTCATCAGAGTCATTAGGCCTATAGCACACTCCTACTCTCAATTTTGATCTCCTAATGCTTATGTTACACCAAACTGACTCGATACTTCGCTGTCCAGTGATGTCGACTGGCTTTACTTCCTTGGATTTTATTTGTTTCTTAACTATTAGTTATATCTTAACTAATAGCCTATCCTATCCTGTCTACCCTTTCTGTACACATTGTATTCCCCAAATTCCAGTTCTGCATTCCTTATATCTGTGTAACACCACGTCTCTTATATCCCAACAATATCTGCCTTTGATGTTTTGAGTAATACCTCAAATTCATCAAATTTATTTACCAAACTCCTAGCATTGGTGTACATGCAAGTATACATGCACCTGTTCCTATTCTTAGCTACTCTAACACAACCCATTTGTTTACATGTACCACAATGACTCCCAGCAGTTTCTGAAATACCCTGCATCTTATTTTCCAGGCTGCTGCTCATTCCAATAGAAGCAGTGCAAGAATCACTTTCACCTCTGGCAGTGGCTACTGTGAATCTATTAGTCCATGTATACCCACCCCAAGCTAGCAGTTTTCTGACCCACCTAACACTGCCTCGATAGCATCAGCAAATATTCTTGCACCCTTTCTATTTATTTAAGTGTAGCCCATCCCTGTAGAAGCAGTCTCTCCTGTTAACAAGTACAGACCAAGCTGAAAAAAAATTCTACCCCTTGAGCCTCTTGATCTGATTATCCGTAGTGATTCTTCATGCATTAAGAATCTGCAGATAAAGAAACCACTAGGTGGCAGTGCTCACAGTGTGCTGAAGTGGGATTTACTCAAAGAGGTAACTACAATCAGGAGTAAAGGGAATGGTTTTTGCTTTCGTAAAAACGACTCCGATGGTCTGAGAGCTGAGACTGTATTTAAATTCTATACAGTGGGACCAACTGATGATGTTACCAACAGCAAATTCGAAATGGGAAGAATTGAAAGAATTTATCTTGGAAGCTATTAGACTTTACATACCAACTGATAAATATTGTTCAGGGTTTAAGCCTAAAGAGATGTCAGATGAACTAATGAGACATATGGCAGAGAAGAAAAATGCATGGGATACATATAAATTAATGGGTGACATGGAAGCCTATGATAGATATAAGCTGATCTGTAACCAAGTCACAAAGGAGATTAGGCAGACAAAGGCAGATTCTAAGAAATCCTTGGAAAAGGATGCAAAGAAAAAGAACAAAGAGTTCTTTACCTATGTAAACTCTAGAAGGAAAGGGATGAATCAGATTGGTTCACTGGATATTGATGGTTCAACTGTTTATGATCCTGCTCAGGTGGCTAACAAGTGGAGTATTTTGCATCTACATTCGCCCATGAGGAGTTATTCAGGAAGGGGAATGCCAGAGGTGAGTTAAACTCTGGCAGTGAGCTAGAGGATTTTGTAATAACTGAGAGGAAAGTGGAGGAGAAATTGTTGAGGAAAAACATAAAAAAAGCACCCCGGGTGGATGGGATCTATCCAGTTATATTAAAGGAGGCAGCAAAGAAAGTAAGCAAACCCTTAGCCGTAATTCAGATGAACTAATGAGACATATGGCAGAGAAGAAAAATGCATGGGATACATATAAATTAATGGGTGACATGGAAGCCTATGATAGATATAAGCTGATCTGTAACCAAGTCACAAAGGAGATTAGGCAGACAAAGGCAGATTCTAAGAAATCCTTGGAAAAGGATGCAAAGAAAAAGAACAAAGAGTTCTTTACCTATGTAAACTCTAGAAGGAAAGGGATGAATCAGATTGGTTCACTGGATATTGATGGTTCAACTGTTTATGATCCTGCTCAGGTGGCTAACAAGTGGAGTATTTTGCATCTACATTCGCCCATGAGGAGTTATTCAGGAAGGGGAATGCCAGAGGTGAGTTAAACTCTGGCAGTGAGCTAGAGGATTTTGTAATAACTGAGAGGAAAGTGGAGGAGAAATTGTTGAGGAAAAACATAAAAAAAGCACCCCGGGTGGATGGGATCTATCCAGTTATATTAAAGGAGGCAGCAAAGAAAGTAAGCAAACCCTTAGCCGTAATTATGAGAGCTTCTTTGGACTCAGAGGAGCTACCCGTAGACTGAAGATGTGCAAATGTGACCCCAATTCACAAAGGAGGATCAAAGGCTGACACAAGAAATTATAGACCTGTGAGTTTAACTTCTGTTCCAGGAAAATTAAAGGAGGCACTGGTTAAAGAAGCTCTGCAGGATCATCTAGACAAGACTTCAGTTATAGCTCGGACACAGCATGGTTTTTTTAAAGGAAAGTCTTGCCTGACCAATTTGATTATATACTATGATGGAGTCACAAAAGAACTGGATGCAGGGAATAACTTTGATATTATATATTTGGATCTTAGGAAGGCTTTTGATACTGTTGCACATGGAAGACCGCTACACAAATTGGAGTAGTAGCGTGGCATTGGAAAGAAATTGCTGCTATGGATAAAGGGATGGTTGAGGGGCAGTAGACAGAGTGGTAATCAATGGACACTGCTCATCGTGGACTAATGTTTTTAGTGGAGTCTCTCAGGGTTCAGTGCTGGGTCCATTGTTGATTTCTGTATTTATAAATGATATTGATAATGGTATATCAGCCTTAATGTTCAAGTTTGCAGATGATACAAAGGTTGGCAGGGTTGTTAAGGACACTAATGACAGTATGCTGCTGGAACAGGATCTGGAAAGGTTGAGCAGATGGGCTGAGAGGTGGCAAATGAAGTTTAACATTGACAAATGTAAAGTACTACATATGGGGAAACAGTAACCCCAGAGTACCTTATCAACTCTGTGGTAATACACTGACAGTGGTAGAGAATGAAAAGGACCTGGGAGTAATTGTGCAGGCAGATATGAAGTTTTCTGTGCAGTGCAGATGGGCTGCAAGAGTAGCTCATGGTGTCTTGTCAATGATATATAGGAATTTTTCTAGCAGTGATAAGGAGGTGATTATTCCCTTTTTATAAGGCAATGGTCATGCCACACCTTGAGTACTGTATACAGGTCTGTGGCCTCATTTCAAGAAGGATGTAGAGCTGCTGGAACGAGTACAGAGAAGAGCAACAAGTTTAGTGAATGGAACAAAGGGTTGCTCTTACGAAGAAAGGCTTAAGTTTTGCAAATTACAGTGTCTGGAGACTAGGCACCGGAGAGGTGATCTGATAGAGGTGTATAAAGCCTTGAATGGTTTTAGCATGCTCAGTGCTGAGGTGAATATTCCTCTTGCTCAGAATAATCACCTGAGAGGGCATGAATTCAAATTGAGGAAAGACAGATGTGCGGAAATTTGCCTTTAACCAGCGGGTAGTTGGTTGGTGGAACAGACTTCCATCCCTTGTTGTGGAAGTTGATAGCATAAATAAATTTAAGGCTCAGCTGGACAGGTATTTCGAAAGAACGGAGGGGTGAAATGGGAGTGTTTTTTTTTTCTTTTTTTTTGGCTAATGCTGCATAAGCTTGCTTTGTTGCATCATATACCTATGCTATTGCTAAAGAATTCCACAATTTTTCATGTTCAACACAACAAATGCTTTGGTATAGTTGATGAAGCACATATATACTTCTTTCTGAAATTAATGGGCTTTTTCCATGATCCAACAGATGTTTGCAACGTGATCACAAGCCTCTTCATTTGTGGAAACCAACTTGAACATTAGGCATCTCTGTTTTTATGATTGTATACAATTGTGCTTGTATGATTTTTAAGAGAACCTGCTTGTGTGTGATGTCAAAGTTATTATACAGCAATTTCAGCATCTCCCTTCTTTGGGATTGGAATAAATACTGATCTCTTTCACTTTTTTGACAACATACTGTTTTTCCAGATCTCCCAGCACAAAGCTGTGATAACTGTAATTGGCAAAAGTGTTAACATTTCTGTTGGTATTCCTTCAATTACACGGACTTTTCTCCTTGTTAGTTGTTGCAGCGCCCATACTACCTCTCCCTCTAAAATAGCCAGTTCTAGTTCATCCACTGCCCTTTCGCTTCGATCTGTTGATGTTTGTTTCTATTTGCACACAGTTCTATCCTGTATTCCTGCCATCCTTTCTTAATTCTTTGTTGACCATTCATTTCATTTCCATCTTTGTGTTTCATTGAACCCTTACAAACAGTGAAGGGTGTCCAGATCTTCTTTACTTGTGCGAAGAGGTCTCTCATGTGCCCTTTTTTGTTATTATTTTCCATTTCTTTACAACATTCATTCCACTATTTTTCCTTGTCTTTTCTAGATGCCCTTTGGAATTCTTTAAGCCTCCTTGTCTCATCTCTATATCCAGCAGCTTTAGCTTTTCTTCTGACAGCCACTTATTCGATTTTGCACATTTCTTTGCATGGGATGTGTTGCTGTTTCAGTGATGATATTTCTTATTTCCTCCCAAAGTACGTCTGGTTGCCTTTCCATGTAAACTAATTGAATCTGTTTTTTTTATTTTGCCGCGTACAGTGGTGAGATTTTATCTATATCATATTTCCATGGTACAGCCTTCTTGATGTTACAGAATTTGAGCCGGACTTTGGCTACCAAGACTTGGTGGTCCGAGCTGCAGTCTGCACCAGCTAACGTTTTCACTGAAAAAAAAGAGCTTTCCATCTTTGACTGCACTTGATGTAGTCAATTTGATTGCGGTTCAATCCATTTGGCGAGTCCATGTATACAAACGTTGCTTAGGTAAGATAAACCATGTGTTTGTCATTTCATTTTTAATCAATTTTCTTGACAGAACTGCACCAATAGTTTCCTGCTTCATTCCTATCCCCCAGACCAAATCTGCCAATGACCTCATCTTCCTCTTACTGCTATTTTCGCATTGAAGTCTCCAAGAATATACACAGTATCTTTTTTGGTGTTTGATGCATCCTTAGCTTTGGTATAAAACTGTTCAGTTGCATCTGTTGTTGGTGCATAGACTTGAAGAAATGTGACTTTAAGCAGTTTTCCATTAACGTGGATGGCCATTACTCTCTCTTACTGATCTATAACTATCAACTGATCTGCCAGTTCTCTTGTTCACTATAAATGCCACACCATTTCTCCTGATTTTTTTTCATTCCCAGAGTAGTAAACTGTAAAATTCTTTTTTACAGTTTACTGTGACTAAAAGTAGCCATTTTCCGTCCAATTTATATCGCCGACACCAAGGATGTCAATCTTGGTCCTAATCATTTCTCTCTTGATATCCAGCTTTCCATGATTCAAACTCAAACATTCCATGCACTGATCTTGTGTTTTTGTACAGTGCAGACTGTTCCCTCCATCATGGACTGCCTCAGCAAGCAGGCCTTCCAAAGGCTTTAACTGAATTGCATGATCTGTAACTACATTACTAGAAAAGGTCGTTGCTCTTCTCCAGTACCATATTTGATACTTTCCAGCCTGGAGGGTTTGCCTTCATATCTCTGATAAATTCTTGAGATTGTTCATAAAGTGGGTGGCAGTAACCCCAGACTAACATACCAGCTGTGCAGTACTACACTTAGGGAGAATGAAAAAGATCTGGGGGTAATTGTGCGGTCAGATATTAATTTTTCCAAGCAGTGCAAATAGTCTGCAGAGCAGCTCACAGTGTCTTGTCAACGATATACAGGAATTTTGCTAGCAGGGATGAGGTGATTATCCTTTTGTATAAGGCAGTGGTCAGGCTACACATTGAGTACTGCATATAGGTCTGAAGGCCTCATTTTAGAAAGGATGTAGAGCTGCTGAAATGAGTACAGAGAAGGGCAATAAGATTGCTCTAACGAAGAAAGGTTTAAATTTTGCAAATTGCAACATTTGGAGACTAGGCACTTGTGAGGTGATCTGATTAAGGTATATAAGGTTTGAGTGGTTTGAGCAAGCTCAGTGCTGATGGGATTCTTCTGCTTGCTCAGATTACGCACTTGTGAGGTCAGGGCCGTGCTGACCATTTTAGTACCTGAGGCAAGAATGAAAAATTGCACCCTACTGTTAACGTTGGCAGTGTTGGCAATTATTTAATCTTTCTTTTTGTGCCCCCTTTAGCTTTTAACTTGAAGTCTCTTTTGCCTCGCCCTTGGCATGCTCTGTTTGAGAGTACATAAATTCAAATTGAGGAAAGTCAGTTGCAGAACAGATGTGTGGAAATTTGCTTTTAGCGAGCGGGTGGTTGATTGCTGGAACTAACTTCCATCTGTCATTGTGGAAGTTGGTAGGATTATTACTATATTTAATACCAGGTGAAATTAATAATATAGTTTATTAGGCTATTTGCCTAAACTACTATATGTTAAGGTGATGTTTTAGGTATCTTGCCGATATCCATCATCAGACAATGCTGCTGACAGACTCCTCTTGCTGATGCTCCAAGAATCACATCATGCAAGTCAGGGTTTTGAACGCATTGGCAAGTTCTTCAGCAGCATGGTCTGAGGATGGGTATCGGTAGATACCTGAAATGCCACCTTAATGTATAGTAGTTTAGGCAAATAGCCTAATAAACTATATTATTAATTTCATGTGGTATTAAATATAGTAATAATGTTAATGGGAAGGGGTTTTTTTTTTTTTTTTTTTGGCTGATGCTGTATAAGCTTGATTTATTGCATCATATGCCACTACTATTGCTAATTACTGCAAAAAAACCTTAGAAGAAGAAATCTTTATTGTACAGTAAAGATGTAATATATGCCTGCCACGGCCAAGAGGCCAGGGGCTTGACAAGGTTATGGGGTAATATAAAAACATGTATTACAAATAGATGAGAAGTAAACCATGACATTAAAATAAATTCAAACATGATATTAAAACATGCTATAGATCAGTTAATATCCAAATATATAGCTATGTGTATACAGGGTGTCTCAAAAATATTGGTACAAATGTTTAGGGAAGATAGGTAACATCTAAAGGAATGTGAATCGCATAGGAACTCATAACTGGAAACGTCACCGTAAGTCGGTAGACGGCACTGTTCATCAGTTTGCGAGAGAGAATTTCTGGTTTACTCATTCAAGCAGTAGTCGCCACACGAAGAGCATGCATCGATATACGAACTGTGAGCTGGCAGACATGCACCTAGTGCAGTGTTTCTCAATCTTTTTACTCTCGTGGCACATTTTCCAAAGAAGAAAAATTTCGCGGCACACCTACGTAGTCATAGAAGAAGAAATTTCTAAATTTCGCGGCACACTTGGAAAATTTTGCGGCACACCCTTTGAGAAACACTGACCTAGTGTATGGATTAGCAGAGGGCAATAAACGAGCCGCTCAACGAATTTATGGAGAACACTTCACAGACAGGCATGTACTGGACAACCATTTGTTTGCGCGTGTGCATCAAAATTTGTGCGTTTATGGGTCATTTAGAGGTAACAGTAATAGTGCGGGCCGACCATGTTCGACGCAAACTCCCGCCATGGAAGAAAGTGTGTTAATGCCGTCCAGAATAATCCTACTACCAGCACACGTGCCGTTGCCTCTGACTTAGGAGTGTGTCATTGCAGTGTACAGCATGTCTGGCACGGCAATTCCTTACACCCCTTTCATCTCCAAAGGGTTCGGTTACTGCTCCCCCAAGATCATCCTGCACGTGTGGTTTTTGCACAGTGGTTTCTCCAAGAAAGTGTTCAAGACTTGAATTTTCCAGCCTGTTTTGTTAACGGATGAGGCTTATTTCACTCAGGAAGGCTTATTCAATCAACACAATGCTCATGTGTGGGCACACGACAAACCACACGGTATGTGTCCCCATGCAGCACTCACTTCGCAATAAATGTGTGGGCAGGTATGGTCGATGACTGCTTAGTCAGCCCATACCTGTTACCATCCCGCATGAACGCTAAATATCGGACCTTTCTTGAACAAGTTCTACCAGGGTTACTTGACGATGTTCCAGCAAATGTGAGATGCAAAATTTGGTTTCAACATGACAGGGCGCCTGCCCATTATGGAAGGTGTTTGTGACCATTTGAACAAGCGTTTTGGGCGTCGATGGATTGGCCTTGGTCGACCCGTTGCCTGGTCCCCAAGCTCACCTGATTTATCAAGCCTTGATTTGTTTCTGTGGGACCCCTCAAATCTATCATGTATGAATTGCCTGTTGAGATGGAAATAGATCTCGTGGCAAGACTTGTCTGCGCTGCTGCTACTGTCAAAGAAACTCCAGGTGTGTTCAACCGTGTCCGCCAATCCATGCTGCGTCGGTTGCACGCATGCATCGCATCTCATGGTGGAACCTCCGAGCATCATGAAATGCATCCATCTCGTACTCCATTGTTAATATTATGTCAAATAAATGTTTGTCACTAATTACTGTCTTGTGTCATTTCTGCTTCTTGTGCCCCTGCTACTACTTTCCCATGACATTTCCGGTTATGGGTTCCTATGCGATTCACATTCCTTTAGATGTTACCTACCTCCCCTAAACGTTTGTACCAATATTTATGAGATACCCTGTATACATAGTTCTGAGGCAGACAGTACTCCAAGGTATGCACATACATTTGTACAAAGGATTGTCTTGAGAAAAGTAGGGGACCAGTTCTCGGTCTCTATGCCCAAGAAAAACGTCTTGTGCTAGATTTTTTGACCGAAGTCTAGAACCAAGGATTTTTCCAGATTCTTTTGGTAAATTTAAATATCTTACCAGATCATTGAGTTCATACTGTGGAAAAAATTGAGGGCTGGATTCACTGTCTCCATACATGTAGACTTCTGTTTCATCTTCAGAAGCTTCACTTTCAGCACTCTCTGCTGCCACATTCTCCAATGTAAGTGGAAGGCATGGAATAGACAGGTTATCTACATGTGGGACTGGCAGATGGAAATGTTAGGATACACAATGCCCTTCTTACACTTTGCATTATATTTCTGTACATTAACTAAGCAAAAGTAAAAGGGTTGTAGGCTCCTGTCAAATCATGAGAATTGCAAATAGCATAGCCCTCTTTTTACCATTTTTCCATAATCTCAATGTTTCAACACAAGTTCGGCAAACTTTATATGGAGCCCATTGTTTATCTGTTACACTACAAAATAAGCACAATACACAATTTTTACAAATTCTGTAATATCTTGTCTATTCTTTTAGATTACATAACTTCCACAAGTATAAAAAAAATAAATTTTGATTGTTCAAAAACACTTGCGTGAAGAAATTTTATTCAATTTTCAGAACAAGTTTGACATGGTAACCTCAAAAACAAACTGAGCCCACACTGATAAACACTGCTGCATGGAGCACTCAAGGTGAAACAAATGACTGATTGCAAACATGTGAAGATTTAGTTTACAAATTCCCAGCATTTACTCCTAACTTAATACATTCAGTAATACAACTCATGATATCTATTTAGGCAATTGCAAAAAAATAGTACTTGATAAAAAAAAAAATAATAACAATTCTGAAATCACTGTGAAAAAACAGAGTGAGAAATAGCTGTTAGTTTACAAATGTCAAAAGCCATGCATAAGTGGTGTAATTTATGGCCTCTAGTTCTGGAATCATAACATTTTATTTACATTTGCTTCTCAAAAGCCCTTATAATTCAATCTCCTCTAAGGTTACCAAGAGCCTCATTACCAAGCTCTGTAGTCCACATGTTCAGTCTCTCCTCACTTGGATTCTATTTTGCCTATCTTACTGGATGCATTGCCTGTCTTTGTACCTTTTTTACATGAAACTCAGTGCCTTTTTTCTTTTCTTTAGCCCAATCTGAAGAGTAACCATTAATTATAACCAGTTGCCTCTCTGGTTCTAGTCACCTTGCATCCATCTCAGAATTTTTCTTGTGATTCCAACATGTAGCTTATACAGTAATTTCTCGTGTGATGCTTTGAGAACTCAAAGTAAAGTGTCAAAATTATATCCCATATCCAGTTCTTGAGTGAATCCATCAAAATAAAGCTATTTTGATAAAGCTAATCACATTTGTTAAATGTAATTTTCCATTTACAAAACTATACTGTATTTTCTTCAGAATTACATTTTTCTCTATATCATCATCAACATCATCCATTTTCAATCCACTGCAGGATGAAGGCCTCTCCAGCAACTTTCCAGTTCCTTCTGTTTTGAGCACTGGCCATCCATTTACTACCCAAAAACATGAATTTCATCTATCCATCTTCGCCTTTGTCTTCCAGGTTTTCTTCTAGCTCCTCTTGGGTACCATTCTGTTATTTTCTTAGTCCATCTGTTATCATGTCTTCGAGCTGTGTTGTCCTGCCCAAGACCATTTTAGTTCTTTTGTTTTGATAAGAATGTCCTTTACTTGAGTTTGCTGCCTAATCCATGTGTTTCTCTTCTTATCTGACAGTCTGATTCCCAATATAATTCATTC
Organism: Mastigoproctus giganteus; assembly: GCF_048544385.1. Taxonomy (NCBI): domain Eukaryota; kingdom Metazoa; phylum Arthropoda; class Arachnida; order Uropygi; family Thelyphonidae; genus Mastigoproctus; species Mastigoproctus giganteus. The sequence goes on from NC_143577.1 coordinate 156,341,201, forward strand.
CATTCTTCGCTGTGTAGTTCTCAGCTTCTCTTCCATTCTTTTGGTGAGTGCCCAAGTTTCACTTCCATAAGTCATGGTGGGGAGTATACACTGGTTCATTATTTTACGTTTCAGACAAACTGGGATATTGCTCTTCAGTATGTGACTATATTTCCTGAATACTATCCATCCAAAATTTATTCTTCTCTTGACTTCCAGCCATTTATCATTATTACAGCTAATAACTTGTCCCAGATAAGTATATGACTCCACCTTTTCAATTACTGCTCCTTCAATCATTATTTCCCTTTCTGTGGTATACTTGTTCATTACTTTTGTTTTAGCCATATTCATCTTTAGTCCAAAATCCTTACTAACTGTGCATAACTGATTAAGATTTTCCTCTAATTCTTTGTGATCGTTACTTATGACCACAATGTCATCTGCAAATCGTAAATGGTTTAGGTACTCTCCGTTCACATTGACTCCTTTCTGCGACCAGTCTAATCTTCTGAAAGCTTCCTCAAGGGCAGCAGTAAACAGCTTCGGAGATATTGTGTCTCCTTGTCGAACTCCTTTCTCGATTTTAAATTTCCTACTATCTTTGTCTAGTCGAATAAAGGAAGTAGCACTCTCATATATTTTCTTCAAAATCATAATATATGGGGTATCTATGCCTTGTCTTTGCATTGCCCGAAACATTGCCTTATGCTGTATGGAGTCAAATGCCTTTTCATAATCCACAAATGCCAGGCATAATGGTGTTTTATATTCATTTGCTTTCTCCATTAGCTGTGATATTACATGAAGGTGATCCATAGTTGAGAATCCTGTCCTAAAGCCAGCTTGCTCTTTTGGCTGATTCTCATCAAGTATTCTTTCTAATCTGTTAGTATTGACCCTTGTGAACAACTTGTAGATGTGGGATAACAAGCTAATTGGTCTATAATTTCCAATTTCTGATTTATCTCCTTTCTTATGCAGCAAAACTATGATTGCATTATTCCACTGCTTAGGCGTCACACCTTTTCTAATGCACTTTGTGAAGAGCCTTGCCAGTTTTTGTGTTATGTCTCTTTCTCTCAATTTTAGCAACTCTGCAGTAACTTTATCTTCCCCCGGGGCTTTCTGATTCTTCATTTTCTTCAATGCATGTTCTACCTCATCAGGAAGAATATCGGGTATGTCGTATGTGTTGCTACTTTGCAATCCATCTTCCCCACTTCTGGCATTCCCCTGCTCCTTGTATAATTCTCTATATTAGTCTTATGCTATTTGAATTATGCCTTCTCTGCTGTTTATAAGTACACCATCGATATTCTTCAGTTTCAGTATCATTTGTCTTTCTGTATTACTGCTCATGGCTGCTGATTTAAATCCTTTGTTTTCCCTTAATGCTTGTTCTACTTTTCTTGTGTTAAATCTTGAGTCTCTTTCTAATGGCTTTGCATAACTCAGTATACTCAATTTTCGCCCTGTCAGTGTTTTTATTGCTTTTCATTTGTCGTCTTCGGTTCATCATGACAAGTGTTCCTTGACTGATTTTTTTCTTCTTTGGATTTCTTTTTCCCTATAGGTTTCTTGGGCTTTATCACTTTCAGAAAGTTGTAATATTCCTCGTCGATATCTTGGTCCTGAGCAGTCTGCAGAAGCTCAAACTTGTTAAGTTCCAGTACATACTGCTTTTTCTCCTCTTCTGTTTTCTCAAAGACCTTTGTATTATTTACTCGAGTCAGTTTTTTCCTTTCCTACATCTATATCAAGTGTACATCTTACTATTGTGTGATCACTTCCAACATTTACCTTATTCAGGACGGTAAAATCATTCACAATATATCTTCTGTTAGTGAGGATGAAGTCGATTTCATTAGTAGTTAATCCATTTGGACTCTTCCATGTCCACTTTCTGTTCACCCTTTTCTTGAAAAAAGTGTTAATTTCTGACAGTCCCTGAGATTCTGCAAATTCCACAAGTCTTTCACCTCTTTCATTTCTTTCACCAATTCCAAAATTTCCTATAGTTCCCCTTTCTGCGCTGTTTTGTCTTTTTTCCAACCTTAGCATTGAAGTCCCCCATAATAATAGTGTAGTGGGTTTTCTGCTCATCTAGAAGACTCAATTTCGGTGTACATTTCTTCAACCTCTTCATCATCATGGCTCAATGTTGGTGCAATCTTGAGTATTAGTCTTGACACCCTTGGTGATGTACTTTTGAATTCCAAAATGTTGTTTTTAAAATATTTATGGACCAGAAACCCAACTCCACATTCACTCCTTTCACTGTTTCCATTGGTGTACAGCAGATTTCCACTTGATAAACTTATAAGTGATTCATTTCTTCTTCTTCAGCCAAAGCTTTTTCATTTCTTCTGTTTCAGCCAAACCGATGATATATTAAAATTCACATTTTCTAATTCCTTTTCCAACTCTAATATCCTGTCTTCACCGATGAGTGATCTTACGTTATAACAGACCAAGTTCAGTTTCCGTGCATGGCAGCCTGGTCGTACCCAGAGATTCTTAGCACCCTCTGCTTCCACTCTGATCCTCTCGCTGCCATTAGAGGGACAGTAAAAGCTGGTGGGGACTGAGGGCCATTTGTTTTGTCGTGCTGTCATATGCTGGAGGGTTTGTTCTTTTCCTCTTCACGCTGACCAGGCATCTTGAAGAGAACCACTCTACACGTTCGTTGCCACCTAAGTGACGTAACAGGGCTTACCATCAAGAAGGTGCGCATGAGTGGATTTTAGGGAGGCAGGCCAACTGGACTTCTCCTAAATCTTCTGTAATAGAGATATTGGATCCACCAGTGTTTTAGGTTGATTGTCTGATAACACACAGGATACCTGTTCCCCTCCAAGCCCCTTAGAGGGGAACAGGTATCATATGCCTCTACTAATGCTAATGAGAGAAGTATGTCAGTGTTTTGGGGATAAAATGCCAGAAATAGTTGAGAATGAGGAATTTCAAAATTTTATTCTTAATTTTCATACTCTGTTGGAAATAAGATAAAAAAAAAACATTTTAATTTGAGTTCTTACAAATGTTTATCTTTATTGTAATCAGTGAAAAAAAATTATACATGTATGCCTGATACAATGCCTAGAAAATAAAACAGGAAAAACCAAAAAACAAGTTGTAAACACATAAACAGTTTTTTTTTTTTTTTCACAATGGCAACATGCTGATCAAGAAAAAACAATGACAGTCACTCAACTGAAGATGAAAGCTGCTCCTTGATGTTACATCTTCTGTAGGCCTTTTCCTCAATGAAGTTCTTATAGTCAGCATCCATTCCTGTATGTTTTGGAGCACCTCAATCGGCAGGAATCTGTCGCCCTTCCTGAGCTTCCACACTATGGACTATAAGGGAGGGCTCTTAAGGGTTTTGGGGATTCTCCAGATACACATCTGCCAAAAGCTTGGAGTATTGATTTCACACGCTATCATTTTAATTGAGGTGAGTAAGCAGAGGGTGAAGATCCGTTCTGAGACTTTTCTGTAGTTTAGAAGTTTGGTTATTTCTGAAGTGTGTGTGTGTGTGTGTGTGAGGGGTGGAAGTTTGTGCTTGAAAAGCACCCAATGAAGAAGCCAGTACTCATCAGATGAGATGGTGATGACTGGTTGAAGAAACCAGTAAATATATTGAATTGTATTAAGACTGTGACATGGAGGTGTCATTTGGCTAGCCATCTGGATCAGCAGACCTTGTTCTGAATATCTGCGTGATGGTGTTTAAAGCTAAGTTTAGGGTCAAAGATGACCCCGAGATCTCTGTACTTGTGGTTCCTTAAATTTCCAGGTTTAGTTTGGTTGGATGTGATTTAAGTAAGAACACCATTTGTGTAGATTTATTTAGATTAATATAAAGAGAGAACTGTTCTAAGCATGCAACAAGAGTTTTTAGGTGGTTGATGATGGTTTCGGAATCAGTCTTATGGATCAGATAGAGGAGCTTCAAATCATCATGTTGTGAATCTAATGACAGAAGATATGTTTCTTTGTAATTATTCTCGGTATTGAGATGCTTTATGCTGATTATATAAGTTACTTTATCTATATTTAATCTAAACATTGTGTCTACATATAGAAAATAAAATTCAAGGATAGCAGAACATTTTTCTTTTCTTCTAATTCAAACACCTCATTCAGTGAGCTGCTTCATGCTTTTGTAATATTCGGATTGAAAATGTCATATGAATTTTCTGGTTTGTGTTTTTATTTCTCTGAGAACCAGATTGAGGTCTTCTGGGTTTTTTTTTTAAGCTAATACCTATTGTCAAAACTGCAGTTACTGAATGGCTTTTCTATTAGTTTTCAATATGTAGCTGCACAGCTAAACATTGGTGATGACTGATCACATTATTGTTCTCCTATGCCATCAGTTGTGCAAGGCCCTGCAAACAGAATAGCATATGCAGTGCATGTATTAGGACAAGTGCTTCCCTCATTCTATATTCAGTATAGTACTCAAAGAAAAGTTCCAGTTTTGAAGATGTAACAAGCATGATTTCAGTTGAATGTTTATAAAATTACATAAAACATCAACAATTAAATGGAGTGCTATCAAAGGAAGAAAATAAACTGTCTAGACAGTTTTAATTGTGATAAAATGCACACATTAACTTCAAGAAAACATTACAGAAGTATTTGTAAAATAATAAGAGGAGTTTACCTCAAAATAGTACGTAGAAAACTTCCGTATGATTACTCTCCAGAAATTAAAACAAAAAAATCGAAAACTTACACTAGTGTAAAAAAATAAATAATTAAAAACCAATTTAACACAATTCAAATCATTTTAACACAATTAAAAATTAAAAAGAATCGAACGAAAATATTCAAAACGATTTTCCTTCCTGAATCTGACAACGCTTTTTGACCATATGTCGTGATCACAGGAATGAAAATTACCAAATAGGGTTGAACCTGAAACTTAAATAGTGATTATTTGTCTTCACGCATGCGCGTAAAGATCCACGCATTGGAGATCAAATATGGCCGCCGAACATTAACAGAATTCTCGTGTAATTTAATTTCTACTGTTTCTGCAATTAATAGTCACATATAATTACGTTGAACATTAATTATTTTGGCCTCGTTAAATAAAAAAGTAGGTTTTTCATTAATGGCACAAAAGGCTAACTCTGACCATGCTAAACGAGAAGCACGAACTGGGGCTTCATGTTGATTTACACGAATATTCAGAGAAGATCGCGTCGAACCTTGGTAAGACGAGTCGCAATCACCGCAAGAAATGTGTATACCAGATCATTAATTTGTGTTGCGAACTTGGAAAGAACCGAGTGATTGTTCAGTATTGTGTGTAATTTCCGTATTTGCAAACATTATCGGATAGGTCAAGACACACACGTTCATGTGAATTCTAACACATTGTCGCGGGTTTGCAACCAAGTACATATGAGGTGGGTGACAACCCCCCACAGACACACAACATACTACCACAGAATATGTCAGCTAGTTCACGAACACCCCTTCACCCAGTATTCAACGAATCGGCATAACAGGTTACAAATCTTTCCTCGTGTACGCTATCGCAGGACCAGATTTCACTTTTATCCAAAGGACTAAATTATAATTTATCACCTCAAAAACTACCTAAGAAACAATGCATAATTGATATTGAATTTGGACTTTATAATGTTCCACAAAAAAGATTATTTATTCAACAAGTTAACCAAGTAGTGAATAACATAAAAGAAACGCAACTTCCTAAATTGAATACAGATGACAGTTCAGCTTTACGAGAACTTCGGGGAAATAAGGACATTATTATACAGAGGGCAGATAAAGGAGATACAGTGGTAATACTAGATAAACCTGATTATATTAAGTTAGATTCAGTTATTTCAGATACCTCCACTTATCTTGAAGTAGACCCTGCACTGTTTACCAATTTGGTCAATCAATACAATAAAACGTTACCACGTATCGAAAAAACGACTACATTACTATGGCCTGGTCAAAGGAATTGAAGGCCAGAACATACAATATTCCTGTACTTTTCGGTCAAGTAAAATTACACAAGACTGGATTTCCTATTCGACCTGTTGTTTCCTACAGGAACTCGGCATTTTCATCCTTAGCCACACTCTTGTATATAGCATTATAAAACCCTTTAGACAGGTAATACAATTTGGGATTAAGAACTACGATACATTATTTAATAATCTTAAAGACTGTAGACTCGGTGACAATGACAATTTATTCTCACTAGATGTTACCTCGTTATATACGAATGTAAACGTTTAATACACATTAGATATTATTTGGGATATGTTAAAAACTCAACACCGATTAATTATACAAAGCTACCTATTAAGGAAATTTTTCATTTAATTAAACTGTTAGTTGAGGCCAACTAATCACCTTTCGAGACAAGGTGCTCAAACAAATTTTTGGATTGCCAATGGGTTTGAGCCTGAGCGGCTTAATGTCAGACTATCTCTCACCGATTGAGCATATACATTTGACACCTTTTCAACCTCGTATCACATACTATGGGAGGTATTTAGATGTTCTAGTTATTACTGATAGTAGTAGTACTATCCAAGACATTTTACATTCGTTTAATAATATTCATTTTAGACTCAAATTTACATTGGAAAGGGAGGATATGGATACAAAGTTATTAAACTTTCTAAATTTCACGCTTACTTGGGACTTGAATAAACTTTAGCATCTATTGAAAATCTACAAACACCGGTATAATATATATATATACACCTTCTACGTTATAATAGCTATCACCCGTTCACCTACAAAAGATCAATTACCTTTAATCAATTTCTAAATGTTTATAAATATTCAACAACGGAATCTGCTTTGGGCTCAGAAATACAAATCTAGCAGGTTCTTAAACAGGGATTATCCCCTTGCCACAATAAACCGAATTAGGGTACAGGCTAAGGATAGGATACAAAATACTACATCAACCAACAATAGTAATATCAAAAAATACTTTATTTCTGTCCCATATGTTGAACAATGGCACAAACAGCTTAATAGATTCTTTAAAGATAACGAATTTAAAATTGTGGCTAAGCCAATACGGAAATTACACACTATACTGAACAATCGCTCGGTTCTTTCCACGTTCACAACACAAATTAATGATCTAGTATAGAACGTTTCTTGTGGTGATTGCGACTCGTCGACGCGATTTTCTCTGAATATTCATGTAAATCAACATGAAGCCTCAGTTTGTGCTTCTTGTTCAGCAGCATCAGAATTAGCCTTTCATGCCATTAACGAAAAACAACTTTTTTATTTAACGAGGCCAAAATACTTAATGTTCAACCTAATTATACCCGACTATTAATTGCAGAAACCGTAGAAATTAAATTACACGAGAATTCTGTTAATGTTCAGCAGCCATATTTGATCTCCGATGCGTGGACCTGCATGCGCGAAGACAAATAATCACTATTTAAGTTTCAGGTTGAACCCTATTCAGTAATTTTCATTTCTGTGATCATGACATACGGTCGAAAAGCGTTGTCAGCTTCAGGAAGGAAAATCGTTTTGAATATTTTCGTTAGATTCTTTTTAATTGTGTTAAATTGATTTTTAATTGTGTTAAATTGATTTTTAATTATTTATTTTTTACTTTAATGCAAGCTTTCGATTTTTTTCGTTTTAATTTCTGGAGAGTATCATACGGTTCTACTTACTATATGGAGGTAAACTCCTCTTATTATTTTACAAATATTAATATCAACATAGAACGTATTGAGTATTACAGCTCTGATTCATACTATCTAATTACAGAAGTATATACTGTACTCATCTATTCAGTAAATGAAAACAGTAGAAAAGGAGGGGGTTTGAGGAGTTATAACGCAGGCAGATGTGAAATTTTCTTGGCAGTGTAGACAGGCAGCCAGGAAAGCCCATTGTGTCCTGTCAGCAATTTGTCAAACATAGTCCCATTGTATGGGACAACTGTGGGACCACAATTAGAATACTGTGTTGAAGTGTGAAGACCTCATCTGAAAAGAGCATTGAGCTTCTTGAGCGGATCCAAAAATGACCAACTCACATTTTTTTTTTTTTTTTTATGAAAACCCCAAACATGAAAGGTATCAAAACCTATAGTACTTAGTACCGTGCATGGGTTGAAGGAGAAGTATAGGGGGAGGGGGATGCCGGAAACTTTTGCTCTAGAGACTAAACATGGGTTTCACCACTTCAAGCCTCCAATAAGCAAAGTGGTGGTATTTCACCGGTTGATGAAAGTCATCTACCACTTTGCATGGTGAAATCAGAAAAGGGCGGCCATACTGGGAGGGACTCCGATTGTGTGGGCTGCAGAGCTTGGTGGCCAGGTACCCTAAAGGTGACCCACTATCGTCTCCAGATATCATTGTAAGGGGAGGCATGACGACCAGGTTTTTGAATGTTTTTTTTTTTTTTTTTTTTTTTTAGATAGACCTAGGAACACACATACTCTTATATGCATTGTAATGCCATGGCTGTCTGTGGTATCTTTAGCATTCTTCAGTAATATCCAAATGTTTTCAAATCTTCATTTGCTGTTGGTTTCCTTGATAAATGTTTACCCCTCTTTGGTTTCTCTGTAATTCAGACAGAAACCAAAGAGGGATAGATTTCAGACAGAAACCTACCTGCACTTGCTGGTAACTCTGTTGGTGATAAGGGATTCAGTTTATTAATGTAATTTATTTTTATTTTATTATTATTAATTATTTTGTTTTTTGCTGACTTTGGTGGGAAATCCTGTTTTCCCACTGAAGAAGGATACGTTTTGGGTTTTTACCCAGACAGCGTAACATTGATCCAGATGTCCCACCTCCTTGTGGCAGGGATAAGCCCCAGAAATCAGCTGGATTGCTGATTTCTAGTGACAGAGTGGCTAGTCAAACAGACCCCTCCCCAACACACAATTGGATTTGCAGTTATGCCTACAAGAAGGTGCATTATTAGTAGTAGTAGTGGTAAGTGATGCAAGCTTATAAAGCAGCAACCAAAAAAAATCCAACCTCACTTGTCCATCCCCTCCAGTAATTTTAGTGCTTACATGCCTTTATTTAAATTACCCAATTTTAAAACCACAGATGTAAGGTTGTTCCAATAATCAGTGTGCAGAAGTATGCTGAAGGCAAACTTAGCATTAGCAGAGGCATATGATGTAAGAAAGCAAGCTTATATAGCATCAGCCAAAAAAAAAAATACCCTGCAACCATCCTTAATCAATTTGAATTTGTGCCCCTTCACATCTGTAGTTTGAGCAAGAGAAAGAATGATATCAGCATTGAGTTTGCTCAATCCATTCAAAGACTAAAACACCTCAATCAGATAACCTCACTGAAGCCTTTCTTGATAAGACCACTGTTTTGTTCCCCTCATCAATCACTTTTCCCTTCCCTGCAGCCATTCCAGCAGATCTATAACCTTCCTAAAATGAGGCCTCCAAACTTGTATGCAGTACTCAAGATAAATCCTAACCATTACCCTGTACAATGGGATAATCGCCTCCTTATTCCCACTAGCAAAGTTCCTATATATCACTGAAAATGAAAAGCACCTGGGGTTAATCGAGAAAACACAATGAACTGCCCGGGCAGTTCATGGGATATTGTCATTTACACCCAGATGTTTTTCATTTTCCACTATCCTGAGTATAGTAATACACAGATGGTATGTTAATCTGGGATTGCTCCTACCCTATGCAGTACTTTCAAACTTCAGCTGCCATTTCTTAGCTCATAAGCCTAATTTTTTTAGAGCTTTTTGCAGTAGCCTTACCTTGATTGCTGTTATTAACCTCCTGCTAATCTTTGTGTCATTTGCAAGTTCTTAAGCTCGCAGATGACACAAACACTTGTACATGTCCAGTCAATAGGGACCTGCCCACAATTCAAGTATGCTCTCATAATTATGGCTAAGTGTTTGTTTACCTCCTTTGTTGCCTCCCTTAATATAATTGGGTAGGTCTCATCCACTCCAGGCACCTCTTATGTTTAGCTTCAATAAATTCTCTTCCACTTTCTTCTGTTATCACAAAATCATTTAGCACTCTGTTAGAGTTTGAAAAACTTCTGCATTCCCCTTCAACTAAAAAATTCCTGATGTGTGTATGTACACGAAAAACACCTACTCAGTTTGTCAGCAACCTGAGCAGGATCATCATCATGTTAAATCATCAATAACAAGTGGACCAATGTGATTCAAACCCTTCCTTTTACTGTTGATATAATTAAATAAGCCTTTGCTGCTTTTTTTTGCCAGAGACTTCCTGTAATCTGCCTTAGCTTGCCTAATTTCCTTTGTGACTTGATTACAGCCTAGTTTACATCTACCATAGGCTGCTGGGGCAGGACACATAGCTCGAAGACATGATGACAGATGGACTAAGAAAATAACAGAATGGTACCCAAGAGGAGCTAGAAGAAAACCTGGAAGACAAAGGCGGAGATGGATAGATGAAATTTATGAGTTTTTGAGTAGTAAATGGATGGCCAGTGCTCAAAACAGAAGGAACTGGAAAGTTGCTGGAGAGGCCTTCATCCTGCAGTGGATTGAAAATGGCTGATGATGATGATGATGATAGGCTGCTGTATCACCTGATAATTTATGCATCCCATGCATTTTAATTCCCTTCCACAAGTCTAATCACTTCTTCCGACATCCATTTAGGTCTGAACCTTGAATAGTTTTTAGTTAGTATGAAAAGCCTAGATATGAACTAGTACTCTGGAACAACCATGTCCACATCTGTCAAAAACTGATAACCTTTATCACTAATTGCAGATATCTGGAATATATAATTCCACACACACACTCTGGCCCTGAGTGCCAAGCGATATTAGTGACCACAGCGCCTTTTCATAGTGATTATCTGGTACGCTTTACTGTAAATACGTTCTTCCGAATTTCGCAAGTCCATTAACTCTTGAGTATTAGAATTAAATAGATATATTCAAATAATATAACCTAAAAAGGAAAGTACCTCTCTTTAACTCCCTTTTTTTATTTTTAGTTCTTATTAACCTTCTCTTCACTTAGGTCACTAGGTGGCCCAAGGCAGGGCCTCCACATGGCAGGACTGGTAACCTGGGAGAAAAAGATAATCTCCCAGGGCCAAAAAAGAGCACATCACAAGTAAATCAAACTCTGACTTATCTGGGCTGCCGGACACACCCCAGACATCTAAAAATATAGTTCCATTGCAGGAACTTCCAAACAGAAAACTGAGACAGCGACACATCCAGTTCCAACTCCAACTTTCTTGATCATTCACTTAACTGGTGAAAATTCAGTTGGCAAAATCTCACCATTCAGAGTCCAAAAGGAATTAGAAATTAGAGCTGGATCTCACAAGTCTGTAAAAAGATTGAGGTCAGGAGATATTCTTATTGAGACCTCTAATGCCAAACATTTTGAGCAACTGTTGAGCATTAATCTCTTTGCAGGTTTACCTGTAACTGTGACACCTCACAGATTGCTGAAGTGATCTAAAGGAGTGATCTCAGACTGGGATTTATTAGATGTATCTGCAGAGGAAATGCTAGAAGGATTGAAAGATCAAGGAGTAATTCAAGTCAAAAGAATCTGCACCATAAAAGATGGCAATCTGACCCCTACACGAAATCTCATCTTGACATTTAACACACCGCTTCGGCCAACATCCATTAAGGCAGGATATCTGGTATGCATTGTCAGACTATATATTCCAAACCTGCTACGGTGTTTCCGATGTCAGAAGTACGGACATTCCCAGATAGCTTGCCGGGAAACCCCTACTTATGCAAGGTGTGGTTCAATAGAACACGACTGCAAAGCTTGTACTATCCCTCAACCAATATGTCCAAACTATAAAAAAAGACCACCCTGCCTATACTAGAACATGTGAATGCTGGAAAAATGAGAAACTTATTCAGAAGTATAAAACAAGCCATAATGTTTCCAAATGATAAAGCAAAGCAGTTCATCTCACCATTGAAACAGACCTACATACGCCCAAATCACCAAAAGATACCAATCAACAGCAATTCAAACTGAATTATCAGTACCCCCCCCCCCCCCAAAAGAGTCATTTTCAAATCACCTCCAATTCTTGTACCATGCAACCCGAACTTAAGCAGTCAATACACCAATATCCATACCACGTGAAAAACTTTACCCCCCCCCTCCCGGATGAAGAATGCAAAGAAAAACAAATCAAAACTTCCAGAAATCAAGAGGAAATGGATATTAATGGAAAATCTCCAGATGATGGTCTCCTAGAAATTTTTGTCAAAGAAGACATGGACACAGCCTTACTTTCCAAAAAAAGATAAAAACGAGTAAAAAAACAGAACTTCAACACACGAAAACGTTCTGAAAGCTTAACAAGAAACTAATAATGAATACAATAATTCAGTGGAATTGTCATGGTTTCCAGGCCAATATTGATGACGTATATGATCTCACCTCTAAATATACTCCAATATGTCTCAGCCTTCAAGAGACATATTTAAAACCTCAAGATACACCAACACTGTCTCAGAATAATATCTTTAGAAAAGACAACCTGCCAAATTACTGGTGTAGTAGCTATTTTAGTAAACCCACATGTTCCTACTAAGCTTGTCTTACTGAGTTCTCCACTTGAGGCAGTAGTTGTCAGAGTAGCTGTTAACATTCACATTACAATATGCTCCTTGTACATTCCACCTAGTTATAGCCTTCAACAAAATGATCTAAATAGTCTCATAGCCCAGCTCCCCACACCTTTCCTCCTTCTGGGAGATTTAAATGGACATCGTACTCTATGAGGTAACAGCCCATTGATCAAAGGGGAAGACTAATTGAACAATGTTTAGATAACAACCTTCAGGTGAACAAATGATGTGTCACCAACATATGTTCACCTTCCTTCTGGAACTAATACTGCAATAGAATTGTCCATCTGTTCTGCAACCCTGTATACTACTACTACTCTAAAGTGGACAGTAAACAACGATCCAATGCATAGTGATCATTTTCCCATACTAATTGATTTAATAAACAAGCCCTCTTATCAACCTACTAAAATTCTGCAGTGGCTCACTGATAAGGCAGATTGGCAGACTTAAAAAAAAAACTAGCTAAATTTTGCACTGAAATAATCCCAGAATCACCAGTCGATGAAGTGGTTGACTGTATCACAAAAACAGTATTACATGCAGCATCAAAAACCATACCGAAATCATCTTCAAAATTGCCAGTACACCCAAAAATCTGGTGGAGTTATGAATGCAGTGTGGCTAAAAAAGAGCAAAATAAAGCGTGGAATAACTTTCAACGCAGTCCACCTACAGCTAATTTTATCCAGTATAAATGTGCCAGAGCAAGAGCAAGGTATGTTAGACCCAGTAATAAAAAGGCAGCTTGGATCTGCTTTATTTCAACCATCAATCAAGAAACTCCTACACATAAAATTTGGAAAACAATCAGAAAAATAAGTGGCAAATACCAGACAAGTTTATCATGGAATGGAGAGGACAAACCATTTCTGACCTTTTTCAAATCTTAGGGGAAACTTTTGCCAAAGCATCAGCATTAGAAAGTTACACACCAGCCTTCAGAAGATTTAAAACAAATGTAGAAAAACAAAAATTAAAGTTTTCGTCAAAAGGGAATGAACAATATAGCCTACCATTTACTATCCACGAACTGCGTAGAGCTCTGGCAACATCTAAATGCAGTGCGGTAGGACTTGATAATATACACTATTCAATGATATAGGAACTAAGTGCTGAATTATTAGGCACTCCTCAATCTGTTTAATAGACTCTACCTAGAAGATACATTCCCTAAACAATGGCATCATGCTACAGTCCTTGCATTCCTTAAACCAGGAAGAGACCCAACAAACCCCGCTTGCTAGAGACCTATTACCTTGACCAGTTGCCTCTGCAAAATTCTTGAAAAGATGATAAACTGCTGACTGATATGATACTTAGAAAACTTTCATCTCCTACACACTCTGCACAATTTGGTATTCGCCAAAACAGATCAACCCTAGATATACTGGTAAGACAAGAGAACTCCATTCGGAATGCATTCCTCAGATCAGAACATCATGTAATGGTTTTCTTTGACATCAGTAAAGCTTATGATTCCACGTGGAAGTATGGCATTCTCCGTGAATTACATCACCATGGACTTCGAGGCCATCTACTGATTTTCATACAGAACTTTCTGTACAAATGCACATTTCAGGTCCGATTTAAAACTTCCTTAACTCAAGTATTCATACAAGGAGTTCCCCAAGGCTCTGTACTCAGCACTACACTTTTTATAATTGCAATAAACACCATTGCTGAACAACTTCCAAAAACTATTGATACAGCACTATATGTAGGTGATCTTAGCATTTTGTGTCAAGCAAAAAACATGAATACTGTTGAAAGACAGTTACAAGGGGCAATAAATAAGATCAGTTCATGGACACAAACTAGTGGCTTCCAACTTTGTCCCCAAAAAATGTTGTGCATCCATTTTTGCCACCAACGTAAACTCCACCCACCTCTGGAACTACAGTCAATTCCGGTTATCTGGGACACATCGGGACTAGTGCATTTTGGCCAGATTAAGCGGCTGCCCCAATTATCTGAAGTTTCACGTAAATATTTAAAAATGCAATGTACCCCCCCTTTACAATTGGTTCACTGTACAATCAAATCACGTTATGACGAACTCACCATAGTAAAGTCTGTTCACTATACAATGTGTAGTAAGCGCTGGTCATTGTGATCACATTTGTGAATTGAATTTTAATTCTATTAAACATAGATTCTAATTAGCAAAAATTTGAGGAATATTATCCACAGGCTATAAAAGCAAAGATATATTAAGCACAAATTTACCCTTTATTACCTTACCAATTAAAAAAATTAAATATGTGAAAATTGGAAGAATATACGTGATAATCAGAATAATTAATACATACTGTAATATGTACATACTAACTAGTCGACATTTCTGTTCAGTGACATTTGTGGGTGGGGGTTAAAATTTAAAACAGTAAAAAGATAAGCAGTCAGTAACAAAGAACATGGCACACACAAATTGCAAGTAACATGATACATGCAAGTGAGAACGGAGTAACAAGTTATAAAGCTTTAAAAATAGGAATGAAGAGAAGACCTGAAAATTAATTTTTTTTTATATGATTGAAGAGTTCGTGGAAGCGTAAACACATTTCACCATAATCCACAGAATTCCAGCTGTTGATATTATCGCAAATTCAGTAAGCTCAAGTTTCCTGTCCGTTTATGATAGATTTCACTAACGGAAAAGCCCAGTAAACAGGTGACTTCTAATTGTTTTTATTATTTTATGGTTGTGACCTCCAGAATTTCGACCAAACCACATGGTACTGTCGGAGACAATCGTAGGGTAATCTCCAGTGCTGCGGTCTCCTGCCCCAATTAAACGAAGTAAACCCTGGCTATTTTCTCAATTGGTTTCTGTTTTTTAAGATCTGCCCCGATTAACCGGTGGCCCGAATAACCGGAATCCACTGTACTAGTGAATGGCCAACCAATAGCAGTTTCACTCCACCATACTGTTCTTAGGAATCACATTAGACCATAAACTTACCTTTTTAGAGCATATTAAAAAACTAAGCACATCCTGTGAGCAAAAGCTAAATATCATCTGGGTTCTTTCAACAACTAAGTGGGGAGCTGATCACCTTACCTTGTTACGATTATACAGAGCCTTAATAAGATCGAAGCTAGACTACGGAGCACCAGTGTATAGCTCAGCAAGACCTAGTGTCCTTCGCTGGTTTGACCCTGACCATCATAGTGGAATATGCATTGCCCTCGGAGAACATCGCACATCTCCAATACATAGTTTATACGCTGAAGCACATGAACTGCCTCTCTCAATCAGAAGACAACAACTGATACTACGCTATGCATATAAAATTAGATCCATGCAGAACACCCAAATTGACTAATACTTTTCACAGCACAGCAGGTTATACCAAAACTGCCCTATAGCTAACTGTCCTTTGGGTATGAGAATAAAACACCTCTTAGAAGAACTAAATTTAACCTTAGACAATGTGGCGCATAACTTCCCTCTTGCTCCTTGGAACATCACTCCACCTATATGCGACTTACACCTTCATGAATGGAACAAATCTCCTTTACATAGGAACTATATCATGCAATAGTGGACCAGTTTTCCAACTTAGTTGTAGTATATACTGATGGATCAAAAAGCAATGCTCACATTGGAATCACTGATATGCTAATATGATTTTCCCAAACATCACATTACCATATCAGTTGTCGTGTGAGTTTAGTATATTCTCTGCCGAACTAATAGCAGTTCAGGTTGCACCGAATTACATTGTGTTCTCTAATATTAAAGACAGCATAATTTTCTCAGATTCTTTAAGTGCACTTCAAGCACTGAAAAACACCATGAACATTGTGTTTTTCTCACCCAGTCATGAAAGAAATAATCACCTCTTTGCATATCTTGTCGGAACTTGAGAGAAACATATACTTCCGTTGGGTCCCAGGACATTGGCAATTCCTAGAAACAAACTAGCAGACAGTGCTGCCAAATCTACTCAGCTACCACCTGACAACAAATGGAAAGTGCCTTATCAAGGCTATAGACCAATAATCCAGGAAAAATGCATGTGCCAGTGGCAGTTATCATGACAGCAACAACTTAACAATAAACTTCAAAGTATTAACTGAAGCTGGAAGGCTGAAGCCTTCCAGCTTCAGTTCAATTAGACAATAGGAGGTTATACTAGCCTGTCTGCGAATAGGTCACACTAATGTTACTCATGGTTATATTTTAAGGGGGGAGATATCCCCCTCAGTGTCATCACTGTAACACTGTGCTTTCAGTAAAACATCCTTGTTGAATGCACAAAATATACACAAGAGAATGTCAGAATCTTTTTACTCCAGCCACAACAGAAGACCCTCCACACTTACTTCACTTTTGGATAAGAAAAAGGTCTTGAAAATTTTTACTTTTCTCAAAATGTATACCACCTCATTTAACTAGTTGAAAGGAAATCTACTGTTACTAGTTTTGCTGTTAACTTTATCCAAGAAGAAATAACATACACACTAACCACACGTATGGCCACAGATGCTGTTGCACCTAATAAATCCCTGCGCCTCTGTAGCCAGGAGCAGCAGTGCGTAGCACACGCTTCTTGATTAGACCGGGGTTCGAGACCATGACCACCAAATATGGAGGATGCGGAAAGGTCAGGGAATGACCACCACATATCCCCGAGGCAATATGGCCTTAGTTGCTAAGTTTATTTGGTGATTGTTAAATCACCAAATAAACACACACACACAGTTGGCAAGCCTTTCCGCAATATTTTTCTTAAAATTGAATTCATTTTGATGTAAAAATATGTATATAATTCACATTTATCTTTTTCTAGGTTCATGCATACATTATAAGTGCTCTGAAAAGGGAAATGCCTTCTATGTTTGGAAAAGACAGTAAGAAAAAAGAACTGATTAAGAAATTGGATTTTCTGTATATGGAGATTGAAAAAGACTACCAAATTGCCCGAGGTGATTTTCCAGATCTTAAAGACATGCAAGAAAAACTTCTTCAACAAGATTTTATGAGGTTTAATCCTCTGAAGCCCAAGTTACTGGAAGTGGTGGATAAGGTCCTATCAGATGATATTTCACGTCTCATGAATATGATTAGTCAAGAGCAAGTAAATCAGAATAATGGAATTTCAGAAACAACAGTAGATGGTGGTGTTTTTGCACGTCCAGGTGGTCCCTTTGGCCATGGGAGTGGCGAAGGTGCCGATGCAGGTTCATTACAGCCCGACTGGGTTGTTTCCAAAGATCGGGAAAAATATGATGATATTTTCAACAGGTTGAATCCTGTGGATGGAAAAATAAGTGGGGCAGTGGCGAAATCAGAAATGGTCAAATCAAAACTACCAAATTCTGTATTAGGTAAAATATGGAAACTTTCTGATATTGATAAGGATGGTATGCTTGATTCTGATGAATTTGCCTTGGCAATGCATCTGATTAATGTGAAATTAGATGGGTATGATTTACCTGGGGAACTACCAGAGCATCTTCTACCCCCATCAAAAAAATATTATAATTACAGATAATTCTTTGTATCTTTAACATGTATGTTCAGTATTATCATCTTATTTTCATACCATTATATATATTGAGATTTAAATTTGTAATATTCCAATATTGAAAATGGAATAATCTATAATTGAGCATATGAAGAATAAGTTATGGTATCATTGCAAATTTTTAAAAAACCAATAAATGGAACTAAATTTTTTGCAATGAAAAAAAAAAGGGGGGGGTCAGTGTGGTTTTGTCTGAGTTTTAAGTCTCTTCTTAATTTTATTTTTTTTTATTGAAAAAGTGCCTAGAAAACACCCTTTTATAAAGTTTGTAGAATTCACAGTACAAATTAGCAGAAGTTGCAGTTCACAAACATGCAAAAAAGTGATTTCATATTTTATATTTTATTAATAGTTTGTTTATTATTATTATTATTTTCCTTTTAATGCACAGCATAAATTAATACGCCAGAAAAACTTAAGATGAGACCAAGATTCAAGTGTCAACTTTTTATGACAGAAAAAAATCTAATTCTATATCTCTCCATTTTTTTTTTTTTTTTTTTTTTTTTTTTTTTTTTACATAAAGCTTGGTCTGTATTAGTTATATTGTCATTTAAAACTTATTTTTCTTCTTGTGATAAAATCTGTTAATAACCAACATAAAATGTGTATTTTTGAGGGACCTTATTGTTTTGAGGGACCTTATTGTTGGTAGGTAACTTATGTTCATTTTCTTACCCTTTTGGAAGGGTTTGTTTTCCTCCTCTCAGAGTTTTATAAACTTAAATGTACTTTGACTTTTATAACATATTTACATGTCATATTCACTTTTGCATATTGTAGGATATGACAAGAGTATTCTTCCTAATTTTCAATTCTTGAGTAACTAGTTTATCTCTTTTGATTAGTGTATACTTTTCATTTTATATAGTGATTTGGTCTAAGTGTACTGTATTGTTATATATCAGTTAGATTAATGTAATTATTATAGTTTCTCTGATATAAATGTATCATACTAATGATTGGTCTGTTAAGCCAGGAAACTTGAGAAACAGATGACCAGAAAAAAAATACAACCTTATCCATCCTAAAGTAGCCAGGCATGCCTGAAAGCATTTTGCTTATTTATTCATAGTTAATAGTATTATTCTGTAAGTTGTGCCAGTTAAGTGAAATGTGCACATGAATAAATAATAGTTCCTTCATGTATATTAAACATCATTATATAATTTTTTTGTATAATTTAATTTTTTTTCTGTTGAATTAGTTTTTGTAGTTTGTGAATAACTGTTATTTTTATAAATATATAATCATGACTTAATTTATTTATTTTATATACAGAATTATAATAAGGGTGCAATATATTTTTGTGGTAGAATTCTTTTGTGTTAAATGATATCTCTCAAGGATTTAATTTGTAAATATAGTATGCCATCAGAAATGGAAAGAAAATCCTATCATAATGAAGTAAAAAAGTTATAGCAATTAGATAATATTTTTCCATTTACTATAATTTAAATAATTGCAGTATGTAAGGATATAATTGAGAGCAATGAAAGCAAAATAATTTGTCAGTTTCAATATTTTAACATGCTTCCAAGTGATCTTGATGTGGGCTTATGCCTGTGAATATTAAAATCAGAATGGTGGTATAATTTTGGCAGTATACATGTGATTTCAACATTTTGCCAAATAAAATTTGATTTATTTTTATTTTTTGAAAATATCTTATATATATATACTCTACTATACTTACTATTAAGTATGTGCCTTAGAGTACTTAATGGGGCCAATTTTTAATGCACATTTTATGCCTTAATAAGAGTGTCACAATTCTACTGCAATTTATAAAGATCAAAATAATATATACAAACTAGTATAGATTGATGTTTTTGGATGCTAATATGACAGATGTAGAAGTTATTGCCATAGAGGGTTCAGAAGATGCTTATGAAAATATCAATAGGTATATGCCAACCCCTGTTGCACATGTATTTACACACTTTTTTACTTGTACATTTTTGAAATGTTTTGAATAACATTTACCAGGGTATTAGTTTTTCAACTTGAAACAATTAAGAAATAAAAGACATTTCTAACTTTCATTGGATTTTTGTTTTATTACTTTCATCATTAAAAACAGAATTCTGTGTTACTATGTAAAATTACTCCTCTCCTAAACCAGTGTTTTAGGAATATTGTGCACGTTTTAAAACATATGGTATGCCATCAGAGTTTAGTGATAAAGTATATTTAGAAATAATGGCCTTAATGACTGTCAGCCATTTGGCAGTTTGATCTTGAATATTAAAGAAATTTAATTGTATAGCAAAATTGAGCCAGAATAATTATTGAATTTTTTGTTCACTACCTTTAGTTTATATTAAAGATTGTCAATTAATTTGATTTAAATCTTGCATTGTGAAAAGCAATGGCATATTGCAATCCAGCCATTAGTATAGTCTACCAGGACTTCTGCATAAGAAAATTTAAATTATATACAGTATTTGTGGAAACATGGATTGAATATTACGAAACTTATCAGGACATAAAAAAAAAATACCATTTTAGGGTAAAAACCAGAGTCTGGGAGGAGTGATCTTCAGAGGATAGACAACTAGTTTTGACAGGACTCAATTCAAATTTAAGAGCAGTGGCTGTTCTTATTGGTTAACACAGCGGCATTTCAACCATATTGTGCTAATGTGTTTTTGGTGAACCTGTATGTTTTGACATGAATAACGTCTATGCTGGGGGTACCTACGGTGCTCAGGCTGTCACGAAAAGTGTAAATGCTGTTATATCTCCGAAGCTAATAGACAACAGTATAACAATTTATGCTTAATTTGTTGGGTATATAATGCTGTCGATGAATATGCAAGAAAAAATTAGAAATTTTGATATTTGATATAATTTTTTTCAAAAAAACAAGTTCACATTTTGGTCATTTGCTGTTGCACATTGATTATTGTCACTCTCAATAACCTCTAACTATGATAGATAGACATAAATAGTTTTGATGTAGCTCTTATGGTTCCCGAGTAATAGCGATGCAAAGTTGAGTTGAAAAATTTGAGCATTTTCAAGTTTGTTTTTGCAATATCTTTAAAACTATAAATGTTAGACAAAAACAGAAAGTAACAAAATTGTTGCCCTTTGAGAGGTCTACAAGAATATATAACTATATTTCAAATCGGGTTTTTAGTTTTCGAGAGTTGAACAACTCGTTAGAGCCAACTACTTTGTTCAGTTACTTCACATTTGTCGAGCAGTGCAGTTGTTTCATTTAGTTAAGTTGTGGCGATGCCAAAAGTTACGTCAACTAAACGTGTTCAAAGATCTTGACAAAATCGCAAATCTACTAAAATCCAAAGTCAGTGGTGGAATGCAACAGAGTCATAAGCGTAAGATCAATTAGAGGCAGATGTCCGGCCATCAACATCGAAAAGAACAGTGCAATCAGCGAATGAAGATCGTCAAGTGTTATACGTTAGCTTCAAAAGAATGTTTTCGAACAACTCATTTAGATATGTCTGCAGTGCAGACTAGTTTCAGAATGATTTGAGATTACCAAAGCCAAACCATATACAAATTCTTGAAGATAAATTTCCAGAAGCAGACATGGCATCTTTATGCTTTGCAATACATGCTTCACAAGCTTAGAATCGGGAAATGTACCGTCGTTATCCAAGACCAACATCTTAATCTATCATTCATTTAAACTGAATTTGCCGCCACTCAATTGTATAAGCGAATGGTTGTTTCAGATAGATTGCCATTCATGCAGATTTGACATTTGTGATATGAAACTGGCAGTTATGGTATCGTCAGACAAGTCGTAAATGTTCCAATTGACGTGAATAATGCAGTTAGAGAGTTGCCGCATGCTTTAGACGACGATTATGCATTCAACATTCACATCAAGAAGCATTTTATTCATAAATCGACTTACTTGCAAGGGTATGTGAGAAAAGAAAGTCAAATCATGGCTAAGGTATTTAATCAATACTCCTCTGTACAAACATCATAACATCAGTTTATTGTCAGTTGCTGGCTACAGTTTCATCGAGGGTTACCAATAGCGAACAAGTAGACAAAGTAGAGAAGATTGTGTCATCTGAAAGTGACATCGAATTACTTATGGCACAGCAACACACTTTACTTTGGAATGAAGACAAATATCTTGCAATTGCTCCTGGACAACACAATCAACCGATGAACATGCTGAGGAACTGTTGTTTCCAGTGATATACTTAGGCCATCCACGTAAATTTAAAGATAGATTATGTGTTACTCCATTTATGATAGCAACTCGCGAAATAAGACAAAAAGATTGCCAAGGAGTAATGCCACATCATATTCTATACGTGGCGAAAATTTTACACTTGAGAATAACCAAAGATTTATATTCCACTTTCAAATGTGTCGGAGAAACTTCCTACATAACAAAACGTACGATAGAAGACGAAAGATTTGTTGAAAAATGCATCAAATGTAACGTTTCTCAATTCCATTCCAAATTCTGTACACTACTGGTCTCAAGGCAAGAAAAATGTCTTTACTATGATCAGACAACGTGGTAATCTGATCTAATCTCTGACATTGAGTGTGACGGAGGTTTGCTGGCCGCATCTCTTGAAAACACTTCACAGACTAAACAGTAGTGAAGATACAGAAATTGACGACCCAATGAAAAATTGACAGAATTGCAGCGTACGAAGCTAGTCAATGAGGGTCCAGTCGTGTAATATACTCCAATAAGCTAGTTGACATTATAATGCATATACTGCAATCGAAAAGGTACAATCCTTTTGAAAAATACATAGTAATCGATTTCTTCAAACGTATAGAATTCCAGCATTGTGGCAGTCCACATGCTCACATTTTGCTGCGGCTACAAAATGATCCTAAAGAATTGGTTTCAGAAGATATGCCAAAGACTGTAGAAACAATAGATGAATTGTGCAATGTCGATGCTTTGGATTTTCCAGTCTTACTCAAATGAAGTGCACAAGCATACATTTACTTGTTTCAAGAAGAATGATGGTCGACACAGATTCAATATTCCATATTGGCCTATGGATCAAACCCGAGTGGTGCCTCCGTGGGCAGGTGCAGCAGTGCGTAGCACACGCTTCTTGATTAGACCGGGGTTCAAGCCCATGACCACCAAATGCGGAAAGGTCAGGGAATGACCACCACATATCCCCAGAGCAATATGGCCTTAGTTGCTAATGCTCCTAAAATCCAAATAACAACAAACAAACTCTAGTTTTAATACCGATGAACATACAAGATAATCGATGTTCAAGTTTCGAACATCATTTTCAACAATATAAGAAAGATCTTGGAAGAGAAACATTACGGTGCACTCAAGAAGTTTCTAGAAGAGCACAAGTTGGATATGAAAACTTACTTGGATGTTATTCGATCGGGATTGAGGAGACCTACCATTCTAATGAAAATAAATATGACACAACTTTGGACGAATACCTTGAATAGCTGGTATATTAAATTCGAACATGGATTTACAGTTCATACCCGAGGAACATTCATGTGCATCATACGTTGTAGAATTTGTTAACAAAACCAACAGAGGCATAAGCCATTTGCATCGAGAGTTAATCTCGACTGCAAGAAGCATATCCAATCAAGACTACACCAACTTGCTAAAACGCGTTAGCATTAAAATTTTGAACATCAATGAAATGAGTTTGCAAGAGGCAGCTTGGTATTTGCTTCGCCAGCCAATGTCTGAAGCTAGTAGAGAAGTTGTGTACATTCTAACTACTTGGCCTCATGAGCAGAAAAGTAAGAGCAAGAAGCAAAAGGCTGAAGAAAATCTCGATGATTCTACTGACACATGGAAAGAAAATATAACAAAAGAGCTTGGTCAGCTTTGCTTGGCTGATTTTGCAGCAAAATAAAGCATTGTGAAGGGACAATGTAAATCTATAAAACGTGTGAGTCATGAGGTAACGCCACTATGAAATGTCTGGGTTGGCAGAGTATAAATGTGAGATGGTTTTACTTTACTGGCCTTTCAAAAATATACAATGAAAATGAAGAATACTTTATGAATTGCTGCAAAAGGTACGAGCCGGACATTGATATTGAAAAAAAACAGATTATTGTAGAAAACTTTGCATCAAAATGGATGATAAAGAGGCCCAAGTGAAATACGTTCAAAATTGAATTGCAGAGGATGCTAATAACAGACTTCAAGAGAACAATGATGATACTGAAATGATTTCGGCAAACTCTATCCACTGGTATGTCGGCGAGATAATGTCAAGACTAGCGACGATTACTGCAAGTTGGGTCGAATGACAAAGAGAACCAACTTGCAGTAATCGTCGCTGGTCTTGACATTATCTTGCTGACGTACCAGTGGATAGAGAATTTGCCAAAATTATTTCAGTATCATTATTGTTCTCTTGAAGTCTGTTACTAGCATCCTCTACAATTTTACCACTTGTTTTCTTTGCCAGAAAGAAAACGTGGTAAAATTCAGATTGATGGGATTTTAAGGAGTAATTAAAAGAAAATTGAAGTGAAATAGGTTTCATTCCATTCACTTTTTTTTTTATTAATGTACTGTTTTAAAGTCTTTGCCCTGAAGTGCAAATTTTTTATGAAAACCCCAAACACGAAGTATTAGAACCTATATTACTTAATATTATATAGTACCGTGCTTGGGTTGGAGGTTGAGAAGACGAAAGAAGATATTTGACATTAGACTAATTTTCAAGAAATACGTATGAAGGAAGGTTGTTCCAGAGAACAGCAGTTGAATGAATAAATGAGGAAGATGAAAAGTTGGTTCTGTAAGTTTGAAGTTGGACAGTAAGTGGATGTTGGCTGGTGGCATCACTTGTTTGGACTGCTTTGAAAGAGTGGGAATTATAGAAGCCAATTCAGGAAATACGTATAAGTGCCCATGGAAGTATCTAGAAAAGGAATGCAGCAGAAACAGTACATCTATAAGACAGCGAGTGGAGACACTGTTAGAAATGAGTCATTAATTAACCTAACTGCCCTCTTCTGAATGGGATCTAGCAGCCTGAGAGAGGTTTTCGGAGCACCGCCCCAGATGTGGGAACAATATTGAATGGTAGGGAGGATTTGTGACTTATACAGAGTGAACAGCTGTGTTTGGAAGAAAAGAAACGCTAAGAGCGAAAGAGAAAACAGATTTTTAGATGAAGAGGAAGCAATATTTGTAATGTGCTGGTGCCAAGAGAGATTAGAAGTCAGGGTAATCCCCAAAAGCACACGCTTCTTGATTAGACTGTGGTTCAAGCCCGTGACGACCAAATACGGAGGATGCGGAAAGGTCAGGTAAGACCACTGCATATCCCCGGAGCAATATGGCCTTAGTTGCTAATGCTTCTAAAAAAACCAAACAGCAACAATAACAATCCCCAAAAGAGATATATCATCTTGCCTAGAAATTGGAATGTCACCAAAGATAAGCATAGGAGCAGAAGAATCCTTTTTGCAAGATATAAGACAAGACTGAGTTTTAGATGGATTGAAATCAACTAATTTGTCTCTGCCCCACTGGAGATTGGCATTTAGGGAATTGGTAGCGGATATTCGAGAAGTAGAAGCTGATTGAGCAGCGCAAGGTTTCTCAAAATTGCAATGTGCTATCTTCAGCAAAACTTAATAGGATTTCCAGTCAACGTAAGGTCATTAATGTACAAGAAGAAAAGAGTTCGGGAAAGAACTAAACCTTAGGGGACACCAACATTAGTGGAGAAGTTAGAAGACAGAGAGCCATATACCATCACCCTCAGTGAGCAATCAGAGAGAAAATTGGATAACCAATTACAAAAAACAGTGGCAAACCATTTGATGGAAGCTTCTTTAGAAGACCTTTATGCCAAACATGATCGAAAGCCTTTAAGATGTCAAGAGCAACTGCTTTTGTTTCACCAAACTTTTCCATTGAATTTGTCCTTAAATGGGTATTGTTTGTTTGTTATTTGGTTTTTAGGAGAATTAGCAACTAAGGCCATATTGCTCCAGGGATATGCGGTGGTCATTCCCTGACCTTTCTGCATCCTCCGTATTTGGTGGTCACGGTCTAATCAAGAAGCATGTGCTACTCACTGCTGCTCCTGGCTACGGAGGCGTTATATATATGGGTAGCATAAGCCAGAATGTCATCAGTGGATCGACACTGACGGAATCCATACTGGCAATCGCTGATCAGATGGAAGGTTTCTAGGTAGTTTTAAGAGTTGGCGGTTAGTGATTTCCCATTACTTTAGAAAGAGTAGAAGGAATTGCAATGGGACGATAATTGGATGGGAGGGATTTGTCACCTTTTTAGGAACTGGCTGGATATGAGCAAATTTCCAAGCAGAAGGAAAAACACCTTTGGAATAAGAAAGTAAAAAAATGGCAGAAAAGAACAGGAGTAAGTTCAGGAGCGCAGGTTTTGAGAACAAGTGGAGTAATACCATAATGCCATACTAGCAGGACCTGGAGCTTTCTGAACATCAAGTTTCGTCAAAATCCTTCTGACATCCTTTTGACAGAAGACCACAGGAGGCATTGAATGGAGTGTGTTGGGAATGGTGTGAGGTGATTTGCCAATATCATTAATACATGAGTTTGAATAAAAATGGGATACTAGCAGGTCAGCTTTATCCTTGGCTGAAGTGGCAACAGAACCATCTGGTTTTGACATAAGTGGGAGTAGAGATGGGCAAGAGACCAGAATGCTCAGCTACTATTACGGCAAGAAGCAAGTTTTCTACTCTTAGCCTGTTCAAAATCTAGTTTGGACTGATTGATAACTGCTTTACAATTGTTGCGAGCTTTGGTATGTGCAGAAAATGAAACCGAAGAATTGGAAACAAGTCAATTACGATATGCAACATTGTTCTCTTGAACAGCCTTAGCACATTTAGTAGAAAACAAAGGTTTAGATAAAAGACGAGATTTTAAAGTGGAATGTGGAATGAAGGATTCCATTCCGACAAGAATAATTTCACTGACACAGTCTGAGCACACGTTGAAATCAGAAGTTTTGAAACAGTAATCCGACCAAGGGAAAAAAAAGCTCGCAGGTCACCGATTTTGCATTCATGTAATGCCAGACAATAAGAGGCTGATAATAGCCATGAGATAAAGGCTCCATTGGAGAGGAGGCAATCACCAAGTTGTGATCTGTGGTGCATAAAGGATGACTCACTTCAACTGTGTACTTAGAAGAGTTGTTTATGAGAAAAAGTATCGTGTGTTGGCTGTTTGGTTAGGATTGTCTGGTAAATGAACCCTCTGTGCAAGGTCGTTAGTAATTGCAAAAGCCTCAGCATCTCGACCTGCTGGGTCAGTTCGACTAGAAAACGGAATCCAGCTGGAGTTGTGAACATTAAAATCACCAAGGAAAATTACCTCACTATAGGGAAAGTTGGACTGGAGAAAGTCAAGTTGCAAAGAGAGGGTCAAAGAGCTCCAAGTGATTAGTGGAGTTGGGAGAATGATAGAGAAAACAGATGAATTTGAAAGAATGAGGTAGAGAGATTTTAAGCCGGAGAAGATCGAAAAGAGGAGATTCCAAATTACCAAGTCTATGACAGGGCATATCAGAACAGACATATGCACAAGTACCACCTTTGAGGTGAAAGGAATCATACAGTGAATAATTTGGGCAACTGAAATGAGCAGTAGTTGAATCAACTAATAACTGAGACTCTGTCAAAAAAAGTACGTGGGTTTGGCAGAATGCAAGTGGAAATGGACATCATTGAGATTAGAATTGAAACTACGTATATTTGTGAAATGAACTAGGAAGTGTTTGGGAGGTTTAGATCTTTTCGCAGATAAGCTTACTCTATTAGTTTGACAATTCACGGTGTATTCAATAGTAAGAAAAAGTGGAGGGGACATGCTATATGAAGTAATGAAATTTTTGTACATGGCGTACACATGGTAAGAATATTCCCAGATCCTTGACATAAACGTGGCCTTGACAATGCCCCCCCGCATACACACTACTCTGACTCCCTCCAGTCACTATCTGGCAGAGTAGAGGTAGCAAGATTATACACTAGCTGATCCAGAAGCCTCCTAAAGTGTTACCAATAGGTTCGATCCGGTGTACTAACTAGCGGCTGGCTTGCGAACACCGTTTTAGAGCTGTACCCTCGAAATGTTAGGAATTGGATCTCGCCATGGTGTCCATCATAACCTCCAAAGTCATCAGTCATAGTGCATGATGGAAGAGATTGGGAAGGATGACCGGAAGTTAGTTCTGGAGACTAAACAGGGCCTAAATTCAAGCCTCCAATAAGCAAATTGGTGGTATTGCACTGGTTGATGAGAGCATGCTGTGTTATTCATCTACACTTGGCCCTTTTGCAGCCTGCACTTACCTATGCTTTAAAAAGGTGTTGAAGTATAAAAACAAACATTGTAAGATAATTTTGTGAATTAAGAATTTATTTAAGCCGTCAACTTCCCCAACGACAGATGGAAGTTTGTTCCGGCAATAAACCAACCACTAGGTAAAGGCCAATTTCTGCACATCTATTGTAGAACTGTCTTTCCTCAAATTGAATTTATGCTCCCTCAGGTGCAGAATCTGAGCAAAACGAAGAATCTCATCTGCATTGAGCTTGCTCAAACCATTCAAGGCCTTATAAACCTCAATCAAATCACCTCGCAGGTGCCTAGTCTCCAGACGGTGCAATCTGCAGAACTTAAGCCTATCTTGGTAAGAGCAACCCTTTGTTCCACTCACTTATCTTGTTTCTGTACTCGTTCTAGTAGCTCAACATCTTTCCTCAAATGAGGCCTCCAGACCTATATGCAGTACACAAGTGTGGCCTGACTATTGCCTTATACAAGGAGATAATCGCCTGCTTATCCTTGCTAGCAAAATTCCTGTGTATCATTAACAAGACCCCATGAGCTACTCTTGCACTACTCAGAAAACTTCATATCTGACTGCACAATTACCCCCAGGTCTTTTTCATTCTCCACTACCCTGAATGTAGTACCTCAATGCTGGTATGTTACTCTGGGATTACTGCTACTCATATGCAGTACTTTGATACATTATTTACATTATTAATGTCAAACTTCAGTTGTCACCTCTCAGCTCAACTGTTCTAGATCCTGTTGCATTAGCATACTTTCTTTAATTAACTATCCTTCAAACCTTTGTATCATCTGCAAACTTGGACATTAAGCCTTATATACCTTCATCAATATTGTTGATAAATACAGAAAACAATTTGCTCAACACCAAACCCTGGGTGACTCCACTAATAACATTAGTCCACAAAGAGCAGTGTCCATTGATTACCACTCTGTCTTCTCCCACTCAACCATCCCTTTAACCATAGCAGCAACCTGCTCTTAATACCATACTGCTGCAACTTGTACTTGTAACTTGTCTTCCATGTGCAACAGTATCAAAAGCTTTCTAAAATCCAAGTACAGGCATACCTCGATTAACGAATAGGATGCGTTCCACGAAATTACTTCGTTAACCGAAACTTCGTTTTCAGAGGTAAAAATACTATGGCCAGAATAGGGATACGTTCCTACGTAAAGAAAATGAAAAGCTTTTTTTCGAACAAAGAAAAGTTTTATTAAATAAACAGTCAACTTACATACAAAGTGAAATCACATTTTAAAATATGAGGTTAAAGTTGATTGTTTATGCTTTTTTTCTCTTTCATTTAACAATTGCCTATACGGAGTTATTGCATTTAACACTGATTGCTTAACTATAACACTTCTTCCTAAATCAGGATCATTTTCACTAAAAAAATTTAAAACGTTTTCAATGTCATTTAAGCACCTTTTTAAATCTTTGGTTGTTAACACTTTTTCGGCAGGAACTTCTTTAACTTCGCCTTCATTATCTTTGTCTTCGTTGCTAACAAGGTTTTCTAAATCTTCCACTGAAAAACCATCATCTTCTGCATTCAATAAATTTCTAACATCCTCTTCATCGACATTTTCGAAACCTATTGATTGAGCCATCTGGATAACTTCATTTCTAATTTCTTGGATGTTATTTTCTTCTTCTAGTACAACTTCTGGCCATATTTTGCGCCAAACTCCATTTAAGCATTTCTTAGTGACTTCTTTCCAAGAACTATCAATGTTTTCAATTGCATTTTTAATGGTGTAGTTTTTCCAAAAAGTTTTAACTGTCATTTCCTCTTTATCCTCTAGTTCAGGTAAATTGCTTAAAATTCGACGCAGATAATAAGCTTTAAATGATGCTATTACTCCCTGATCCAATGGTTGAATCAGGAAAGTTGTTTGCTGGAAGAAACACAACTTTGACAGGAATGCATGTGTCCAGCGTGTTAAGATCAGTAGGATGTCCCGGAGCATTGTCTAACAACAAAAGAGCTTTTTCTTCAAAGTTGTTTTTTTTGACAATACTGTTTTACTCCAGGACAAAAGTGGTTAACAAACCAATCAGTAAATAACTCCTTGGTAACCCACGCTTTTCTATTTGCTTTCCATATTACAGGTAAATTCATTTTTATGTTACCTTTTAACGCCCTCGGATTTTCTGAATGGTAAACTAATAACAATTTTAATTTATAATCGCCAGAGGCATTTGATCCAAAGAGTAACGTTAAACGGTCTTTGGCTGCTTTGAAACCAGCAGCTGATGTTTCTTCAATAGAAATGAAGCTTTTTGTTGGTAGCCGTTTCCAGAACAAACCGCTTTCGTCAACATTGAACACCAAATTTGGTGGAAAATTTTCACGTTCAATTATTTCCTTTAGTTTTTCTGGAAACTTATTTGCAGCTTCTCTTGTTCTATGAATCCTGGCCCGTTTTTTTAAATTTCTCGAACCAACCACGAGAAGCCCCAAAGGTTTCCGTAATTTCTTCAGTTTGTTTAGATTTCAGGTGATTAAACAAAAATAATGCTTTTTCTTGAATGACCATTTGACTTAAAGGCATATGACGTTGTGACATATCATCTATCCACAAACTTAACATTTTCTCCATTTTTTCTAAAATTGGATTCCTTAAGCGAGTTAATTTTGCCGCTGTAACATCTGTACAATTCTGAGCAGACTGTTTTATTTTTTCTGATTGACTTAGTATGGTTGTTAAAGTTGATTGCGCTAATCCTAAAGAATGTGCCACATCGGATTTTCTTTCGCCGCTTTCAACACGTCGTACGATATTTAGTTTAGTTTCCAAAGAAATTGCTTTTCTTTATGTTAAATGGGGCTTGAAATTGCGGACTTCGTTATCAGAGGTAACGTTAACCGAGGTATGCCTGTATATGATTTCAAAATTATATGCATCCAGTTCATTTGTGACCACATCTGATCATATTGGTCTGACAAGACTTCCTCTTAACAAACCCATGCTGTGTCTGAACTATAACTGCAGTCTAGATCAGGAGTGGCCAACTTAATTTGTGATGCTTTTTTCCTTCAAAATGTTTCGAGATCTAACATCTCAAAAATTTCATTGCACAAATGAAATTTTTGAGATGGCACACAAATTGAGGGATGACTGTATATTTAAAATTTGTCGTGATCGACCAAAATTAAATCCACGATCGACTGGTAGATTTCAATCAACTCGTTGGCCGCCCCTGGTCTAGATAATCCCGCAATGCTTCTTTAACCAGTGACTCCTTTGTTTTCTTCAGAACAGAAGTTAAACTAACAGGTCTGCAATTACTTGTGTCACTCTTTGATTCCCCTTTATGAATTGGGGATACATTATCACATCTCCAGTCTGTGTAAAACCTCCTCTGAGTCCAAGGTTGCCCTCATAATCCCTGCTAAGGGCCTGCCTACTTCCTTTGCTGCCTCCTTTAATATAACTGGATAGATCCCATCCACCCCCAGGTGCCTTATGTTTAAATTCAACAATTTCTCCTCCACTTTGCTCTCCTTTATTACAAAATCATTTAATCCCTGTTGAGTTCGATAAGCTTCTGGCCTCCGCTTTTCTACATAATTCCTCATGTGTGAATGTAGATGCAAAAATACTCATTCAGTTTGTCAACTACCTGAGCAGAATCATCAACAATCGAACCAGCGATATCAAGTGGACCATTCTGATTCATCCCCTTTACTTCTAGAGTTTACATAAGAAGTCTTTACTGTTTTTCTTTGCAATCTTTGCCAAAGATTTCTTGTAATCTGCCTCAACTTGCCTAACCTCCTCTGTGACTTTATTTCAGACAAGCTTATATCTACCATAGGCTTCCGTGTGTCCTGATAATTTATATGCATCCCACGCATTTTTCTTATCTGCCATGAGTTACTCAATATTGGCTAATTAATGAATTGGCTATCTAGTATATGTGGAATGCAGAAACCTGTATGTTCTTCATATAAACAATGCTACATGTTGCATTGACTGTTTTTCTTTTGTGGCTTGAAGCTAATTTAACAATGCCTTCGATAAGATGCCAAAGAAGTAGAAATTATTATGTGTATATATAAAATTAACATATTATTATAAAATATGGAAAGGTTTTAAGTTCTTTTATCAATGTCTCCTTGCTAAACAAAACAAGGTGAGCTTTTTAATAAATTTTTGACAAGTAATTAGAAGTCAGGGTTGACTGGTCTTCCTAAATAACCCTAAAAATAATGAAAAAAAACCTTGGAAAGGTGACATACTGTATCTAGCTATCACTTTTCAATTTCAGGTGAAAGGAAGAAATGCAAAAATAGATTTTTCATTGCCAAAGATTTCTTGTAATGATGTCATATATGATGAGTGTTTATTTGCATCATTTATTATGGAACAGTCTTCCTTAGAATTGTATTAATTATGCAGGTGTATTCAGAAATATGTTTCCCCAACAATGAAACAAAAAACAAAAAAAAAAGTAAAAGAATTAAGCAGCACTCATTAAAAAAAAAAATTTGAATTTTTTTTTTTTTTTTTTTTTTGTTGCCTCTCTAATATGCTGCTGTAGAAAACAGTCATCCAATAAATTCTTGCTAATCTTTGAGTGATCAACTCACAGATTCCAGTCAATATCTGAAAAGTTAAAATCCCCATTATAAGACTTTCTGGCCCACTCTATTTCTTTGTACGGCTGTTTGTTGTACTTATCAGTCATCACGCCTACTATCATTTTCCACAGAGGGAATGAAAAGGTTGTGATGAAAAAATGAGCTATTTTTCAATTTTATTTTTCTACTTTTTTAAGGTGGCAATAATAAAAGTGATTCCAAGCAATATCCCATTGTGATGATTTTTTTTTTTTAATCAAATCAAAAGCAGCTTACTCACGGTACAGAGCATTGGAAGATGTTTCTTCAGGGCACAACATGAAAGCATGTGCAATCCTTTAAAAAAAAGTGTTTGTTAGTGTTAACTTGGAGGGTGAGCATAATCAAACACAGTAATGTCCTTGTATGGTAGGCCTAAGAATGGGGGTAGCAAAGGTACCAAAAGAGATTGAGCACTGGGTAAAATAGGCTGTCCTTGTCATCTCATTAATTTGTGTGCTTAAAAAGGCACTGCATGCCTACTTATGTAAGTAGATGAATATATGGTAGGTAAACAATTTACTTCTAAAAGGAAAGACTGTTTTTAACAGTTTCAGTGCATTCCACTGAAATAAAAAGTATTCAGAAGTAGGTATGAAAATATCGACTATCTTTGTTATATATATGTTTTAGTAGACTTATAGAACAGTGGTAATCACTGATTAATTTGTATAAAGAAGTGGGAAAAATCATGTAAGTGTTTTACAAAGTTACCAAATTAAAAACTGCAAGAAACAATCACTATCAAGTAACACTACCTCATGTCCATTTCATAGTCAAAAAGAAGTTTTTTGGTGGAAGACAGAATATTAATGAATTCTCATGGAAAAGAATTCCTGAATTGTAAACTTTTGGTGAAAGAAATCTTAAACAATACAAGAAAGTTAATAACCCTACACAGATTATCCTCTCACATGTGCAGAAAGTTATTCTCTTTCTGGTAAAATTGGCAATTGCCCTTGAGAGCCAAGTTCAGAGAGTAAACTTGGCTCTCAAGGTGCAAAATCTGCAAGAGCTATCCCAAACAATTATCTTGAAATGAAACAATCTTTGGAAGCACTTGTAATCATATGAAGCTGGTAAGTTAATGTCTGAGAGCATTCTGTAGTGGTAAACAATCTAATCATTTTATCTTAATATAAAATGTGTATACTATCAGTGAAAAGCCTTGCTTTCAAGGCTGTTAGTATAAGACAGAGCTACGATGCTCAGTACATTCCCCATTGTATTTCAATATTTTTAAAAGAATAAGAGAAATTTACATCAATATAATACATAGAACACTTCCTAATAACACTCTCCAGCAAATAAACAAAAATAAACTATCAGTGAAATGTAATTTCAAGATAAGTCTGAATTAAAAACTGCTTTTTTTCTGCAAAATCTTCAGCCCTTCAAAAGCTAAAATGCAAACGTGTAAATAATTTTTAAAAATTATCTATACAATTTCTCTTCCACTCACAAAATCAATTAGCTCCCTATTGGAGTGTGATAAACCCCCGTCATCCCCTTCGTAAAGAATTCCTCGTGTGATTTTGGATGAAAAATACCTATTCAGTTTGTCAGCAACCTGAGTTGGATCATCAACAGTCAAACTAACGGTACTGAAACCAATTTGATTCATTCCTTTCCTTCTGGTGCTTACATAAGTAAGCACCAGAAGGAAGTAAAGAAGTCTTTGCTGATGTTCTTTGCATCCTTTGCCAACGATTTCTTGTAATCTGCCTTTTCTTCCTGACTTCCTTTGTTACATCTACCATAGGCTACTGTGTCACTTGATAATTTATATGCATCCCCTGCACCTTCTGTGCTGTGAGGTTCATCTGAATTCCAGTAAGGCCTATACCTTGAGTATTTCATAGT
Source organism: Mastigoproctus giganteus (assembly GCF_048544385.1). Classification (NCBI taxonomy): domain Eukaryota; kingdom Metazoa; phylum Arthropoda; class Arachnida; order Uropygi; family Thelyphonidae; genus Mastigoproctus; species Mastigoproctus giganteus. The sequence goes on from NC_143577.1 coordinate 156,376,196, forward strand.
TGGTATGAAAAGCCTAGTAGCATCTTATGATTAATTTCTTGAACGGTTCCCATTTAGAATATGTTGATGGTAATATCATCTGTTGGCCTTACTGTACAGAATTTAAAAACTGCCTGAGACTGCTGTAGTTGCCTTTACAAAAGCAAAACTCCTCTCATTACCCTTGATTGTAGTTTCATCATTAAGTAAATACCAAATCAGTACACTGTCACCTAGTGGTTCTTTTATCTGCAGATTCTTAATGCATGAATAACCACTTCTGATAATCAAATTGAGTATTACTTGCTTTTGTTGCCTCTCTAATATGCTGCTGTAGAAAACAGTCTTCCAATAAATTCTTGCTAATCTTTGAGTGATCAACCCACAGGTTCCAGTCAATATCTGAAAAGTAAAAATTCCCCATTATAGGACATTCTGGTTTACTGGCCCGCTCTATTTCTCTGTACGGCTGTTTGTTGTACTCGTGAGTCATCACACCTAAAACACACTCCTGCTATCATTTTTGCTTTCCCTCTGCTTGTAACTCAACATCGCTCTAGCCACCCATGTCAACTGGATGCACTGCTTTAGATTTCATGTGCTTAACTAAGCATAAATCCCCTCCCCTCCTCCTATCCTATCTGCCCGTTCTGTATACATTGTACTCCCCATATTCAAATTCTTCATCCCTTATATCTGAGTGACACCACAACTCTGAAATTGCAACAATGTGTGCATTTGATGCACACGTTGCAATTTCCAGCACCTTCAAATTCATCAGATTTATTTACTATACTCCTAGCATTGGTTTACTATACTCCTACATGCACCTGTTAGTACTTTTAATTACCCTAACACAGCCCAGGTATTTACTTGTTTCATGATGACTCCCAGCAGTCCTTGAAATCTTCAGCACCTTGCTTTCAAGGCTGTTGCTCATTTCAATAGTAGCAGTGCAAGAATAATTTTCACTGCTGCGTGTAGCTATTGTTAATCTATTAGATTGTGTATCCCACTCAAGCTACCAGTTTTTCAACCTACCTAACACCAATGGCAACCACAGGAAGTATGGAACCGAGTTACTGGGAATGGTAGGAAGTGGTTTACTAAGTTCATCAATACACGAGTTAGAAGAATTGTAGGATGCTAGTAGGTTGGCTTTATGATTAGCTGAGTTGGCAATAGAGCCATCAGGTTCTAACAGAAGTGGGAATAGAGAGGACAAAATTTGCAACCAATAGCTTTGGCAAGAGAGCAGAATGCCTGGTCTACCATTTGGACAAGAAGCAAGTTTTCTACTCTTAGCCCGTTTCAGATCTAGTTTGGACTGATCAATAACTGCTCTAAAACTGTTGCAAGCTTTGGTGTAGGCAGAAAATAACCTGGAGATCTGTATGCAAGCCAGTTGCAATATGCAAGATTTTAAGGTGGAGTGTGGAACTAAGAATTTCATCCCTACAAGAATAATTTCACTGTCACAATCTGAGCAAACACTGACATCAGATTTAAAACAGTAATCCAACCCGGGAAAGGAAGAATAGAAATTTCGCAGATCATCCCATTTTACATCCTTATAATGCCAAACAACAGAAGGCCGGGATTGGCCAAAAGAGAAAGGTTCTTGAACGGTTCCCATTTAGAATATGTTGATGGTAACATCATCTGTTGGCCTTACTGTACAGAATTTAAAAACTGCTTGAGACTGCTGTAGTTGCCTTTACAAAAGCAAAACTCCTCTCAAGTGATTGGAGAAGAGACCAAAGAGGACTTTGGTATTTACTTAAAAACATAAAAAAACCTCAACTGTGAACTGGGTTGTTTGTGAGAAAAAGATCAAGCATGTTGGCTGCACGGTTGAGATTGTCTAGTAGGTAAATGAACAATCTGTGAAAGGTCATTACTAATTTCAAAAGCTTCAGCACCTCGACCAGCTGATCCATTGTGACTACAAAGCAGAAGCCAGCTGGTGTTGTGAACTGTAAAAACATAAAGAAAAATTATGTCACTCATAGGAAAGTAGGACTGGAGAAAATCACATTTCAAAGAGAGGAAGTTAAAGAGTTAGCATTAGTAGAGGCATACGATGCAAGAAAGCAAGCTCATACAGCATCAGCCAAAAAAAACAAAAAAAAACACTCCCATTTCATCCCTCCGTTCGTTCCAAATACCTGTCCAGCTCAGCCTTAGAATTATTTAGGATATCAACTTCCACAACAAAAGATGGAAGTCTGTTCCACCAATCAACTACCCACTGGCTAAAGGCAAACTTCTGCACATCTATCTTACAACTGTCCTTCTTCAATTTGAATTTATGCCCTCTCAAGTGATTATTCTGAGCAAGAGGAAGAATCCCATCAGCATTGAGCATGCTCAAATCATCCAAGGTTTTATACACCTCAATCAGATCACCTCGCAGGTGCCTAGTCTCCAGACACTGTAATCTGCAAAACTTAAGCCTTTCTTCATAACAGTAACCCTTTGTTCCATTCACTAATCTTGTTGCCCTTCTCTGTACTTGCTCCAACAGCTCTACATCCTTCTTAAAATGAGGCATCCAGACCTGTATACAGTACTCAAGGTGTGGCCTGACCATTGCCTTATAGGAGGGGATAATCACCTCCTTATCCCTGCAAGAAAAATTCCCATATATCATTGACAAGACACCTTGAGCTACTCTTGCAGACCATCTGCACTGCTCAGAAAATTTCATATCTGCCTGCACAATTATCCCAGGTCCTTTTCATTCTCTATCACTGTCAGTGTCGTACCACAGAGTTGATATGTTACTCTGGGGTTAATGCTTCCCATATGTAGTACTTTACATTTGTCAATGTTAAACTTCATTTGCCACCTCTTAGCCCATCTGCTCACCTTTCCTAGATCCTGTTGCAGCAGCATACTGTCATTAGTGTCCTTAACAACCCTGCCAACCTTCATATCGTCTGCAAACTTAGACATTAGGCTTGATATACCATCATCGATATCATTGATGAATACAGAAAACAACAATGGACCTAACACTGAACCCTGGGGGACTCCACTAATAACATTAGTCCACGAAGGGCAGTGTCCATTGATTACCACTCTGTCTTCTCCAACTCAACCAGCCCTTTATCCCTAGCAGCAAATTTCCTCCAATGCCACATGGCTCCAATTTCTGCAGTAGTCTTCCATGTGCAACAGTAGCAAAAGCCTTTCTAAGATCCAAATATATGATATCAAAGTTATTCCCTGCATCCAGTTCCTTTTGACCACATCATAGTATCCAATCAAAATGGTCAGACAAGTTATTTGGTTTTTATGGCTAAGGGTTTGCTTACTTCCTTTACTGCCTCCTTTAATATAACTGTATAGATCCCATCCACCCTGGGTGCTTTTTTTATGTTTATCTTCAACAATTTCTCAACTTTTCTCTCAGTTATTACAAAATCATCTAGGTCACTGCCAGTTTAATTCACCGCTGGCATTCCCCTCCCTGAATAACCCCTCATGTGTGAATGTAGATGCAAAATACTCATTTAGTTTGTTAGCCACCTGAGCAGGATCATCAACAGTTGAACCATCAATATCCAGTGAACCAATCTGATTCATCCCTTTCCTTTTAAAGTTTACATACGTAAAGAACTCTTTGCTGTTTTTCTTTGCATCATTTGCCAAAGATTTCTCATAATCTTCCTTTGCCTGCCTAATCTCCTTTGTGACTTGGTTACAGACCAGCTTATATCTATCATAGGCTTTCATGTTGCCCATTAATTTATATATGTATCCCATGCATTTTTCTTCTCTGCCACATGTCTCATTAGTTCATCTGACATCATTTAAGCCTAAACCTTGAAAAATATTTGGTACATAAAGCCTAGTAGCTTCCAAGATTAATTCTTTGAATGCTTCCCATTTTGAATTTGCTGTTGGTAACATCATCAGTTGGTCCCACTGTATAGTATTTAAATACTGTCTCTCTCAGACCATCGTAGTCGCCTTTACGAAAGCAAAAACCCTTCCCTTTACCCCTGATGGTAGTCACCTCTTTGAGTAAATCCCACTTCAGCAAACTGTGATCACTGCCACCTAGTGGTTCATTTATCTGCAGATTCTTAATGCATGAAGAATCACTACTAATAATCGCATAAAGAGTATTACTCCCTCTAGTTGCCTCCCGAACATGCTGATATAGAAAACAATCATCCAATAAATCCATGAAAGCCTTGCTAGTATGAGTGACCAACCCACAAATTGAAGTCAATATCTGGGAAATTAAAATCCCCTATCATAAGAGTTCCAAGTGATTATTGGAGTTAGTAGAATGGTGGAGGAAATGGATGTATTTGACAGAATATGATAAGAGATTTTAAGCCAGAGAAGATCGAAAAAAGGAGAGTCCAAATTACTATTACATAATAAGTTTCTAACAGGGAATATCAGAACGGACACGTGCGCAATTACTACCTTTGAAGCAAAAGGAATCATACGGACAACTGAGATGGGCAGTGGTTGAATAAACCAATAACTGGGATTCTGTTATAAAAAGTACAAGCAGTTTTAGCAGATTAAGTGGAAATAGACATCGAGATTGGAACTGAGACTACATATATTTGTGAAATGAACAAGGAAGTGTTTGGGTGGTTTAGATCTTTTTGCAGATAAGTTTGTTCTATTAGTTTCACAATTCATAATGTATTCAGTATAAAGAAATGGTAGGGAAGACATGTATGAAGTAATGAAATTTTTGGATATGGTATACACATGGCAAGAATATACCCAATTCCTAATAACGTGGCATTGACAATGTCCCCCCTCCTGCATACACACTACTCGGACTCCCTCTAGTCACTATCTGGCAGAGTAGCGGCAGCGAGTTATACAATAGTTGATCCGAAATCCTCCTAGAGAGTTACCAATAGGTTCTGTGTGGTGGACTATCTAGCGGTTGGCCTGCAAACACTGTTTTAGAGCTGTATCCTCAAAATGTAAGAAATCTTGGATCTCACCATAATGCATAACCTCAAAAGACATCAATCATAATGCATGATGGAAGCTATGGGGAGGAGGTTGCTGGAGCTCTACTGTTTATATTAAAATAAGGGTTTCATGCCTCCAATAAACGAGGTGGTGATATTGCTCTGGTTGTGACAGTCATCTACCACCTAATATTGCTTGGTAACACAGAAGGAGCAGCACTCCTGTATGTGGTGTGGATGCTACATCTGGACCCTTCTTATGTTGCTTCATGCCTGGGTGGTCACCTGCAGTGCTGCACTTGAGCACTTGCACATGGGTTTCATACCCATAGTTACTAACAGTCCCACTGTCGTGAAGGTACAGACTGCAGATGATATATAACTTGGCAGGGTGGTTATTGACAGTAATCAAGCAAGCTACTGCAACAAGACCTAGAAAAATTATGCAGGTGGACTGAGCAATGGCACTGGGAGTTTAGCATTGACCAAATGCAAGGTACTGCATATGCGTAGGACTAATGCCAGATTAATGTACAAACTGTGTGGCTACACTCAGTGTAGTAGAAAATTAAAAAAATGAGAATAACTGTGCCTTCAGATCTCAAGTTCACTGAGCAGTTAAATTCACTCCACTACTTGGATCTCGTTTAAATTAAATTTATTGATTGTGTTCTTTTTGTTACTAATATCCAATGAAATTTTGTTAGCATTGATACACATTATTATCCCATTGTACAAGGAAATAGTTTGGCTACATCTTGTATATTGCATACAGGTTTGGAGGCCTCATTTTAGGAAGGATATAGATCTACTGGAATGAGTGCAGAATAGGGCAGTGAGACTGGTGAGGGGAACAAGAATGGCTTCAGTTTTGCAAATTGCAACATCTGGAGATTTGGCTCCAGTGAGGTGATCTTATTGAGATATTTAAGGGTTTTGATGGATTGAGCAAACTTGATGCTGATGGCATTCTTCTCTCTTGCTCAGACTACACACATAAAGGGAATTAATTCAAATTGAAGGATGGTTGCAGAATAGATGTGTGGAAGTTTGCCTTCAGCCATAGGTAGTTGATTATTGGAACAAACTTCCATCTGTTGTGTAAATGGGTATTTTGAATAAATTCAAAAAGAATTAAACAAACTATTGGATTAGATGGAAAGATGATTTGGGAAGTGTTTTTTTTTTTTTTTTTTGTCTGATGCTTTATTTGCCATTACTAATACTAATCTCTCTGCACTCATTCCAGCAAATTTGCATACTTCCTAAAATGAGGCTTTCAGACCTGATTGAAGTACTCAAGATGTGGCCTAACCATTGTGTTGTTCAATGGGACAATCACCTCCTCTTCCCTAGCAAAATTCCTGTATATCAGTAACAAAATCACATAAGCTGTCCTGCCAGCCTGTCTGCTCTGCTCAGAGAATTTCTTTATCTCATTGCACAATTACCCCAGGTCTTTTTCATTTTCCACTTTTCTGAGTGTAGTATCATTTGTAATGTTAATCTGCAGTACCTTGCATTTGTCAATGGTAAACTTCATAATCTTTCTAGATCTTGTTGCTGAAGCTTACCTTGATTACTATCATTAACTACCCTTAATGTTAATATCATCTGCAAACTTAGACATTAAGGCAGATATGCCTTCATCTATAATTAAGAAATAAAATAAACAACCCTGGGACAGTCCACCAATAACATTAGTCCATGAAGAGTAGCATGCACTGACAATCACTGTGTCTATTACTAATCAGCCATATCCCTTTATCCATTGCAGTAACTTGCCTTCAATGCCACAATGCCCCAATTTGTATAGCAGTCTTTTATGTGCAACTGTATCAAAGGCTTTTCTGAAATCTAAGCCTATGATGTCAATTTTTTTTTTTTTGTATCCAGTTCATTTCTTAAGGCATCATAAAATCCAATCAAATTGGCCAGACACAATTGCCCAAGGTGCCTCCATGGGCAGGAGCAGCAGTGCGTAGCACACGCTTCTTGGTTAGACCGGGATTCGAGCCCATGACCACCAAATACGGAGGATGCGGAAAGGTCAGGGAATGACCACCGCATATCCCCGGAGCAATATGGCCTTAGTTGCTAATGCTCCTAAAAACCAAATAACAACACGACCGTTCCATAATAAAATCCATGCTGTGACTGCAGCACAACTGCATTCCTTAGAACAGCGTTTCCCAAACTTTTTTAGTCACGGAACACTTTTCATCTCACAATACATTTACAGAGCACTTACAAAACAAGTTTAGAGGGAGCCAAATAACTGTTTGCTAAATTTTTTTACATATGATGCACTTTGCATTAGGAACATCTTTATTTCCAACACATGTAAAGCCCAAATTCAAATAACTGTCATCATACTTTCTTTTTGGTCTTTTATTAGTTGGTTCCTGTTTTTTCACTTCGAATTTTTTTATTATTATTAGCTATATGATGCAAGGAAGACTGAACTTATGCTGGAACAGCCAAAAAAAATTCCCAAGTTACCCTGAGGAAGAGAGAGGGTTTTTTTTTTTTTTTTTTTTAGGCTGCGATTGTTCATCCTCATTTTGAAGTGTGACAATATTGTGTTTTTCTTCATCGACCACAATTGCAATACTAGAAGTACTTGGTTCTCATTTTAAAGTTCCTTTTTTCAACCACAAATCCATGGTAATTTATTTTAATAATAATATTTCAAAATACTAATAATTAACAAAAAAAATTTATACAAGGACGTGAGTTTAGTTGTGATATCAGTACGCTTGCCCCTCTCCTTCAACCCGTGTATTCCAGGCTAAATCACATGCGAATGGCATATGAGATCACTACATTGCCACTTTTTCATAGATGTCACTACATCTACACATACTTCTCTATGCAAAGCAGGCCAAAATAAAGTTCCACGGTCTATTTGATTAGTAGTCTACGGCAGTATATTAATAACCGAAAAAAAAAAATAATAATAATAATAATAATGTATGCTATAAATATGCAAAATTTATTTATTTTATTTTAATTGTTAATTACGATTTTTCAAGGAACACTTGTTCACATTTCATGGAACACAGTTTGGGAAACACTGCCTTAGAAGATTGTCCTGTGTAACCTCTTTAACTGGTGTCTTTTGTATGTTCTCTGGTACAGAAGTCAAACTAACAGGTCTGTAATTACTCATATCACCCTTTGATCTAACTTTGTGAACTGAAGATGCATTCACTCATTTCTAATCTGCAGGGACCTTTCCTGAACCCAAGAAAGGTCTCATAATCATGGCTAAAGGTCTGCTTACCTCTTTTGCTGCTTTCTGTAATATAATTGGACAGATCTCATCCACCCCAAGTGCCTTTTTACCTTTAGCTTCATCAGTTTCTCCTTTACACCCCCTCAGATATAAAATCATTCAGCTCCTTGTTTAACTTTAACACAGTTTCGACATTACCATCCCTAAAATATTCCTCATGTATGAATGTAGATGCAAAACACATATTCAGTTTGTCAGTAACCTGTGTAACATGATCAACAGTCAATCCATTTGTATCTAATGGACGTGATTCATTCTCCTTTCTTTTAGCGTCTACATACATAAAGGTCTTTGTTGCTTTTCTTTGCCAAACACTCTTGTAATCTGCCATAGCTTGTCTACCTTCTTCTATGACTTTATTGTAGACTAATTTATATGTTCTACAGGTATCTCCATCACCTGATAATAGGAATCCCATGCATTTTTCTTTTCCCCCTAAAGTCTCATCAGTTCAGCTGACATCCACTTAGGCCTAAGACTAGAAAAGTATCTCTTAATTGGTATAAAAAGCCTAGTAGTAGCTTCTTTGATTGCATCCTTAAATGCTTCCGATTGAGAGTTTGCTGTTGGCTCATCAGTTGATCCCACTAAAGGGAATTGAAAACTGTCCAGACAGTTGTACTCACTTGTACAATAACAAAGGCCCTTTCCCTTGCCTTGAATAGTAGTTACAACTTTAAGTAAATCCCACATTGATACATTATGGTCATTGTCACGTAGTAGTTCTTTAATCTGCAGATTCTTAATGCACGAAGGGCCACTGCTGATAATGAGATCAAGATTACCACTTTCTCTTGTTGTCTCTAACATGCTAGTATTGCAAATAATCATCTAATAAATCCACTTGTCTTGCTACTGTGTAATGACTAATTTTCAGGGTCCAATCAATATCTGGAAAATTAAACTCATTACTCTTTAACATATTCAACGTATAACACACTGGCTACTTTCATTTTTGTTTTTCCAGTGCTTATGCCACACCAAATTGACTCAACATTTCACTAACCACCCATTTTCAATGGATGCATTGACTTTGATTTTATATGGTTCTTAACTAAAAGCATAACTCCCCTGTCCTGCCCTGTCTGTCTGTCCTCTCCACATTCGAATTCTGAATCCCCTGTGTCTGAATGAAGAGGTATTCAGAATTTGAATGTCAATGTGACATCCCTACAATGTCTACATTTGATAACTTATCAAATTCACTGTATTTATTTACTATGCTCCTATCATTAGTGTACATGCAAGTATATAAGCAACTATTCATACTCTCAATAACCATAACACAGCCCATGTATTTGCTCATTTTATGAGGGGTCTTCATCAGGTCTTGAAATCCCCAACACCTTGGTTTCCGGACTGCTGCATGTTCCAATTGAAGGTGTACAAGAATTACTTTCACCACTTCTGCCTATGGCTACTGTTAATCTATTATTCTGTATATTTCCTTCAGGTTAGCAGTTTTTTGGCCTGCATGATTTTGCTGTGATAACATAAGCAAATATTCTTGCGCCCCTTATGAACCCCATCCTTTTAGAAACACTCCCTCCTGTTAACAAGCACAGTGCAAAAAATTCTCTCCCATGACCCTTGCACAGTGCCTCCAGGGACTAACTGACTGCCAAGGTTCTCATCATCTACTCCTTCCTATCATGTCTGGGCAGAAGCAGACACTTTCAATTTCAATTCTAATTCATGACTTTCTTTAGCATTAGCATTAGTAGGGGCATATGCAAGAAAGCAAGCTTATATAGCATTCGGCCAAAAAAAAAAAAAACTTCCCATTTCACCCATCCATTCACACCAAATGCTTGCATAGCTCTGCCTTGAACTTATCTAAGTTGTAGACCTCCACTACGACAGATGGAAGTTTGTTCCAGTAAGCAAGCTGGCTAAAGGAAAATTTCCGCACATCTATTCTATAACTATCTTTCCTCAATTTGAATTTATGACCCTCAGGTGCGGAATCTGAACAAGGGGGAAGTATCCCATCAGAATTGAGCCTGCACAGCCCATTCAAGGCTTTATACACCTCAGTCAGATTACCTCGCAGTTGCCTAGTCTCCAGATGCTGCAATTTACAGAACTTAAGCCTTTCTTAGTAATAGGACCCCTTTGTTCTCCTCACCATTCTTGTAGCCCTTCTCTGCAGTCGCTCAAGCAACTCTACATCCTTCCAAAAATGAGGCCTCCAGACATGTACGCAGAACTCAAGGTGTGGCCTGACCATTGCCTTATACAAAGGAATAATCACCTTTTCCCTACTAGCAAAATCCCTATATATCATTAATAACATCTATGAGCTACTCTTGCAGCCTGTCTCCACTGCTCAGAAAACTTCATATCTGACTGTACAATTACCCTCAGATCTTTTTCTTTCTCCACTACACTCAGGGTATTGGAGAAAGGCCTCCAGTTGATGTTCCTCTGGGGTTACTACTACCCATATGCAGTACTTTGCATTTGTCAATGTTAAACTTCAGTTGCCACCTCTCAAGCCCATCTGCTCAACTTTTCTAGATCCTGTTGCATTAGTGTACCATCCTTACTGTCATTAACCACCCTACCAAACTTCATATCATCTGCAAACTTGGACATTAAGCCTGAAAACTTTCTTTGAACATTGCTCCATACTGGTTAATTAATTTCTCAGGCTTTCTACTGTTAATATCAGGAAGTTTTTAAGTCTACACTGCACTAGAAATGAATTTTCATTTGAAAAATATGTATAATTATATTAAAATACTGACAATGGGCTGTTTGCAGTATGCCTTTAAACATTAACTAACCTAAATTTTTTTCTGTCTGTGGATTTATCTTTTATTTTATTTTTATTAAAACAGAACATGCATCACAGAGCACTCAATTACAGTGCATTGTGCAGCAGAATGAAAATATAACAATAACATCTAATATTCTATTCGAGGGTCAATTAATTTTGATTGCTTCAAGAAAGATTTTTATAAGTTTAGGGTTATATTTTTATTGGAATTTTATTTCAAACTGAATGGAAATCATGACTCTGACCAGAGCAGCAAAGCAAAAGGCTCAAACTTACTAATGGGAGTGCTGTGGCTCAGGGGAGAACTAGGGGATGGGGGTTGTCCACTGAATCACAGCCTTTTGAAATGCACTGCTGTTTGATGTTTGTGGAGCGAACAGGACATGATGATATTATTATTATTATTATTAGCCACATGGTGAAAGGCAGCCTGAGGCTTATGCTGCACCAGCAAAAAAAAAATTTCTGAACCACCCCAAGAGAGAGAGAGAGAGAGAGAGAAGTAGAAGGAAATCACCAAGAAAGAAAAGAATGATAATATCCAGCTCAGGACCCTGGGTGTATTTGCCAAGGGGAATGTGTGTGTGTGTGTGTGTGTGTTGTAAGGAAATCAGGTGCCAACTCAGTGCTGTTATGGGCCTATATGAGAGCTTGCAGGACAGGGCGGATGCCCCTCAAAGGATTTAAATTGAGGAGCCCATCAAGCTCTCAGCTGTCCACATCAATGCCAAAGCTTGCACTTGAACATCACGCAACACACGGCAACCCCCAATGCAGAATGCACTGGTCCCAAAGAAACTAGTCGTCAGTGACTCTATTGTCAGGGAAACAGGGAACATATTATGCAAAAAGGATAGGTGAAACAGGACAAGGGTATGTCTGCCAGGGTCAAAGGTTGATGACGTAGTAGAGCAGATATCATCTTATAAGGGCACGAAAGGTGAAAGGGAAATGTTGTACACGTTGGCAGTAAAGATATTAAGAGTAGGAGACCGGCGAAATTACTTAACAAGTACAGGTCGATGTTGAAAAAAACCGTGACTTAGGGTTGAATTTGAAAGTGTCTGCAATTCTACCCAGACACGATAGGAGGGAGTATTTGACAAGAGCCTTGTCGATCAATTCAGCTCTGGAGATATTGTGCAAGGCTCAACGAGTAGAATTTTTCTCAGCCTGGCTGTTTGTTCGTTTATTTTTTGGTTTTTAAGAGCATTAGCAATTAAGGACATATTGCTCCGTGAATATGTGGTGGTCATTCCCTGACCTTTCCGCATCCTCCATATTTGGTGGTGACGGGCTTGAATACCGGTCTAATCAAGAAGCTTATGCTACGCACTGCTGCTCCTTCCCACCTGGCTACTGAGGCACCTCTCAGCCTGGTCTGTGCATGTTAACAGGAGAGACTGCTCTCTCCTCTCAAAGAAAGGGTGTAAGAATATTTGCTGATGCTGTCGAGGCATCAGCAAATATTCTTGCAAAAGTAGCCACTGGCAGAGGTGAAAGTGATTCTTGCACTGCTTCTATTAAAATGAGCAGCAGCCTGGAAAACAAGGTGCAGCAGTCAAGAGAGCAAGTTGCTGGGGATTTCATCATAGAGCAAGAAATACATGGGCTGTGTTAGGGTAACTAAGAGTAAGAACAGTTGCATGTATACTTGCATGTACACCAATGTTAGAAGTATAGTAAATAAATTTGATGAATTTCAAGTGCTGATCAAAACTTCAAAGGCAATACTGTTGGGATAACAAAGACATGGTGTCACATGGATATAAGGAATGCAGAACTGAAATTTGGGGAGTACAATGTGTACAGGAAGGGTTATGCTATTGGTTAAGAAACATAAAATCCAAGGAAGTACAGCCAGTCAACATGGCTGGACAGTGCAGTGTCAAGTCAGTTTGGTGTGACATAAACACTGAGAAAGGGGAAAATGAGAATGAGAGTGTGTTATAGGCCTAATGAGTTTGTTGAGTATAATAAGTAATTGTGCAGAGAAATAGATTTGGTTTGATTTGGTAGTTGTTAGCGCATCGGCTTCTGTGGCCATATTGCACCTCCCAAGGTTTATGCAGTACTTTGATCCAAGCCCGAGGCGGGAATCGAACCCGCGACCTTTGGGTTGCCGGGCAAGTACTTTACCCACTCAGCTAGCCCGGTCGGCCACACAGCAGAGAAATAGAGTGGGCCAGTAAATCAGAATGTCTTGTAATGGGGGATTTTTAGTTTCCAGATATTGACTGGAACTTGTGGGTTGGTCAATCGCATGCAAGCAAGACTTTTCTGGATTTATTGGAAGATTGTTTTCTACAGCAGCATGTTCGAGAGGCAACTAGAGGGAGTAATACTCTTGATCTGATTATCAGCAGTGATTATTGATGCATTAAGAATTTGCAGATAAAGGAACCACGGTGACAGTGGTCACAGTGTACTGATGTGGGATTTACTTAAAGATCTAACTACCATCAATGGTAAAGGGAAAGGTTTTTGTTTGGTCTCAGTGGTCTCAGACAGTTTTTAAATTTGATACAGTGGGATCAACTAATGATTTTACCATTGGTGAATTCTAAATGGGAAGCCTTCAGGGACTTAATCTTGGAGGCTACTAGGCTTTTCATACCAACTAAGAAATATTGTTCAATGTTCAGGCCTAAATCGATGTCAGATGAATTAATGAGGCTCGTGGCAGAGAAGAAAAACACATGGGATGCGTATAAATTATCAGACGACACAGAAGCCTATGGCAGATATAAGCTAGACTATAATCAAGTCACAAAGGAGGTTAGGCAGGCAAAGGTAGATTACAAGAAATCTTTGGCAAAGGATGCAAACAAAAACAGCAAAGAGGTCTTTACTTATGTAAACTCTAGAAGGAAGGGGATGAATCAGATTAGTCTGCTTGATATCGGCGGTTCAACTGTTACTGATCACGTTGAGGTAGCTAACAAACTAAATGAATATTTTGCATCTACATTCACACATGAGGAGTTATTCAGGGAGGAGAATGCCAGAGGTGTATTAAACTCTGGCAGTTAGATAGATAATCTTGTAATAACTGTGAGTAAAGTGGATGAGAAATTGTTGAAGATAAACATAAGAAAGGCACCTGGGGTGAATGGAATCTATCCAGTTAGATTAAAGGAGGCAGTAAAGGAAGTAAGAAAACCATTAGCCATAATTATGAGAGCTTATATGGACTCAGGGGAGGTACCTATGGACTGGAGATGTGCAAATGAGATCCCAATCCACAAAGGGCGACACAGGTAATTACAGACCTATTAGTTTTAACTTCTGTTCCAGAGAAATTAATGGAGGCACTGGTTAAAGAAGCATTGCAGGAACATCTAGACAAGGCTTCAGTTATAGCTCGGACACAGCATGGGTTAGTTAAGGGGAAGGCTTGTCTGACCAATTTGATTAGATACTATGATGTGGTCACAAAGGAACTGGATCCAAAGAATAGTTTTGATGTCATATATTTGGATCGTAGAAAGGCTTTTGATACTGTTGCACATGGAAGACTGCTGCACAAATTGGAGCAGTGTGGCATTGGAGGCAAATTGCTGCTATTGATAAAGGGATGGTTGAGTGGGAGCAGACAGAGAGTGGCAATCAATGGACACTGCTCTTCGTTTACTAATGTTATTAGTGAAGTCCCCCAGGGTTCAGTGTTGAGTCCATTGTTGTTTTCTGTATTTATTAATGATATCGATCATGGTATATCAGGTTTAATGTCCAAGTTTGCAGACGATACGAAGGTCGGCAGGGTTGCTAATGACACTAATGACAGTATGCTGCTGCAACAGGATCTAGAAAAGTTGAGTAGGTGGGCTGAGAGGTGGCAACTGAAGTTTAACATTGACAAATGTAAAGTACTGCATATGTAAAGCAGTAATCCCAGAATAACGTATCAACTATATGGTACTACACTGACAGTGGTAGAGAATGAGAAGGACCTAGGGGTAATTGTTCAGGCAGGTATGAAGTTTTCTGACAGTGCAGATAGTCTGCAAGAGTAGTTCATGGTGTCTTGTCAATGATATACAGGAATTTTTCTGGCAGGGATAAGGAGTTGATTATCACCTTGTATAAGGCAATGGTCAGGCCACACTTTGAGTACTGTATACAGGTCTGGAGGCCTCATTTTAAGAAGCATGTACAGCTGCTGGAACAAGTACAGAGAAGGGCAACAAGATTAGAGAATGGAACAAAGGATTGCTCTTACGAAGAAAGGCTCAAGTTTTGCAAATTACAGTCTGGAGGCTAGGCACCTGCGAGGTGATCTAATTGATGTGTATAAAGCCTTAAATGATTTGAGCATGTTCAATGCTGATGAGATTCTTCCTCTTGCTCAGAATAATCGCCTGAGAAGGCATAAATTCAAATTGAGGAAAGACAGTTGTAGGATAGATATGCAGAAGTTTGCCTTTAGCCAGTGGGTGGTTGATTGCTGGAACAAACTTCCATCTGTCATTGTAGAAGTGGCAGGACTAGACAAACATTTGGAGCGAGTGGATGGGTGAAATGAGAAGGGTTTTTTTTTTGGTTTTTTTTGGCTTGTGCAGTATAAGCCTCAGGCTCCCTTGCAACATATGGCTAATAATAATAATCATAATTCTATCTCAACTGTTATAAGGAAACATGCTGTGGTCTTATGAATTTACTACAAAGTTGCTGACCACCACAATGTCTGCAATCAATTTACCAAATTTATTTGTAAAGTCGTACAGTTTCTGCTATGGGTGTATTGAATCGTATCATCATATTATAAATCACCTCAACAGTACATGTAAACTTATACTAACACTTTCTTGTCTGCGCACTTGTCTCTCATTGGTATTTTTTGTAATTATTTGTTGTTTATTGACAGAAGACACGAGTTTTTAACTCATATTTTTTGACACTACTTGCAATGCAAGTAGTAGGAGTTGAAAATGTAAATAATTTTCTTTGAAAATTTAGTTATATGTTTTAAATAAACTTTAAATTCTTTTACTAAATGTTCACTGCTATCTACACTGAGTGAAAATATGATCTCCCTAGACTTTATCATATGCATTACACCGGGAATGAAAACCTGCAGAATAACGTTTGCTTCTCCCACCACCCACTTTTTTTTTTAAATATAATATGTAGGCATAAAGCACCTACTGTTTTTACTATATCTGTCAATCCATACGTAACGCCTTGATTCCTAATGGTTGGATTTTCATAAAATGTTATGTGTGGCTCTTTCAATTTGTTACGTAGTTGAAACACAATATTTTGTTTGTTGCTGTGAGCTGATTAGAGGAATGAATGGTCAATATGGTGAGAGCACAGAAACAAAATGCTCTCTAAAAAAAAAAAAAAAAAAAAAATTTTTAAATGTAAATCATAAATTATTACTTTTTACTAATACACCTGACTTGTAACACACTGGATATATAAATATAAATCACAAATCAGGTGTGTTGACAAATTATTACTGTTTGCTAACACACCTGAAATGTAACACATTGCATACATTAACTTACTTTTTTTTTTTTATTTATAGCTAATTTAAAAATTAAAGCAAATAATTCTCATATATTTGTCATGGCTGTATTCATTAAGAAAATTTTTTAAAAAATTCTTTTAATTTTTTAAAATTTTAATAGGTTTAACTATTTTTTGAAAAAAAAAAAATTAAAACTGGTTTGCAAAATGGTGGAGAAACTAGTATAACAGTGAGATAAACAAAGCATCAAATGAAGTCAGAGACAGATTCATAAACCAGAGTTGGTGGCTAAGTAAAAAGTGTAAATTTTTTTTGTAAAATGCAAAAAATGACACGTGGTTGCTTCAATATATTTTCCACCTACAGCACTGGATGACCATAAGTTTTAAAACCATGGACACAGATGCCCATGCCAGTGAAACTGCTTAGAAAATTAACACAGATGTAAATTACTCACAGACAAAAAATAACTTTTGGAGCAACAAACAGATAACTTTAAAAGATTCTCTTTGTCATAAATTGGAAATGCTGAGTAGCATTTCCAATTTATGACAAAGCATTAGGAATGAACAGAACTACTCCAGGAAATAAAGCACAAATCTGGGAAGAAATCAAAAACGACAGAGTACTATGCAAGCAAGTACTGAGTGAACTGGCGCCTCAGTAGCCAGGTGGCAGGGGCAGCAGTGCGTAGTAAATGCTTCTTGATTAGACCGGGGTTCGCGCCCGTGGCCACTAAATACGGAGGATGCAGAAATGTCAGGGAATGACCACCGCATATCCCCGGAGCAATATGGCCTTAGTTGCTAATGCTCCTAAAAACCTAATAACAACAACTGAGTGAACTGTGCTATAGTGGGGACAATTGTACTTACATGAAAAGTGAAAGATTCAATGAGGATGAAACTTTCTTTGCTGGCATCTTCATCAAAATTTTGAGGGAGAAATTGAGACATTTCTTTCTGTTATCAGCCATGATGACTTCTGGCACTTGTATTATATGGTTTCAGACTAAACCATTTTCTCGCATTTCAGCACAGTAGACTTACATATTTGAAATTAGCAATCTTGACATATTTAGTAGCTCTTCAAACAAAAAACTTTAAGCTTTAATGTTAGTATTAATAAAGTCACCAAACTACACTATTTCTGCAAGGTTAGGTGGTAATTAATTCCAACAGTTAATAACCCTTTGGCTATTTTATATCTATATATACTCAGTGATCAGGGAATTATAACCACCTATCTAATACCACGTTAGGCCAACATTCACACACATAAGCCACTGTTTGCTTAGGCAATGACTCCGCTAGATGGCTGAAGACATAGGGATCTGCAGCCACGCTGCCTGCAAGGCTTTCCACAGTGTTGGAACAGATGACGGTTGCACGTCTATACACCTCACTTCCCATTCAAAACATCCCACAGGTGTTCAACTGGATTGCAGTCAAGCAAATTTGGAGGCCAGTCAAAGTGGGCGATACCATCATGTTCCTCAAACCACGCGTGCAAAGTTCAAGCACAATATCATCTCAGAAGATCCTGTTTCTGTCTGGGAAAATATGCAACACAGCAGGATGCACAAAGTGTCTGAAGTGAAACCTCACTAGTGAAACATTGGTCCATACACATCAGGGGTCCTAATTCTTGCCAGCAAAACATGTCCCATATTAAGCAACCACTGCCACTGTCCAGATAGTGGCCACCACAGACGATGGAACAGTTGACTTCTGTTGCTTGTGCCACACATGAAGGCATCCATTGACATGTTGAACCAGGTATTTGAACTATCCTACCAACATTCTCTACATTATAGTAATGGTGATAGAAGTAGAATCTGCCATATAGTGCAAGGAAGCCACAGGCTTTTGCTGCACTGGGGAAAAAAAAAAAATAATAAAAAATAAAAAAATACATATTATATGCTTCCTTCCTCACACAGCTAACTATCCAATTGACCTTTAAATTTATTCAAGCTGTCATCCTCAACTAACTGTGAAGGCAACTTGCTCCAACCATCAATGACTCACTGGCTAAAAGTAAACTTCCTATAATATAATCTAAAGTGTAGCCTATCAAGGCAGTATTAGGTGGGTCAGAAAACTGCTAGCTTGGGGGGATTCACAGACTAAAAGATTAATAATAGTTGCAGGCAGAGACAAAAGTGATTCTTGCACTGCTTCTATTGTAATGAGCATCAGTCAAGAGAGCAAGTTGCTGGGGATTTCAGGATTTCATCATAGAGCAAGAAATACATGGGATGTGTTAGGGTAACTAAGAGTAAGAACAGGTGCATGTATACTTGCATGTACACCAATGTTATAAGTATAGTAAATAAATTTGATGAATTTGAAGTGCTGATCAAGACATCAAAGGCAGATATTGTTGGGATATCAGAGATCTGGTGTCACACAGATATAAGCAGTGCAGAACTGGAATTTGGGGAGAAAGGACAGACAGGATAGGAAGGGAGGAGGGGGTTATGCTGTTAGTTAAGAAACACAGAAAATCTAAGGAAGTGCATCCAGTTGACACAGATGGATAGTGCAATGTTCAGTCAGTTTGGTGACATAAACACTGGGAAAGGGAGAAAGAGTAGCAGGCAGTGTGTTATAGGCCTAATCACTCTGATGAGTACAAAAACAGTTGTGCCGAGAAATTGAGTGGGCCTTAAATCAGAATGTCTTGTAATGGGGGATTTTAACTTTCCAGATATTGACTGTAACTTGTGTATTGGTCATTCGCACGTTCGCAAGACTTCTGTGGATTTATAGGAGGATTGTTTTCAACCACAACATGTTTCAGGGGCAACCAGAAGGGGTAATACCCTTGATCTGTTTATCAGAAGTGATTATTCATGTATTAAGAATATGCAGATAAACGAACCACTAAGTGACAGTGATCACAGTGTATTGATGTGGGATTTCCTTAAAGATGTAACTGCCATCAAGGGTAAAGGGAAGGGTTTTTGTTTTCATAAAGGTGACTACAGTGGCCTCAGACAATTTTTAATTTCTACACAGTGGGATTAACTGATTATGTTACCAACGGTGAATTCTAAACGGGAAGCTTTCAGGGATTTAATCTTGGAAACTACTAGGCTTTTCAGACCAACCAAGAAATACTATTCAAGGTGCAGGCATAAATGGATGTCAGATAAATAAATGAAGCTTGTGGCAGAGAAGAAAAATGCATGGATGCACATAAATTATCAGGCGACACAGAAGCTTCCGGCAGATATAAGCTAGTCTGTAATCAAGTCACAAAGGCGGTCAGACAGGCAAAGGCAGATTACAAGAAATCTTTGGCAAAGGTTGCAAAGAAAAACAGAAAAGAGTTCTTTACTTATGTAAACTCTAGAAGGAAGGGGATGAATCAGATTGGTCCCTTAACATAGATGGTTTGACTATTAATGATCTTGCTCAAGTAGCTGAGAAACTGAATGAGTATTTTGCATCTACATTTGCACATGAGAGTTATTCAAGGAGGGGAATGCCAGAAGGTTATCAAACTCTAACAGGGAGCTAAGTGATTTTGTAATAACTGAGAGTAAAGTGAAGGAGAAATTGTTGAAGTTAAACTTAAAAATGGTACCTCGGGTAGATGGACTCTATCGAGTAATATTGAAGGAGGCAGCAAGGGAAGTAAGCAAACCCTTAGCTATAATTATGAAAGCATCCTTAGAGTCAGGGGAGTTCCCCGTGGACTGGAGATGTGCAAACATATTCCCAATTCACAAAGGGGGTGCAAAGGGTGACACAAATAATTATAGACTTGTTAGTTTAACTTCTTTTCTGGGGAAAATAATGCAGTCACTGATTAAAGAAGCATTGCAGGATCATCTAGACAAGACGGCAGTAATAACTGAGACACAGCATGGGTTTATCAAGGGGAAATCTTGTCTGACCAATTTGATTGTATACTATGATGTGATCACAAAGGAACTGGATGCAAAAAATAATTTGATATATGCTTGGATTTCAGGAAAGTTTTTGATACTGTTGCACATGGAAGACTGCTGTACAAATTGGAGCGGTATGGCATTAAGGGCAAGTTGCTGCAATGGATAAAGGGATGGTTGAGTGGGAGATGACAGAGAGTGGTAATAAATGGACACTGCTCTATGTGGACTAATGTTACTAGTAGAGTCCCCCAGGGTTAGCTGGGGGACTCCACTGTTGTTTTGTGTATTTATCACTGATATTGATGAGGTATATCAGACTTAACATCCAAGTTTGCATATGATAGAAAGGTTGGCAGGGTTTTTAATGACAGTAAAGTCAGTATGCTACTGCAACGGTATCTAGAAAAGTTAGGCAGATGGCAACTGTAGTTTAACATTGACAAATGCAAAGTACTGCATATGGGTATCAGTAACCCAAGAGAAATTTACAATCAGGGAGGTGGAGAATGAAAAAGACCTGGGGATAATTATGTAGTCAGATATGAAGTTCTCTAAGCAGTGCAGATGGGCTGCCAGAGCAGGTCATGGAGTTTTGTCAATGATATATAGGAATTTTTCTAGCAGAGACAAGAAGGTATTTATCCCTTTGTATAAGACAATGTTCAGGCCACACCTTGAGTACTGCATACAGGTTGGGAGGCTTTATTTTAGGAAGGATGTAGAGTTGCTATAACGAGTACAGAAGGGCAACAAGATTGGTGAGAGGAACAAAGGGGTTTGCTTACAAAGAAAGGCTTAAATTCTGCAAGTTGTAGCATCTGGAGACTAGGTACCTGCAAGGTGTATAACTCCTTGAATGGTTTGAGAAGACTCAATGCTGACGGGATACTTCCACTTGCTTAGATTAAGAACCTGGGGGGGGGGGGGCATAGATTCAAATTGAGGAAAGACAGTTAGTTGTAGAATAGACGTGCGGAAGTTTGTCTTTAGCCAGCGGGTAGTTGATTGCTGGTACAGACTTCCATTTGTTGTGGAAATTGATAGCTTATATAAATTTAAAGCTGAACTAGACAAACATTTGGAGTGATCGGATGGGTGAAATCGAAAGATTTTTTTTTTGGCCAATGTTGTATAAACTTGCTTTCTTGCATCATATGCCTCAACTAATGCTAGTGCTAAACCTCAACCCCTGTAATTTTAATTTCTGGCCCCTAGTTCTGGAATTCTCTAAAACAGTGAGAATTCCACCTTCATTCGACTAATCCCTTTCAGAGCCTGATAAACTTCAACCAGGTCACCTCCGAGTGCCTGGTTGCCAAGCTCTGCAGCGCACATAATTGGAGTCTTTCTTCATATGGCCATCCTTCGCCAAACTCACCATTTCAGTTGTCCATCTTTGGACCCTTTCAAAAAGCTCAATGTCTTTTATCAGATGAGATCCCCATACTTCAACACAGTATTCCAAATGTAGTCTTACAATTTCCTTATACAGTGGGATTATGACCTCCCTATCTCTACAGGATAGCATTCGACAAATCATCAAACATTATCCTGTAGGACTCATTTCCAGTTCCCTATTGTCCAACCAGTGTGCTGTTGACAGCAGTGAAGAGAGGGTGTCCCTTGGATCATCTGCTGTGGAACCCCATACATCTGAGTGTGTGTGGTGCATCGTCATTTGGGATATTGCTCTCGCATAGTGACCTGTCGTTGAGCCCATATAATGTGCTGCACCCTTTGCTCACCTTGTGTAATCCTTTACAATTCTGTCAGTGGGAGGTTTTAAACTAATTTAAGTTTAAAATTATAAAAACATAAGTATAAGAGTATACAGTAATGTTAAATTGTAACGTATCTAATAGATATAAATCTCAATTTATCTCCTTTTATAAACTGTACCAATAAATTTGAGAGTTACCTCAATATCCAAACAAGAGATCTTCTTTTCCAACTTCGGAGATAAAATGAATTAGAATAAATCAAAATTTACATTTAATTTTAAATCTCCGAGTATAAGCAAATTATAAATATTCCTCAATGTGCCCAGAAGGAGTTTAGAGTTAGAAGTTATTACACGATTTTATACGGAGTTTTGATTTTAACTTTGAGGAGTTTAGATTTAGAAGATATTATACTATTTTATATGGAGTTTTGATTTTAATCTTGACAAAATGTGTTCAGTCTTTTTAAGTGTGTAGGTTATCTAGCGTCTGGGGCTGGTTGATGTCGACTTGTTTTCCGGTGCTTGGAGGGTTCACGTATGGGATGTAATAAGCACATTGAGGTATTTTTATAATTTGCTTATACTCGGAGATTTAAAATTAAATGTAAATTTTGATTTATTCTAATTCATTTTATCCCGGAAGTTGGAAAAGAAGATCTCCTATTTGGATATTGAGATAACTCTCAAATTTATTAGTAATGTTAAATAGAATTTTAATTTGAACTATAAGTATAAGATTTTGGTGCATATCAATATACACACAACCACTTCCAAATGCATATATCTGCCATGTCCAGGGCTGCTACTAACACAGATGGGAAATTGCACTCCCGGATAACCTGAGCACCAACTTTATATTCTTCAATCATATACTGTTTACTTTCCTACAACTTAAATTCTTACACACCCTCCTCTGGGCTATTAGTATAATATGGTGGCAGAAGTGTATACTTCTATCTTAATTACCTTCCTAATTTTGCATCCTGTTAGCTAAACAGCCAGACAATGACTTTTAACTATAATGCACAACATTTACATAAATATATATATATATACTTACTAGCTCTATCTATGCAGCCAGTCACAAGATAGGCAAGCAGTTTAATGCAAATTACTTATACAAAAACCTCACAAATAATATATATATATCATTTAAAACTACCTAAGTTTAAGTGCACATGCTCTAGTTTGCCACCCTGACTGAGTTAGCCATGGGTGAGGGTTGCACGGTTTACCTCCCATAAACTCCATTTTTCATCTAACAGTAGTTAAAACCAACCAAAGAATACATGAAAATCATCTGTGAAAGAAAAAAAAAAAAAAAAGATATTTCTATTATTTGATTTAATTAAGCCCTTCAAGAGCAATAAATAACTCAAACTCCATCTTAACTTTATTAGAGCAGTTCTATTCCATTATGTTTACTAGAACAGTACATATTGGAATAGAACTGCTCTAGAAGAATACTATATATATATATATATATATATATATATATATATATATATATATATATAGGGACACATACTGTTTCTACAGTATATCTGTTCAGAGATCAAGTCAAATTGCACAGTTATTTCCAAGTATTTTTTACTATCAACTGCCTTAAGCTTCTTTCTTTAAGTAGAAAGATAATTTGTGGTAATTCCGTATGTCCAAACTTCTTTACATATCTGAATACAGTAGAACTTCAATTGTCCATCAGGGTATGGGACGAAGACCATGTATGGATAATCGAATAGACGGATAATAGAATATGTACATTAAAAACATTATACATACAACAGACCGGGTCATCTAACTTATTTTATTACATAATACATAACCTAATGATATTTAATTAAACTTTATTATTATTTATTTTTCACCAGGTCATCAAAAAATTCTAGTACAGATATCTACATACATACCTATTTTTAATATTTTGACCTTCTATTTGAACTATTTTAATATACAGTAGAATGCCAGTTATCTGGAATAAATTTGAAAGGCTGATCTTTCTTTTCTTTTTTTTTTTTTATTAATAATGGTAGTGCAGTAAGCATGGGTTATAGTGATCATGTTTGCAAATTGAATTTTAAAAGAATAAGCAAAAGATCGAGTTTGCTACCTGTTTCTATCAGATTGTACAAACAAAAAGCCCAATAAATCAAAAACTGAAAATTGTTTTTGTTTTATGGTTGCAACCTCTAGAACTCTATGTGACCTTTGGAAATGTGCTTTAGAAAAATATCACAGAGACCTCGGTTTTCTTGTAAACTATGAGTGAATTTCACATTAGTTTAATTCCAGATTCGGTAAGAATAATATATGCCCGAAACTGTGCAATTTATTATTTTACTCAGTTTTTTACAGTAAAATGTGAAAGAAAATAAAACGTGCAGTTTTAACATTGCACCATAAAATGGAAATTAATAGAATTAGAAAAGGTGAAATTTTAGGAAATCAAATCTCACCAGAGGGTTTAATGTGGAGACCAACTATTTACATCATCAAGAAAAATTCCAGTGCTATAATAGAATTTGTGTTGATTATGAATAGTGAAGCATCATGTTGTTCCAGTCTTCTAATGTCCAACTAGCAAGAAAAAGAAGATATCGAAATCTGAAAATGCTGTTTTAAAGAGTGCACTTTATTTATGGTTTCTTCAGAAGCAAAGTTTAGGTGAAACAGTGTCCGGCCTAATGTTGTGGAAAAAGAATTGGATTTCAATCAAAAATTAAGAGGTAATGAAGATTTTTTAAGGCAAGCTTCAGTCATGAAATGCACCAGGGATCCAAGTTCCTGCCAGTGAAACATGCCCCACACCATACAACTGCCTCCACTGGCCTGCACTTTTGATACCATGCATGATGGATCAAGAGCCTCACGTTGTTAATGCCAAATCCGTACATAACTATCCGTGGAGTAAATAACACGACTCATCCGACCAGCACACCTTCTTCCAGTCTTCTAACGCCCAACTTGCAAGCTCTTTGCACTAGACAAGTCTTTTACGCCTATGAACCTTAGTTAGGAGAGGATGCTGAAGGGGTCGTCTGCTGGTATAGCCCATACGTGCGATGCATGGTCATGCCAGATATTGTTCCGGGTTGGCCCATGTTGTATTTGGGTAGTCAACTCTTCAATAGTGCTGTTCTTGTTTGCTGTACGAGTCATTGGACCCAGCGCTCACCTCTAATGTCAACCTTTTGCTGACCTTTGCATTTTGCCGTTGGGTCATTGTTTGACCATTTTGATGTCAGTCCTGGTACTTTAACTACAGCGGCTCTTGAACACCCTACCAGTTAAGCTGTCTGGGAAATCAAGGCACCAGCTCATCAAGCACCCACAATCTGGCCTTTATTAAAGTCCAATAAATCCTTCTTTTTACCCATCACACTCAGATTTTACTACATACTGAACCACTCACACCTTATCTATTCTACGTAGGTCGAGTAACTCTGCAGTCTCGTACCTCACGTGGTCAATGGGTCGCATTCAATTTTCCTAGGGGTAGTCATAATTCAGTGATCACTCAGTGTATATAGCATTAGCATTAGTAAAGGCACATGATGCAAGAAAGCAAGCTTATATAGTATCAGGCCAAAAAAAAAAAAAAAAAAAAAACCTACTTTCACCCACCCACTCGCTTCAACTGTTTGTCTAGTTCTGCCTTGAATCTATCAACTTCCACAACAAATAGAAATTTGTTCCAGCAATCAACCACCCATGGGCTAAAGGCAAACTTCTGCACATCTATCCTACAACTATCCTATAGATGTAACACACCTATCTTGCCCTATAGATATAAGAAAAGAAAGAAAAAAACTGACTCTAGTAAATAATATGAAGGTCTTTAAGATAACAGAACAGGAGAAAAAGCAGTACATACTGGAACTTAAGAACAAGTTATCGGACCAAGATATCAACGAGGAATATTACAACTTTCTGAAAGTGATAAAGCCCAAGAAACCTATAGGTAAAAATAAATCCAAAGAAGAAAAAATTAGTCCAGAAACACTTGTCATGATGAACCGAAGAAGACAAATGAAGAGCAAGATAAACACTGACAAGGACAAAATTGAGTATACTGAGTTATGCAAAGCCATTAGAAAGAGCCTCATAGAGGACATAAGAAGATTTAACACAAGAAAAGTAGAACAAGCATTAAGGGAAAACAAAGGACTTAAATCAGCAGCCATGAGCAATAATACAGAAGGACAAATGATACTGAAACTGAAGAATAGCAATGGCGTACTTATAAATAGCAGAAGACTACTAAACAGAATTATACAAGGAGGGAGGGAATGATTCCAACAGTGGGGAGGATGGATCGCAAATTAGTAACACACAGGACATACCCGATATCCTTCCTGATGAAGTAGATGCTTTGAAGAAAATGAAGAATCAGAAAGACCCGGGTAAAGATGATTTTACTGTAGAGTTGTTAACATAAGAGGAAGAGATATGACACAGAAATTGGCAAGACTCTTCACAAAATGCATTAGAAAAAGTGTGAAGCCTAAGGAGTAGAATAATGCAATCATAGTTTTGCTGCATAAGGAGATAAATCCAAAAATGGAAATTATAGACCAATAAGCTTGTTATCTCACACCTACAAGTTGTTCACAAGGGTCATTACTAACAGATTATAAAGAATACTTGATGAGAATCAACCGAAAGAGCAAGCTGGCTTTAGGACAAAGATTCTCAATTCTTTAGGTTTTTTTTTTTTTTTTTTTTTGATTTGGTAGTTGTTGGCGCATCGTCTTCTGTGGCCATATTGCACCTCCCAAGGTTTTTGCAGTACTTTGATCCAAGCCCGAGGCGGGAATCGAACCCGCGACCTTTGGGTTGCCGGGCAGGTACTTTACCCACTCGGCTAGCCCGGTCGGCTTAATTCTTTAGGACAGGATGATCCATATTACATGGATGTAATATGACAGCTAATGGAGAAAGTAAATTACTATAAAACATTGCTATGCCTGGCATTTGTGGATTATAAAAAGGCATTTGACTCCATACAGCATATAAGGCAATGTTTTGGGCACTGGAAAGACAACATAAGACAATACCCCATATATTATGATTCTGAAGAAAATATATGAGAATGCTACCTCCTTTATGACTAGACAAAGACAGTAGCAAATTTAAAATTAAGAAAGGAATTCTACAAGGAGACACAATATCTCCGAAGTTGTTTACTTTTGCCCTTGAGGAAGCTTTCGGAAGATTAGACTGGTCGCAGAAAGGGATCAATGTGAATGGAGAGTACCTAAACCATTTACGATTTGCAGATGACATTGTGGTCATAAGCCACGATCCCAAAGAATTAGAGGAAAATCTTAATCAGCTATGCAAAGTTAGTAAGGATTTTGGACTAAAAATGAACATGGCAAAAACAAAAGTAATGATGAACAAGTATGACACAGAAAGGGATATAATGATCGAAGGAGCAGTAATTGAAAAGGTGGAGTCATATACTTATCTGGGACAAGTCATTAGCTGTTAAATGGTTGAAAGTCAAGAGAAGAATAAATTTTGGATGGATAGCATTCAGGAAATATAGTCACATACTGAGGAGCAATATCCCAATTTGTCTGAAATGTAAAATAATGAACCAATGCATATTCTCCACCATGATTTATGGAAGTGAAACTTGGGCACTCACCAAAAGAATAGAAGAAAAGCTGAGAACTACACAGCAAAGAATGGAATGAATTATATTGGGAATCAGACTGTTAGATAAGAAGAGAAACACATGGATTAGGGAGCCAACTCAAGTAAAGGGCATTCTTATCAAAACCAAAGAACTAAAATGGTCTTGGGCAAGACACAGCTCGAAGACATGATGACAGATGGACTAAGAAAATAACAGAATGGTACCCAAGATGAGCTAGAAGAAAACCTGGAAGATAACGACGGAGATGTACAGATGAAAATCATGAGTTTGTGGGTAGTAAATGGATGGCCATTGCACAAAACAGAAGGAACTGTAAAGTTGCTGGAGAGGCCTTTATCCAGCAGTGGATTGAAAATGGCTGATGATGATGATGATCCTAGAACTGTCTTTCCTCAATTTGAATTTATGCCATCTAACGCGATTATTCTGAGCAAGAGGAAGAATCCCATCAGCATTGAGCATGCTCAAACCATTCAAGGCTTTATACACCTCAATCAGATCACTTTGCAGGTGCGTAGTCTCCAGACACTGTAATTTGCAAAACTTAAGCCATTCTTCATAAGAGCAACCTTTTGTTCCATTCACTAATCTTGTTGCCCTTTTCTGTACTCATTTCAGAAGCTCTACATTGAACTACTCAAGGTGTGGCCTGACCATTGCCTTATACAAAAGGATAATCACCTCCTTATCCCTGCTAGAAAAATTCCTGTATATCATTGACAAGACACCATGAATGTCTTGGAGAATGCCTGCACTGCTCAGAAAACTTCATATCTGCCTGCACAATTACCCCAGGTCCTTTTCATTCTCTACCACTTCAGTGTAGTACCACACAGTTGATACGTTACTGCTTCCCATATGCTGTACTTTACATTTGTCAATGTTAAACTTCAGTTGCCACCTCTCAGCCCATCTGCTCAACTTTTCTAGATCCTGTTGCAGCAGTGTACTGTCATTACCAAACAACCCTGTTGACCTTTGTATCATATGCAAACTTGGACATTAAGCCTGATATACCATCATCGGTATCATTAATAAATACACAAAACAATGATTCAACACTGAACCCTGGGGGACTCCACTAATAACATTAGTCCACGAAGAGCAGTGTCCATTGATTACCATTCTGTCTTCTCCCACTTAGCCATCCCTTAATCATAGCAGCAATTTGTCTCCAATGCCACACTGCTCCAATTTGTGCAGCAGTCTTCCATGTGCAACAGTATCAAAAGCCTTTCTAAGATCCAAATATATGATATCAAAATTATCCTCTGCATCCAGTTTCTTTGTGACCACATCATAGTATCCAATCAAATTGGTCAGACAAGAAACCCATGCTGTGTCCAAGCTATAACTGCAGTCTTGTCTAGATGATCCTGCAGTGCTTCTTTAATCACTGCCTCCATTAATTCCCCCAAAATAGAAATTAAACTAACAGGTCTGTAATTACTTGTGTCGCCCTTTGATCCTCCTTGTGAATTGGGGTCACATCTGCACATCTCCAGTCCATAGGTAAGTCCCCTGAGTCTAAGGATGCTCTCATAATTATAGCTAAGGGTTTGCTTACTTCCTTTGCTGCCTCCTTTAATATAACTGGATAGATTCCATCCACACCAAGTGTCTTTCTTATGTTTATCTTCAATAATTTCTCCTCCACTTTGCTCTTAATTATAATATAAAATCATCTAGCTCACTGCCAGAGTTTAATTCACCTCTGGAATTCCCCTCCCTAAAAAACTGAAAACACTGAATACAGATATCCAATGATGAATATATATAGGATATCAAAAACCTTTTTGTGATCACATGAGTCGATGTCAAAAGTGTTAATATATTCTTGTCAAATTTATCTTGGCATCCAATTGTTCCATGACTACCTCATAATGGCATATCAGGTTATTTATGTTTAATTAGACATGATTTTTCTTTAATAAGCCTATGTTGTTTCATGTGGAAATCTATTCCTGTTCAGGTGATCACACAGTATAACCTTAATCATCAGTTCAATAATTTTCTCTGCTACATTAGTTGCAGATCTGTAATTAATCATTTCAATGTTTGTAAATTTAAGAGATTTTTACATCTCCAATCTGCAGAACTTTGTTTGTCTTGGGATGCATACATTATAATATACAGAGGTTTGTCAATCTGTTATGTTGCTTCCTTTAACCATCGAGCTAGCATTGTTGTGTATTTAACACACCACATGCAGTATACTTACAAATTTAAATATTTGTTAGAATAATATAAGTGCAAATTTTAGTATTCCTCCAGTTCGATATTCACTTTCAATCTGTATTATTATTTTTTAATTAAAGCCATAAAAAATTCTTTACGGTACCATTATACATAAAAAAACACCACTGCTATAATAACTTTCCATAGTTTGTTTCCTTTTTGAATTGAGAATAAAATATTTTAAAGTTTGCTGTTTTTAACTATTTCTTGTCCTCTTTCCAAAAAAAAAAACACTGAATAAAGATATCAAATGATGAATTCCATCATCTGCTCATGCCATTTTCACATTTAGCCATGTTAATTTCTTCATCACAACATTTTCAATAATGAAGTTTTCCACAGTTTAAATTCTCTACATTCTACTTATTCCAGTTCCATTACTTTCAAATGATGTTTCAATTGTTTTGATAAACAGCCAATGAGCAACCCATATAAATAACTCATAAATAGATTGTATCTTCAGAAGCTGTTTTTAGCATACTGTGCATCAAAAATTTGGATTACCACATTTTAACCTAAATTGTGGATAATCAAAATATTTTGGAGAAAAATGCATTGCACAACTGTTAAAAGTTGCCATTTTGTTTATATTACATTATATTCGATGCCAAAGCAATGGCAAATCTTGTTTACTATATTCTGTTCAATAACTTAATGCCTGACAAACAAATATATATCA
Organism: Mastigoproctus giganteus; assembly: GCF_048544385.1. Taxonomy (NCBI): domain Eukaryota; kingdom Metazoa; phylum Arthropoda; class Arachnida; order Uropygi; family Thelyphonidae; genus Mastigoproctus; species Mastigoproctus giganteus. The sequence goes on from NC_143577.1 coordinate 156,406,898, forward strand.
AGTAAAGCTCACATTCATCAATTATTGAATGGATTGAGCAAGCTTAATGCTAATGGAATTCTTCCTCTTGCTCAGATTACTCACCTGAGGGGGCATAAATTCAAATTGAGGAAAGACAACTGTAGATTAGATGTGCAGAAATTCGCCTTTAGCCAATGGGTGGTTGATAGTTGCAAAAAACATCCATCTGTTGTAGTGGAGGTCAGCAACTTAAATAAGTTCAAGGCAGACTAGACGAATATTTGGAGTGAATGGATGGGTGAAATGGGAAGGGGGTTTTTTTTTTTTTTTTTTTGACTGAGGCTATATAAGCTTGTTTTCTTGCATCATATGCCCTACTAATGCTAATTACCAAAGTATCACTTTTTTTTTTCAATAACTGGCCTGTGCAGCTTAATGTTTAAATAAAACGAAACAGAAATGCTGTGTCTCAGGGCAATTAATGTGTTAAGATACCTAATATATATTTGGTATCTTAACACATTAATTGCCCTGAGACACAGCATTACTGTTTCGTTTTATTTAAACATTAAGCTGCATGACTGTAGTCTGGCATGACTCAATAAGATTTTTTTTTTTTTTTTTTTTTATAGATCATGGTATAATTAAATTTTTGAAAAAATATATTGGAGACCCTTAGTAACCTATTTTTTTATTAACATTATGGCAATTGATGTGTTAAACAGTAAGATGTAATTGGAAGCAGTATATTTTCATGTGCTACTGAAGAAGTGTCCAAGACAAAAATAATATATAGCTTTTTTTTGAATATTTTTCAATTAATTGTACAGGAAAGCCATTAAATGATTTGTCTCTTCACACAGTAGTGTTTTTCATTCTACCAAATCTATTGTAATATTTCTTAATTTGTAAGCGATATATCTCAATGATCTACTTTTCACTAGGACTATCTTCTTGTTAAAGGCGAAACACAGTACATTTATTCAAAATTCATCCAAACACATGCCTCAAATTTGAAGAAGTTGAAACTCTGGCTCAACAGATTTTACAGAAATCTGGCATTTAAAGGCACTAAAAATTTTATTTATCAAATTCAATCTTAGTGTACATTTGATAATCTGCAGTACCCTTTTTGACTTGTATACCTTTCTGTCTAAATACTGCACTATACTGTGACACACCAGTCCTTGGCATGTGTCAACATTTTCTTACACCCATCAGTAAATAAAATTTACTTGTAATATATGGAACTATAATGCACAACTTTCTGTATAAAATCCAATTCAGGAACATAGCACCTATTTTAATATACACTAGGGGGCTCTACCCCTCTGCTTACTTTACTCGCCAACCCTCACTGATGTAGACTCAAATGAGAAAACGTTTGGGTCCTTTTCACGCTTTTAGCTCGTTCTATCAATGTTTCTCCCCATCATAAATGTAGATTTGACTGAATTGTGGAACGTCACTAACGGGCATTAAACCCGTCATTCCTTTCACCATGGCACCACCTCGTATTCGCATCATATAAGGGCCGCCACCACCACCACCACCTTGAAAGTGTCTGTTTTTGGCATTAAAAGATGCAAAGGCATAAAGATTGTTGTAGATTCAAACGTTTTCTCAGAAATGTCTCCCTTTTTCCCGTGTTGTCAAACAACACTCTTTAAAGCATCTGGATAGGTATCTATCATAGGCAAACATACCTTCCCTTCATGACAACATGAATGTGCAGCTCTTCCCCATTCGCCTTGAAAAGATAATCTGCCGCAATGTTGACATTCATCTACCATATCACCTAAATCGCAATATGATACTTCAGGGGTTTCTTTGTTATCAAGATCTTGTGAATATCTTATGTTATGTCTAAGCCGTTTAACGATTCACTGAGTTTCGGCCTGTTTTTTGTCCATATTAGCTACCGGCTTCCTGTAGCATTGATTTTCCACTTGCTCCATCATCAATGAACTTATTCTATGATTAGTTCACTTTTGGCATGTTTCTCTCTAAATTTCCATGAAGGCTCATGATGGCATTGTTTTCCCAGAATTGGTGATTGCCAATCTAGGTCGCAGCATTGTGTTAATTACTATATTAGTATGTATAATTAGCAATTCAAACATCACAGATTCCAGATACACCTGTCAAAATGCACTGGTCGATATCTAATCAGGAAATGACCTATGTAGTGCACGAGCAATAGTGTTGCATCCGAAAGAGGACGAAAATATTTAAACTGTACAAATGTTTAAAATATTTACAAAAAAATATTTACATATATACAAACTATATTGGGTCCCTTCATCAGCTGACATTACAAAGGAACATCAAATGACGCAGGGCATGGTCATGTATTAGACAGTGAATCACGTGCACGAGGTTGGTGAATGTTATGGAGGCAGTTATGGCTCGAAAAAGTGATGTAATTGCCCCACCCTCTTGTCCCATTGGCTCAAATAAATATCACTAGGAGGAAAACTTTCACATATACGGATACATTACTTTTACAACTTGGCACGTAATTGGACAATGGGAAGAACACATTAAAAGGTTCAGTATTTTGCTGTATTATTCACTAACTACAATCACAAGTGAACTGAAATACAGACTTACTATTCTCTGAAGTCATCACTCTCCAGCAATCAAATCATGAACCATGTTTTGACTGCTGGAGAAGTAGTTCACAATGAACATGTGAAACACTCTTGTTTATGTTATTTACTAAGTTCACTTTACTAAGTTGTTTTATTCTAGAAGAGCAACAAATGAAAACAGCTATTTACAGAAGCACAGTCACAGTTTATGCTAAGCAAGTTCATTCACTAGTTATGAGAAATATATTGTGTATGTTATTTTTTGTTCAGTTTGCGTTGCAACTAAAGATATTTCTCTGATTCAATTTCAGTGAAGGCAATTCAATATTAACTGTGGTGTGGAAATTATATTTACATTTCATACATTAATATTATTTTAAAATAAAATATCTGAGTTTCAGATAAGCAGTAAGAAAACAGGAGGCTGTTAATATTCCAGAATGCTTTAATGCTCTAATAATTATTTTAGAGAACACGATTGTAGTACTATCAAATCACAGCTAATTTCTTTTAGTAAAATTAAGAGCATGCTCACCTTTTGTCTGTAGGGCATGATGAACAGATTTTTCATTGTAGGAAATGATGCAGAAGTACAGTCATGACAAAAAGGAGCAGGAAGGGTTTCAATTAACAAACTGTAATGCTCTGCAAAACAAGTGAGGTGAGAACTTGCCTTTGTTTTACAGAGCATAACAAGTGAATTAAATTATATATTAAAAAAAGCATGTTTTATGTTTTTTTTAAATTAATTATAAAGAGACAGCATTATGCCAAAACATAAATTCATCCTGAGTAACTGTACTGTTAAATTTAAATTTTATTATAAACACTGTGGCTTTAATAAATTTATTAGTAAAGCAAGAAGAAAAACAGTATTCCTTGAGAAGAAAAAGAATTTTATTTATGAGCAGACCTGCTGCCTAATTGCTTGTCTATTTAATTTTTTATAGTCTCATTTCTAAAATAACACATAACATGTGCTAATTATTATAGTATAAATAAATAAAAAGTAAAAAAAAAAAAAAAAAAGATTTAATGCAAATTCAAGCACATCAGAACACACAAAGTTCACTGGTACCAATTAAGAACTGCTAAGTGTACAATTATTTTGCATGACACATTTCAATCTCAATGTTTCAAAAATGCAAGAAATCAGGACACATTGTCATTAACTTTTTAATTTTTTTTTTTTTTATGTCTGCTATGTGGGAGCTGTTATTACAAACCATTAATTACAGCAAAGAAAAATTTTATTTGTAACACTGTATTACTGAATGCCATTACTGATGAAAGCAAATTTTAATGTATGCATTTATTATAATTATGCGTTAAGAAAACAATTTTTTAATTCAGTATTCTATTCTAGAACTTAAAAGAAGCTTGACATTTAACTATATATATATATATATATATATATATATATATATATATATATATATTTATATATATATAACGCATAAAATGCACACGAACACACATATAAAAAGCTAGTACTTATCTTTTTAATATTTTATCCACTCAGGTTGAATAAATTGATAAATTATATAATTTATATTACATATCATATATTCAAGATACTTTTTGTTTGTGAGGTCCATACAGGAACAGATGGGCATAAAAAAAGTAACAATCAGGCAGGTTTCAGTCTTGTCTTTATAAATAGCCATCACTTTGCATTAATGATGCAATACACACTTAAGAACAGTATTGATGCACATGTGTACTCATGCACACAATGCACACAACAAACAGTTTCGAAAAGGAAAAGTGATAAAGTACACAGCAGGAACATAAATGTCTGACACACAATACAAGCTGTACAAATATGTACAAGTGATTTCCACTGACTGTGAACCACAGTACAAAGTCTACGCACCACATATAATGGTAACTGTGGTCTTTCATTTGTAAATACATACTGCCACAAAGACTAACAATACAAATATGTGCCAACAAGGAATGATAATGAAACAAAATTTAAAAAAAAAAGAAAAGGATTTGTGCACATGGCTTTTGTCTATGAAACTGCAACTTGATTTTAAAATTTCCTATTTAGTAAGTATTTACTATGCAACATATAACAAGAAATGGAAATACTGAAAAACAAAACACATTCACATATACACACACACACACACACACTGAAGTACAACCAATGCTTTACTGAACTAAATAAAGTAAATGTAAATAGAAATTTTAAAAAAAAAATACATTACAAGTGAATTCTGTACAGTGTCACAATGAATACATCTTGCATCACTATTATTTTAAGTTTGTTTGATTTTATTTTTATATGAAGGTAGGCAATTTTAGTGTGCAATGTTTTATGTTTCTTGAAATAACACACATATCTACATAAACATTTGCTTTTACTCAATGTTCTCATGGTATCCATAAATGCTATGTTACCAATTGTATTTTTTATTGAATATGACATTGTGTAAGGTATTCAAAGTGTAAAACTATTTAAAACAATAGCAAATCATTTGGCTGACTGTGTTTCTCTGCCAGTATGAAATCACATCCCTGACTGCTGCAAATTGCAGGAACTATATAACTGACTAGAGTCCACTACAGAATAGGATTTTTTATGAAGATATATTTTACATGGTAAGTAATTGTGCCACTGTCAAAGAAAAAACACTACACTTCGAAAGGCCGACTTGAACCTTGTCTTGGATCAATACACTGATTCATTCCACTGAAGCATGTGCAGAAATCTTACAGTGAAGTTAACTAACTTCAGTGATTCTTCTATCAGTAGGCAATAGCTTTTGATCACTGGCACCCTTGCAAAAAAAAAAAAAAAAAAAAACAAGAGCAGCCGATGCAATTGGCTATTTAACACTAAGTGACTGTGCCATTTTTACACACCACTTATGAGTATGCAACAGCTCAGTCGGGAGTGGTGCCTTGGGAAGACTGGGAGCCTGCCATAGCCAAACTGTTGGGTGACAATGGGCGGTACCTGCGGCGCCTGTAAAATAAAAAGAGATATTTTATTATGATCTATACAAGCTAATTTCAAAACACTGTCATCTAAAAATTAATCAAAAGTAATTTAAACAATAAAACATTTCCCTATTTTATGACAATAACTATAGATTTCAGTAATTTCATGAACAATTCATATTCAAATATTGGAATTCATAAGAAATTAATACATTTAATTCTGTTCAATGAATTATTTTTATAAATTACATTAAAATGAAGTGGCTCCAGTTCTGCATGCTACAAAGTTCAGAAACTGTGCATCTGCATGGGGGTGGGAGGCAGGCACCATGTTAAAATGTTTTAAGGCTTTAAAGGGTTGAGAAAGTTAAATGTAGGTGGTACACTTTTGCTTTCTAGAATTATGTAAAGAAAATGACATGATTCAAATTAAGGAAAGAACTGCAGACTATATAGAAGAAAACTGTCTTTAGTCAAAGGGCAGTGAACTATTGATAATTATGATAGCAAAGTCAGAGTGTTTATGTAGATTTTACAATGGATTAGATAAATATATGAAAAAAAAAAAAAAAAAGCAGATAAAATATAAAACTAGGAAAACATTTTATTTCATTTTTTTTTTAAATGATAGATACTATACAAGATTTGTTTCTTTGCATTATTTTTCCATCAGGATTAGACAGATTGAACCCACTATGATGGATTGGTTGGTTGGTTGTTTTTTTTTTTTTAGGAGCATTAGCAACTAAGGCCATATTGCTCCGGGGATATGCAGTGGTCATTCCCTACCCTTTCCGCATCCCCCGTGTTTGGTGGTCATGGGCTCGAACCCCGGTCTAATCAAGAAGTGTGTGCTACGCACTGCTGTTCCGGCCCACCAGGCTACGGAGGTGCCACACTACGATGGATTGAACATCTGGGCTAGCAGTGGTCTAGTTGTTAGTGTGCACTGCAACACTAATAACTAGATATACAAGTAAGTAAGTTGTAAGTTTGAGCTTGTAAACTGTCATGAAATGTGCATGGCCCATTGTGAACTGTGCCACCAAAAATCAGGATGCCCTTAATGATAATAAACTTCATAAGTATGAAGTCACAAGAAATATGTAAATTCTTCTGGCCTCGGCTTTGAAAATGGAAATTTAGTTATCCATCCTGAAAGGGCTAAGTGATATAATGATTCTTAGGCCTCCTGTTGAGTTCCTTATGCTGTCAGTGATGTATAGTGATTCAGCGATGACTCCTTGTGCCCTTGGAGTGTGGACTAGAAGAGTCACTGGTGCTGCAGCGTTTTACATATGGTTTCTTGTACCTACTGGTGTATCTGGGTATACACCAAATACACCAGTAGAGTGACTGATGCTGCTGCTCACGATGTGTCCTGTACTCCAACAGTTCCTTTTGTCATTGGAGTGTAGGTTGGGAGAAAGACTGGTGTTATAGCATTTGTGGGGGAAATTTGTTTTAGATGAATATTGATATCAACTGGAACTCTGTATGCTATAACATTCAGTTTGCTTCGGCATATCTAATGGTTAAAGGTATGGACAGCACAGATTACTGGACAATGGAGAAATGCTTGATAAAGTGGTAAAATAATAGCAGTTTGAAATTATATGGTAACTTCAGAAATTGTGACCTGTCTTAACTTTGACTGTCTTCAAATTGTGTGATGTAACCATGCTGACCTGATAACCAATGCTCTTAGAGCTAGGCACCTCTGTAGCCAGGTGGGAAGGAGCAGCAGTGCGTAACACACGCTTCTTGATTAGATTGGAGTTCGATCCCGTCACCATCAAATACGGAGGATGCGGAAAGGTCAGGGAATGACCACCACATATTCCCGGAGCAATATGGCCTTAGTTGCTAATGCTCCTAAATAACAAACAAACAAACAGCTCTTAGAGCACACTGGCCCTCAGCCTGTTTTTGGGCAAGGCAGGCAATTTGAGATGACCCTTGGCTTATTGTAGGCATAACAGGCAAGCCCAGCAAACATCGGTATAAAAGAAAGTGGAAAGATAACAGACCTTGACAGAGCTCCATGTGCCAGGAATGGTGCTGTATGTTGTCAGTGTTGGGCCACTTGGGCCCAATGCTGACATCATACCACAACACTACACTACAGAACATAAATGTCACTATGCTGATTGGCCTTTACCAGTATGATATCAACATATTTTACTTGTGGAGTTCACATAGTTTGGCTAGGGCTGCATTCACAGGCAAATTAAAAAAAATAATAAAATAAAAACACTATACTGATACAGGGTTTTTAAATATGAAATGAAATGTTTATCAATCTGAATAATATTTTCAACAACTGGATCTTTACACTAATCATCATGAAAAGCAAATTGGTTGATACTGGGGTGGGGGGAAGTATAACTGGTAGGCTCAGTGCACACCTGGCAATCTACACTTCCAACTCTGTTGTCCCCCCCCCACTGTAACTCAATCTATGAAATCAATGTGATGACTCATTATTTTAAAATTCAGAATAAAGCTATGATTATTTTATATATAAATAAAAGCTGTAAAAGAATTAAAATTAAAATTGTAAATTAAAATTAAAAGAATCGTAAAATTATCTTCTCGTCTTGTTATTCCAAGCAGCTGAAATCTCACTGGTTAAAAAATACATAGGACAACACAGTCCTCAATTTACTAATTTATGTTCACAGTTACTTGCATACTTAAAGTTTATAATTAAGTTTACAGCAAAAGCCTGAAGCCATGAAAGCTATACAGGGTGATCCATTTGAAATGACATAAAAGTAAAAAAGAATAATAAAACTAAAACTACTTCATGTATTTTATTCAAACTTTGAACGAATATGACTGAAACTCTTAAGTTTTCAATGGTATGATTGATTTGAATGCAGCAGTGATCCTCCTTTTCAGGTGATTAACGCCTCTTGGACATTAAGTGTATACAAGGTTCTTAACATAACCCCACACAAAAGTCTGGTGAGGTCAGGTGAATCTGGGGACCAAGCAATGGGTCCTCCACAACCACACCAGTTTTCACAAAATGACTAAAGAAGTTTTGCAGTTCGGCAGCCCCAGCACTGGGACTGCTGAACTGCAAAACTACTTAGTACACTGTCCTGCTGGAAAATGACATTGTTCATTTCATTATTGCCTTCAACTGCAGAATGAAACAGTTCAAGCATGCCCAAATAAGGGACCCAACAAATTGTCTGCTCAGCAAACACGCAATAAGGCCCAAACACCTAATTGCGTGTAACCACACATTAACTTTAGGACTTGCACTTTGCAACCTGTAAGGATCATGACGGTTATTCATGACCCAAATGATTGCGTTATGTATATTGACCCTTCTGGACACATGAAATGTGACCTCATCACTAAAGACCATACCCATCCATTGAGAAAGCTTTCATCTGCCTCTAACTATTCACACACATGTTGTGCAGGCTAAACAGGATACATAATCTTGCTGTTGCAGAGCCTGCACACACACACACACAATATACGATACAGATACGTTTTCAGATAATGTTGTGCTATGCACTGGCAGGTGGTATAAGGTACACTTGCTTCTCTTGACAAACACTTTAAAGACTTGCTGGGACTTGCTACGATAATGTTGTACATGGGCTTCATCATGCTGTCTTCCACCATGGCATGATCTTACAACAGAGCCAGTTTCCTCAAACATTGAACATCATCTCTTGATGGTCCAACATGAAGGAGTCTAGCGAACACCATACACTTATCTGTATTCATGTTGTAAACGTGTAATACTTTGAAATTGTGCATACCATTGAACATACTTTACACACTGTTATCATTATTAGCCATATGGTGCAAAGAAGCCTGAGGCTTATGCTGCACCAGCCAAAGAAAATTCCCGAGTAACCCTGAGAGAGAGAGAGAGAGAGAGAGAGAGAGAGAGAGAGAGAGAGAGAGAGAGAGAGAGAGAGAGAGGAGAGGAATCATCAAGAATGAGAAGAACGTTGATATCCAGCTCAGGACCCTGCTTAGTAGTATTTAGTAGTGATGTAGTATCAGTAAACTCCCAACATTCCTTTTCATACCTGTAACAAAACAAATTGAAAAAAAAAAAAAAAAAAATGAGCAGCTTAGTGATATAATATCACTATGCTGCTCATTTGTACCCTTGCGGTTTCAAAAAAAAAACGGATCACTCTGTGTAAAGTCATTGTACATATCAGGTATAACCTATTCCTGTAGATAGCTATAAGCAAACTGAGTTTGGTAGTGTGCCAATATCACGTTATGGAAGTACATGAAGAAGTTTTGTCACAAGATGCCTTGGTATTGCAAATACTCTAAATCAGGAGTGGGCAACCTCCGGCCTGCAAACACGTATAATCTGGTCCATGGTCATTTTCAAAATATATATAATAAACAGCCTGCCGTTTATTATATATTTTTTTGAATTATTGGAATTTCTGATTTAAATTTAGAAAATACAATGTATATTGCTACAACAAATATCAATTCACTGATTAAAATAAACAGTTTCAAATTTCTCATTAAATATTATAAAAATAAAATTTTGCAATTTTTGTTACTGGAATTGTATCTGTATTTTGGTACTGGAATTGTATCTGTATTTTGTTATTATAATTGTATTTTTGTAATTTGATTTTCTTATTAATAAAAGTAATTATATGTACTGTTTTAGATTTTGCTACAACGAGAAGCTGAAGCAAGAAATTTTTGTAATCTTAAGAAATATTACAAGTAATCTAGATATTGATGATATTGTAGATTTTGATTCTTTTTAATTTCTAATATAATATTGAAGTTTTATAGTTGCATTATTTTTAAGTCTGAAAACCTTTTCTTCCCTATTTTTTTCCTTCCTTCCTTCCTTCCTTCCTTTGTAGGCCCTAGGCACAGTGCCTAATGGGAAATCTGGCTCTGATGTTATTGTACTGTAAAAACTGATATGTATTTTGTATGCTGTGTAGGCATTATAGGGGCTACACTAAGGGAGTCAAAACCAAAGTGAACATATTTAAGAAAACTGGTCTAAACCATACAATGAATCAAAGTCTATACACTTCGGGTGATGAACTGAAGGTAACTTAAAATGAACCTGAAGCGTTAATAAGACAAGACACATTAATCATAGGGTGTTGTGGGCTGAGTAAAGGTCAGGGAGATAGCGTGACATGAACTCTTCGACCTTCATCTATTTAGTATGCTTTTTTCTTTTCATAAATTTTGTGATAAACAATTTTGAACTTTTCTTTCTATTTTCAAGAAACATTCAGTGTTTTCATCCATTCCATCAAACATAGAGAGACCTTCCTGAATTTTATTAAACGCTTCTGTCATTTCCATTAATTTGAACTGCTACTTGGGTTGCTCCAATTCCTCAATGGATTCAGCTCTCCCTTGCTCCTCAACTCTGCACGATCAACTGGTTAGGTCTTCTGTTGTTAAATCTTCACCTCGTTCATCTACATCTTTGTCCTCCAGGACCAGCTGCAACTTCCAGGCTAAGTTTACAATTTCTTTGGTAACAGAAGACATCAGCTCATCTTTGTTGAAGCCTTTGTTAAGCTCAAAATGTTTTAGAAGTTTTTTTTCAAACTCCGCTCATAACAGTGTTGTCACATCATTCCCGGCTCTTGAAATGTTGCGTATTCCATCAAGGATGTTAAACATCTTCCAAAATTGCCACACATCCATCTTTCCTTGCTCTGTTGCATTTACAGCCACAGAAAATGTTGTCAGTAGGTAATAAGCTTTGAATGCCCAAATAACTCCCTGATCCATTGGTTGAATTAAAGCCATTTTATTTGGAGGGAAGTATGCCACCTTGACATTGTCAAGGAGCATTAATATCTTAAAATGCACTGATATTTGTAAGCAATACAGCCATTCCCCGACTTATGTAATGGTTGTGTTCTGCAGAACTCTATGTAAGTCGGAATTTCCCTAAATGCTCATGCAGCACTTGCAAATTTGATTGAAGCAAAAAAAAAATGTTAGATGAAACATGTAAATAGAATTATTTATTCAATTTTTTTATTGCATGCACAAGAAAAATTACAAAAATTTCGAAATTATAAAATTACAAAAACAGAGAGGAGACAGGCATAACATTAGCAAATTTTACCTTTCAAGCATCGTTGCCAAAATTAACTCTCCAGCTGATAAGCAAGCTGCTGCGGAAGTTGAGGGCTGTGGAGATTTAGAAGGAGTTTTTTCCAACACATCACAAAATTTCTCTGCAGCTGCAGAATCGGCAACTGGCAACTTCACCACATACTTTAGTTTTGGAAACCAGCACTATGCTTGAACCTATTAAACCACCCATTGCTTCACACGAACTTGGCTTGGGGTTCGCCATACTTATCCTTAATATCTTCATAAATACTTCTTGCTTTGGCTTGAATGGCCATTGGACTCAGGAGCACTTGCTTCTGAATCTGATTTTGCATCCATATTATTAATAGCTTTTCCATCTTCGATATAGCACCTGAACGCTGTTTTGTGATCACTGTTGATCTTAAATGTTTTGATCCTTTAAGAGGTTCTTTTATACATGCACTGTCCCTTAAAATAATATTCACTGTTGAAGCAGTGAAACCTAATTCCGCATAATAGATGACAAACTTTGTCCTGCTTCGTACTTCTTAATTAATCATCTACATTTCTAAATCAATTTTGTTTCGTTTCCTAGCACTGCCAGCACTTGCACTTTCCGTTGGTCCCTTTCCCTTCACCATTGTAATAAATAAATAGGAATGAAGAGAAGATTCTAAAAATTTATTTATGTATTTATGTTTTTATATGACTGAGATTTCAGAAGACCATAACGAAAAAACCCACAGAATTGTCGTTATCAGTATTATCGCAAATGCAATAAGATCAAGTTTACTGTCCATTTATAATAGATTTCACTAACAGAAAAGCCCAATAAACCGATCAGTACCATAAAGCAAAAGTATTGTTTTATGGTAGTGACCACCTCCAGAAATGTGTTTTAGAAAAATATCACAAAGGCATTCAAAATTGATTCTTATAACGGAACATATGATAACGATGAAAGTGTAGTGCAATTTCCATTATAAAAATTACCTTTTAGAGAGGTAAATAGCTTAGTTATACTGCATAGTGAAAATTTCAATTTCCGAGATCTTGGAACGAATTACCAAAAAAAAAAAAACCACACAGACTGTGTTATTGGGTTCACATTACGATATTTTCACGACACCTCTATTTATTTCTACAGGATGCAAAATACACTTCCACGAATTTTTTTAAGTTTGCACCAACCAGCAAAAATGTAAAGTCGAGTATTAAGTTAGCCAGGGAGTGGCTTTCAAACTTCAGGACAAACACATTTAGAAACCATTCTTTGAACATGGTTATTGTCACCCAGGCTTTTAAGTTAGTCCTGAAGTGTACAGGAAGCGATTTTTTGTCAATGCCCTTAAAAGCCCACAGGTTTTCTGAGTGATAATCAACTAAAGGTTTAAGTTTATAACCCGCTATGTCATCCCCCAATAAGAGTGTTAACGTGTATTTGGCAGCTTTAAACCAGACGATGACTTTTAATACGACTTGTCTTCAATAGAAATATAACTCCTACTAGACATTTTATTCCAAGAAAGACTTAGTCTCATCTACATGAAATATTTTTTGCGGCAAATAACCACTACTTCTTATAATCTCATCCAATTTGTACTTGAATTTTTCGGCAGCCTCACCATCTGCGCTTGATGCTTCACCACTTATGGCAATGTTATGATATCCACTTCTCTTATAGAACTTATCAAACCAATCATGACTTGCAACAAAGGTGGTTTCAGCATCATCACTCTTCTTAAGATCCTCAAAAATGGCACGAGCCTTTGCTTGGATGATGTAGAGGCCTAAGGGAATGTGTTTTTGGATCTGGTCTTCCAACCACACAATAAGTACCTTTTCCATTTCACTTATTAGTCCCGCTCTAGCCTTAGTTATTATAGTTGCTTCACTGGTGCCAATCTCTTCACAGCTTCACATATTTTGTCTTTGTCCTTTATTATTGTGTTTACCGTTGACACTGACAAATCTAAATTCCATGCAATACTTGTTAACGTTTGACCATTTTCATGCATCCTTATTATTTTAATTTTCTGATCCAAATCGATCGCTTTCCTTTTCTTGGTATATTTACTAGTGCCGTTATCACTTATTCTAGACGGCACCATGATAACGGTCAAAATGAAATTTTCTGTAAAGAAATTCACAGGGTTAAGTTACAAGAAATGCTGTCACACCCTACAACAAGCAAATGAAGCTCACAGTACATGATGATAGTTTGATGCAATGTCGTTGAAAATGGTAGGGCATGAATTTCAACTTCACCACAATAACCCGACACGTGTAACAAATAGTGGATAATAAATGCAAACAAAAGGTCCCACTTCACTAAACTGAACTGACTCTACAATCCAGAAAGAAAGGAAGGAATGAAAGGGTGTAGAGACTAAGGGCTAGGTGTAATTATCCAAAGAAATAGCTGATGGGATACAGTCCAGTCCACATGGCTTGAACGTTGTGGGGGTTTCTCTGAAGTGTGGTAGTGCTACTCATGCACTTCACAATGTGTTCAATAATGCCCACACATGGTTAGGTGGATGGTTGTAGCATCAAATGTCCTTTTCCAATAAGTCCCCAACCTCATTTGGGTTGAAATCGGGAATGGAATTAAACACTTATATTTATTGTTCCTTCATTTAACTTCACTCTTAAAAATTATACAGATCCAAATGTATTTTTACAATTTTATCAAAAAAATTTACGTAAGTCTGAAGTCATGTAACTCGGGTTTACGTAAGTCGGGGACTAACTGTACTAGGAACTTCATTTCAATAGATAGGAATAGGTCTTCAAATCAAACTTTATTAAAAATTCTGCATATTAACAAAAAGCATGCAAAAACCTGTATATTAATTAAAAAAAAAAAAAAAAAAAAAAAACACAAAGTGATGCCACAGAAAGTAATTAGCTATGTCATTGCTTTTAGGATAACCAGGAACATGACCTTATTTTTATAGTAGCATTTGCAGTTTTAGTTGTATTACCAGCTTTATGACACAATACCAAGTGCACAACAAAACACAATGAACTGGATATCAAAGTATTATAAGAGAAGGTTATAATGCCACAAAATAGTGATTACCTATTCACTGGCTTAGCAGCAAGTGCTCTCACCTTTAAAATCCCTTTCTGCCTACACTAACCATTTCTTGGTATACTGAATTCTATTAATTAATCAGCCAGCACACACACACACACACCAAAAAAGTTATGACAGCAAGTATGTTGGTGCATGCCATTCACCAATAATGGGGGGGGGGGCTGCGCAAGTAATAGCATAAAATTGGAGGTTTTAAACTTTTCGTTTAAAAATGCATTTTTTAAAATAAAGTGAACTTATGAATCATTTTAATTACTCTCTATTCTACTATAACCTTCTATGAAGTAATATAATTCACTTCTACACATAGGCAACATGGTGGCCGAACAGGCTAGCCAGGTGGGTAAAGTGCCTCCCTAGCAGCCCAAAGGTCACGGGTTCGAATCCCGCCTCAGGCTTGGATCAAAGTAAAATGCAAAATCTTTGGGAGGTGCATTATGGCCACAGAAGCCGATGCGCAAACAACTAACAAAAAAAAAAAAAAAAAAAAAAAGACAACATGGTACATCAATAATGTAATTTTTCCATCTTGCACTGTTTGGTGTAACTGGTTGCACACTCTGCCAAACCAAGCGTGTGGAGCCTATGTTCAATGTAATAATGATATTTCCATATCAATGTTGGAATCCACAGATATAACTTTGAACTTTTCTTCAACAACAACTCTTCAAAGTACACAGTCAATGTTAATGGTTCTGTAAATACCACAGATCACAACTTTGTGATGGTCTCGTCTCTGTTCCTTTATGAAAACTTTCCTGGAACTTTTTTTCTCTCCTAAGGTTATTCTCAGGACCATGCATTAATGTTTTAAATCTTCCAATCCTAATGTTTGTTTAGACCATGTGAGCAAAATTATTCTTGAAGGGGTGAAGTCCTTATTCCTTATTCTCTAAAATCTCATCATTTCTCTAAACCAGCATTTCTCAAACTGTGTTCCGTGAGATGTGAACAAGTGTTCCACATAAAATCGTAATTAATAATTAATAAAATAAAATAAATAAATTTTGCATATTTGTAGCATACACCACTTTTGTATCATTATAATATTTAACATATATATATATATATTTTTTGGTTATTAATATACTAGCATAGACTAAAAATCGATTGAATACACCGTGGAACACTATTTTCGCAGGCTTTGCATAGAGAAGTATGCTTAGAGTTAATGATGCCTACAAAAAAGTAGCAATGTGGTGATCTAGTATGCCATTTGTATATGATTCAGCCTGTTATTGTTATTTTTGGTTTTTAGGAGCATTAGCAACTAAGGCCATATTGCTCCAGGGATATGCGGTGGTCATTCCCTGACCTTTCCGCATCCTCTGTATTTGGTGGTCATGGGCTCGAACCACGGTCTAACCAAGAAGCATGTGCTACGCATTGCTGCTCCTGCCCACCTGGCTACGGAGGCGCTCAGATTTAGCCTGCAGTACATGGGTTGAAGGAGAGGAGGAAGCGAACTGATATCATAACTAAACTCACTTTCTTGTACAAATTTTTTTTTGATAATTATTAGTATTTCGAAATATTATTATTAAAATATGTGACCACAGATTGTGGTTGAAAAACGGAACTTTAAAAAGAGAAGCGAAGTACCTCTAGCAGTGCAACTATGGTCTATGAAAACAAACACAATGTTGTCACACTTCAAAGTGGGGATGAACAATTGCAGCCTTTTGTTCTCCAAAAATACGAACTGAAAAAATAGAAATCAACTAATAAAAGACCAAAACGAAAGTACGATGACAGTTATTTGAATTTCGGCTTTGTGTTGGAAATAAATGTGCTCCTGATGTACAGTGTGTCATATGTAATAAAATATTAGCAAAAAGTTCTTTGGCTCCCACTAAACTTGTGTTTCGTAAGTGTTCTGTGAATATGTTGTGAGATGAAAAGTGTTCTGTGACTAAAAAAGTTTGGGAAACTAATAAATATTCTTAGGCTGTTCAAAAGTTAAGAACATAGAACATCACAACTGGCTTGAATCTATATTTCCAACTTCATTTTCTGCCTATACTAAAGCTCACAACCATGTTAAAAAGTTATTAATCAATCCAAACTTGATTTTGAGTGGGCATAAAGTAGCAAACTTACTTTTTGTCAAAATAGTAGTTAACCTTTCTGGTCTCTGATCAAAGTTATTGGATGAAACTTCTGTACATCCATACTTCCATGTCTGATTGGTCCTGATAGTTCTATTGCATTCTCATCCAAAGACAGCTTTTCTTTGGATGAAAACAAGTATGATCATCAGTCCTATTTTTTTCTGTAATTCTTGGAGATCTTGGTAAATCATGGAATGTGTTCATTACGATACCATAATGAACACATTCCTCTTTGTCTCCTGTGTTCTGACAACACGAAGATATTAAAAGAGTTCGGAACAATCCTGATGCTAAGACGTCTTCAGACCCTGATAGTGTTTTTCCACTTGTTCTCAAAATCTGTGATCCATAATTTGCTCCCATTTTGTATCACCTTTTTACATGCTCTTATTCTGCCAGTACTTTTCCTTTTGATGAAAATTGCTCATATCCAGTCACTTCCTAATAAGAATGACGAATCTCTCTCTTGCCAATTATTGTCCCAATGCATTTACTTCTCCAAGTAATGGAGAAATCCATCAACCATTAACTCATACTCAAAACCTTCCTTTCTTGGCATAGTCTGTGCTTGTGATCAATGAATGTCAAAGCCAATAGTTAAATCAATCAGTGCTGATCCATTGGTAATATTTTGGCTTATGTTGATCATAACTAGACAAAGCCAGTGGTCAAGTTTGGTGAAACTCACAGTTGATTCACAGTTATTCTTAACATTTTAGAGGCTTTTATTCATGTTTGACAGAAAGGGCTACTAAAGTCAAATAATATTTCTATGCTTTGCTGTGTTTAATTGGGCTTATGCCCAACTTAGAAACAAATACTGATATCTATGGTCCAGCCTAAGTTGCTAACATCTTTTTAAATAATACAGCATCACCTTTAGGGGAATCACTAAACATCTAAAAATCTCACACTACCAGCAAAACCATTTTAAAACTTACCTGCTTCTCATCAGTTGTAGTATTTTTTATTAGCAAATATAGGCTTATAACTGTGAATAACAAACTTATCTAAGTGGACATCCAAGTGGTGTACAGAAGTAAAATCCCATTTTAACACATAACCATTATGTGTACCTTCACAACCCATACAATATAAACAGTAGGGGGATGCATTTGACCAACACAGTAAATAGTACAGGATTGTGGTTGGGGGGGGGGGGACTTGTTTTAAAAGTAGTAGTTGAAAAATGGATTGAAAATAAAGGTGCACTTAAAAAATGAATAATTTTTAATTTTCTTGCTGATTTTTAAGGTAATGGGGAAACGCTTTGCTCCATTTAACCGAGTGCATGTGTGAGACATCAAAAACACTGGCATGACCAGTTACAAGCTAAAATTCAAAAATCATTACCTATAATAACAATTATAGGTAGTGATTTTGGAAACTAGAAAGTTTCTAAAATTAAATGGAAGTTGCTGCCACCACAGATCAACATCAAAAACTATACTTGAGGAATACAAAGAATCACATTCATGTCACTGAATTTTTTGGTGACTCAATTGTCAGGGAAATGGGAAATATATTGTGCAAAAAGGACAAGTGGAATTAAGACCAGGATATATCTACCAGGGGCAAATGTTGATGACGTTGTGGAGCAAATATCATCTTTAAAGGGCACAAAAGGTGATATCATTGTACACATTGGCATTAATGACATTAAGTGTAGATCTGCAGATTTACTAAGTGGATTTTTTTCAGGTTGATGCTGAAAAAAAGTCGTGAGTTAGTTTTAAATTTGAAAGTGTCTGCAATCCTGCCCAGACATAATAGGAGGGAGTATATGATGACAGCCATGTCAATCAATTTGACCCTGGCGAGATGGTGCCATGCTCATGAGGTCGAATTTTTCTCAGCATGGTCTGTGCTTGTTAACAGAAGAGATTGCTTCTACAGACATGCAATACACTTAAATAGAAGGGGTGCAAGAATATTTGCTGATGCTATCGAGGCAACATTAGGTGGGTCGGAAAACTGCTAGCTTGGGTTGATTCACAAAATAATAGATTAATAGAAGCCATAGGCAGAGGTCGAAATGATTCTTGCACTGCTTCTATTGGAATGAGCAGCAGCCCGGAAAGCCAGTTGCTATGGGGAATTTCAGGAACTGCTGGGGGTCATGAAACAAGTAAATACATGGGCTGTGTTAGAATAACTAAAAGTAAGAACAGGTGTATGTATACTTGCATGTACACCAATGCTGGGAGTATAGTAAATAAATTTGATGAATTTGAAGTGCTGGTTAAGACATCCAAGGCAGATATTGTTGGGATATCAGAGACATGGTGCCACTCAGATATAAGGGATGGAGATTTGAAATTTGGGGAATACAACATGTACACACAGGATAGGAAGGGAGAAGAGGTTATGCTGTTAGTTAAGAAACACAAAATCTAAGGAAGTGCATCCAGTTGACATTGATGGAGTGCAATGTTGAGTCAGTTTGGTGTGACATAAGCAATGGGAAAGCAAAAATGAGGGTAGGAGTTGGTTATAGGCCTAATCACTCCTGATGAGTACAATGAACAGTTATACAGAGAAATAGAGTTAGCCAGTAATCTGGCCCACTATTTCTCTGTATAATGGAAAATTTTAACTTTCCAGATATAGCCTTGAACTTATGGGTTGGTCACTCGCACACTAGCAAGGCTTTTGTGGATTTATTGGATATTGTTTTCTACAGCAGCATGTTAGAGAGGCAACAAGAGGGAGTACACTCTTGATCTGATTATCAGCAGTGATTGTTCATGCATTAAGAATATACGATAAAGGAACCAATAGGTGGCAGTGATCACAGTGTATACTGATGTGGAATTTACTTAAAGATGTAACTATGTAAAGGGTTTTTGCTTTCATAAAGGTGACTTACAGTGGTCTCAGAGATTTTTTAGGTTCAATACAGGAACCAACTGATGATGTTACCAACAGCAAATTCTTTTAGGGACCAACTGATGATGTTACCACCAGCAAATTCTTAATGGGGATGCATTCAAGGAAGTAATTTTGGAAGCTACTAGGCTTTTTGTTTGAACTAAGAAATACTGCTCTGGATTTAGGCCCAAATGGATGTCAGATGAACTAATGAGACTCGTGACATAGAAGAAAAATGCATGGGATGCACACTGTCAGGTGACACAGAAGCCTATGGTAGATAGCCTGTAAGCAAGTCACAAAGGAGGTTAGGCAAGCAAAGGCAGATGATGAAAAATCTTTGGCAAAGGATGCAAAGAAAAACAACAAAGCTTCTGACTTCTTTACTATATGTCGGGTGACACAGAAGCATTGGTAGATAGCCTGTAAGCAAGTCACAAAGGAGGTTAGGCAAGTGAAGGTAGATGATGAAAAATCTTTGGCAAAGGATGCAAAGAAAAACAGAAAAGACTTCTTTACTTATATAAACTTTAAAAAGGAGGAAAAGAATCAGATTGGTCCATTTGATATCAATGGTTTGACTGTAGATGATCATTCTCAGATAGCTGCCGAACTAAATGAGTATTTTGAGTGTAAAATACTCATTCTCATGTGTGAATGTAAATTCTCATTCACACATTAGAATTTATACAAGGAGGAGAGGGCCAGATGTTTATCAAACTCTAACAGGGATTTAAATGATTTTGTAATAACAGAGAGTAAAGTGGAGGAGAAATTGTTGAAGTTAAACATAAGAAAGGCAAATTGGGTACATATGGGATCTATCCAGTTATATTAAAGGAGGTGGCAAAGGAAGTAAGCAAACCCTTAACGATAATTATGAGAGCATTCTTCAACTCGGGGGGAAGTCTCCACGGACTGGAGATGTGCAAATGTGACCCCAATTCACAAAGGAGGATGAAAGGGTGACACGAGTAATTACAAACCTGTTAGTTTGACTTCTGTTCCAGGGAAAATAATGGGAGTCACTGATTAAAGCATTGCAGGATCATCTAGACAAGATAGCAGTAATAATTGAGACACAGCACGAATTTGTCAAGGGGAAGTCTTGTCTGACCAATTTGATTGGATACTATGATGTGGTCACAAAGAACTGGATGCAAAAAATAATTTTGATATATACTTGTATTTCATTGATACCGTTTCACATTGAAGACTACTGTACAAATTGGAGCAGTATGGCATTAATGGCAAGCTGCTACAATGGATAAAAGGATGATTGAGTGGGAGAAGACAGAGAGTGGTAATCAATGGGTACTGCTCTACATGGATTAATGCTATTAGTGGTGTCCCTCAGGGTTCGATGTTGGGCCAATTGTTGTTTTCTATATTTATCAAAGCTTCTGATGAAGGTATATCGGGCTTAACATCCAAGTTTGCAGATGTTACAAATGTTGGCAGGGTTGTTAATAACAGTAATGACAATATGCTGCTGCAACAGGATTTGGAAAAGTTGGGTACAAGGACTGAGAAGTGGTAACTGAAGTTTAATATTAACAAATGCAAAGTGCTCCATATGGATAGCAGTAACCCCACAGAAATGTACCAACTATGTGGTGTTACACTCAGGGTAGTGGAGAATGATAGAGACCTGGGGGTAATTGTGCAGTCAGATACAAAGTTTTCTGTGCAGTGCAGACAGGCTGCCAGAGCACGTCATGGGGTCTTGTCAATGATATACAAGAATTTTGCAAGCAGGGATAAGGAGGTGATTATCCCCTTGTATAAGGCAATGGTCAGGCCACTCCTTGAGTACTGCATACAGATCTGGAAGCGTTATTTCAAAAAGGATGTAGAGTTGCTAGAATGAGTACAGAGAAGGGCAACAAGACTGGTGACGGAAACAAAGTTGTGTGGTTATGAAGAAAGGCTTAAGTTCTACAAATTGCAGCTTCTGGAGATAGCCACCTGTGAGGCAATCTGACTGAAGTGTATACGGCCTTGAATGGTTTGAGCAGGCTCAATGCTGATGGGATTCTTCCTCTTGCTCAGATTACAAACCTGACGAAACACAGATTGAAACTGAGGAAAGACAGTTGTAGAATAGATGTGTGGAAGTTTGCCTTTAGCCAGCGGGTAGTTGATTGCTGGAACAAACTTCCATATCTATTGTTGTGGAAGTTGATAGCCTAAATAAATTCAAGGCAGAACTAGACAAATATTTGGAATGAATGGATCAGTGAAATGGGAAGGTTTTTTTTTTTTGCTGATGCTGTATATGTTTGCTTTCTTGCATCATGTGCCTCTAGAAATGCTAATGCTAATAGATGTTTTAATTTTTAAGTTTGGTTGTGAGGCTACACCTGATATAGTTGCTTAGAACAGTGTTTCTCAACCTTTTTTTTTAATTATCACCCTCTAAAGGGCTTTTTTGTACAATTTTTTTTCCTGATCGCCCCTATGAAATTTTAAAAAAGAAAATACTTTATACTTATAAAGTATAAACCATATAAGACTTTGGAAAACAAAAGTACTTTGGACATTGTTGGATAAAGAGCTTAACTTCTGTTCCAGGAAAATTAATGGAGGCACTGGTTAAAGAAGCACTGCAGGATCATTTAGACAAGACTTCAGTTATAGCTCAGACACAGCATGGTTTTGTTAAGGGGAAGTCTTGCCTGACCAACTTGATTGGATACTATGATGCAGTCACAAAAGAACTGGATGCAGGGAATAACTTTGATATTATATACTTGGATCTTAGAAAGGCTTTTGATACTGTTGCACATGGAAGACTGCTACACAAATTGGAACAGTGTGACATTGGAGGCAAATTGCTGCTATGGATAAAGGGGTGGTTGAGGGGGAGAAGACAGAGAGTGGTAATCAATGGACACTGCTCGTCGTGGACTGATGTTATTAGTGGAGTCCCTCAGGGCTCAGTGTTGGGTCCATTATTGTTTTCTGTATTTATAAATGATATTGATGATGGTATATCGGGCTTAATGTCCAAGTTTGCAGACGATACAAAGGTTGGCAGGGTTGTCAAGGACACTACTGACACTATGCTGATGCAACAGGATCTGGAAAGGTTGAGCAGATGGGCTTCGAGGTGGCAAATGAAGTTTAACATTGATAAATGTAAAGTACTACACATGGGAAACAGCAACCCCAGAGCAACGTATCAACTCTGTGGTACTACACTGACAGTGGTAGAGAATGAAAGGGACTTGGGGGTGGTTGTGCAGGCAGATATGAAGTTCTCTGAGCAGTGCAGACGGGCTGCAAGAGTAGCTCATGGAGTATTGTCAATGATATACAGGAATTTTTCCAGCAGGGATAAGGTGATTATTCCCTTGTATAAGGCAATGGTCAGGCCACACCTAGAGTACTGTATACAGGTCTGGAGGCCTCATTTCAAGAAGGATGTAGAGATGCTGGAACGAGTACAGAGAAGGGCAACAAGATTAGTGAATGGAACAAAGGGGTACTCTTACGAAGAAAGGCTTAAGTTTTGTAAATTACAGTGTCTGGAGACTAGGCACCAGCGAGGTGATCTGATAGAGGTGTATAAAGCCTTGAATGGTTTAAGCATGCTCAATGCTGATGGGATTCTTCCTCTAGCTCAGAAAAATCACCTGAGAGGGCATAAATTCAAATTGAGGAAAGACAGATGTAGGATAGACGTGCGGAAATTTGCCTTTAGCCAGCGGGTGGTTGGTTGGTGGAACAGACTTCCATCCCTTGTGGTGGAGGTTGATAGCCTAAATAAGTTTAAGGCTCAGCTGGACAGGTATTTTGAACGAACAGAGGGGTGAAGTGGAAGTGGTTTTTTTTTTTTTTTTTTTTTTGGCTGATGCTGCATAAGCTTGCTTTCTTGCATCAAATGCCTCTACTAATGCTAATGCTAATGCTAAGAAGTTTTGTTGTTTTTGATTAATTGAATTTCTTTGATTCATTGATTTCAGCTAACTCTTGCATACCATGAAATTGTTTTCTCGTTAAATTACTTTAAAATATTTCCAGTTTTCAGTGAAGGCTTTTTAATACAAATTTGCAGTCTATCACCATAATTAAATGTCCCCTTGAAGTTGGAGTGATTTCATTAAGTTTTCCAAATATCCAAACCATATAGTATACTGTATATTGTTTCTGCTGATATCCTTTGCTAAATCTGTATCCTTCGTTTTCTAAAAAAAACTAATTATCTTATCAAAAATATTTACAAATCTTATAAAACAGTTTCCTTTAGAAAGCCATCTTGACTTCTGTATGTAAAAGAAGCCTCGCATACTGTTCTTCATTATCAACATAAAATTCTGAAAAGGTGATCATATTTGCTATGTGATTATTTTATTCATGGTTTTAATAACTATACTGAGAGATGGATAAAGAACTGTACTAATATTTTTTGCAACCAGACGATGTCAGTGCACAATGCAGTGTATTGCAAGAACTTTGGGACATACTTCCTTTAGGAGGGCTATAAAACCGTTGTCTTCCAATCATGGAGGTAGCACTATCAGTGGCCCAGGATACCAAATTTTCCAATGGTACATACCTTTCACCAAACCATGCTTTTACAGCAGCAAAAGTGGACTCCAGTACAATAAGTTTCTATAGATTTTACAAACATCATTCTTGCAATTTACAATCATCATCGAAATAACATTAGTTATTTCGATGATGATTGTAAATTGCGAATGTATGCCATTAGAAAGGCCTTAGTGTCAGTAACTGTGGATTCATCAATCTGAATAGAAAATTTTCTCGTTTTTAGTTTGTCAATTGGCTGCTCTTCAATGTTAACTGACATCTCAATCACTTGTCTTCAAATTGAATAGTTGCTCAATGGCAGTGCTTTTAAAATACTGGAAGGATTTTCACGCATCACTGTTGAAATTACAGTCTCTAATGTGGGTCGCATAACAGTCTCAGCAATCATATGAGCACTACCAGTTTTTTGCAATGATTTCTGCAATTTCATAAGACGCAATCATTCCATCATCATTTGTTTCTGTGTTCTTCTTAAATAAGGAAGTAACAGTGTTACACTGCTCAAACATTTGCTTTAAATTTTTAAAATATTCAATATGTTCTGCTCAGGTAGCTAACAAACTGAATGAATATTTTGCATTGACATTCACACATGAGGAGTTATTCAGCGAGGGGAATGTCAGAAATGTATTCAACTCTGGCAGTAAGCTAGAGAATCTTGTAATAACTGAGAGTAAAGTGGAGGAGAAATTGTTGAATATAAATACAAGAAAGGCACCTGGGGTGGATGGGATCTATCCAGTTATATTAAAGGAGGCAGCAAAGGAATAAGCAAACCCTTAGCCATAATTATGAGAGCTTCCTTGGACTCAGGTGAAGTACCCATGGACTGGAGATGTGCAAATGTGACCCCAATTCACAAAGGAGGATCAAAGGGCGACACAAGTAATTATAGACCTGTTAGTTTAACTTCTGTTCCTGGAAAATTAATGGAGGCACTGGTTAAAGAAGCACTGCAGGATCATCTAGACAAGACTTCAGTTATAGCTCAGACACAGCATGGTTTTGTTAAGGGGAAGTCTTGCCTGACCAATTTGATTGGATACTATGATGCAGTCACAAAAGAACTGGATGCAGGGAATAACTTTGATATTATATACTTGGATCTTAGAAAGGCTTTTGATACTGTTGCACATGGAAGACTGCTGCACAAATTGGAGCAGTGTGGCATTGGAGGCAAATTGCTGCTATGGATAAAGGGGTGTTTGAGGGAGAGAAGACAGAGAGTGGTAATCAATGGACACTGCTCATCGTGGACTAATGTTATTAGTGGAGTCCCTCAGGGTTCAGTATTGGGTCCATTATTGTTTTCTGTATTTATAAATGATATTGATGATGGTATATCAAGCTTAATGTCCAAGTTTGCAGACGATACGAAGGTTGGCAGGGTTGTCAAGGACACTACTGACACTATGCTACTGCAACAGGGTCTGGAAAGGTTGAGCAGATGGGCTGAGAGGTGGCAAATGAAGTTTAACATTGACAAATGTAAAGTACTACATATGGGAAACAGCAACCCCAGAGCAACATATCAACTCTGTGGTACTACACTGACAGTGGTAGAGAATGAAAGGGACCTGGGGGTGGTTGTGCAGGCAGATATGAAGTTTTCTGAGCAGTGCAGACGGACTGCAAGCGTAGCTCATGGTGTATTGTCGATGATATATAGGAATTTTTCTAGCAGGGATAAGGTGATTATTCCCTTGTATAAGGCAATGGTCAGGCCACACCTAGAGTACTGTATACAGGTCTGGAGGCCTCATTTCAAGAAGGATGTAGAGATGCTGGAACGAGTACAGAGAAGGGCAACAAGATTAGTGAATGGAACAAAGGGGTACTCTTACGAAGAAAGGCTTAAGTTTTGCAAATTACAGTGTCTGGAGACTAGGCACCAGCAAGGTGATCTGATAGAGGTGTATAAAACCTTAATGGTTTGAGCATGCTCAATGCTGATGGGATTCTTGATCTTGCTCAGAATAATCACCTGAGAGGGCATAAATTCAAATTGAGGAAAGACAGATGTAGGATAGACGTGCGGAAATTTGCCTTTAGCCAGCGGGTAGTTGCTTGGTGGAACAGACTTCCATCCCTTGTCGTGGAAGTTGATAGCCTAAATAAATTTAAGGCTCAGCTGGACAGGTATTTTGAATGAACGGAGGGGTGAAGTGGAAGGTTTTTTTTTTTTTTTTTTTTGGCTGATGCTGCATAAGCTTGCTTTCTTGCATCATATGCCAATGCTAATGCTAATATCGTCGGGTAGGGTTGAACTTTGGAGGGCCACAAACCATTGTAATACTCATGATTTTTTTTGCTCCCCAAATACCAATTATCACCCCTTGGGGGCAATATAACCCCTGCTGAGAATCCCTGGCTTAGATGACAACATTATTTCTAAAATGTGTCCAAGATGGGATATTTGCCAATAATAATTCCAATAAACAAAATTTAAAAATATAAAAAATAAAAAACATAAAAATTAAACAAAAAAATTATTCAACCTATATCTTTCCCCATATTTTTCTTATCACCCTGTCATTAAATTTCCTCATATACACAGCTTCCTTACTTTATTTTTGACGAAATCTCTTTCCTCAACAACTGTTTTGAAATGATCTATATTACAATTATTAGGACATTCATATGAATGTTTTTATATATATATTTTTTGTATTTCCCTTCTCCACATGTTTCAAACCTCCCACCTGTCTCACTTGTTTTTCTGTGTGCCAATTAAGTATTTGCTACTCAGCTTTTTGCAGCATAAGTCATAGGCTTTCTTGTACCATGCTGCCATTGCCAATACTAATTTCTTAAAATAGTATAACATATCGTCTACCATCTGAGCAAATCATTTGTCTTAAAATGTTTCCTATTTTATTAGTCAGTTTAAATACCATCCCATTGCTACTTTTTTTTTTTAAATTTATCACTATTCTATTTTATTATTTATCTGTTGAGTAGCATTCCCATAGTTATCCAAATATTTGTCAATGATTTTATTAACTGTGTCAAGTGGAAATCTATTAATAGTAAGTGTTGTGGAGATGTATTGCAGCTGGATATTTGCCAATAATAATTACAATAAACAAAATTTAAAAGGCCTCCGTAGCCGAGTGGTCATAAGCGGGAGTGCAGTAGCACACACTCTTTGAGTAGATCAGGGTTCAAGCCCCTGATTGCTGAATACGGTCGACCTGCCAACCCACACTGGACCAGCATGGCAGATTATGGTCCATTTCCCTCACCATGAATTGTTGAGGAGGCTTCCATCCTGCAGTGGGTTGACAATGGCTGCACTTTACCTTTTTTTTTTTATTGCAGCTCTTTTCATTTCTCCTTGTCACACATTCTAACTGCTTTACACATTAATGTTTTAAGGATGCCCTTTTTATATTCATTGAAGAGTTGGCACTAGTGATTGGAAAACAAGTCTTCAGCTGATGAGTCAGTTGAGTCATTATAGAAAAAGTGACTTGAATCTGGTCACTTCAATATAATCATCAGTCAGCACAGTAACAGCGGGCAGTGAGTGAATCAGTAATTTAACTGAATCACTGGTTATTCGAGTCACTGAATGTCCAAGAGATTCAGTGCCCAATCTGCCTGAGAGAAATGGGAAGTAACTTTATGTAAATGAATGATTGTAGCTAGTGAGCAGATGAAATTAATGAGGGAGGGGGAAAAAACATGCATTATATATATTAGTCTAGATATTAACTAATTAATAAGAATACTACAGATTCATTCTGCATCTCAAGTAATGAAAAACAATCAAATGAAAATGATTGACCTGCTTGAATGAGTCTGAAAGAGTTGGATGAACAGGCAATTAAAGCATTTCTTGGTGCATTAGAATGCACTAAGAAATGCTTTAATTTTTATTTTGCAGGCTGACTGAAATCTACCAAATAATTGTTTAGGATAACAACAGAATAATCATTAGGTCATCCATTTCAGTTGACTGCTCAATCACTAACTTTTACAAACTTCTCTCAATCATAGATTGTTCACATAGCTTGTCCCAAGAGTGACTCTTTCAAATTCATTTTTTTGGCAGTGGGGGGGGGGGAGAGAATACAGAAAAGTAAAACATAAATATCTTCACAAATACAATTAATATAATAATGGACCAGCCCTTGCATATTCAAACATATTGATTGCACATTTTATTTCAATGTTTTATATATATATTGAAATGAAGAACACAATCGAGCCTTAGAATATGACTATGCATTTATTTTCTTTATTATTCATATAATACAGGAAAATTCCAATATTTTCTATTCTACTACTTCACACGCTAATCAATGCACAAAGAAATAAAAAACAAAACATAATAAAATTACACATTAAATTACAAAGATATCACAAAAATACAATGCACAAATTGTAAGTGTAGTGTAATGAGAGGCTTAAGAACCAAATAAAAAGTACCATTTACTATTAAAATACTACTAAAAATAATTACCTATTAAGTACTATTAAAAATATATATATTATTATTTTTTATTATTATGTTTTTTTTTAATTCAAATTAAGAAACATTATTAGACAGTTAGTTGTGAACTTGCTATGCTTCTCAATGATTACCTATACCGCTTTAGTGAAAAATTTCTCACTTGGAAGTGAACTGCAACTATGCAACATCTGCTTTGGACTAATTCAAAAGGCCTGGGATTAAATGATTTTTGTTTCCTTTCTTCCAATTTACTGGATTTTCATGTCTCAACTAAATGGGCTGGATATTTAAATACAGTTTAACTTCAATAATGCTAAACATTCTAAAATTTTCTATTTGAAGATAAGATAACATATACCAAACCAGAATCAAATTCCTGCCAAATAAAATTATATTTATTGTTGCAGATGACCTCCTCATGTAAACTACATAGCTATTAGTTTCATATATCTTCAACATCCAGTTTTGCATATTTGTGTCGATTACAATTTAAAGCAATATCAATTTCAACTACAATTTATCACATTTAAAGTAGTCTGCATGTTTTCATCTGTGGAAACTCATTTTTAGGGCTGGGGGGGGGGGGGAGACAGGCATTCTGTGTGTCATCAGACACGCGGTCTAAAACACTGATGGATCCAATATCATCCTTTTTTAGAAGATTTAGGGTAGTCCAGTTGGCCTGCCTCCCTAAACTCCATTCATATGCACCTTCTTGTTGGTAAGCCCTGTTACATCAACTACAGTGGCAACAAACATGAAGAGTGGTTCTCTCCAAGATGCCTGGACAGAGTGAAGAGAAACAGACCAAACCCTCCAGCAATTTATTAAATATGACAATGTGAAGAAACAAATAGCCCTCAGTCACCAATGGCTTTCACTGTCCCTCTTACGGCAGCAAGAGGATTAGAGTGTAAGCAGATGGTTCAAAGAATCTCTGGGTACGACCAGGCTGCCATGCACGGAAACTGAACTTGGCCTGTAATAACATAAGATCACTCATTGGTGAAGACAGAATATTAAAATGTGAATTGGAATATCATCGGCTTAGCTGTAACAACAAGAAGATATTAATCACTTACAAGTTTATGAAGTGGAAATCTACTGTACACCAATGGAAGAAGCGAAAAGAGTGTGGAGTTGGCTTTCTAGTCCATAAAATTATTAAAAACAACATTTTGGAATTCAAAAGTACATCACTAAGGATGTCAAGACTACTACTCAGGGTTTCTAACAGGTGCAAACTAAAGGTTATAATGATATTTGCACCAACATTGAGCCATGATGGTGAAAAGGTTGAAGAAATGTACACTGAAATTGTAAGATTTCAAGATGAACAGAAAACTCACTACACCATCATTATGGGAACTTCAATACTAAGGTTGAAAGAGACGAAACAGCACAAAAATGGAAACTATAGAAAATTTTAGAATTGGTGAAAGACTTGTGGAATTTGCAGAATCTCAACGAATGACAGTAATTAACACTTTTTTTTTCAAGAAAAGGGTGAACTGGGTATGGAAGAGCCCAAATGGATTAATAACTAATGAAATTGACTTCATCCATGCTAACAGAAAATATATTGTGAACGATGTTACTGTCCTGAACAAGATAAATGTTGGAAGTGATCACAGAATGGTTAAGATGCACACTTGATACAGATATATCAATTATTATCACAGGAGCTCACATCTTGTGAGTATGGGCTTGGCATACTCAGGGTCCTGAGCTGGATATCATCATTCTTCTCTTTCTTGGTGTTTCCCTTCTACTTTTCTCTCTCTCAGGGTAACTCAGAAATTTTTTTTTGGCTGGTGCAGCATAAGCCTCAGGCTTCCTTGCGCCATATGGCTAATAATAATAATATTGTGAACGACGTTACCATCTTGAACAAATTAAGTGTTGGAAGTGATGACAGATTGGTAAGATGCACACTTGATATAGATGTAAAAAAAGAAAGGAAAAAGCTGACTCAAGTAAATAATAAGGTTTTTGAGATAACTGAAGAGGAGAAAAAGCAGTATGTACTGGAATTTAGGAACAAGTTTGAGCTTCTGCAGACCTTTCAGGACCAAAATATTGATGAGGAATACAATAACTTTCTGAAAAGCCAGAGAAATTTATAGGTAAAAAGAAATCCAAAGAAGAAAAAAATTAGTCAAGAAATACTTGTCATGATGAACCGAAGATGATAAATGAATAGCAAAATAACCACTGACAAGAACAAAATTGGGTATACTGAGTTATGCAAACCCATTAGAAAGAGACTCAGAGAGGACATAAGAAGATTTAACACAAGAAAAGTAAAACAAGCATTAAGGGAAAAACAACAAAGGACTTAAACCAGCAGTCATGAGCAGTAATACAAAAAGACAAATGATACTGCTAAAGAATAGTGATGGTGTACTTATAAATAGGAGAGAACTACTATAAAGTATTATATAAGGAGCAAGGGAATGATGCCAGCAGTGGGGAAGATGGATCACAAATTAGCAACACTTTCAACATACCCGATATCCTTCCTGATGAGGTAGAACAGGCATTGAAGAAAATGAAGACTCAAAAAGCCCCAGGTGAAGATAAAGTTGCTGTAGACTTGTTAAAATTAGGAGGAAGAGACATGACACAGAAATTGGTAAGACTCTTCACAAAATACATTTGGAAAGGCATGATGCCTAAGGAGTGGAATAATGCGATCATAATTATGCTGCATAAGAAAGGAGATAAATCAGAAATTGGAAATTATAGACCAATTTGCTTGTTGTCCCACATCTACAAGTTGTTCACAAGGGGTCATTACTAACAGATTGGAAGAGAAGCTGATCAACTGAAAGAACAAGCTAGCGTTAGGACAGGATTCTCAAGTATGGATCACCTTCACGTAATATCACAGCTAATGGATAAAGCAAATGAAAATGCACAGACATCCCATACATTAGGATTTTGAAGAAAATATGAGAATGGTACTTCCTTTATTAGACTAGACAAAGATAGTAGCAAATTTAAAATTGAGAAAGGAGTTCGACAAGAAGACATAACTCCTAAGTTGTTTACTGCTGCCCTTGAAAAAGCTTTCAGAAGATTGGACTGGTCGCAGAAAGGAGTCAATGCCAATGGTACCTAAACCATTTATGACTTGCAGATGACATTGTGATCATAAGCCATGATCCCAAAGATTTAGAGGAAAATCTTAATCAGTTATGCACAGTTAGGAAAGATTTTTGACTAAAGATGAATATGGCTAAAACAAAAGTAACAATGAACAAGTATACCACAGAAAGGGATATAATTGTATACTCCAATGTATACTCCCCACAGCGAAACTTGGGAACTCAACAAAAGAATGGAAGAGAAGCTGAAAACTACACAGTGAAGAGACTGAGTTATATTAGGAATCAGACTGTTGGATAAGAAGGGAAACACATGGATTATGCAGCAAACTCAAGTAAAGGACGTTCTTATCATAACTAAAGAACTGAAATGGACTTGGGCAGGACACAGAGTTTGATACATGACAACAGATGGACTAAGAAAATAACAGAATGGCACCCGAGAGGAGCTAAAAAAAAAAAAAAAAACCAGGAAGACGATGGAGATGGACAGATGAAATTTAAGAGTTTGTGGGCAGTAAATGAATGGCCATTGCACAAAACAGAAGGAACTGGAAAGTTGCTGGACAGGCCTTCATCCTGCGGTGGATTAAAAATGACTGACGATGAACTAATTTTCAAGTGCATATGTTTATTTTTAACATTAACAAAAGTTAATGTTATACCAATAATGACAAAATTAAATTTTATCAAACTCCAATAATACAGGAAACTATATTTTTAATTTCTGATGCTTGCATTCACTTACTCAATATGTATCAGCAGTTTTTTTTTTTTTTTTTATGAGAACCCCAAACACGAGAGGTATTATAACCTATAGTACTTAGTACCGTGCTTGAGTTGGAGGTTGAGAAGACGAAAGAAGATATATGTTGATATTGGACTTGAACTTCTGTAGATTGTAATTTTCAGGAAATATGTATGAAGGAAGGTTGTTCCAGAAAACGGCAGTTGAATGAATAAATGAGGAAGATGAAAAGTTGGTTCTGTGGGTTTGAAGTTGGACAGTAAATGGATGTTGGCTGGTGGCGGCACGTGTTCGGACTGTTTTGAAAGAGAGAGCGGGAATTATAGAAGCCAATTCAGAAGAACAGTGCCCATGGAAGTATCTGTAGAAGAGGCATGCAGCAGAAACAGTGCGTCTATGAGACAGCGAGTGGAGAGACTCTGTTAGAGATGAATCATTAATTAACCTAACTGCCCTCTTCTGAATGGAATCAAGAAGCCTGAGAGAGGTTTTGGGGGCACCACCCCAGACGTGGGAACAATATTCCATGGCAGGGCGGATTTGCGATTTATACAGAGTGAGCAGCTGTTTGGGAGAAAAGTAACGCCGAGAGCGAAAGAGAAAACCAAGTTTTTTAGATGCAGAGGAAGCAATATTTGTAATGTGCTTGTGCCAAGAGAGATTAGAAGTCAGGGTAATCCCCAAAAGAGATATATCATTTTGCCTAGAAATCGGAATGTCACTAAAGATAAGCATAGGAGCAGAAGAATCCTTTTTGCGAGATATAAGACAAGATTGAGTTTTAGAAGGGTTGAAATCAACTAAGTTGTCTTTGCCCCACTGGAGAATTACCTGAAGATCGGCATTTAAGGAATTGGCAGCAGATTTTCGAGAACTTGAAGCTGATTGAGCTGGACAAGGTTTCTCAAAATGGAAAGTTGAATGCAATGTGCTATCATCGGCAAAACTATGGATAGGATTTCCAGTCAATGGAAGAAGGTCATTGATATACAAGAGGAAAAGAGTGGGGGAAAGAACTGAACCTTGGGGGACACCGGCATTAGTGGAGAAGTTAGAAGACAGAGAGCCATCTACCATCACCCTCAGTGAGCGATCAGAGAGGAAACTGGATAACCAATTACTAAAAACAGTTGGCAAACCATAAGATGGAAGCTTGTTTAGAAGACCTTTATGCCAAACACGATCAAAAGCCTTTGAGATGTCAAGAGCAACTACTTGTGTTTCACCGAACCTTTCCATTGAATTAGTCCATAAATGGGTAACATAAGCCAGAATATCACCAGTGGATCGACACTGACGGAATCCATACTGGCGATCGTTGATCAGACGGAAGGTTTCTAGGTAATTTAAGAGTTGGCGGTTAATTGATTTCTCCATTACTTTAGAAAGAGTAGAAGTAATTGCAATGGGACGATAATTGGATGGGAGGGATTTGTCACCCTTTTTAGGAACTGGCTGGATATGAGCAAATTTCCAAGCAGAAGGAAAAACACCTTCGGAATAAGAAAGTGAAAAAAGGCGGCAAAGAATAGGAGTAAGTTCAGGAGCACAGGTTTTGAGAACAAGTGGAGAAATACCATCAGGACCTGGAGCTTTCTTAGCATCAAGATTCATCAAAATCCTTCTGATATCCTTTTGACGGAAGACCACAGGAGGCATTGAATGGAGCGTGTTAGGAATGGTGGGAGGTGTTTTACCAAGATCATTAATACATGAGCTCAAAGAAAAATGGGATGCTAGCAGGTCAGCTTTATCCTTGGCTGAAGTGACAACAGAACCATCTGGTTTGGACAGAGGTGGGAGCAGAGATGGGCAAAAGTTGCGGCCAATAGCTTTGGCAAGAGACCAGAATGCTCGGCTACCATTAGGGCAAGAAGCAAGTTTTCTACTCTTAGCCTGTTCAAACTCTAGTTTGGACTGATTAATAACTGCTTTACAATTGTTACGAGCTTTGGTGTAGGCAGAAAATGAAACTGAAGAATTAGAAACAAGCCAATTACGATATGCAACGTTCTTCTCTTGGACAGCCTTAGCACATTTATTGGAAAACCAAGGTTTAGATAAAGGACGAGATTTTAAAGTGGAGTGTGGGATAAAGGATTCCATTCCTGCAAGAATAATTTCACTGACACGATCTGAGCAAACGTTGACATCAGAAGTTTTGAAACAGTAATCAGACCAAGGAAAAGAAGAAAAGAAGTCTCGCAGGTCATCCCATTTTGCATTCTTGTAATGCCAAACAATACGAGGTTGGGAATAGCCATGAGATAAAGGTTCCATTGGAGAAGAGGCAATCACCAAGTTGTGATCTGAAGTGCCTAAAGGACCTCTCACTTCAACCTTGTACTTAGAAGGGTTGTTTGTGAGAAAAAGATCAAGCGTATTGGCTGTATGATTAGGATTGTCTGGTATTCTTGTAGGTAAATGAACAATCTGTGCTAGGTCATTAGTAATTGCAAAAGCCTCAGCATCTCGACCTGCTGGGTCGGTGTGACTAGAAAACTGAAGCCAGCTGGAGTTGTGAACGTTAAAATCACCAAGGAAAATTACCTCACTGTTAGGAAAGTTGGACTGGAGAAAGTCAAGTTGCAAAGAGAGGAAGTCAAAGAGCTCCAAGTGATTAGTGGAGTTTGGAGAACGGTAGAGACAACAGATGAATTTTACACAATGAGGTAGAGAGATTTTAAGCCAGAGAAGATCAAAGAGAGGAGATTCCAAATTGCCAAGTCTCTGACAGGGAATATCAGAACGGACATATGCACAAGTACCTCCTTTGAGGCGAAAGGAATCATACAGCAAATAATTTGGACATTTGAGATGAGCAGTAGTTGAATCAACTGATAACTGAGATTCAGTCAGAAAAAGTACATGGGGTTTGGAAGACTGCAAGTTGTTGAAGTATCAGGAGGAACAGTAGACAAACTGCTAGTGGTCAGTGTGATACCAACACAAGTAAAAAAAAAAAAAAAAAAAAAAGAAATGACCATAAAAAAAAAAAAAAAAAGAAATGACCATAAAAAAAAAAAAAAAAAGCACTGGATATCCCTTTGCCCGGCTTCACTCAATTTTTTCACAGACAAACTGGAAGTCTGTATACTGCCTCCCTTGACAAAAAAAAAAAAAAAATCACTTTAAAGCTGGACAACTAGCAACACTAATTGAATTTTTACATTTTGAAGCGTGAGATGGTGTATGTAGTTGGATCTGGTCATTTTGCTGTAACCAGAGCACTGGTATATCAGCTATTGATATCATCACTATTATAGCAATGGGTCTGATCAATGATCTGACTTGAGTCAATTCACTCATTAGCTATCACTAGTTTGAACCATATTTAATATATTGCCCTTTTATCAATACATCTGGGGTTTAAACTGAATTTTTTTTTTTTACCTTGTAACCATTATGTCTACAAACAGGAGCTGTCTCCCTTTCTTCTAATTCTCCATTTTAAACCCAACAGTTTCATATTTACTTAGAAATACATATTCATATACCTGATCAATGTGGAATGTTTTGATTAGGCCTGTCTTCACCTCAAACACTTCATTAAAGAGATCTGACAGTAGTAGAGAAAGTAGTTTCTACATGCTTAAATTGCATATCTGAGCATGTATTTTTTTTTCTGGAAGTACTTAATATACCCGTTTTTCTAACACTAATTGTATCAACTTAATTATCATCTTATTCAACAAAATTCTATTTCCCTATTCATGATTTTGAAGGAGCTGTTACCTTCATGAGTGATTTCAGAGATAGCTACAATTTAAACTATCATTACATCATATTAATTACCTTTTTAAAAAGCATCATGTTCTGGAACCTATTGTCAGTCCCTTGGTCACATGTGCTACTTCCCTCGATGGTCAGGATGTTTCAAGCAAGTGAAGAGAGATGTCATAACATAGAGCAATTAGCTGTCAACTGATAAATCAGAGATCCATCCACTAAAGATCAGTTCTGTTGAAATTATGTACATTGCTTTTAAATCCCCCCATCCTTGAGTTAAAAAAAAAATATATATATATATATTTTTAGTATATATATATATATATACTTAATTGCTAATTTTATGTTTTATGCTCTATGAGGTACAAAATTTTCAGTTGTATTGTAGTTGTAGATATGTGGCATTAATGCTTATTGTAACAAACATTATACGCACATTAATAGAATTAGGATAAGGTTCTATTTAATTTTTGGGTTTGTGTTTGTAACCCCTATTTTTAACATTATGTCTATGGGAAACAAATTCCCGCTTTACGAGTTTTTGCTTTACAAGCGCACACTAGGAACGAATTAACTCGCAAAGTCAGGAACTACCTGTATATAAGAAGTTTGATTGATTGATTGATTGAGTTTTATTGGCGCATCAGCGACTATGGCTATTATGCGCCAAGCCCTTGTCATAAAAAGTAAATAATTTCGGTGACCTACTGAATTAGGTCACTACGTCAGATTATAAAAACAAGTATAAACAGTAACA
Organism: Mastigoproctus giganteus; assembly: GCF_048544385.1. Taxonomy (NCBI): domain Eukaryota; kingdom Metazoa; phylum Arthropoda; class Arachnida; order Uropygi; family Thelyphonidae; genus Mastigoproctus; species Mastigoproctus giganteus. The sequence continues at coordinate 156,443,946 of NC_143577.1, forward strand.
TAGTGTCTTCAAATAATAAGATTTTTAAATATGAGTAAAAAGGTTTACTAATTTTAGGAAATTAAAAATAGCAGACACATGGTCATTGTCGGATAAAATCTGACTGAGTGTATACGGCTCAGTCAGATGGTTAAAAGCGGTAAAACGAGCATTACTAAAACTGGTACAGTCAATTAAAATGTGTCTGATTGTTAAGATTGTGCCGCAGAACTCACACATAGGAGGGTCATCAGCCCTCAGCAAAAACGAGTGTGTCAAATGACTATGTCCTATGCGGGTCCGGGCAAGAACAACTTCCTCCTTACGGTTCCTGCGCAGACTAGACTGCCACGGTTCAATTACAGGCTTTATACAATATAGTTTATTTCCAGTCTGTCTATTCCACGAGTCCTGCCATTGGGAGTGTATTTTCTCGAGTATTCTTTGCCTGTAGTCTGTATAGGGGACTGACAGGCAGCGATTATTTCTGGGAATTGCTGATTTGGCTGCGGTGTCAGCCAAAGCATTTCCCTTAATCCCAATGTGGCTAGGAATCCAGCAGAAGCGGATATCATATTCACGTTCACGGAGCAAGTGAATCTTCTGCTGAATGCTAGACAGAACTGGATGAGAATTAAATCTCACGGTTATTAAAGCCTGTAACACACTAAGAGAATCAGAATATAAAATGAACCGTTGGTTTTGGCATTTACTGATGTGATCCAAAGCTAACTCAATAGCGTGCAGCTCTGCAGTAAATATACTGCATTCAGAGGGAATCTGCTCCGATGTAGTGGTGTCTCTAAAGACAGCAGCAGATCCCACATATGATTCTGACTTCGAACCGTCTGTGTAAACTGGCGCGAAGTCAGAATGTTCAGCTCGGTGTGCTGAATAAAGCTGCAGGTAGACCGATGATGGAGTGTCCGACTTTCCCCAATTTTTAAGGGACAAGTCACATATTGGAATACGAGCATGCCAGGGTGGAAGGGGTTGCTTCGGTGTTTGGGCAACCTTGTCTACCTTGATATCAAGTTCTATGAGTAGCTCTTGGAGACGAATACCAAATGGACGATTAGCAGTCTTACGGGTATTGTACAAATTTTCCCATCGTGGCTCAAAAACGGATAGCCACGTAGGATGGTCTGGCAGGGATTTCAGTTTAAAAGCGTAGTTTAGACACAACTGCTTACGTCGAAGCGATAACGGTGGTTCGTTTGCTTCGACGTATAAACTCTGGACAGGAGATGTTCTATATGCTCCAGTAGCGATACGAAGAGCCTGGTGATGGACAGGATCCAGCCATCGAAGGGCACTGTCTCTGGCTGAAGAATATACCTGGGACCCATAATCAAGTTTGGATCGCACAAGTGCACGGTAAAGCCGAAGAAGCGTGCATCGGTCCGCTCCCCAAGATGTAGAGGAGAGCGAGCGGAGAATATTAAGCCCGCGTGTGCACTTTGTGCGAAGTTGACGGATGTGGTGCAGAAAGGTCAACTTTTTATCAAATACGAGTCCCAAGAATTTTGTGTCCGCTGCTACTGGAATAGCATTTTGTCCGAGCATTAATTCAGGTTCAGGATGAAGATTACGCTTACGACAAAAATGTACGCAAACGGTCTTCTCCGGCGAGAACCTGAAGCCATTTGCAAGTGCCCAGGAGTTGAGGCGGTCAATGGCTTTCTGCAGTTGTCTTTCAATAACCCTCATGTTGCATGACTGACAAAAAATGCTAAAGTCATCAACATAGAGGGCACTGTTTACAGTTGGAGGAAGTTGTTCTGTGATGCAATTTATTTTGATGGCGAAAAGCGTGACACTTAATACTGATCCTTGTGGTACTCCCTCCTCTTGGCTAAAGGAGCGAGAGAGTGAGGATCCCACACGAACTTGGAAAGATCGATTGGCTAAAAAGTTTTGAATAAACACGGGGAGATGCCCTCTAAGGCCTAGGCTGTGCAGATCTTTTAAGATGCCAAATTTCCAAGTTGTGTCATACGCTTTCTCCATGTCAAAGAACACCGACACCAAGTGTTCGCGTTTTAGGAAAGCATCCCGGATGGATGTTTCCAGTCTAATAAGATGGTCCAAAGTGGACCGGTTCCTTCGGAAGCCGCACTGGATGTTGGAGAGAAGGTCATTGGTTTCTAAATACCAGATTAAACGAGAATTCACCATTCTCTCCAGGATTTTGCACAAACAGCTAGTCAGAGCAATGGGACGATAATTTCTAGTGACTTTTGGATCCTTTCCTGGCTTAGCGAAGGCAAGAACGGTTGCCTTGCGCCAGGAATCCGGAAACTGCCCTTCGGTAAAGATTCTGTTATACAGAAAGAGCAGATAATCCATAGATTTTGGTGAAAGATGTTTAATCATATCATAATGGATGCCGTCTGGTCCAACAGCACTTGCTTTGGAAAGAGTGAGGGCTCTTTTCAGTTCATGTATAGTGAATTCCCTGTTGTAGGGACAGTCGCTCTTACACCTAAAATTAAGTGCCTGTTTTTCTATTTTTTGTTTCAGGACCAGGAACTCTGGGGAATAAGAAGATGTTGCACAGATTTTAGAGAATGTTTCCCCAAGACAGTTGGCTATTGCAGTTGGATCTGCAATAGCGCATCCATTATAATCTAGGATTGAAGTAGGGTGGGATGTATGTTTTCCCTTCATTTTCCGGATTTTATCCCAGATTACCTTAGAGTTGGTAGACTGGTTAATAGATGATGTAAAGCGGATCCACGATTCCCTTTGACTCTGACGGCGGATGTAGCGTGCTTTGGCTCGTGCACGTTTAAACACTATAAGGTTGTTCGTGGTAGGATATCGGCGGAATATCCCCCACGCTTTGTTTTGAGCCTTTTTTGCTGCTGTGCATTGGGAATTCCACCAAGGTTTGGGAAATGGTGGAAACCGGGTAGATGTTTTTGGAACAGTATTCGCAGCTGCTTGGACAATAATTTCTGTGATGTACGTTACTGCATCATTGATCGGCTCCTGACTGACCGTACTGAGTTCAAAATTTGCCTGATGTTGGAAGGCAGTCCAGTCAGCCTGATCAATCTTCCACCGTGGTAACCTGAAGGGAAGACATGGTCTCCCGCTGTGTAACAAGGTTATCACAGGGAAGTGATCACTTCCATATGGATTCTCCTCCACTTCCCAAGTGAGTGAAGGGAGTAGAGAAGGGGAGCAGATAGAGAGATCAATGGCAGAAAAGGTACGGGTAGGCATGTGGAAGAAGGTGTTTGTTCCAGTATTTAGAAAGGAAAGGTCATTGTCATTGAGCATACGCTCTATGACCCGTCCCCTTCCATTGATGTTAGCACTACCCCACAGGGTGTTATGTCCGTTAAAATCCCCGAGAAGTAAGAAAGGGGGAGGCAACTGCGATACAAGATCATCAAGGTCTTCCTGGGAGATGTCAGTCCCAGGTGGCAAATAAATAGAGCACACAGTTAATAAAAATCCCACTGTCAGGCGAATTGCAACAGCCTCAATGCTGGTTGTAATTAGCAAGGGCTGAACTGGGGTCTGATTACCCACAAGGATAGCCACTCCTCCATGAGCAGGACCATCCGCAATTCTATCCTTACGAAAGATTGTGATGTTATGCATTGTGGGATCATCATTTGCCTTTAGATAAGTCTCCTGCAAGCAAAAGCAAACTGGCTCGTGCTTTTGCAGGAGGGCCTTGATGTCATCAGTATTTCGCCGGAATCCACGACAATTCCATTGTAGGAATTTAGCCATTACTTTGGCTTGGTGGGTCCATCAGGCGGCTTCCGAGGTGCTGAGGGCTTACTTTTGTCAGTCTTGGATTTATCTTTTTTGGGGAAGAATGGACGCTGTCCCGTGTCCATTTCTTCCTCCGCAAAGAGTTCCAAGACAGATTCATCCTGTACCTCCTTGTTCTCTACATCCATTGTTTCTGTTCTTACTGCAGGCTCTTTACCACTTGGTTTTGGTAGTGGTGGAGCACTAGGAGGTACGGATATAGGAGTGGCAACTGACTGTGTTTTTTTGGTGGGCTTTTGAGAACTCAATAAATAGCGTGCAATCGGGGTGAATGACTCTTTTGGTGGAATAGTCATCTCAGTTTGTGTCCCGATAGTGCACTTAGCAGAAACCTTCTGGGCGTATGAAGGTTTCCCGCTATTTACTGGTTGGATACGTTTTCTGGCCTCTGGGTAGGAGATATTCAGCTCTGTCTTCAGTTTTTGTATTTCTTTTTCATCCTTCCACCGCTGGCATGCTCTGGAGTAGGCAGGATGATCTTGTTGACAATTTACACAGATCGGTTTAGAAGCTGAACATTCCTTGCTCTCGTGGTCTTTCGCACCACATCGAGCACAGGCAGGGTTACCACGACAAGATGTTTGTGAGTGGCCGTATTTTTGGCATCTAAAGCACCGCAGTGGGTTTGGGATATAAATCCTCACTGGGCAGTTTAGATAGCCTGCCTTGATGGAACTTGGAGGCCGTGGGGTGTTAAACGTTAGGATGAGAACTCGGGTAGGGACGAGATTCCCATCCTTTCTCATTGATATCCTTTTGACAGCTGTCACTCCTTGGTCTTTTAATTCAGAGCAGATCTCTTCTTCAGAAACATGAAGAAGGTCCCACTCTGAAATGACACCTCTTGAAGAGTTCAAAGTTTTGTGGGGGGTTACAATGATAGGTATTCCCCCTATTGATGTGGCGTTCAGGATTTTTTCTGCCTGTTTAATATTTGTAGCTTCGACCAAAAGGTCGCCAGAACGCAGTCGTTTAACAGATTTAGGTGAACCAGCCAACCCTTCTAATCCTTTCTGGATGAAGAAGGGTGACATCTTTCCAATGGACTGCTCTCCGGTGCAATGGAGAATGAGGAAAAGCGGTGTCACTGATGGTGGTGGTTTATCCTCAGTTCTGGCTCGTTTTGCAGAGGTGTTATCTGCGTCATCATCTCGATTAGGTAGGGGCCTTGTTGGGGCCCCAGAAGAAGGATTTAAATTACTCATAGGAGTAAAGAAAAAATGTCTGATGCCTAAGTACCTCACCCACCACGGAGCCCTACGAGGGGGCGCCCACTCGTGAACTAGCAGGTACTGCGTACACGAATGGGACACCGAGTTCGCTTAGAACACCATACCCACGTTACCAATAAGTCTTTATCCCGTCCCAGGACCATAGGGAGGGAGACTTATTGGAACGCAGTTGACCCTAGCAGTATAATACCACCCGCCGATTGATCCCAGTCGAGCCGGTCCGGGACCACCCGTCTCGTCGAAGCAGGGGCCAAAGTGGTGTATTAAGGCTGGGCCCCTCAACCACCAGGATCCCCCTTTCCGCTTCCACGGGTCGCGGCGCACGGCTGCACACGCCGGATTCCAACGATGTAACCCTGGAACCAAGGTATGGGCGTTAGATCCCAGTGATGCTAGTCTGGAAGTCCAGCAGCGTCACTGGGAGGTCCCCTCACCACGTACAGGTGCCCACGTCGAGGGGTATATAAGAAGTATAGGATATGATGGGCCAAAATCCGGTGCTGCAAAGGAAAGGCAAAAAAATAAAATAAAATACATTTGATATGACAGATGCACCAGAGAGTGCAAAAAAGTAGCAAAGGATGCATAAGTGTATATATATATATATATCTATTAATAAATATGAAAGTTGGAGTGAAGACACAAGATGGCAAAAGCAAGGCCAATTAGAGAGGAGTGACCTCTCTTAATTAATGGTAGCTAGCATCAGATAAGGAAAAATCACTTGAAATATCAAGCTGGAAAAATATCCTAAAAAAGAATATTGGTTGAAAAAATTGTTTATAGTCCAATTGGAGAAGTTATAATACGTCAGGGAGGCCTTAATACAATCGAACCAATAGGAGATGAACAGCTATAATAAATATATTCAATGATAATAGAGTGGTAAATATACCTAAGTATGCTAGATACAGAATATCAGTGGACAAGTTGATTGAAGAACTGTACAAATATACAAAGGTGAAAGTTGTATAAGTATATATTATTTCTACTTTAATTCACCTTAATTTAATTTATAACAACATACACTGCATTGGGACTACCTTGACCATACTTTATGAGAGTTATACTGCTTTTCCCTTTGATCCCACTTCGTTTATTCTTAAATTTCTTCTCTTCTACAGTTATGGACAAGTATAGAAATACAGTCCTTGAGGCCTGATCAGGTGTAGTCCCCTAATAAAATATCTGATCATGTAGCAATATTTACTTTGGCTATCATCATATTTTAATGCGTATTTAACTCTACCTCCCTTTTTATGGCTTAGAGCCAAATTTGCCCACCCATATCTGATACTAACCACTATTACCTTTATTAATTTAATCATTTTTACTTTATGGGTCACCCTCTCTAAGTGGCTTTACAATTCAGCATATAATTTTACCTAATTCATCATAATGCACAGGATATTTACATTCTTTCTTTTTCACACCTACAATTTCTCATTTTTCTGCTAACCTTTTCTTATTAACTTTTGTCATTTTCTGCAATTTACACTTCCAGCTTCACACTCTTCACTAGCTTATTAATTTAACCACACACACACACACACACACACACACACACACACACACACACACACACACACACACACACACACACACACATATATATATACTTTTATTTTGGTAAATCCTTTATCCCAGTGTTTCCCAAATTTTTTAATCATGAAATACTTTTCATCTCACAATATATTTATGGAATACACATATAATTAGGGAACACTTACGAAACACAAGTTTAGCAGGAGCCAAAGAACTGTTTGCTAATATTTTAATATTTTAATGATTCAGCCTTAGTTTTAAAAAAGATTACCATCTACGGGAATGTTTTTTTCATGTATTATCATTAACCATTCCAAAAGTACCTTTTCAAGGTCCAGATACTTTGCCTTTCATGCTTGAATCCTACCTGGCACAGCAGCTTTCTCTAAACTTTCAATACTTTTCCAATCTTTCAAAATTAGCATTAGCAAAGGCACATGATGCAAGAAAGCAAGCTTATATAGCATCAGCCAAAAAAAAAAAAAAAAAAACCACCCTTATTTCACCCATCCACTCACTCCAAATGTTTCTCAAGTTCTGCCTTGAATCTATTTAAGCTATCAACTACTACAACGACAGATGGAAGTTTGTTCCAGCAATCAACCACCCGCTGGCTAAAGGCAAACTTCCGCACACCTATCCTACGACCGTCTTTTCTCAATTTGAATTTATGCCTTCTCAGGTGATTTTTCTGAGCAAGAAGAAGAATCCCATCCACATTGAGCATGCTCAAACCATTTAAGGCTTTATACACCTCAATCAGATCACCTCGCAGGTGCCTAGTCTCCAGACACTGTAATTTGCAAAACTTAAGCCTTTCTTTGTAAGAGCAACCCTTTGGTAAATTTGGAATGCCTTTGTTCCATTCACTAATCTTGTTGCCCTTCTCTGTACTCGTTCCAGAAGCTCTACATCCTTCTTGAAATGAGGCCTCCAGACCTGTATACAGTACTCAAGGTGTGGCCTGACCATTGCCTTATACGGGGAATAATCACCTCCTTATCCCTGCTAGAAAAATTCCTGTATATCATTGACAAGACACCATGAGCTACTCTTGCAGACTGTCTGCACTGCTCAGAAAACTTCATATCTGCCTGCACAATTACCCACAGGTCCTTTTCATTCTCTACCACTGTCAAGTGTAGCACCACAGAGTTGATACGTTACTCTGGGATTACTGCTTCCCATATGTAGTACTTTACATTTGTCAATGTTAAACTTCATTTGCCATCTCTCAGCCCATCTGCTTAACTTTTCTAGATCCTGTTGCAACAGTGTACAGTCATTAGTGTCATTAACAACCCTGCCAACCTTCGTAAATCTCGAAGGCCTAAATCTTGAACAATATTTTTTTGTTGGTATGAAAAGCATAGTAGCTTCCAAGATTAATTTTTTGAATGCTTCCCATTTTGAATTTGCTGTTGGTAACATCATCAGTTGGTCCCGCTGTATAGAATTTAAATACTGTCTCAGACCACCGTAGTCACCTTTACGAAAGCAAAAACCCTTCCCTTTACCCTTGATGGTAGTTACCTCTTTGATTAAATCCCATTTCAGCACACTGTGATTACTGGCACCTAGTGGTTCCTTTATCTGCAGATTCTTGATGCATGAAGAATCACTACTGATAATCAGATCGAGAGTAATACGCCCTCCAGTTGCTTCCCTAACATGCTGCTGTAGAAAACAATCATCCAATAAATCCACAAAAGCCTTGCTAGTGTGTGAGTGACCAACTACCCACAAATTCCAGTCAATATATGAGAAATTAAAATCCCCCATTATAAGACACTCTTAATTTACTGGCCCACTCTATTTCTCTGCACAATTGCTCATTATACTCATCAGATTCATTAGGCCTATAGGCCTAATGAATCTGATATGTTATAACACACACCTTCTCTCATTTTTCCTTTCCCAGTGCTTATGTCACACCAAACAGACTCAATATTGCATTGTCCACCCACCTCAACTGGATGCACTTCTTAAGATTTTATGTGTTTCTTAACTAACAACATAACCCCTCCTCCCTTCCTGTCCTGTCTATTCTTTCTGTACACATTGTACTCCCCAAATTCCAGTTCTGCACTGCTTATGTCTGTGTTACACCATGTCTCCGATATCCCACCAATATCTGCCTTTGATGTCTTGACTAGCACTTCAAGCTCATCAAATTTATTAACTATACTCCTAGCGTTGGTGTACATGCAAATATACATGCACCGGTTTCTACTCTTAGTTACCCTAAAACAGCCCATGTTTGTATTTACTTGTTCCATTATGACTCCCAGCAGTCCTGGAAATTTCCATTGCCTTGCTTTCCAGGCTGCTGTTCAATTGCATTTCAATAGAAGTAGTGCAAGAATCACTTTTACCTCTGCTAGCGGCTACTATTTATCTATTTGTTCGTGTATCCCCCCCCAAGATAGCAGTTTTCCGACCCACCTAACTCTGCCTCGATAGCATCAGCAAATATTCTTGCACCCTTTCTATTTAAGTGTATCCCATCCCTGTAGAAGCAGTCTCTCCTGTTAACAAGCAAAGACCAGGCTGAGAAAAATTCTACCCCTTGAGCCTTGCTCAATCTCTCCAGGGCCGAATTGATCGACAAGGCTCTCATCACATACTCCCTCCTATCATGTCTGGGCAGAATTACAGACACTTTCAAATTCAACCCTAACTCATGGCTTTTTTTCAGCATTGTCTTGTACTTGTTAATTAATGCTGCCGGTCTCCTACTCTTAATAGTGAACAGAGTAGGAATGCCAAAACTGTTTGACAATGTCAGTCTTAGATTGCACATCATTATCTACAGCTTACAAAACCCTAATTTTATCTGGAGCCATACCAATAAACATACACTCTAAGTAATGAAATTAACTTCTCACCAATGTGCATTTCATTACTGCACCACAAGAAAGCGTGTGGGAAATCTTAACAAAAGATTTCTCACAGTCAAGCCGCAAGCTCGTCAATTATTTCATTTTATTTGACACGTTCTGTAATTTTTAAGCATGATTATCGCAATAAAAAAGTAAAATTGAAATCCTTTTATTTTCAACATCATTATACCAAATGTTAAATAGCATTAGGTTAATGAGAAATTGGCTGGGACCAATCACATTGGACATTATAACGTGTTCGGATGATAAAAAGAGAGTCATTATAAAGAGCTTCAACTACTTTATTTTACTTCTCCTTGGAAACCCCCCCTCCCTCTTTTCCAACTGCAGCACAATATAATGCCATTTTCTTGCCCAACTTTCCCACAAACATAGAAAAGAACAGTATTTTGTGAGACCTCCCTGTAGACCAATGAGTAATCCACTTATCTTATCTTAAGATCACAACATATATTCCAAGTAAAGTGATGGTACTTGATTGCACTCAGAATCTTGAACATACTTTCATATACCGGAACTCCCCGACTTAAGTAAGGGCTGCGTTCCGCGGAACGCTATGTAAGTCGGGGAATTTCCCCTATGCTTGTGCAGCACTCACAACTGTGCTCACTGGATTGATTGAATCAAAAAAGAAATGTTCAACGAACATGTAAATAGAATTATTTATTGTATTTATTAAATTTTTTTATTTCATGCGCAGGAAAAATTACAAAAGCTTGCAATTTAAAAAAATTTAAAAATTATAAAATTACAAAAAAAAAGAGAGGAGACAGGCATAACGTCAGTAAGTTATGCCTGTCTCCTCTCGAGCATCGTTGCCAGAATCGACGTCTTCAGCTGATAAGTAGTTGGTTGGTGGAACAGACTTCCATCCCTTGTGGTGGAGGTTGATAGCCTAAATAAGTTTAAGGCTCAGCTGGACAGGTATTTTGAACGAATAGAGGGGTGAAGTGGAAGTGGGTTTTTTTTTTTTTTTTGGCTGATGCTGCATAAGCTTGCTTTCTTGCATCAAATGCCTCTACTAATGCTAATGCTAATGCTAATACATCGCTGTGGAGGTTGAGGGCTGTGGAGATTTAGAAGGGGTCAGCCGCTCAACCTTACGAAAGAACATATTAATGGAAGACTGAGACGGTGGCTTTTTTCTCTTCATCGTAGATTTCTTAGTAGCAAGTAAGCATATCATTCACCCCTCTGTTAACTTTTAAGGATCTTTCGTTGTCAGGATTCATCATCTCAAACCTCGCCACTGCCGATGCAATTTCAAGAAATGTCATGGCCAGCTCTCTGGTGATGAAGCGTCTCGGCTCCTCATTTGGTTCAACTTAAGCTTCGTCAGCATTTTCTTGTTTCACTATCGCTGCCCGCAAGTCAATAAGTTCTTCGTTAAATAATTCCTTCTCTTCTTCCTCTATTAACTCCCCCACTTGGCATCAACCTCCAAGTGAAGCAGCTCTGCAACCTTTAAAATCTTATCTGTAACTTCTTCATATGATTCGTCTTTTTCAAATCCTCCATAGCCTTTTATGTGCCGTGGGCATATTTTCTTCCATGTGCCATTTAAACAACTTTTGGTAATTTCCGCCCAGGCCTTATTAATGTTTCAGATGGCATGAAAAATGTAAGATTTCCAAAGGTCTCTCAACGTAAAATTTTTCTCATTGTCTACTGCAGACAATACCTGAGCAAATGTTTTGCATAAATAGTATGCTTTTAAATTCGAAATAACACACTGATCCATAGGTTGGATGAGTAAAGTCGTGTTCGGAAGTAGAAATATAACTGTCACGTTTGAATTGAAATCATCTAGATGCGTAGGATGTCCAAGAGCATTATCTAATAGAAGCAAAATCATGAAAGGAACGTCATTGTCTTTACAATATTTTTCAACCTCAGGAATGAATCAGCATTTGTTGTTGTTGTTGTTATTTTGTTTTTAGGAGCATTAGCAACTAAGGCCATATTGCTCCGGGGATATGCGGTGGTCATTCCCTGACCTTTCCGCATCCTCCATATTTGGTGGGCACGGGCTCAAACCCAGGTCTAATCAAGAAGCATGTACTAAGCACTGCTGCTCCTGCCCACCTGGCTACGGAGGTGCCTCGAATCAGCATTTAAACCAATCCGCAAAGAGAGATATTATTATCCATGCTTTCTGGTTCAATCGGAAATGCACAGGTAGGGTAGCTTTATTGATGCCCTGAAATGCACGAGGATTTCCAGAATGGTACATAAGCAGTGGTTTTAATCTGTAATCTCCTGCTGCATTAGTCTCAAGCAAGAGTGTGGCCTTATCTTTTGATGCCTTGAAACCTGGCATTGTATTTTCCTCTTTGGCAACGTATGTTCGATCCAGCATTTTTTTCCAATACAGTGCAGTCTCGTTAACATTAAAAATTTGCTGCGTTGAATAGCCACCTTCGTCAATAATTTTTTCCAACATATCACAAAATTTCTCTGCTGGCTGCAGAATTGGCACTGGCGACTTCACAGCATAATTTAACATTGTGGAAATTAGCACGGTGCATGAACCTATTAAACCACTCATTCCTTGCCACAAACTTGAGTTGGGGTTCGCCGTACTTATTCTTAATATCTTTATAAATACTTGTTGCTTTTGCTTGAATGGTCGTTAGACTCAGGGGCAGTTGCTTCTGAATCTGATTTTCCATCCATATTATTAACAGCTGTTGCATCTTTGATATAGCACCTGAATGCTGTTTTGTGATCACTGTTGATCCTTTGGCATGTTCTTTTATATGCGCACTGTCCTTTAAAATAGTATCCACTGTCGAAGCAGCAAAACCTAATTCCCTTGTAATAGATGACAAACTTTGTCCTGCTTCATACTTCTTAATCATTTTCATCTTCATTTCTAAATGAATTTTGTTTCGTTTCCTGGCACTAACACCACTTGCAGTTTTCGTTGGTTGCTTTCCCTTCATCATTGTAATACGTAAATATGAATGAAGAGAAGTTTCTGAAAATTTGTTTTTTATATGATTGAAGATTTCAGTGAAGAGGTTCACATTTCACCATAATAGCATAAAAACCCAAACAATTGCAATTTGCGATAACTGCAAATGCAATAAGATCGAGTTTACTACCCATTTATAATTAGAAGCACTAACAGAAAACCCCAATAAATCAGAAAGTGCAAACTGTTTATTGTTTTTTGGTCATGACCTCCAGAAACGTGCTTTAGAAAAATATCACAACGCCGTTCAAAACTGATTCTTATAATGGGAACATATGAAAGGGTAGTGCAATTTCCATTATAAATATGACCTTTTAGAGAGATAAACAGCTTAGCAATACAGCAAAATTTTCACTTACAATTTCCAAGGACTTAGAACAAACTTAAAAAAAAAAAGTGTTATTGAGTTCACATTACGATATTTTCATGATACCTGCATTTATTCCCACGGGATGCAGAATACATTTCCACAAATTTTTTTAAGTTTGCACTGGCTGGCAAAAACTTACGTAAAGTCGAATTTCCATAAGTTGAGTATTACGTAAGTCGGGGAGTTCCTGTATTTCAAGCAGACAGCATAAGGTAAAAGAATTGATGGGAATGCATTTGCAATGAACCAAAAAATTGTTTTTAAAATTAATTTTGAGGCAGCAATAAACACACCATTCATTAAGATTATGTTCAATGTCCAGTTTTTATGTTCAATGCACGGAAACGCACCACCTTCCATAAGGAAATATGCTGAAAACAGTATGATATTTTTGATACATTAGGATATTTTATCCTGTGCTTGCTTTTTCTGGACATCGTGTGATATTTTTGTCATGCAAAACTAGTAATCATCGTATGGTCACATGGTTCTTACCACACCATAGAAACAAAAAAAAGCATATTTTAATTTTTCCAGTTAGCCACATCCTCGGATTTGTGATATGATGCAACGCAGGTAATATAACACTTATGTAAAGTCTAAGTTTTGTTCTGATTAGCAATAAGTTTTTGAATCACCCTAAGATTTTCTTAATCCGAGTATCTGTTTGTAAATCATTCACACACAAACACACAGCAGAAACTCTCAGGGTGATTCAAAAACTTGTTTCTGGTTTTTTTTTTTTTTTTTTTTTTTATGTGAACCCCACCAAACACGAGAGGTATTAGAACCTATAGTACTTAGTACCATGCTTGGGCTGGAGGTTGAGAAGAAGAAAGAAGATATTTGTTGACATTGGACTTGAACTCCTGTAGATTGTAATTTTCAGGAAATACATATGAAGGAAGGTTGTTCCAGAAAACGACAGTTGAATGAATAAATGAGGAAGATGAAAAGTTGGTTCTGTGGGTTTGAAGTTGGACAGTAAATGGATGTTGGCTGGTGGCGGCACGTGTTCGGACTGTTTTGAAAGAGAGAGAGCGGGAATTATAGAAGCCAATTCAGAAGAACAGTGCCCATGGAAGTATCTGTAGAAGAGGACCAGGAACCAATACACTTCCATGATCAGGCAGCGAAAAAGAACTACATGGGAGCGGCTGGTTACCACCACTGGTAACTCGGACCCTTGGTGAGTGGTGTACCGAGTTACTACCAACAAATTGCCAAGAGGAGAAGTAGTCCATTCCACAATAACACCACAAGGAATCATGACAACGTCATGGGAGCAATCCATGATGAATATCTTGGATACTCTCTTTATCAGCGACGCCGATCATCTCACAACACAACAGCAGCAAATTTGTCTAGATAATGACAATTACCACATTGACTCTGTGGAGGAAGAATTTAACACTGAAGAACTGCAGCAAGCCCTTGGCAAAATGAAGGATAAAAAATCCCCAGGACTAGATCGCATTGAACCAGAAATACTAAAAAAGGTCGCCCAGATAAATCCCCAATTTCTGCTTAACCTGTTCAATAAATGCCTAACCCAGGGATCCTTCCCAGAAAGCTGGAAAATAGCTGAATTAAAGTTAATACTGAAAAATCCATCGAAGCCTCCAGAACAGCCTAACTCATACCGACCCATTGCCCTCTTGTCCACATTGAGAAAACTACTTGAACGCCTCCTCCATACCAGACTCCTAACACACTACACAGAAGCTGGCCTACAATCCAATTCACAGTATGGATTTCGCCCAGGACGTTGCACAGAGGATGCTCTCTACCAAATAACCCAAGCTGCAGCCAACACTAATTACAAGTACTTTCTCCTCATAACCATTGACTTTGCCGGGGCCTTTGACATGCTCTGGTGGCCAAGCATTCTTCGCAGGCTAAGATTGGCACGCATACCAGCCAACTTATACAGGTGTATAGAAAGTTACCTTTCCAACAGAAAGATCACCATCTCCTCACCATACCAGAAGCTCACCAAATCTATCTACAGAGGCTGCCCACAGGGTTCGGTCCTCGGCCCGTTCCTCTGGAACATCGTCCTTGATGAGTTACTTGGTCTGGATCTGGGCCCTGTTACTATCCAAGCATTCGCAGATGATATTACCATCTCCATCGCAGCGGACACCAGAGCAGCTCTCGAGGCCGCTGGAAATCAGGCACTACAGATCTTACAGGACTGGGCAACTCTACACAAGCTCCGGATTTCTCCACAGAAGACACAATCCATACTTCTCAAAGGCACCCTACAAATATCAAGGCCACCTCATATCAAGGTACAAGGAAAAACCATCAAGCTGGTAACTTCCCTAAAACACCTGGGTATCATCCTGGATTCAAAGCTCTCCTTCTTCCCGCACCTCTCATACCTTCAAGTAAAAATCAGAAATTATGCAGCCTTAATCGTCCGAGTAAGCAGGTGTGACTGGGGTCTGAACCGGAGAACACTCAAACTCCTGTATAACGCTATATTCCTCCCTGTTATTACATACGGATCCGGGATTTGGTACCACAGAGCAATAATTGTTCGCAATAAATGCAAACTGGAAACAATTCAGCGAAGTATACTGCTTGCCATTACAAGGGCCTGTTGCACAGTAAGTTCTCCGGCCCTACAGGTTCTTGCAGGTGTCCTCCCCCTTGACTTGGAGGTTATCCGTCGAGGATTGCACTACTGCCTGTCGCGGGGAATCCCAGCTACCATCTTTGGACATACCATCGACACCCGCACTGACTGCAAGCAAGAAAAGAAAAAACTAGCTGCCATGCTACTACAAATCTGGCAGACAAGATGGGAGGAGACGGACAAGGGCCTGATAACTAAGAAATTCATCCCGGATGTCAAACTAGTTTATCCAAAGTCGCCGCCTTGGTTCTCTCCTGGCCTCTACTGTACATATATTATAACTGGACACGGCTCTATAAATCATAAGTTGACTACCTTGGGAATCATCAATAATCCCTACTGTACATGTGGAGAAATTGAAGATTGGGACCATCTTCTTTATAACTGCCCAATTTATAACGATCTTCGAGGAACACTGTACACCAGGCTACAACACATACCTCAAGGACAGGAGCACCAGGGGCCCTGCGGCCAAATGCCAGGACACACAACAGAACCCAACACAAAACTACACACTCAACACACTACACTTTTTCTGGCATTTACAGTGTTCTGTATTTCTTCACAGTGTACATATGGCGCAGATGTGGGAAACCACAGGTGGCGCCCGACCCTAACACTATGCACACTATATATCTGTAGAAGAGGCATGCAGCAGAAACAGTATGTCTATGAGAAAGCGAGTGGAGAGACTCTGTTAGAGATGAATCATTAATTAACCTAACTGTCCTCTTCTGAATGGAATCAAGAAGCCTGAGAGAGGTTTTGGGGGGCAGCACCCCAGATGTGGGAACAATATTCCATGGCACGGCAGATTTGTGATTTATAGAGAGTGAGCAGCTGTTTGGAAGTAACGCCAAGAGCGAAAGAGAAAACCAAGTTTTTTAGATGCAGAGAAAGCAATATTTGTAATGTGCTTGTGCCAAGAGAGATTAGAAGTCAGGGTAATCCCCAAAAGAGAGATAACATTTTGCCTAGAAATCGGAGTGTCACTAAAGATAAGCATAGGAGCAGAAGAATCCTTTTTGCGAGATATAAGACAAGACTGAGTTTTAGAAGGGTTGAAATCAACTAAGTTGTCTTTGCCCCACTGGAGAATTACCTGAAGATCAGCATTTAAGGAATTGGTAACAGATTTTCGAGAAGTTGAAGCTGATTGAGCAGGACAAGGTTTCTCAAAACGGAAAGTGGAATGCAATGTGCTATCATCGGCAAAACTATGGATAGGATTTCCAGTCACTGGAAGAAGGTCATTAATATACAAGAGGAAAAGAGTGGGGGAAAGTCTCTTATGGAATCAGTCCCAACCCCTGGTGGATAATTGAAATTTTACCGTACTTGGATTTCAGGAATGCTTTTGATATTGCTGCATATAAAAGATTACTGAACAAATTGGAGCAGTGTGGCTTTAAGGGGAAGTTACTACTGCGGAAAAAGGGAATGGTCAAGTGGAGTGGGGGGGGGGGGAGAGAGAGAGAGAGAGAGAGAGAGAGAGAGAGAGAGAGAGAGAGCACGAAAGATTACACTGATTGGCATCAATTTCCTCCCTGAAATAATTGACAGATTTTCGTATGAAACGTTCGAAAATTCAGATGTGTGCTTAAAAGGTTCTCATCATCTTCACTTTACAAATATTGTAGGTGAATGACAGAAAACAAAGACCTAGTTTGTTTTATTATATTTTCCATCTATTTTATCTATTTATTTTTGCATTTTTTTAGAACATTTGGGAGATTTCTAGAGCATTCTGGAGTTTTCTACAACATTCAAGAATGTTCTAGAATATTGCTGCATGCAGAAAGAAGGTTGGGATGTTTCTGGAAGTTTCTAGAACTTTTGATTGAGTTCTCTAGAAACTTCTCTACCAGTATATATATACTTGCTTGGTATTCCACAATACCAAGCAAGAACTTTCGTATTTCAAAAAGTGTATGTGTTTCAGAGAGTGAGTCGTGAACAACGATAAAAAGTGTTTTAGTGAATTGGTATTTCTAAACAAGTGTTGGTGCATAAGTGTAAGTCATGAACTGTGTTTAACTTAGAAATAAAAATGTACAATTCCTTAATTGTGTTCTTATGTGCACATACCTCAACCATACATGAAATATATCGCATTCTTGTTGAAATAAGACTGATAGCTTTTGTTACATTTGCAGAGAAGTGGTATTAAAATTGCAGCAAAAGCCAAGGTCACAAATTGTGAGATAAAGTATGGAATCCAAAGATTTCCTGTAGCTCATGTTCAAGGACACTTAGAGGTAGTCATAAATTGATGATTTTTGCTGTTCCAGTGATATGGCAGGAACCTCAAGACCACATAAATGATTGTTAGTTTTGCATGACCAATATTTCTGGTTTTTCTGGGAAATCCAAGCATAAAGTAGAGATCTCAACATACCTTCTGCTCTAAGGTGGGTTCCTAATGATAATATAATGCCAGTGCCAAAGGCACCAAAAACTTATGGACTTGACTCTGATTCAGGATTGAAAAAGGCGTTTCCAACAGCTTCAGAATCCAGAAAGGGTACAGATCCAGACTTTTAAACTCTTGATACTGCAAAGCCACATCTAATCACTCAGGCAGAACTGACCTCTCCAAAACAATTACGTAGGCACAATTACTAGGATCATGGCTTCAGCAGTGGAATCTTCTTGAAAAGGCCGTCAAGGTGTCTTTTTACAGAGCTTTCGAACAAAATGACCTATTACTCCATGGATGGTACATTGGTTTATTGTAACAATGTCCATGAATTAATGAGAGTTACATCTGGAGCTGTCTCTGAGTGGTGGAGGCTTTTCATTGATTCATCCAAAGTCAGTTTGAAAGCAGTTTTACTTCATAATAAGTATCCACTTATACCACTGGCTCATACAGTTCACATGAAGGAAAAGTATGAGAACCTACAGGTTCTTTTGCAAAAAATATGTTATCAGAATACAAATGTAATATCTGTGCTGATCTAAAAGCGGTAGCTCTGCTGACTAGGTTCAAGGTGGATACACTAAATACTGCTGCTTTTTATGCAATTGGGACAGCCGAGCAAAGAGTTGCCACTACAGGGTAAAAAAAAATGGCCAGACCATCCAAAAACTACACCAGGCCAGAAAAATGTGGCACATCATCTTTTGGTGTATAAGACAAAATTTATTTACCTCTATTGCACATCAAGCTACGTTTAATAAAAATATTTGTGAAAGCAATGGACAAAAAAGGAGGATTTTCCTGTTTAAGGAAAACGTTTCCTTGAATCAGTGAGGTCAAGATGAAAGAGGGAATTTTTGTGGGTCCCCAAATCGAACTGCTATCCCAAGATGAGGAATTCATTAAAAAAATTAAATGCTACAGGAATAAGAGCCTGGAAGGCATTCGAAAATATCTGCTGGAGCTTTTTAGGACATGAAAAATCACAAAATTGTGGATTTGTTAATTTTAGCATACAGAGAGTTGGGATGTAACATGTTGTTAAAGTTTCACTTCCTACATTCCTATTTAGAATTTTTTCCTGAAAACTTAGGAGTGGTCTCCAATTAACACGGTGAAAGATTTCACCAATATATTTCTAAAACAGAAACCAGGGAAAATGGAGTTCAAATAGGTTGGCAAACTACTGTTAGAATCTCATGCGGGAGATGCCAATGGACGAATATAAAAGGCAAAAAAGACAAAATAAGTGTTTTGTTATCAGATAAATATTTTTGTAAATAGAATAAGGTTAATACATCTATTGTTTGATATTTAGTACTGTATGTAACATTTTCTTAATATACATGAAATCTTTTTTACTAGAAACTTAGTTTTTGACTTTAATCCCTTTTCCATTAAAATTAGTGGGTGTTACACCTGCCTCCATAGCCGAGTGGTCAGGAGCAGGAGTGCAGTAGTGCACATGCTTTGATTAGCCTGGGGTTCAAGCCCCTGACTTCTAAATACAGTCGATCTGTAATCCCACACTGGACCAGCATGGCAGATTACGGTCCATTTCCCTCAACATAAATAGTTGAGGAGGCTTCCATCCTACAGTGGATTGATAATGGCTGCAGTTAACCTTATTTTTTTTTTTAAATTTGAATTCAGAAATGTAAATCTACAAGAAACGCCTTGAATTTTAACATGGAATGAAAAAAATTGGGTTTTTTTTCCTGACCAGTGTTATCAATGGACACTTTTCTTTATGGCCTAATGGACTCCACTAATCTTACAAGTGGAATTCTCCTGGTTTCTGTGCAAGGGGTCATAGCTGTTTTCCATATTTTTAATGATACTGATGAAGGTATCATCAGGCTTAATGTCTAAATTTGCAGATGATACAATGGTTGGCAGAGTGGTTAATGACAGTAATTAAGGTAGGCTATTGCAACAAGATCTAGAAAACTTAGGCAGATTGGCTGAAATATGCCAATTGACTTTTAACATTGACAAATTCAAAGTACTACAAATGGGAAGCAGTAATCCCATATTAATGTACCAACTATATGGTACTACACTCAGGGTACTGGAAAATCAAAACTTTTACCCTGACTACACCATTACCTTGGGGTAATTGTACAGTTTACCTTTTAAGGGGTTTAAAGGGGAACATATATTCTGTGTTTTATCAGACACTCAGTCTAAAACACTGATGGATCCAATATCATCCTTTTTTAGAAGATTAAGGAGAAGTCCAGTTGGTCTATCTCTCTAAAATCCTCTCATGCAACCTTCTCGATGGCAAGCCTGGTTACATTTCTTAGGTGGCAACGAACGTGTAGAGTGATTCTTTTCAAGATGCCTTTTCAAGTACAACACCAAGAGTGTCAAGGCTGCTACTCAGTGTGAAGAAGAAAAGACCAAACCCTCCAGCACTTCACTAAATATGACAACACGAGGAAAGACATGGCATCAGTCACCAGCATCTTTCTCTCTCCCTCTTATGGTAGCAAGAGGATCAGAGTGGAAGCAGAGGGTGATAAGAATCTATGGGTATGACCAGGCTGCCATGCATGGAAACTGAACTTGGCCTGTTACAATGTAAGATTACTCATCGGTGAAAAGAGGATATTAGAGCTGGAAAATGAAATAGAAAATGTGAATTGGAATATCATCAGCTTGTCTGAAACAAGAAGAAGAAATAAATCACTTATAAGTTTATCAAGTGGAAATCTGCTGTACGGCAATAAAAATAATGAAAAGAGCGAATGTGGAATTGGCTTTCTGGTCCATAAAATTATTAAAAACAACATCTTGGAATTCAAAAGTACAACACCAAGAGTGTCAAGGCTGCTACTCAGGATTTCTAAGAGCACAAACTAAATGTTATAATGTTATATGCACCAACATCGAGCCACGATGATGAAGAGGTTGAAGAAATGTACACCAAAATTGGGAGACTTCTAGATGAACAGAAAACTCACTACGTCACTATTATAGGGGTCCAATGTTAAGGTAGGAAAAAGACAAAACAGCACAGAAAGGGAAACTATAGGAAATTTTGGAATTGGTGAAAAGAATGAAAGACTTGTGGAATTTGCAGAATCTCGAGGAATGTCAGTAATGAACACTTTTTTCAAGAAAAGGGTGAACAGAAAGTGGACATGGAAGAGCCCAAATGAATTAACAACTAATGAAATCAACTTCAACCCCACTAACAGAAGATATATTGTGAATGATGGTACTGTCCTGAACAAGATAAATGTTGGAAGTGATCACAAAATGGTAAGATGCACATTTGATACAGATGTAAGAAAAGAAAAAAAAAAAACTGATGAGTAAATAATACGAAGGTCTTTGAGAGATAACAGAATAGGAGAAAAAGCAGTATGTATGGGAACCTATGAACAAGTTTGAGCTTCTGCAGGCCTTTCAGAACCAAGATATCGACGATGAATACAACTTTCTGAAAGTGATAAAGCCAGAGAAACCTATAGGTAAAAAGAAATCCAAAGAAGAAAAAATTAGTCAAAAAACACTTGTTGTGATGAACCAAAGGTGACAAATGAAGAGCAAGATAAACACTGACAAGGACAAAATTGAATATGCAGAGTTATGCAAAGCCATTAGAAAGAGACTCACAAAGGACATAGGAAGATTTAACACAAGAAAAGAAGAACAAGCATTGAAGGAAAACAAAGGACTTAAATCAACAATCAGCAAGACAAATGAGTCTGCTGAAGAATAGTGATAGTGTACTCAGGGGCAGGCCACCCCCCCAAGGGTGCAAGGGGTGCACTGCACCCAGGCAGTAATGTTCAAGGGGCACCTAAAAACATGAAAGTTACATACACATATGAAGAAAATTTTAAAGAGGGTGCCAAATTTCAATTGGCACCTGAGCACCACATACTCTAGGAATGCCCCTGGGTGTACTTATAAATAGCAAAGAAGGCATAATTCAAATAGCAGAAGATTACTAGAAAGAATTATATAAGGAGTGAGGGAATGATGCCAACAATGGGGAAGAAGGATCACAAATCAGTAACACATACAACATACCCAAATATCCTTCCTGGTGAGGTAGAGCAGGCATTGAAGAAAATGAAGAATCAGAAAGCCCTGGGTAAAGATGATTTTACTATAGAGTTGTTAAAATGAAAGGAAGAGACATGACACAGAAATTGGTAAGACCCTTCACAAAATACATTAGGAAAGGCATGACACCTAAAGAGTGGAATAATACAATCATAATTTTGTTGCATAAGAAAGGAGATAAATCAGAAATTGGAAATTATAGACCAATTAGCTTAATGTTCCACATCTACAAGTTGTTCACAAGGGTCATTGCTAAGAGATTAGAAAGAATACTTGATGAGAATCAACTGAAAGTACAAGCTGGCTTTAGGACGGGATTCTCAACTATGGATCACCTTCATGTAATATCGCAGCTAATGGAGAAAGCAAATAAATATAAAACACCATTGCATTTGTGGATTATGAAAGGGCATTTGATTCCATACAGTATAAGGCAATGTTTCGGGCATTGGAAAGACAGGGCACAGACACCCTATACATTATGATTTTGAAGAAAATATATGAGAATGACAGTAGCAAATTTAAAACTGAGAAAAGAGTTCAACAAGGAGACCCAATATCTCCAAAGTTGTTTACTGCTGCCCTTGAGGAAGCTTTCAGAAAATTGGACTGTTTGTAGAAAGGAGTCAATGTGATTGGAGAGTACCTAAACCATTTTGATTTACAGATGATATTGTGATCATAAGGCATGATCTCAAAGAATTAGTTTAAAATCTTAATCAGTTATGTAGAGTTAGTAAGGATTTTGGACAAAAGATGAATATGGTTAAAACAAACGTAATGATGAACAAGTATGCCACAGGAAGGGATATAATCATTGAAGGAGCAGTAAATGAAAATCTGGATTCACATACAGTAGAGTCGGTTATCCGGAAGATAGTTATCTGGAATAATTTTAAAGCTAATCATTCTTCTTTTTTTTATTAACGGTAGTACAGTAAGCTCCAGTTATAGTAATCACGTTTGCAAATTGAATTTTGATTATAATAAGCGAAAGATCTAGTTTACTACCTGTTTATAACAGATAGTACAAACAAAAAGCCCAACAAACCAAAAACTGCAAATTGTTTTGTGGTTGTGACCTCTAGAATTCTATGTGACCATCAGAAATGTGCTTTAGAAAAATATCTTAGACTACTGGGTTTTCTCGAAAACCATGAATGAATTTCAGATTGTTTAGCTCCAGATTCAGTAAGATTTGATTTGATTTTTGAAGTTGTTGGCGCATCGGCTTCTGTGGCCATATTGCACCTCCCAAGGTTTTTGCAGTACTTTGATCCAAGCTCGAGGCGGGAATCGAACCCACGACCTTTGGGTTGCCAGGCAGGTACTTTACCCACTCGGCTAGATTCAGTAAGAATAATATTGGCCCGTAACTGTGTGATATATTATTTTTCTCATTTTTTACGGTAAAATGTGAACGAAAAGTAACTGCGTAGTGTTAACATTGCAACAAAAAACGGAAATTATTAACAGAATTAGAAAAGGTGAAATTTTAGGAAATCTCTCCAAAGAGTTAATGTGGGGACTTCAACAATTTACGACATCAAGAAAAATTCCAATTCTATAACAGAATCTGTGTTGCTTATGGATAGTGAAGAAGGATCTAGAAGGAAAAAAAATGCCGAAACCTGAAAATGCCACTTTAGAGAGTGCACTCACTTTATTTTTTTGTTTTCTTCAGAGTGAAATTTAGGTGAACCAGTGTCTGGCCCAATGTTGTGTGAAAACTTTTTTTCATACAACACTTGTTTTACTTGTTAACAGGAGAGACTGCTTCTACAGGGATGGGATACACTTAAATAGAAAGGGTGCAAGAATGTTTGCTGATGCTATCGAGGCAGTGTTAGGCGGGTCGGAAAACTGCTAGATTGGGGGTATACAAGGACTAATAGATTAACAGTAGCCACTGGCAGAGGTGAAAGTGATTCTTGCACTGCTTCTATTGGAATGAGCCGCAGCCTGGAAAATAAGATGCCGGATATTTCAGAGACTGCTGGGAATCATTGGGGTACAAGTAAACACATGGGTTGTGTTAGGGTAGCTAAGAAAAAGAACAGGTGCATGTATACTTGCGTGTACACCAATGCTAGGAGTTTAGTAAATAAATTTGATGAATTTGAGGTATTGCTCAAAACATCAAAGGCAGATATTGTGGGGATTTCAGAGACGTGGTGTCACACAGATATAAGGAATGCAGAACTGGAATTTGGGGAGTACAATGTCTACAGAAAGAATAGACAGGATAGGAAGGGAGGAGGGGGTTATGCTATTAGTTAAAAAACATAAAATCCAAGGAAGTAAAGCCAGTCGACATCGCTGGACAGTGCAGTGTCGAGTCAGTTTGGTGTGACATAAGCATTGGGAGATCAAAATTGAGAGTAGGAGTGTGCTATAGGCCTAATGACTCTGATGAGTATAATAAGAAACTGTTCGGAGAAATAGAGTGGGCCAGTAAATCAGAGAGTCTTATAATGGGAGATTTTAATTTCCCAGATATTAACTGGAATTTGGGGACTGGTCACTCACACACTAGCAGGGCTTTTGTGGATTTATTGGATGATTGTTTTCTACATCAGCATGTTCGGGAGGCAACTAGAGGGAGTAATACTCTTGATTTGATTATCAGTAGTGATTCTTCATGCATTAAGAATCTGCAGATAAATGAACCACTAGGTGGCAGTGATCACAGTGTGCTGAAGTGGGAGTTACTCAAAGAGGTAACTACCATTAGGGGTAAAGGGAAGGGGTATTGCTTTCGTAAAGGCGACTACAATGGACTGAGACAGTATTTAAATTCTATACAGTGGGATCAACTGATGATATTGCCAACAGCAAATTCAAAATGGGAAGCATTCAAAGAACTTATCTTGGAAGCTACTAGGCTTTACATACCAACTAAGAAATATTGTTCAAGGTTTAGGCCTAAATGGATGTCAGATGAACTAATGAGGCATATGGCAGAGAAGAAAAATGCATGGGATACATACAAATTAACACGTGACACAGATGCCTATGATAGATACAAGTTGATCTGTAACCAAGTTACAAAGGAGGTTAGGCAGGCGAAGGCAGATTACGAGAGATCCTTGGCAAGGGATGCGAAGAAAAACAGCAAAGAGTTCTTTACTTATGTAAACTCTAGAAGGAAGGGGATGAATCAGATTGGTCCACTTGAGATCGATAGGTCAACTGTTGATGACCCTGCTCAGGTAGCTAACAAACTAAATGAATATTTTGCATCGACATTCACACATGAGGAGTTATTCAGCGAGGGGAATGCCAGAGGTGTATTCAACTCTAGCAGTAAGCTAGAGAATCTTGTAATAACTGAGAGCAAAGTGGAGGAGAAATTGTTGAAGATAAACACAAGAAAGGCACCCGGGGTGGATGGGATCTATCCAGTTATATTAAAGGAGGCAGCAAAGGAAGTAAGCAAACCCTTAGCCATAATTATGAGAGCTTCCTTGGACTCAGGGGAGGTACCCGCGGACTGGAGATGTGCAAATGTGACCCCAATTCACAAAGGGGGGATCAAAGGCTGACACAAGTAATTATAGACCTGTGAGTTTAACTTCTGTTCCCGGAAAATTAATGGAGGCACTGGTTAAAGAAGCACTGCAGGATCATCTAGACAAGACTTCAGTTATAGCTAGGACACAGCATGGTTTTGTTAAGGGTAAGTCTTGCTTGACCAATTTGATTGGATACTATGATGCAGTCACAAAAGAACTGGATGCAGGGAATAACTTTGATATTATATACTTGGATCTTAGAAAGGCTTTTGATACTGTTGCACATGGAAGACTGCTGCACAAATTGGAGCAGTGTGGCATTGGAGGCAAATTGCTGCTATGGATAAAGGGGTGGTTGAGGGGGAGAAGACAGAGAGTGGTAATCAATGGACACTACTCATCGTGGACTAATGTTATTAGTGGAGTCCCTCAGGGTTCAGTATTGGGTCCTTTATTGTTTTCTGTATTTATAAATGATATTGATGATGGTATATCAGGCTTAATGTCCAAGTTTGCAGACAATACGAAGGTTGGCAGGGTTGTCAAGGACACTACTGACACTATGCTACTGCAACAGGATTTGGAAAGGTTGAGCAGATGGGCTTCAAGGTGGCAAATGAAGTTTAACATTGACAAATGTAAAGTACTACATATGGGAAACAGCAACCCCAGAGCAACGTATCAACTCTGTGGTACTACACTGACAGTGGTAGAGAATGAAAGGGACCTGGGGGTGGTTGTGCAGGCAGATATGAAGTTCTCTGAGCAGTGCAGACGGGCTGCAAGAGTAGCTCATGGTGTATTGTCAATGATATATAGGAATTTTTCTAGCAGGGATAAGGAGGTGATTATTCCCTTGTATAAAGCAATGGTCAGGCCACACCTAGAGTACTGTATACAGGTCTGGAGGCCTCATTTCAAGAAGGATGTAGAGCTGCTGGAACGAGTACAGAGAAGGGCAACTAAATTGATGAATGGGACAAAGGGGTGCTCTTACGAAGAAAGGCTTAAGTTTTGCGAATTACAGTGTCTGGAAACTAGGCACCAGCGAGGTGATCTGATAGAGGTGTACAAAGCCTTGAATGGTTTGAGCATGCTCAATGCTGATGGGATTCTTTCTCTTGCTCAGAATAATCACCTGAGAGGGCATAAATTCAAATTGAGGAAAGACAGATGTAGGATAGATGTGCGGAAATTTGCCTTTAGCCAGCGGGTGGTTGGTAGGTGGAACAGACTTCCATCCCTTGTCGTGGAAGTTGATAGCCTAAATAAGTTTAAGGCTCAGTTGGACAGGTATTTCGAACGAACAGAGGGGTGAAGTGGAAGTGGTTATTTTTATTTATGTTACTTTCTTTTTTTTTTTGGCTGATGCTGCATAAGCTTGCTTTCTTGCATCAAATGCCTCTACTAATGCTAATGCTAAAAAGCATTCGATTTTAAACGAAAATTAAGAGGTAATGAAGATTTTAAGGCAAGCACAGGTTGAATGAAAAACTTTAAACCAAGACATGGTATACGTGAATTAGATATTCAAGGCGAGAAAATTTCTGCAGATTAATTGGCAGTGGTGTCCTTTGAAAAGTAAGTTTGCTTCAGTTAGAGCAAATTATGAGAAAGAAAATATTTATAATATTGATGAGACAGGCTTATTAGGGAAAGCATTATCGAGAAAAACCCTAGCCACTAAAAGAGAAATAACTGCACCAGGTTTTAAGATGAGAAAAAAGCGGGTTACAATTGCCATGTATGCAAATGCCACTGGAGCGCACAGATTATCCATGCTTGTTATTGGTAAGTCAAAAAAACCAAGAGCATTTAAAAATATTTCTAATTTTCCTGTTTTGTATGAAAATCATAAAAATGCTTGGATGGATGTTACTGTATTTCGAGATTGGTTTATATTTCTTTTTAAATTTAATTAATCTTATTTAATTTAATTGTAAGGTTAAATTTATTTTATTAAATTTAAATTTAAATTCTTCGAAAAATTTTCTGGTTTGATTTTCCAGAAAATTTGACTATCCGGAAGAGGTCTGACATCAACTGTTCCGGATAACTGATGCTCTCCTGTACTTATCTGGGACAAGTCATTAGCTGTAATAATGATAAATGGCTGGAAGTCAAGAGAAGACTAAATTTTGGATGGATAACATTCAGGAAATATATTCACATACTGAGGTTGTTGTTGTTTTTGGTTTTTAGGAGCATTAGCAACTAAGGACATATTGCTCCGGGATATGCAGTGGTCATTCCCTGACCTTTCCGCATCTTCCGTATTTGGTGGTGATGGGCTCGAACCCCGGTCTAATCAAGAAGCATGTGATACGCACTACTGCTCCTTCCCACCTGGCTACGGAGGCGCCCGACCAAATACTGAAGAGCAACATCCCAATTTGTCTGTAATGTAAAATAATGAACCAATGTATACTCCCTACTATGACTTATGGAAGTGAAACTTGGGCACTCACCAAAAGAATGGAAGAGAAGCTGAGAACTACACAGCGAAGAATGGAACGAATTATATTATGAATCAGATTAGTATTAGTATTAGTAATGGCCGCATGGTGCAAGAAAGGCTATGGCTTATGTTGCACCAGCCAAAAAAAAAAAAAAATCCGAACAAAACAATGATAAAAACAAAAAAATAAAAAATAAATAAATAATAATAATTAATAAAAAAAAAAAGGAAATTAAACCTATCATCCTATGCACTTCCCTTACCCGAAAGTACTATCCAGATGACTTTTGAATTTCCCCAAACTGTCGGCCTCTACCACCCATGAAGGCAACTTATTCCAGTAATTTATAACTCGCTGGCTAAAATAAAACTTCCTGCAGTCCAATCTAAACATTTCCCCCCGTAACTTTATGTCCCCTAGTTCTAGCATCATTTATAATCTTGAAAATTTCGTCCTCATTCATTTTACTGATGCCTCTCAGAGCTTTAAACACCTCAATCAAATCTCCTCTAAGGTGTCTAGTTTCCAGACTCTGCAACCCACATATTCGAAGTCTTTCTTCATAAGGATGCCCTTTTGCGGATCTCACCAGGCAAGTTACCCGTCTTTGCACCCTTTCAAGAAGCTCGATGTCTTTCTTTAGGTGCAGTCTCCATACTTGAACACAGTATTCCAAGTGTGGTCTAACATAAGCCTTATATAATGGGATTATCACATCCCTATCTCTACTTGCAAAAGTTCGATAGATCATCGATAGGACACCATGGGCCTTCCTTGCAACCTGTTTACAATGCTCAGAGAATTTCATGTCTGACCGTATCGTAACACCCAAGTCCCTTTCCTCCAGTACTGGGTTTAGTTGAACTCCACCAAGTGAATAAGTTATTTTGGGATTACTGTTTCCCAGGTGTAATACCTTACACTTTGTGGCCATTTTTCTGACCATTCCTGAAGTCTATCTAGGTCTCTCTGAAGAAGCTCAGCTTGACAGTGATCATTAACTACTACACCAATTTTAACATCATCTGCAAATTTAGACATCACGCCCTCTATCCTTTCATCAATGTCGTTTATGAAAATTAAAAACAACAGTGGTCCTAATACTGATCCTTGGGGAACCCCACTTCTTACATCGACCCAATCTGAGGAATAGCCATTTATCACAACCCTCTGCCTCCTGCCTTGAAGCCATCCTTCTATCCATCTAAGGATTTTCCCAGTGATTCCAACCTGTACCAGCTTATAAAGCAACCGCTCATGTGGGACTGAGTCAAAAGTTTTGCTGAAATCTAAATAAACAATGTCGAAATTATTCCCTAAATCCAGCTCGTGAGTGACCCTTTGGAAATAGCAAACCAGATTTGTTAAACTTGATTTTCACTTTACAAAACCATGCTGAGTATCCTTGAGAATTTCAATTCGATCCAAATGATCCTCAATTCCACTCTTGATCATTGCCTCCATGATTTTCCCTACTACTGAAGTCAGACTGACAGGTCGATAATTTCCAACTTCACTTTTAGAGCCACCCTTATGTATGGGAGATACATTTGCACTTTTCCAATCCAAGGGAATCTCCCCCGAGTCCAGTGATGTAAAGGATATTTGGTAAGAATATCCTAAAGTAAAGGACATTCTTACCAAAACTAAAGAACTAAAATGGTCTTGGGCAGGACATAAAGCTCAAAGACATGAGGACAGATGGACTAAGATAATAACCGAATGGTACCCAAGAGGAGCTAAAAGAAATCCTGGAAGACAACAACAGAGATGGATAGATGAAATTCAAGAGTTCGTGGGTAGTAAATAGATGGCGATTGCACAAAACAGAAGGAACTGAAAAGTTGTTGTTGAGACCTTCAGCCTGCAGTGGATTGAAAATGGCTAATGATGAATTGTACAGTAAGATATGATGTTCTCTGGGAATTGCAGATAGGCTGCTTAAGACTCCTCATGGGGTTCTGACACTGAAATACAGGAATTTTGCTAGCAAGGATCAGAAAGTGATTATCCTTTTGCACAACAAAATGGTTATGCTGCAACTTGAGCACTGCATATAAGTCTAGAGGCCTCATTATTAGGAAGAATGTAAATCTGCTGGAATGAGATCTATGAGGGAAGAAAAGGATGATCGTACCAAGAATGGCTTCGGTTCTGCAAACTGCAGCACCAGGTGACCAGGCACCTGCTGATCTGACTGAAGTGTTTAAGGCTTTATTGAGCAAGCTCAATGCTCATAGCATTTCTTCCTCTTGCCCAGAATAAACATGACGGAATGTAAAAGTCCGGAATGTAAATATCTATACGTGCCGCCATTAAGCATGGTGGATAGCGGGTTGAGTACTAGACAGAACCACAGTGGGCTCAGAGTATCTCCCTGAAAGATTCCTCTTCTGATGTGGAGATTGGTCTAGTTGTGATGTTCTCGACCTTAATGGTGGTACTCCATTTCACCATTGTTGCTCCTAGGAAGTTTGTCACTATCGGATTGATCTTGTAGATCTTCAGGGTCTCTGTACCTCATAGCTGGCTAATAAGCCACTATGAGGTACAGGGTCGAAGGCCTTGCGGTAATCGATGTAGGCTGTGTATAGGTTGAGGTGCTTCTTGTAGGCTTGCTCCATAACTGCGGCATCTGTGGTTAATTGCTCCTTGCATCCTTTCTGCTGTTTGGCCATTATGTTCCAACTCTCTATATGGTCTGATATCTTCTTGGTTACACAGCTGGTTGGCCTGTATTTCGCCAGGTTTCCTTGTATCTTTGTCTTTAGGCTTCAGATATGTGACTCCTTCCTGGGTGCCTTATTATTTGAGTGAACTGCTCTGCTAGGTACTTGTTTGTGCAAGTGAGCTTCTTGTACCAGTAGTTGTGGATGTTATCAATTCCTGGGGTTTGCCAGTTGTGGGTGTTCCTGATCGACTGTTTTAGTTCTCAAATCTCCCACTCTCTTGCCTCTTGTACATTCTTGGTTTTCTTCCGTTCTACTTCTATCCAGGGTTTTTTTTTTTTTTTTTTTGATTTGGTAGTTGTTGGCGCATCGGCTTCTGTGGCCATATTGCACCTCCCAAGGTTTTTGCAGTACTTTGATCCAAGCCCGAGGCGGGAATCGAACCCGCGACCTTTGGGTTGCCGGGCAGGTACTTTACCCACTCGGCTAGCCCGGTCGGCTCTATCCAGGGGGCTCGGCTATTATTTCTTACTTCACTGTTCCAGATATTTCCCCAGAACTCTTCGATCGTCTTCTTCTCAGGTGGTCTGTTTCCTGCTATCTCATCTTCTTCCAGTTTCTTGTAGAAGGCTCTTTGGTCCTCATCGAAGATTTGGTTTATTTTCCTCTGGGAGCTCTCTTTGTATCGGCGTAGTCTCTTGCTGAGTTGTGTCCAAGTATTCTCCTATTCTCTAATTTCTGGTCTTATGTTTGCTGTGGACACTGTCTCTCTTGAGGATGCTCTTCACTTTTCCAATCAATTTCTTACTTCTATTACCCTGTTGGTACTGCACCAACTGACCTATCTTGACTCTTAATTCTTCTATCTTCTGTGGAAGTCTCCTTTCCCCAGCTGGCAGATCCTTCTGTTTTCGGTTCTTCTGCTGCTGGTCTCTTTTCTTTTCCATTAATCCTAGTGGTTGCTATAGCAGCACAGTATACAGCTGTGTGGATAGCCTCCAGCGCTGCACCATTATTTTCAAAATAATGTGGTATTATTTGCCGATTGAGGTGGTCTGTTACTCTTCACAGGATTTTATCTGGTCTCTGCTTAGGTATCACGTGGGTTCTTGTGGGGTCCATTCCTTTGAATTTTGTTACGGCCTTCTTCCACTCATCTTCTATTCTAGATATCATGACTTCGTCTCTTTCCACTTCAGCTACTCTGGATTTTATTTTTTGCTATTCCTCCTCTGGTTCCATATTGACCATATTCTTTGTTCTTTGTAGTTGATCACTCACATCCTGATTGCAGGAGCTATTAGGTTCTTCGTGACAATGGTCCTTTTGTCTGCTAATTGCTGCTCAGTGACCTAAATATCCGGGAATCGTTCCAACCATTTGGTATGTAGTTGAAACCTGTACATTGTCATATCGATCTCTAGCCTGGTTATTTCATTGTATGCTCGCATGATGTACATATTCATTTCAATGCTCCACTTCATGCGTTGGCATCTTCTTCCTTCTTAGGTGGTCACTAGTGCAATTACGCAGGAAGCACTTCCAGTTTGTGGGGTTGGATGGTCTTGCCGTTCACTTATGGTAGCATTACGGGGGACAGCGCCATTTGTTCCACTGTCTTGCTCAGGAGACTGTCTCCAACTTTCCAAACCGACTCTTCTGCCTAAGGCCTGAACGCAGTGACTTTATCCTGCACTACACTTGATGCAGTATGATTAGTATTTTTATGTCCAGTGGCATTTTAGTTCTTGCAAGTGACACCAGATGGTGCCACTATCTTCATCAGCTGTCGCCCCAATCTTGGGGCAAGTAATGGAGCAACTTTCACAATTTTTTTTTTTTTTTTAATTTTATTATTATATTGGTCTCCCAGCATAATAGAGCCGCATTCGCTTCTGCCAAAGAGGGATTCGAACCCGGGTCCATCAGGCTGGTAGTCCATTGTCTATTATTATTATATTATTTCTCCCTGATTGGGGGATTCCACTCCGTGATGGGTACTGCTCCCAAGTACACAGTGTGGTTGTAATGTCTACGGTTACTGTTGGTCGAGGAAATCTCTGACTATCCTACAGGTGTTCAAGGATTGCAACTTTCTGGAGTTACTTGTAGGTGTTCTCTGAGAGACCTACTGCTGCTAGGCTGCTATGTAGAGTCTTTGGCACCATACCGGTGGTTGATACGATGATCGGGATGGTCGATACTCTTGCACATGCCACATCTCCTTGACCTCATGTCTCAGGTTCGTGTCCTTCCTAATTTTTTCCTCATGGGTTTTCTGGACATTGCTAGTGTTGGGCACTGCTATTTCAATCAGGTAGGTAGCCTTTTCCATCTTGTCCACAAGGGTTATGTCCAGTCTGTTGTGCGAGATGGTCTTATCTGTTATTATGGCACGGTCCCAGTACAGCTTGTGGGTTCAGGTCTCTAGTATTGCCCGGGGTTCGTACTTGTAGTATGGTACACTTTCTTTGGTCAACTGTTATTTCCTCGCTAGCTTCTGATGTATTATCCTGGCTACCTGGTCGTGTCTATGAGTGTACTCAGCCTGGGTGATCACCTTGCACCCCCCCCCCCCGGTGATGTGTTGGATCGTTTCTGAGGCCAGGTGGCATCATCAACATGTGTCATCTGACATTCTGGGCTCCTTTGCAATGTATATTTTCTGGTGTTGATTACCTGGTCTTCGATGGCCAGCATGAATCCTTCAGTCTCAGAGAAGAGCGTCCCGCTTGTAAGCCATGCATTGGAAGCAATGTTATCGATGTGATCTTGATGGAGGTCATTGTAGTATCTTCTTTGCCCATCTTTCTAACTTTGTTTCTTGTGCCGTCTGGGCGGTAGGGGGATCTTCACTTAGGTTGAGTAGAGTATACCACTTATCTATCTTCCTTATGGCCTGGTGGAGTGGTGCTGTGTTGTTCTCAAAGTAATCCTTCAGGTTAACTATCGCTGTTTTCTGTTGCTCTATCAGGTGTATCAGGCCCCTTCCTTCCTCTTCCCGAACTATTGTTAGTCTCTCCACTGCTGACTTCAGGTGGTGTTGGCGGCTCTTGGTCATCATTGTCCTTGTCTTTCGCATGATATCTTCTAGCTCGGTGTTAGTCCCGTTGTTATTATTATTATTATTATTATTATTAGCCATACGATGCAAGGAAGCCTGAGGCTTATGCTGCATCTGCCAAAGCAGGATTCGAACCCGGATCCATCAGGCTGGTAGACCATTGTCAATTATTATTATTAGCCATATGATGCAAGGAAGCGTGAGGCTTATGCTGCACCAGCCAAAATAAATTCCTGAGTTACCCTCAGGAATTTAATTTGTCTCACAAGTGCATCGTGCAAAACAGAAACACGTTAATCAGATATAATAATCAATAGGAAAAATTATAATTGGTCCTTGACCTTCAGGAATGTCCATTAAGAATTTTAAAAATACCTTTTAAATAACTTTTTAACTGTATACAATATAAAAGATAATGAAAATAATTATGGAATTAAGTGTTTATTGCATAAAACAGCGGTTCCCAAACTGCGCACCGTGGAATATTTTAAATTTTCGAGGGAAATGCAGGGATGCTCGACATCTGTTGGACACCGCATGAACTACCAGCTCGATGTAGTTCACAGTTTCAACATTTCTTATTAAGTTGTTTGGACCTAACTACTTACTAAACGGAACTGTTAGGTATTTCTTTTGGTCTATGTGTGCTGTGAAAAAATTACTAAGACGCCAAGGGCGCCGTGAACCGAGAAACTTTGGGAACCTCTGACATAAAATACACAATGAAGAAACAATTTGTTATGGAAATATTTGAACAGAGTCGTTTGAACAGTGTTGACTTTCTCTTTTCATCAATCAATTTCCAATACCCGACAATAATCTTCTCTGGGCCCTGGCAAAATAAATATTGCAAAGAACCTCAAACCCTTTTGTTTGAGGTTCTCTGCGATACGAAAGATTTTATTGCATTGACTTTATTAGTGGGAGACAAAAAAGTAACACATCTTCTTCCAATGGCTGATGGAACACACTAAGGCGGGCAGCAGGCAAACGTTTTTTTATTGCCCGTCCAACGTGCAGTAAGCTTAACATGCAATTCAAATCTTTTTCAACTATCACATATTAAAAAAAAAAAAAAAAAAAAATCGACTGAAAATTTGCATCGTGTAAAGTGACAAGTGGTATAATTTTTTTTAAATAGCAGAAACTGAAAAACGCGTTAATCGAACTCGTGTCATGTGAAGCCTGGCTGTACCTTCAATTTCATTATGTGAAACATAAGTTTGTTTTTATCATTCAGAATCAGTTACCAGCTCCTTTTGAAATTTGTTAAAAAATGCTCCTTTCAATTTTGTTATTCCTTGATGGAAGCCTTGGAAAATAGAGTACTGATGACCCTCAATTTCACGGACTAATAGGGGGGAAGGGTTGTCCGAAAAATATGAATTTCCCGAATGAATATTTAACAAAACATTTAACTGTATAGTACGCATAGTAAACATGATTAATATAATAGGTAGTGTACACACAATGCACATACATTACTTATAAGCAATGTAAGTAGTACAAAATGTAAAGATAAATACTACAGTAAATAATGTAACAAAAACAAAAATCGAAAACTATTTTCTCTTACCTTGACAGAGACAGAACTGAGTTTGTTGTGCCGTGATCATATAGTGGCACTCAGAATAATTTATTTCGTGTTAGTGGAGGTCCCCAACTTCACTGAAGTGGCCTGCTGTGGTGATGAGGCAGGCTGGGACGAAGATGGGGCAGGAGCAGCAACACGTTTGAAGAATGTGTCCAGTTTCATCTGTTTACCCCTAGCCTCTCTTAACGTATGTAAATGGTGGCAGTAGGGATGGATTTCACTGTTGTCTGAGAGGCTGACATACTGAATGACAAGATCAAGAGCCTCTCGTACTGCTGTCCGTTTTTGGTTTGCTAATAATTTCTTCCTCATCACTGGATGCTAGTTAGTTAGTTAGTTATTTGGTTTTTAGGAGCATTAGTAACTAAGGCCATATTGCTCCGGGATATGCGGTGGTCATTCCCTGACCTTTCCACATCCTCCGTATTTGGTGGTGACGGGCTCGAACCCTGGTCTAATCAAGAAGCATGTGCTACGCACTGCTGCTCCTTCCCACCTGGCTACGGAGGCGTCCATCACTGGATGCTCCCTGAATGCCAACTGCTCTCACTTCATCAGCAATCTCCTCTGGTGCCAAGATCTGGTAGCCTGTATCAATGTCACAGTCAGTTACATCCTCCATTGTAAAATCTCCCCCTCCCCTGCACATGCCATAGCATTTGGTGGAAGTCAGCAGGCTGAAACCCTTCAAATTCAATGTCAGGGTCACTGTCAAAAAGCAACTTCTTCCAGCTATGAGCCAGTATAGTGGTTTTTGCATCATTCAAAGAGTCAACAAAGTTGTAAATTGTTGACTTAATGTTATAATTTTTTGTTTTGCATGGTATGCTGGCCTCTTGTGTCTTCAGTTAAGTCTTCTTCCTCTCAATAATGACCAAAACTTCATTCAAGTACCATCAATGGAAGAGCCTTTTGAACGAAACTATGACTCCTTGATCCATGTGTTGTATCAGAGAGGTTGTATTAGGAGGGAGAAACATGGTACAGATCTTGTCATCACTGCTGACTAATTTCTCAGGAAATGGGTGAGCAGGAGCATTATCTAATAAAAAAAGAGCTTTTAAATCACTGGGAGCCACCTTTAAGACCTCTTGCTGATATCGGCGTGCTTCAGAGACAAAATGTTGAAAAACCAGTCAGAAAAAATGCTGGCATTCAACCATGCCTTCTTTGAATGGTAGTAGATAACAAGCAACTGCATCATGTAATCTTTCAAAACATGTGGGAATGCTGATTTGACCAAGACAACCAGCTTCAGGCGATGGAGGCCATTAGCACTTACACAATATAAAGCAGAAAAACACTCCTTGCTCATTTTCTTTCCAGGAGTTTTGTCTTCATTTCCGAAGGCTTGAGTATTTTTTGGTAGGGACCACTAGAATAACCCAGTCTCATCTCCATTATACACCTGGGATAAGAGCAGGGCCCTCCTTCTTTATCAGTTCATTGAGGTGGAGTTTGAAAGGCTCAAATGAATGTGTTGCAGCAGACCCAGCTTCATTGCACTCTTTCCTATTACACATGCCATGGAAATTTCTAAAACGCCACAGCCACCCATCATTAGCTTTGACATCTGGTGAGTATGGGCTTGGCACACTCAGGGTCCTGAGTTGGATATTATCATTCTTCTCTTCCTTGGTGATTCCCTTTTGTCTCTCTCTCTCTGTCTGTCTGTAGTTCAGAATTTTTTTTTTTTTTGGCTGATGCAGCATAAGCCTCAGGCTTCCTTGCACCATATGGCTAATAATAATAATATGTTCAGCCAGTTTCTCAGCTGCAGTGCATAAGCTAATGCCAGTAACACTCACTCTACATGATCGCTCCTGCACTTCCCTTTTGTAAACAGCTTCTTCTAGATTTTATCTTTGCTTACTTTCATGTGCTTTCTATCACTCACGGAACCCACATCTTCAATATTATACCTTAATGCAAAGCTTTAGAGCTTTGCATTAAACAGTTTGCTTTTTAACTCCATACTGCTCATAAACACTGGCCAGCGCGAGTCACCACTCTCAAGCTTTTGACTAAAGTCAAATGTACATTCTTTCTTTCTTTTGACACTTGTTTGTTTTGAAGCCAATGCTGGTCACAAAAATGATTTGAAATAACAATGGATAAATGTTGATACAAAGTGCACTGTCTTCACGCTCATGGCCAGGTGCAACAAAAAATAATACTGCTGCTGTGCTCACTAACTGGCAGACGTCCCGTGAATTATGGTTGGCGTCCGGATAATAGTGGAATTTCAATTATCTAGGAATTGAGCTCCGTGAAATTGAGGGGAAACAGTACTTCATTCTAGGGCATCACGACCCTGTTCTTCATGCTCGCATATTTTCCAATTATAATAGTGAATTTGCAATTAATCGCCTCACTCTGTTTGCAAAACACACACACCCTTTGATTGAACAATGTTCTACTACAAATGGTTTGTTTGTTGTTTGGTTTTTAGGAGCATTGGCAACTAAGGCCATATTGCTCCGGGATATGCAGTGGTCATTCCCTAACCTTTCCGCATCCTCCATATTTGGTGGTGACGGGCTCAAACCCCGGTCTAATCAAGAAGCGTATTGCTCCTTCCCACCTGGCTACGGAGGCGCCACTACAAATGGTATATTTCTCCTACTAATATAAATTCTCTGTCTCTCTCTCTCTCTCTCACACTCACTCTCCCCCCCTTTCAACTTCTGAGCAATTTTCAGGGCCAAGTAAGCAACAATTTTATCTACTTTTTCAGATAAACACAAATAATAACTGCACTATTAATGTGAAACAAAAAATATTACAAAAACCAAGAATTTTTATGTAGTGAAAAAAAAAAAAGTGTGCTTAGCTGATTTTAAAAGTTTTGCCAGCACAGATTAGTATCAATTTGCAAGTTTTCCACTGATCAGTGTTAGTTAGTTAGTTAGTTAGTTAAAAAGAAAAGTTTTAACCTGATCTAACATATATATAGTTACATGTAAAGAAAATCAGCTTCCTTGTTTGGGAAGGAAACAAGCAAAGTGACTTTCTTTATATAGAAGTTAGAACAGGTAAAACCTTTTCAATTATATTTGTTACTGTAAACACTTGAAATCCCATAAATTCTAGGTTTTATCAATTTTATTATTATTATTATTATTATTATTAATATCCATATGATGCAAGGAAGCCTGAGGCTTATGCTGCACCAGGGGAAAAAAAAAAAAAAAAAAAAAAAAACAGTTCCCAGCAACCGAGAGAGAGAGAGAGAGAGAGAGAGAGAGAGAGAGAGAGAGAGAGAGAGAGAGAGAGAGAGAGAGAGAGAGAGAGAGAGAGAGAGAGAGAGAGAGAGAGAGAGAGAGAGAGAGAGAGAGAGAGTGTGTGTGTGTGTGTGTGTGTGTGTGTGTGTGTGTGTGTGTGTGTGTGTGTGTGTGTGTGTGTGTGTGTGTGTGTGTCAAAATTAGACGGGAATCACCAAGAAAGAGAAGAATGATGATATCCAGCTCAGGACCCTGGGTGTGCCAAGCCCATACTCACTGGATGTGAGCCCCCGGTGTTTCCCTGGTAAAAGCCCAAAATTCAGATTTTTTCCCAAGCAATGGAATAAAAGTCTGAAATATCAACACACCTTCACTTTATTACCACTCTTTATACTAAATCATATGATTTAACATTTGGTCAAAGCTCATTTGATAATTGCATTTGCATATTCTTTTCCATTTGAAACACTGTATATTAGGTTCTCCAAATATAGTGACCACACAAGATTGCCTGGATAACAGGCAACCTTGTGAAGATCTCTCTCTCT
Organism: Mastigoproctus giganteus; assembly: GCF_048544385.1. Classification (NCBI taxonomy): domain Eukaryota; kingdom Metazoa; phylum Arthropoda; class Arachnida; order Uropygi; family Thelyphonidae; genus Mastigoproctus; species Mastigoproctus giganteus. Next base: position 156,482,969 of record NC_143577.1, read on the forward strand.
CTCTCTCTCTCTCTCTCTCTCTCTCTCTCTCTCTCTCTCTCTCTCTCTCTCTGTGCCCTTGTTTAAAAATCAGAAAAGTGAATGAAGCAGAAAATTGTCATTGCATTCCACTTTGCACTGTCTGATCATCTCTTTGCTGATTTTTACACAAGGGCATAGGGAGGGATATTCATTATATTCAGAATATAGTGAATATGTTACCCAGACAACTTTGCCGGGATAGCAGATATATCCCCCAATGCTCTTGTTTAAAAATTGGAAAAGAGATGATCAGACAGTGTGAAGGAAAGCAACAATAATTTTCTGCTTTTGTTCCCTTCTCCAATTTTTAAACAAGCATCATCATCATTATCATCATCAGCCATTTTCAATCCACTGCAGGATGAAGGCCTTTCCAGCAACTTTCCAGTTCCTTGTTTTGAGCACTGGCCATCCATTTACAACTCAAAAACTCATGAATTTCATCTATCCATCTCCGCCTTTGTCTTCCAGGTTTTCTTCTAGCTCCTCTTGGGTACTATTCTGTTATTTTCTTAGTCCATCTGTCATCATGTCTTCGAGCTATGTCTCCTGCCCAAGACCATTTTAGTTCTTTAGTTTTGATAAGAATGTCCTTTACTTGAGATTGCTGCCTAATCCACGTGTTTCTCTTCTTATCTAACAGTCTGATTCCCAATATAATTCGTTCCATTCTTTGCTGTGTAGTTCTCAGCTTCTCTTCCATTCTTTTGGTGAATGCCCAAGTTTCACTTCCATAAGTCATGGTGGGGAGTATACACTGGTTCATTATTTTACGTTTCAGACAAACTGGGATATTTCTCTTCAGTATGTGACTATATTTCCTGAATGCTATCCATCCAAAATTTATTCTTCTCTTGACTTCCAGCCATTTATCATTATTAGAGCTAATAACTTGTCCCAGATATGTATATGACTCCACCTTTTCAATTACTGCTCCTTCAATCATTATTTCCCTTTCTGTGGCATACTTGTTCATCATTACTTTTGTTTTAGCCATATTCATCTTTAGTCCAAAATCCTTACTAACTGTGCATAACTGATTAAGATTTTCCTCTAATTCTTTGGGATCGTGGCTTATGACCACAATGTCATCTGCAAATCGTAAGTGGTTTAGGTGCTCTCCGTTCACGTTGACTCCTTTCTGTGACCAGTCTAATCTTCTGAAAGCTTCCTCAAGGGCAGCAGTAAACAGCTTCTGAGATATTGTGTCTCTTTGTCGAACTCCTTTCTCGATTTTAAATTTCCTACTGACTTTGTCTAGTCTAATAAAGGAGGTAGCACTCTCATATATTTTCTTCAAAATCATAATATATATGGGGCATCTATGCCTTGTCTTTCCAGTGCCCAAAACATTGCCTTATGCTGTATGGAGTCAAATGCCTTTTCATAATCCACAAATGCCAGGCATAATGGTGTTTTATATTCATTTGCTTTCTCCATTAGCTGTGATATTACGTGAAGGTGATCCATAGTTGAGAATCCTGTCCTAAAGCCAGCTTGCTCTTTCGGTTGATTCTCATCAAGTATTCTTTCTAATCTGTAAGTAATGACCCTTGTGAACAACTTGTAGATGTGGGATAACAAGCTAATTGGTCTATAATTTCCAATTTCTGATTTATCTCCTTTCTTATGCAGCAAAACTCTGATTGCATTATTCCACTGCTTAGGCGTCACACATTTTCTAATGCACTTTGTGAAGAGCCTTGCCAGTTTTTGTGTTATGTCTCTTCCTCCCAATTTTAACAACTCTACAGTAACTTCATCTTCCCCCGGGACTTTCTGATTCTTCATTTTCTTCAATGCATGTTCTACCTCATCAGGAAGAATATCGGGTATGTCGTATGTGTTCCTACTTTGCAATCCATCTTTCCCACTGCTGGTATCATTCCCTCGCTCCTTGTTTAATTCTCTATAGTAGTCTTCTGCTATTTGAATTATGCCTTCTCTGCTGTTTATAAGTACACCATCGCTATTCTTCAGTTTCAGTATCATTTGTCTTTCTGTATTACTGCTCATGGCTGCTGATTTAAATCCTTTGTTTTCCCTTAATGCTTGTTCTACTTTTCTTGTGTTAAATCTTCTTATGTCCTCTCTGAGTCTCTTTCTAATGGCTTTGCATAACTCAGTATACTCAATTTTCTCCCTGTCAGTGTTTTTCTTGCTCTTCATTTGTCGTCTTTGGTTCATCATGACAAGTGTTTCTTGACTAATTTTTTCTTCTTTGGATTTCTGTTTCCCTATAGGTTTCTTGGGCTTTATCACTTTCAGAAAGTCGTAATATTCCTCGTCGATATCTTGGTCCTGAGCAGTCCGTAGAAGCTCAAACTTGTTCTTAAGTTCCAGTAAATACTGCTTTTTCTCCTACTCTGTTATCTCAAAGACCTTTGTATTATTTACTCGAGTCAGTTTTTTCCTTTCCTTTTCCAAAACATCTATATCAAGTGTACATCTTACCATTCTGTGATCACTTCCAACATTTACCTTATTCAGGACGGTAACATCATTCACAATATCAATATATCTTCTGTTAGTGAGGATGAAGTCGATTTCATTAGTTGTTAATCCATTTGGACTCTTCCATGTTCACTTTCTGTTCACCCTTTTCTTGAAAAAAGTGTTCATTACTGACAGTCCTTGAGATTCTGCAAATTCCACAAGTCTTTCACCAATTTCAAAATTTCATATAGTTCCTCTTTCTGCGCTGTTTTGCCTTTTTCCAACCTTAGCATTGAAGTCCCCCATAATAATAGTGTAGTGGGTTTTCTGCTCATCTAGAAGACTTTCAATTTCGGTGTACATTTCTTCAACTTCTTCATCATCATGGCTCGATGTTGGTGCATAAATCATTATAATCTGTAGCTTGTACCTCTTAGAAATCTTGAGTATTTCTAAGTAATCTTAGTAATCTTGAGTAAACAAGCATAGGGGAGATATATCTGCCATTCTGCAAAAATGCCTGGGTTACATATTTGCTATATTCTGAAAAGTAAATAATGTATTCAATCATATCTGTTTATGTTTGTTTTTTCTACACTAGAATTTGTGAAGAAAACTCTCCTAAAAAAAAAACCTACTTATTTTGAATTGTTAGTTTTTACAAGTTACCTCCCTCATCCTTTTACCAAAACTAACTTGTAAATTTAAGGTTTTACCATAAGAGAATTTTAAAAATCAAAAATCAAGTAAAAGTGTTCATATTTCATGCTTTTACCAATGCAAACTGGTAAATCCAAGGATTTAATAAATTTCAGGCTTTTACAGCAACATATACAATAATATAAAAAGCATTTTTATAGGAATACTTACTGAGCACTAACAAATTGCTTGTTCACTCTACTGCTTACAACCCAAGACCAAAAGCAATATTTCTTTGTGTAAATTATATTTTAGTAGATCTAGGTATACAGATCTTGTGCATAACTTTCTGCACATCATGAGTAAAATCACTGGTTGCAACTAAATAAAGAGAAGTGGTCTTGGTGCACTTTCAATGTTCACTACAATAATAACCAAAACAAATAAATTTGTTTAAATTTCCAGAAAATTACCTAAAATAAACTTATTAACTCTAGCAACTGCCTATATGTTTATCCATATCATACTTGATACAAGACGTACACACAAAAGGAAATACAAAAAACAATGTCTAAATTCCTGTCCGCAATAAAACGTTGATTAATATGTTAATTCATCATTAAAATTATGTTATCTTTAAGGAGCTTGCTTGCTCACTATGTTGAATCATAATAAAAATATTTTGCACTCTCTTTGAAATAAAACTGATACTGTAGCAACTCAATTTGTTTTTTTTTTAAGCAACAAGTAATTGAGAAAGAAAAAGGGCCTGAAAATAATTTAAAACTGGGCTCAATTACATACACTATTAAAAAAACAATGAAAATTTGTATGGTTAGAAATACACAGCATGCAACCATAAACATAAAAACAAAATACACCTGACCCTTAATTTACACAGTAATTGCATACCTCAAAAGCACAGAGTAAATCAAAATTATGTAATATATATATATATATATATATATATATATATATATATATATATATATATACACACACATATATATAACCATACCATACAAATAAATTAGAATGAGAGTTAAAAATAAAAAATAAAATAATGCCAGCAGTATGGCAAGACAAGAGCGAAAATAGTCGAAATTAAACTTAAGAATCAAACCAAGCAGGGAGGGAAGAGAGAGGTAACAAGAGTAAAAATATTGCAGCAGAAAATCTCTTTGCTGCCTCTGATGTTTGCCGTACCTTTTTATTTTAATCATGAAAGATTCAGTTTCCAACTATTTTAAACATTACTCAAATATATGTATAAGTATATCACATGACAGTAGTCGGTGAATTGCTAACCCTGTGCTGCCATCCATAGTTCATTTTTCGTCTATATAAACTGGTTAAGATTAATTTTGTCAGTAGTGTGGCTTTGCACTGGAGTGCTTGTATCTGTTCTATTTTTAATTTTCGCTGCATCAGGACCACCACTATTCAAGTCCTCTGCATTGGCGGTTTGATCTGGAGATCGGGTGGCGGACTGGTCTTTCAATCGACTCACCTTTGCAGCAATTTGTCTAGCAATTGAAATGCAGCGATTCCCGACCATTATTGGCCTTGTGGTCCTCTGTTGAGATGGGGCATAATGGTCAGTCTATTTTTGGTTTATTTTTGTTTTATTTTACTGTAGTGGTCTGGATCTCTGTTGGTGATATTTCACACAAATTTGGACCTGCCTGTCAGAGGGGGTACCGTTAAATTTAAATTTCTATTTTAATTGGCTCTCAAAATTTAATGAAATATTATTTATTATTCTTATAATTAGATGTTCTAAATTATCTTAGAGATTTTCTGCTGCAATATTTTTACTCTTGTTACCCCTCTCTTCTCTTCCCTCCCTGTTTCGTTTGATTCTTAAGTTTAATTTCGACTATTTTCACTCTTGTCTTGCCATACTGCTGGCATTATTTTATTTTTAACTCTCATTCTAATTTATTTGCATGGTTATATTTCAGGCATCATGTAGAGGAATATGCTTTTTGCTGCCTCTGATGTTTGCTGTACCTTTTTATTTTATTTTTATCATGAAAGATTCAGTTCCCAACTATTTTAAACGTTATTCAAATATATGTATAAGTATATATATAGATGAGTAGATTTGGTGAAAAGAGGAAAAAAGCTGATAAAAAAGGAGAAAAGTAGTAGCAATGGAAAAAATCATTAGGTACCTGAAAAATAAAAATAATATATTATAAGTGGTAATTAATGCTATAGATCCGATGACTTTAACTTCTTTAACCTTAACTTTAACCTTGCCACGTACAGGTGCCCACGTTGAGGGGACTTAGGTACGAAATAAATCTAAGGGAATCTATAGTTGCTAATATTAAAGTTTAATTGTTTGCTGAAGGCTATTAATTTCTTTGTGATAATACTGCTGCTATTGGTAATAAGCTTGTAGGTAGTACTGGAATTTAATTCTGCATTTAAAGTCTGGAAATAAAAAACTTTTCAAATAATGACATACTTGTTGGAGGCTTTGTCAACAGGAGTGATGACAAAATATTTATGTAGATCTCATAACTGCTGTATAATTTTGGAAAAGTGGCATTTAATACCAGCTGTAGGGGGAACATGTGGTATTAATGTCTTATAGTTATTGAAATTTTCAATAACTATATTGGCTTCCACATGCACATGTTCAACTTGGTTTCATTATTTTAATAACCACGTGCTAAGTATATTTCATAGAAGAAACAGAGACCTTACTCCTTGCTATATTTCCTTTGGTTTTGGCTGCTGACCCTTGATGAAGAAGTTAAAATCATCGGATCTACAGCATTATGTACTATATAATAATATATTACTTTTATTTTTTAGGTACCTAATGATTTTTTCCATTGTTACTACTTCCAGTTTTGTCAGGTTTTCTCCACTTTTTCCCCAATCTACTTATCTACATTCCATTATGGCCATTGAGTATTTCTGACTATTAAATATTGAAATGATATATCTATCATTTTTTTTTTTTTTTTTTTTTTAATACTGCAAACAACAGCTAAAACCGACAAATGAACCCACGTTAAGATGAACCTTGAATCATACATCAACACAGCAGTATCAGAATTTCTCGATTGCTTTAAACAAAAACGGTGTGAATCAAGGGTTGAGTGTATAGGTATCTCATAGTCTAATAATAAAGAAATTAATTATGCTCAGAATGCCAGCAATATTAAAAACTTAAGAACTGTTAAAGAAAACTTATACAAAATTAAAAACTTTAGAGAAAGAGAAAGATCTGAACTGGGAGCACACTAAAACAGAAGAGTAATACAAGGAAATGAACAATGGCAGATAGCAAACAAAAAATCCAAAATAACATGTAACCATCATTAAAATTAAGAATTAGCTGAAGCAGGCAGCAAACTGAGGAAGAAGCCAGGCAATCTGTGTGGTGTCATACAAGTCGCAGGAGCAAATGATACTGAGATTACACACCTTGCAGGCACACAGCCATTTAATGGTGGTTCCCCAGGAGGAGGCCTTGGCCCTTGACTAGGAGTAGCAGACAGTTTGCTCTGCAAACCAGCAACATCCTCATGACTTAAGTTCCTATACTGCTGCTGCTCTTCAGTATGGTGGTGAAATGGTACTGAAGGCAACGAAGACACCCGCTGAAGTACCAGAAGCTGCTCGTGGGTGGTTGGATCATGAAAATATTTGTGTTCAGTAGAAGAATGATAATCAATATCTTTTGTTAAATCCTTTTGCACATCATACAAACTACCATCTGGATCAGATAACTGTTGCCTATATCGTGGTCTTGGAATGCGCGACTCACCTGCTATAGATAAAGGCCGATGCCTCCGCCTGGAAAAAGATAATTTTAGTTCACTTTCATCTTTAACATATTTGTCTTCTGCATTTTCCCTTCTTCTTCGATGAATTATCTTTTCTTCAACATTTTTAACATCAAGGACAGGATTACTTCTTATAATACTTCCTTGGCTTGGTATTTCTGCTTCCCTATAATCTACAACATGATCTCGTAGTACATTTGGGCTACTTATCACTGAAATTAACCCTACTTTTCCCTTTTCAGTGGTACTTTCTTTAAGATGACCAGAGGCTCTCCTAGTAACATATCTATCATTTTCTTCATCTCCATTAATCATGCTGCTTCTGAGACTTTGTCCCTCGATTAATGACCTTGGTCTTCTTTTAGCTTCCCGCATTACCCGTCTACGAATATGATGGCCTGGTTCTTCTGATGACCCTAGCCTAGTTCTTCTTTTACCATCAATATCAAGTTCAGGACTTAACTCTTTTTTGTTATCTACATCTAACATTCGAATTGGAATACGAGAGGGCAATAATTCTTCAGAATATCCTACCATCTCAGTTACTTTTCGACTAACAGGTGACATCCCTCTGGGAGAGGGACTAATATAATTTAATTCTATTGGGCTCATTCTTTTTGTGTCACCTTCTAATGCTTTAGGTAAAACAGTATCGCCCAGAGTAACACATAATGAATCTTTGCTAGTTGCTGATTCTTGAAGCAGTCCAAAATCAAATTTATTTTGAGTTAGATTTGTAATATAAAATTCAGTAGGTTTTACTAGTTTGTCTCTTAAATCATCAGCGCTTTCAATATCTTTTTTTAAATCCTCTTTAAGACTGAGGTGTGTATCTGAAAGTCCAATGTCTCTAATTTTCAAATTTAACTTCTGTAAGGATTCTTGATGGTCAACTAATTTATCCACTTTTGATTTTTCTTCAAGTCCAGGTGCCTCAAGTCTATTTTCAACATGAACCGTTGTATTTTTTATATCTTTAATAACACTGATCGTTTCATCTTTTAAACTAACTGACATGGAGGAAATTTTATGACCATCAATTTGTAAATTAATAAATGGAGATTTGTCCTCTTTCTGAGGAATATCAGAAATAATGATTGGACTATCTTGCACCTGACTTGTCCCTGACACAGACACAGATGTTGATGATCTACCATGTGTGATGCACTCACCTTGTGGTTTAATTTCCTCTTCTCTTAGCTTTCTGTTCTCTTCATGGCAGGATGCACCTTTCTGTACACCTAGTGCTAAACCAGCAGTACCAGTCCTATCAATGCTAGTTTTCTTCAGTATCCCTTTACGTCTGGAACTTGGTGACTTCTGCAAAGACCTACTCGAGTCTGTAGTTACTTCATCTAAATTTTTTAGTGATTCTCCTTCCTTCTTGATATTCTCAATATATTCAGATATTTGAGTGTCAGCCATCTCGCCATCAACTACACTTGAAGTTTTTCCTTTTAGAGGTTTCTTCATATCATTTTTGGACCGACTACCATATAAATTTTGTAGTTTTATACCATAATCTGTTTCTTGTTTATCATCATCACTTGATTTCAAGGATATAAATGGCAAGGAAGCACGCCTTTCTTCATGGTATTCAGTGCTTTCACTAACAGTTTGCTTGGCTGCTACATTTCTCATAACATCTACTTCATAGATATTCTCATCAAATGAAGCTTGCTGTTTTAATGGTGGTTGCAAATTTGAACGTATATGAAAAGATATTGCAGGACAGCTCCAACAACGAGGAAGTCCTTCTGGAACAGGTCCAAGAAATGAAACTCCTCCAAGATTAACACAGGGAAAACTGGAAACTGGACCGTCACGAAGCACTGTACTTGGAACTAGATCTGATGGTATCTTGGCTGGTTGGGATAAAGAACGACGTACTGGACGGCGTCTTTTTATTCGCTGTTCAGATGTTCTTCGTCCTTCTTTATGGATGGACGTTCTACTATGTTGTCTAATTGGAACACTAAGGCAATTAGTTTTCTGCTCTTCTTCCCTTCTGGAATTTTTTCCAAGTTTACTTTGTATTGCTTCTTGAACAGATTTACTAGAAATAATGCTTGATATTCCTGCTTCTGGTAAAGAAGGTCTATGTTCTGGAGATGTGAGCTGTGCATTCTCTTCCATTTCATGATCAGTTTCTTCACTATCATCAAATGACATCTGCCACTTTGAAGCAAGAGTCATGGCAGCTGCACCACCCTTAGTCACTTGCTGAAGAGCAGATATGTTGTCATCTTCTGCCATAGCAAACTGTGTAAATGAAATATCTCTATGATAGCGAGGTTTTGTACCAGGATGAAATCTTGGACGACGATATTCTCGTGATCCCTGCCACTCCCGACCCTTTGGCTCAGTGGGTGGAGTGCTTAAGGGAGGTGTATGTTTACTGAGATCACTATATGTTGTTTTTGGAATTTCATATGCATAATTGCTACTCTCTTGCAATGTCCCTTCCCCATCTCTAAGCTGGGGGCTATCACATTCTACGCCAACTACTGGTTCTTCCTGAAAAGCACCAATACGAAGTTTAGGGAGTTGTTTGCGTCGTCTCATACGACTTTCAGGTGAGGAACCTTCACCTTTTCTGTCTTCATTAGCCACAGTTGGATCTATTGGTTTTGGCTCAGACCCATCTGACTTTCGATCTGGGTGGGGACCAGTTTCAGCTAGATTTTCATCTTGATCTTTTCTTATTCCTCCTTCTTCTTCTTCTTCTTTTTCAACATCCATCTGCTAAAACAACAAAAAAATTAATCATGTTACTAAAAGTAAAACATATTCATCCAGATAATTTTCAATTAACTATAAACATTATATTAAATATTTTGCCTTAAACTCAAATCACTTAAATGAAGGAAGGATAAATAAAATATCAGCAATAAAATCAACTGGAAAAAATTAATCTTTATATGGTATTCAAAATCACAAAAAAAAGCAATTCCTTTAGAGTCGATATTATGATTTGCATAATTTATGTATTATTACTTTTTAGCTATACTCTGTTCACTAACTTTAATCCTAACATGAACAAATACACACCGTCATGTAAAACTCTCACTGTCAGTTGCTGAAGTACCATTACACTGTTTAGCAAATAACCAATAATTTGTTATTAAATTTACTTATAATTAATATTAAATTTAATATTAATTTACTTCTGACATACATTTGTTTAGAATGAATGAAGGATAAGTAAGCAGAATAATTACAAGGCATGTTGAATATTTTTTTAATTATTCAGTAGAAGTTTAATGCCATATACTGTATGTATGGTATCTTAACTAAATTTTTTCTTTCATCAATTTAAGTTTCCCAGCTTCTGTGATGAATACAGATCAAATTATTTTATTTATTTATTTTTTTTATCAAAATCCCAAACACAAGAGGTATTAGAACCTATAGTACTTAATATCATGCTTGGGTTGGATGACGAGAAGACGAAAGAAGATATTTGTTGACATTAGACTTGAATTTCTGTAGACTAATTTTCAGGAAATACGTATGAAGGAAGGTTGTTCCAGAAAACGGCAGTTGAATGAATAAACGAGGAAGATGAAAAGTTGGTTCTGTGAGTTTGAAGTTGGACGGTAAAATGATGTTGGCTGGTGGTGGCACGTGTTCGGACTGTTTTGAAAGAGAGAGTAGGAATTATAAAAGCCAATTCAGAAGAACAGAGACCATGGAGCTATCTGTAGAAAATGCATGCAGCAGAAACAATACATCTATGAGACAGAGAGTGAAGAGACTCTGTTAGAGAGGAGTCATTAATTAACCTAACTGCCCTCTTCTGAATGGAATCAAGAAGCCCGAGAGAGTTTTTGGGGACACTGCCCCAGATGTGGGAACAATATTCCATGGTAGGGCAGATTTGCGATTTGTACAGAGTGAACAGCTGTTTGGAAGAAAAGAAGCCGAGAGCGAAAGAGAAACCATGTTTTTTAGATGCAGAGGAAGCAATATTTGTAATATGCCTGTGGCAAGAGAGATTAGAAGTCATTAGAAATCCCCAAAAGAGATATATCATTTTGCCTAGAAATTAGAGTGTCACCAAAGATAAGTGTAGGAGCAGAAGAAAGAGAGAAAGAGAGAGAGAGAGAGAGAGAGAGAGAGAGAGAGAGAAATAAAAGGGAATCACCAAGGAAGAGAAGAATAATGATATCCAGCTCAATGTTGCTATTCATACAAACTCATTTTGCGAGATATTTAATACTAGTTCAGAATACAGTACTTAATAGCAAATTAACCTATTAACCTAATAACAATAACAAATTAATGTTAGCAAATGGAGCAAGAAATCAAGCTCATACATTAAAAAAAAAAAAAAAAAAAAGGTAAACTTCAGCCATTATCAACCCACTGCAGGATGGAAACCTCCTCAATAATTCATGCTGAGGGAAATAGACCATAATCTGCCACGCTGGTCCAGTGCAGGTTGGCAGATCAACTGTACTTGGCAATCAGGGACCTGAACCCCGGTCTACTCAAACAGCGTGTGCTACTGTATTCCCACTCCTGACCACTAGGCTATGGAGGCCGTTGCTCATACAAGATCAGCAAAAAAAAAAAAAAAAAAAATTCCCATTTCACCTATCCATGCCTTTCCAGTTTGTCTAGTTCTTCCTTGAATTTATTCATGCTATTATCTTCCACAACAAAGGATGGAAGCTTGTTCCAGGAATCAGCCAATGGGTGATGCAGATCCAGTGGAGGGATTCAGCGGGTTTGCACCGGTTCGCTCGAATCTGATCCTAGAATTTTGCGAGTTTACGGGACTGGTCCCTAAAGGCCGTTTCACACTGAAAGCCATGCGAACTATGCTACTTTTGGTGGCTACCTCATCCATCTTCTGCCCATTTCACACTGGCGGACACGTACCCTCAGCTATTCTATTCCTAGTTGTGATGGAGAGTGGTGTTCCATGGTGTGATAGTTCCAGTGATGAAACAGATTTATTGCTACTTACAGTCTGCACTGGTAGCACAGTGGTTGCTCTACCCACACCAGGCAGAAAAGAAAAGACTGAGTTTTAGAAGGATTGAAATCAACTGGATTGTCTTTGCCCCACTGAACAATTACCTGGAGATCGGCATTTAAGGAACTGGTAGTGGATATTCGAGAAGCTGAAGCTGATTTTGAGCAAGGCAAGGTTTTTCAAAATGGAAAGTGGAATGCAATGTGCTATCGTTGGCTAAACTATGGATAGGATTTCCAGTCAAGAGAGAAAGAGTGAGGAAAGAACTGAACCTTCGGGGACACCAGCATTAGTGGAGAAGTTAGAAGACAGAGAGCCATCTACTATCACCCTCAGTGAGCGATCAGAGAGAAAACTGGATAACTAATTACAAAAAACAGTTGGCAAAACATAAGATGGAAGCTTGTTTAGAAGACCTTTATATCAAACATGATCGAAAGCCTTTGAGATATCAAGAGCAACTGCTTGTGTTTCACCAAACTTTTCCATTGAATTTGTCATAAATGGGTAACATAAGCCAGAATATCACCAGTGAATCGACACTGACGGAATCCACACTGGCAATCGTCGATAAGAAAGAAGGTTTCTAGGTAGTTTAAGAGTTCGCGGTTAATTGATTTCTCCATTACTTTAGAAAGAGTAGAAGTAATTGCAATGGGATGATAATTGGATGGGAGGGACTTGTCACCCTTTTTCGGAACTGGCTGGATATGAGCAAGTTTCCAAGCAGAAGGAAAAACACCTCTGGAATAAAAAAGTGAAAAAAGGTGGCAAAGAACAGGAGTAAGTTCAGGAGCACAGGTTTTGAGAACAAGTGGAGAAATGCCATCAGGATCTGAAGCTTTCTTAGCATTGAGATTTGTCAAAATCCTTCTGACATCGTTTTGACGGAAGACCACAGGAGGCACTGAATGGAGCATGTTGCGAATGGTGGAAGGTGTTTTACCAAGATCAATAATACATGAGTTGGAAGAAAGATGGGATGCTAGCAGGTCAGCTTTTTCTTTGACTGAAGTGACAACAGAACCATCTGGTTTTGACAGAGGTGGGTGCAGAAATGGGCAAAAGTTGCAGCCAATAGTTTGGCAAGAGACCAGAATGCTCGGCTTCCATTAGGGCAAGAAGCAAGTTTTCTACTCTTAGCCTGTTCAAAATCTAGTTTGGACTGATAATGACTACTTTACAATTGTTGCAAGGTTTGGTGTAGGCAGAAAATGAAACTGAAGAATTGGAAACAAACCAATTACGATATGCAACGTTCATCTCTTGAACAGCATTAGCACATTTATTGGAAAACCAAAGTTTAGGTAAAGGACTAGATTTTAAAGTGGAGTGTGGAATCAAGGATTCCATTCCTACAAGAATAATTTTACTGACACAATCTGAGCAAACGTTGACATCAGAAGTTTTGAAAGAGTAATCAGACCAAGGAAAAGAAGAAAAAAAATCTTGCAGGTCATTCTTTTTGCATTCTTGTAATGCCAAACAACATGAAGCTGGGAATAGCCATGAGATAAAGGCTCCATTGGAGAAGAGACAATCACCAAGTTGTGATCTGAGATACCTAAAGGACCACTCACTTCGACCATGTACTTAGAAGTGTTGTTTGTGAGAAAAAGATCAAGCGTGTTGGCTGTACGGTTAGGATTGTCTGGTATTCTTCTAGATAAATGAACCATCTGTGCAAGGTCATTAGAAATTGCAAAAGTCTTAGCATCTCAACCAGATGGAGTTGTGAACATTAAAATTACCAAGTAAAATTATCTCACTGTTAGGAAAGTTGGACTTGGGAATGTCAAGTTGCAAAGACAGGAAGTCAAAGAGCTCCAAGTGATTAGTGGATTTGGGAGAATGGTAGAGACAACAGATGAATTTGACACAATGTGGTAGAGAGATTTTAAGCCAGAGAAGATCAAAAAGAGGATATTCCAAATTACCAAGTCTTTGACAGGGAATATCAGAATGGCCATAGTCAGTTTGGTGTGACATAAGCACTGGGAAAGCACAAATGAGGGTAGGAGTTTGTTATAGGCCTAATGAGTCCAATGAGTACAATGAACAATTATACAGAGAAATAGAATGGGCCAGTAAATCAGAATGTCTTATAACGGAGGATTTTAACTTCCCAGATATTGACTGAAACTTGTCGACTGGTCACTTGCACACTAGCAAAGCTTTTGTAGATTTATGGAATGATTGTTTTCTACAGCAGCATGTTTGAGAGGCAACTAGAGGGAATAATACTCTTGATCGATTATCACCAGTGATTCTTCATGAATTAAAAATTTACGGATACAGGAACCACTAGGTGGCAGTGATCACAGGTACTGATGTGGGATTTATTTAAAGATTTAACTACCATCAGGGGTAAAGGGAAGGGTTTTTCTTTCGTAAAGATGACTAGTGATCTCACAGATTTTTTAAATTCTATATAGTGGGGCTAACTGATGCTGTTACCAACAGCAAATTTTAAATGAGAAGCATTCAAAGAATCAGTCTTGGAAGCTACTAGACTTTTCATGCCAACTAAAAAATGCTGTTCAAGGTTTAGGTCCAAATGGATGTCAGATGAACTAATGAGACTCGTGACAGAGAATGTTTGGCATTTTGGCATTAATTGAACCATAAGATGCAAGAAAGCAAGCTTATGCAGCATTAGCCAAAAAACGAAAAAAAAAAAAAAAAAAATCCTCCCATTTCACCCATCAATTGACTCCTAATTGCCTGTCCAGCTCAGCCTTAAATTTATTTAAGCTATCAACTTCCAAAATAAGAGATGGAAATCTCTTCCAGCAATCAACTACCCCTGGCTAAAGACAAATTTCCACACATCTATTAGCATTAGTTGAGGCATATGATGCAAGAAAGAAGGTTATAGAGCATTGGCCAAAAAAAAAAAAAAAAAACCTTCCCATTTCAGCCACTCGGTCACTCCAAGACATGTTTGTCTAGTTCAGCCTTAAATTTATTTAAGAATAAAAATGCGTGGGATGCATATAAATTATCAGGTGACACAGAAGCCTATGGTAGATACAAGATAGTCTGTAATCGGGTCACAAAGGAGGTTAGGCAAGCGAAGGCAGATTATTAGACATCTTTGGCAAAGGATGCAAAGGAAAACAGCAAAGACTTCTCTACTTATACAGGGTGGCCACTGAAAGACAGAAGGATTTAAAAAAGTCATAACTTGTTCATTTTTAATCTTTTTTATTTTCTTTTTTTACAGGTTATAGGCATCCCTTAGAGATTAAAATGGCTATGTATGATGTCCAGCAACGAGTAAAACTCGTTGGATTTTTCTATTCCAGTGAAAGATCAATTATTGAAACTCAGTGAAAATACCGGCAACATTTTAAAGTTCTCCTAGCAATAACATGATTCGGAACCTAATCGCCCGATTTGAAAGAACTGGATCAGTCGGCGATCTTCTGGGAAGAGGTCCTAAGCGCACTGTGTGTGCACTGATGTAGCGGTGGAAGCTGTACGGCAAAGTGTCCTTGAGGATCCATCTGCCTCTACCCGTCATCGCTCTGCTCAACTAGGCATCGCCAGAACATCGCTTCAAAAGATTCTGAAAGGGTGCTCAGTCTTTCAGTGGCCACATTTTAATCTCCAAGGGAAGCTCTATAACCTGTAAAAAAAGAAAATAAAAAAGATTAAAAATGAACAAGTTATGACTTTTTCAAACCCTTCAGTCTTTCAGTGGTCACCTATATAAACTAAAAGGAAGGGATGAATCAGATTTGTGCACTTCATATATTGATGGTTTGACTGTAAGTGATCCTGCTCAGACAGTTGACAAACTGAATGACTATTTTGCATCTACATTCACACATGAGGAGTTATTCAGGGAGGGTAAGGCCAGAAGTTTACCAAACTGTAACAGGGAGTTAAATGATTTTGTAATAACTGAGAGTAAATTGGAGGAGAAATTGTTGAAGTTAAACATAAGAAAGGCAATTGGGGTGAATAGAATCTATCCAGTTACATTAAAGGAGGCAGCAAAGGAAGTAAGCAAACCCTTAGCCATAATTATGAGAGAATCTTTAGACTCAGGGGAGGACCCCCACAGACTGGAGATGTGCAAATGCATCTCCAATTCACAAATGGGATCAAAGGGTGACACAAGTAATGACAGACCTGTTAGTTTAACTTCTGTTCTGTAGAAAATAATGGAGTCACTGGTGAAACAGGATCACCTAGACAAGACTGCAGTAATAGTTCAGACACAGCATGGGTTTATTAAGGGAAGTCTTGTCTGACCAATGACCAATGACCAATGAATAATTTTGATATCATATACTTGGATTTCAGGAAAGCTTTTGATACTGTTGCACATGGAAGACTGCTGTACAAATTGGAGCGGTATGGTATTAAGGGCATGTTGCTGCAATGGATAAAGAGATGGTTGAGTGGGAGAAGACAGAGAGTTATATATAATATAATGTATATAACAAAGAAAAATCACTTCATGGATTTATATCAGTTATAATGTGCAAGGCCCAGAACAAATATTCTTGTATCCACCTTCAGGACTGGCATTGCAAAGGGTAACTATCCTTGAACATTTTAAAGGTGTGATATTGATAATTTATAATCAAAACCAAACACAAAAAACAGAGTGGCAATTCAGCAGTAAAACAATAAACATAGTATAATCATCTTTAAATACACAGGAAAGCATTAACACATTGCTAACAGTTAGCTGATGATGGAATGAATAACAAACTAACATAATTTGATTCACAGCAGACAAGCAATAACAAAATGAGTAAATTTCTGTCACTGCAGATGCCGCCTCCTCTTAGGCAAACATGATGTACTCATTTTGCAATTTTATCAATTGTTTATCATTTTTCTTCCCTAACTAATTGTATATTGCAGCTAAATTATATTTAGCTAACAACTATACCATTAAAATGGTATAATCTTTTAGTCACAGACTAAAAGATTAACAGTAGCCACAGGCAGAGGCAAAAGTGATTCTTGCACTGCTTCTATTATAATGAGCAGCAGCCCGGAGAGCAAGTTGCTGGGGATTTCAAGAGCTGCTGGGAGTCACCATGGAACAAGCAAATACATGGACTGTGGTAGGGTAACTAAGAGTAAGAACAGGTGACGTATACTTGCATGTACACCAATGCTAGAAGTATAGTATATAAATTTGATGAATTTGAAGTGCTGATCAAGGGATCAAAAGCAGATATTGTTGGGATATCAGAGACATGGTGTCACAAAGATATAAGCAGTGCAAAATTGGAATTTGGGGAGTACAATGAGTACAGAAAGGATAGACAGGGTAGGAAGTAGGGCTTACAATACAGAGATCCAGGGATCCCGAATACAGGTAATTTTTTTCCGGTATTCAAATACCGGTATTGATACAAAAATACCAGTTTTCCGGTACTAATTTAAAAAAAAATATATATTTTATAATTTAATCCCATAAAGGTTATAAAATCACCTTTATGTGATTATGACGTCCTTATCTCTACTAGCAAATGTTCAATAAATCATCGATAGGACACCATGCAACATTGCAACCTGTCCACAATTCTCAGACAACTTCATGTCTGACCGTATCGTAACTTCCAAGTCCCATTCCTCAACTATTCCTAACTTCAGTTCAACTCCACCGAGTGTATAAGTTATTTTGGGGTTGGTGTTCCCCAGGTGTAAGACCTTGCATTTTGCTGAATTAAAGCATTTAGCTGCCACTTTTCTGACCATCCCGGAAGTCTATCTAGGTCACTCTGAAGAAGCTCTGCTTGGCGGCGATCATTAACTACTCTACTGATCTTTACATCATCTGCAAGTTTAGACATCACACCCTATATCCCTTCATAGATGTCATTTAAGATAATCAAAAACAACAGTGATCCCAATACTGATCCTTGGGGAACCCCGCTTCTTACATTATCCCAATCCGAGGAATAACCATTTATCACAACCCTCTGCCTGGTGCCCTCAAGTCATCGTGCTATAAACCTAAGGATTTTCACTTATAAAGTAACCACTCATGTGAGACTGAGTCAGATGCTTTGCTGAAATTCAAATAAACAATGTCAAAATTATTCTCTAAATCCAGCTCATGAATGACCTGTCAAAATGGCTAACCATTAAACTTATTTTCCCTTTACAAAACCATGCTGTGTATCCTACACAATTCCATTTCCATCTAAATGATCCTGTATTCCACCCTTGATCATTGCCTCCATGATTTTCCCTACTACTGAAGTTAGACTGGCCGGTTGGTAATTTTCCGTTACAGTCCTAGAACCGCCTTTATGTTACAATTTACACCAATCCAACGGAATCTCTCCTGAGTCCAGTGATACTTTCATAACTAGCCTTAATGGTTCAATGCATTCACTTGTTGCCTTCTTTAAGATTATAGGGTATATGCCATCAACCACAAGAGCCTTACTCGCCTGTGGGTGCGAAGTTTTCTCATTAAATAAACATGTGAAATTTCAATATCATTAATTATATTTTTTTCAATTTCACTTCCATAATTTCTCATTGCCGTGAAGGGTTTTCTTCTGTAAATATCGATGAAAAGTAACTGTCGAGTTCATCTGCAACATCAGTTGGGGTATCTAATACTATCCCACGCAATTACATATGCGTCTGATCTGATCTGATTTGTCCTTCTCTTCTTTGCATTTATATATGTGAAGAATTCATTAACTGCACTCTTTGCTCTCTTTATTCCTTATCCCCACTCTTTGCTCTCTCCCAGACTCAGTAAAGATACTATAGTGAAAATTATACTTCCCTGAATAAAACGACTCACTCCTTCAGAAACTGATGAACATAATTCAAACATGGAACAGAACATCAGTGTTCCGCAAATTATTTCCAAAATAAGAAATTGCCTGACTCCAATGAGATTTTAAAAGATGAACTTAAGTTGGAAATTAATGAAATACTTTCAACTATTTTTGCTAAAAACGTTCAAAGCATATAAAATATGGACTGAGATCGTCTATGATTATCTCAGTACAATAGTACCAGAATAGAATCCAAAAGGGCATTTTCTGCCGCTAATCAAATATGTACCAAAATTAGATCCATTTTAATCGCTTAAAATGGATTGATAAGAAACATAAGCAATTGATTGCTTATGTTTCTTAAGAGCTTTATTCGGACAGGGAGTGTGGATGCTTAAACATAACTAAACTTTGCAGTAACAATACATATTTTTTTGTTTTTAGAATAACTGTATTTTAATGATTTTTTTTAGAATAACTGTATTTTTAATGATTTTTTTTAGAATATTTATTATTGCAATAAATGTTTATTTAAAACTTGAATTCAAGTAATTATAGTACTTGTTTTTTCCTTACTTCATTGCACCTAACTGTCATCAAAATTCATTGAGAAAAAAGCTTGTTTTTGGAATACCGGTATCCCAGTTTCAAAAATTAAAAATACCGAAATATCGGTATTAAGAGTTTTACCAGTATTGCAAGCCCTAGTAGGAAGGGAGGAGGAGTTATGCTGTTAATTAAGAAACACAAAATCTAAGGAAGTGCATCCAGTTGAGATGGGTGGACAGTGTAATGTTTTATCTGTATGGTGTGACATAAACACTGAAAAAGGGAAAATGAGAGTGGGAGTGTGTTATAGGCCTAATAAATCTCATGAGTATAATGAGCAATTGTGCAGAGAACGAGTGGGTCAGTAAATCAGAATGTCTTGTGATCAGGGATTTTAAATTTCCATATATTGACTCGAACTTGTATAAAGGAAAGGGATTTTGTTTGGTCTCAGACAGTTTTTAAATTTTATACAGTGGGATCAACTGATGATGTTACCATTGGTGAATTCTAAATGGGAAGCCTTCAGAGACTTAATCTTGGAGGCGACTAAGTTTTTCATACCAACTAAGAAATACTGTTCAAGGTTCAGGCCTAAATGGATATCAGATGAATTAATGAGCTCGTAGCAGAGAAGAAGAAAAACATATGGGATGCATATAAATTATCAGGCGACACAGAAGTCTACGGCAGATATAAAAGTCTATAGTCAAGTCACAAAGCAGGTTATCAGACAAAAGCAGATTACAATAAATCTTTGGCAAAGGATGCAAAGAAAAACAGGAAAGAGTTCTTTATTTATGTAAACTCTAGAAGGAAGGAAGGAAGGAAGGAAGGGGATGAATCAGATTGGTCCACTTAACATAGTTGGTTCAACTATTGATGATCCTGCTCAAGTATACGATAAACTGAATGAATATTTTGCATCTACACTCACATGTGGGGAGTTATTCAATGAGGGGAATGCCAGAAGCTTATCTAACTCTAACAGGGAGCTAAGTGATTTTGTAATAACTGAGAGCAAAGTGGAGGTGAAATTGTTGAAGTTAAACATAAAAAAGGCACCTGGGGCAGATGGAATCTATCCAGTTATATTGAAGTAGGCAGCAAGGGAAGTAAGCAAACCCATAGCCATAATTATGGGAGCATCCTTAAGAGTCAGGAGAGGTCCCCATGGACTGGAGATGTGCAAATGTATCCCCAATTCACAAAGGGGGGGGGGGTATAGAGTGACACAAATAATAATACACCTGTTAGCTTAACTTCTGTTCTGCAGAAAATAATGGAATCACTGGTTAAAGAGGTCATACAGTATCACCTAGACAAGACTGCAATAATAGTTTAGACACAGCATGGGTTTGTTAAAGGGATGTCTTGTCTGACCAATTTGGTTGGATACTGCGATGTGGTCACAAAGGAACTGGATGCAAAAAATAATTTTGATATCATATACTTGGATTTCAAGAAAGCTTTTGATACTGTTGCACATGGAAGACTGCTGTACAAAATGGAGTGGTATAGCATTAAGGGCAAGTTGCTGCAACGGATAAAGATATGGTTGAGTGGGAGACGGCAGACAGTGGTAATAAATGGACACTGCTCTAAGTGGACTAATGTTACTAGTGAAGTCCCCCAGGGTTCGCTGCTGTGCCTATTGTTGTTTTGTGTATTTATCAATGATATCGATGAAGGTATATCAGGCTTAATGTCCAAGTTTGAAGATGATACAAAGGTTAGCAGAGTTGTTAATGACAGTAAAGTCAGTATGCTACTGCAACAGGATCTAGAAAAGTTAGGCAGATGGGCTGAGAAGTGGCAACTCAAGTTTAAGATTGACAAATGAAAAGTACTGCATATGGGTAGCAGTAACCCAAGAGAAACATACCAACTGTGTGGTACTGCACTCAGGGAGGTGGAGAATGAAAAAGACATGGGGGTAATTGTGCAGTCAGATATGAAGTTCTCTGAGCAGTGCAGACAGGCTGATAGAGCAAGTCATGGAGTTTTGTCAACAATATATAGGAATTGTGCTAGCAGGGATAAGGAGGTGATTATCCCTTTGTATAAGGTAATGGTCAGGCCACACCTTGAGTACTGCGTACAGGTCTGGAGGCCTCATTTTAGGAAGGATGTAGATTTGCTAGAACAAGAACATAGAAGGGCAACAAGATCTTCATAGCTAGCCATAATATTGTCATCTGTCTAAACAAGCTATAATGGTAATAATTATTTTTTCCTACCTTCGTGAGTTAGCATTTTTGGTACTCACCGAGATAAAAAGTAAAAGAAGTGAAAAGATTCTTTCTTTAGAAGAGGAACTAAGGGTTGCACTATCAAAAATTTCTCCCCAAATTACAGGTTGTGCAGTCAACACCAGACCAAAATTTCACATTAATTTTTCAACTGCTGTTCACCAGAATTTTTTATTTCTTTATGCTAATTTTGTTAAACAGTAAATTGTAAAGATTTCATTGTACACACTCTTGAAATGACTTGTCTCATATTTAATTTAATATTAATAAACAAGCATTGTTAAATATTTTTATTGTGATTTCCATCATTAAACAGAGATCACAACAAAATGTCAAAATAAGAAATTTTAACCATTTTGTTGTGTTTTAACCAAGAAAATTGACATTTTATTTGAATGTATTGGATCATTGAAAAGTAAAAGCAAAAAGATTGAGAACACTGTCATAGTGTCATAGGTATGATTCTCATTCTGTTTTATTGTTAAATAAGGAATTATAAGTCGTGCGTTTGTTACGTATTACAGAAAATTTGAATTTTTATTTCATGCTATGCCATAGAAACTGAATTATTTAGCGCAACTGTGTCACCAAAGGAAAAAGATTGAGAAACACTGCTCTAGAGTGTAGAAAAGTAAATGCAGTTTGTGCCCATCTATGCTTGACAGGAAAACATAGCCTTTGATATTTCGGTTTTTACTGTACTTTTATATAAAAATAACAACTTTAAACTCTGTAAAAATACAAAATAAACCATAACATAAGCACCCACCACTATTTTTTCCCTCATTTGTATAAAATTCTGATGAGATAGAGCAAATTTCAACTAATTTTTATTCTAATTAAAATGTAGTTCAGTTCCTTATCAACAGTAAAGCATCAGAAAACCTGTCTTAAAATGCAGACCATTATTATTAAGGATTTTTTTTATTAACTATCAATAGAGATATAATAGAAGACAAGCGGATAACATGAATAATAACTTCAGCAATTAGATAAGATATTAAATCAAAGCTTTACCCCATTATTTATATAAATAGTTACCTCAACTTTCTGATCTTCTATTTCTACATCTTGTTCTTCTCTAATTAAGCTGTTATTATTGTTGTTGTTGTTGTTATTGTTTTCAAATAAGGGATGTCGAACTGTAACTGCATGCTTCATATTATCTGGAAGTACTTTACCATTAGTTTCTGAGGTACATATTGTCTGCACATGAGTTGCCGTTTTGTTTAGCAAATAATGATCTTCTTTTAAATAAGGATCTTTACTCCTTCCTGGTTCACAGGTACCATCAGGTTTCAAATTTTCTCCATGATCTTCATAGCTAGCCATAATATTGTCATCTAGCATGTTATCGGTACCATGAGTGCCTGGAGGTACAGTACTATAAAGAAATTACAGTGAAGAATAAAAATATATAACTTGCACTGATAATCACTTCTTAATTCTATTTTGCAGTAGTAGAATTAAGTAATAGAATTAATTACTACTCCCCCAATATTCCATAAATTGAAATTCATGAAACCATTAAATTCACTGGCCTGAGAATTTGAAAATCCAGCAAATTTCTTAATAGTAAATACAAATTTAATAGTAAATTTTGATATAAACTAACAGAAGCAATTTTTAAATTTTTCATTCAGAAAAAATTTTAAAAATTACTACTCAATAAGGAATTTTTAATATTCAAAACGAATAGAAAATTTTGAATAGTAAATATTTATAAAACAAAAATTTCATGAATTCTTCACAATTTTATCTTTATGAAATTTAATAAAGATAAACATGCAAGCAAAAGTAAGTGTAGTAGATGCTAACTAATCACAATTTTACCATTTGCAGATGAGTCACTTGCCATCCATTTGCAGATGAGTATGAGATTGATTATCCAAAAATAAGGGCAGCATTTTCTCATAGTAATATGTAAATACACCGATTGAAGAATGTGAAAATTTACACAGAACAATACAAGCATGGAGGCTGTTTATCAGAGGAATGATAATTTTTTCTAAGTAAGTATAAAACTACCATTTTATGTTATTTAATAATTAGTAGAGACATATGATGCAAGAATGCGAGCTTATTCAGCATCAGCCAAAAAAAAAAAAAAAAAAAAAAAAAAAAAACCCCACTCCCATTTCACCCCTCCGTTCGTTCGAAATACCTCCAGTTGAGCCTTAAATTTGTTTAGGCTATCAACTTCAACAACAAGTGATGGAAGTCGGTTCCACCAACCAACCACCCGCTGGCCAAAGGCAAATTTCCGCACATCTATCCGACATCCGTCCTTCCTCAATTTGAATTTATGCCCTCTGAGGTGATTATTCTGAGCAAGATGAAGAATCCCATTGGCATTGAGCATGCTCAAACCATTCAAAGCCTTATACACCTCTATCAGATCACCTCGCCGGTGCCTAGTCTCCAGACTCTGTAATTTGCAAAACTTAAGCCTTTCTTCGTAAGAGCAACCCTTTGTTCCATTCACTAATCTTGTTGCCCTTCTCTGTACCCGTTCCAGCACTACATCCTTCTTGAAATGAGGCCTCCAGACCTGTATACAGTACTCAAGATATGGCCTAACCATTGCCTTATACAAGGGAATAATCACCTCCTTATCCCTGCTAGAAAAATTCCTGTATATCATTGACAAGACACCATGAGCTACTCTTGCAGCTCGTCTGCACTGCTCAGAGAACTTCATATCTGCCTGCACAATTACCCCCAGGTCCTTTTCATTCTCCATCACACTGTCAGTGTAGTACCGCAGAGTTGATACGTTGCTCTGGGGTTACTGTTTCCCATATGTAGTACTTTACATTTGTCAATGTTAAACTTCATTTGCCACCTCTCAGCCCATCTGTTCAACCTTTCCAGATCCTGTTGCAGCAGCATAGTGTCAGTAGTGTCCTTAACAACCCTGCCAACCTTTGTATCATCTGCAAACTTGGACATTAAACTTGATATCCCATCATCAATATCATTCATAAACACCGAAAACAACAACGGACCCAACACTGAACCCTGAGTAACTCCACTAATAACATTAGTCCACGTTGAGCAGTGTCCACTGATTACCACTCTCTGTCTTGTGCCACTCAACCATCCCCTTATCCATAGCAGCAATTTGCCTCCAATGCCACACTGCTCCAATTTGTGCAGTCTTCCATGTGCAACAGTATCAAAAGCCTTTCTAAGTTCCAAATATATAATATCAAAGTTATTCCCTGCATCCAGTTCTTTTGTGACTACATCATAGTATCCAATCAAATTGGTCAGGCAAGACCTGCCCTTAACAAAACCATGCTGCGTCTGAGCTATAACTGAATTCTTGTCTAGATGATCCTGCAGTGCTTCTTTAACCAGTGCCTCCATTAACTTACCTGGAATAGAAGTTAAACTAACAGGTCTATAATTACTTGTGTCAGCCTTTGATCCTCCTTTGTGAATTAGGGTTACATTTGCACATCTCCAGTCTATGGGTACCTCCCCTGAGTCCAAAGTAGCTCTCATAATTATGGCTAGGGGTTTGCTTACTTCCTTTGCTGCCTCCTTTAATATATAACTGGATAGATCCCATCCACCCCAGGTGCCTTTTTTATGTTTATCCTCAACAATCTCTCCTCCACTTTCCTCTCAGTTATTACAAAATCATCCAGCTCACTGCCAATGTTTACTTTACCTACATAATTCTCCTTCCTGAATAACTCCTCATGCGTGAATGTAGATGCAAAATACTCGTTTAGATTGTTAGCCGCCACCTGAGCAGGATCCTCAACTGTTGAACCATCAATATCCAGTGGACCAATCTGATTCATCCCTTTCCTTCTCGAGTTTAAATATGTAAAGAACTCTTTTCTGTTTTTCTTTGCATCCTTTGCCGAGGATTTTTCGTAGTCTGCCTTTGCCTGCCTAATCTCCTTTGTGACTTGGTTACAGACCAACTTATATCATAGGCTTCCATGTCACCCATTAATTTGTATGTATCCCATGCATTTTTCTTCTCTGCCACATGCCTCATTAGTTCATCTGACAACCATTTAGGCCTAAACCTTGAACAATATTTCTTAGTTGGTATGTAAAGCCTGGTAGCCTCCAAGATTAGTTCCTTGAATGCTTCCCATTTTGAGTTCGCGGTTGGTAACATCATCAGTTGGTCCCACTGTATAGAATTTAAATACTGTCTCAGACCATCATAGTCGCCTTTACGAAAACAAAAACCCTTCCCTTTACCTCTGATGGTAGTTACCTCCTTGAGTAAATCACACTTCAACACACTGTGATCACTGCCACCTAGTGGTTCATTTATCTGCAGATTCTTAATGCATGAAGAATCACTACTGATAATCAGATCAAGAGTATTGCTCCCTCTTGTTGCCTCACGAACATGCTGATGTAGAAAACAATCATCCAATAAATCCACAAAAGCCTTGCTAGTGTGCGAGTGACCAACCCACAAATTCCAGTCAATATCTGGGAAATTAAAATCCCCCATTATAAGACTCTCTGATTTACTGGCCCACTCTATTTCCCTGTACAATATCTTATTATACTCATCAGAGTCATTAGGCCTATAGCACACTCCTACTCTCAATTTTGATTTCCCTATGCTTATGTCACACCAAACTGACTCAATACTGCACTGTCCATCGATGTCGACTGGCTTCACTTCCTTGGACCTTATGTGTTTCTTAATTAATAGCATAACCCCTCCTCCCCTCCTGTCCTGTCTATCCTTTCTATACACATTGTATTCCCCAAATTCCAGTTCCGCATTACTTATATCTGTGTGACACCACGTCTCTGATATCCCAACAATATCTGCCTTTGATGTTTTGAGCAATACCTCAAATTCATCAAGTTTATTTACCAAACTCCTAGCATTGGTGTACATGCAGGTATACATGCACCTGTTTCTATTCTTAGCTACCCTAACACAACCCATGTGTTTACTTGTACCGCAATGACTCCCAGCAGTCTCTGAAATATCCTGCAACTTGTTTTTCAGGCTTCTGCTCATTTCAATAGAAGCAGTGCAAGAATCACTTCCACCTCTGCCAGTGGCTACTGTTAATCTATTAGTCCTTGTATCCCCCCCCAACTAGCAGTTTTCCGACCCACCTAACACTGCCTCGACAGCATCAGCAAAAATTCTTGCACTCTTTCTATTTAAGTGTATCCCATCCCTGTAGAAGCAATCTCTCCTGTTAACAAGTACAGTCCAGGCTGAAAAAAATTCTACCCCTTGAGCCTTGCAAAATTTTTCCAGGGCCGAATTGATCGACAAGGCTCTCATCATATACTCCCTCCTATCGTGTCTAGGCAGAATTGCAGACACTTTCAAATTCAACCCTAATTCTCGGCTTTTGTTCAACAGTGACCTGTACTTGTTAAGTAATTCTGCCGGTCTCCTACTCTTAATATCATTAGTGCCAACGTGTACAACTATATCACCTTTTGTGCCCTTAAAAGATGATATTCGCTCTACAACGTCGTCAACCTTTGCCCCTGGCAGACATACCCTGGTCCTGTTCCACCTATCCTTTTTACAAAGCATGTTCCCCGTTTCCCAGACAATAGAGTCACCAACAACTACTAGTTCCTGTGGGACCAGCGCATTCTGCCTAGGGGGCTGCCTCTGTGTTGCCTGATGACCAAGTGCAAGCTCTGGTGTTGATGTGGGCAGCTGAGAGCTTGATGGGCCCCTCAATTTATTTCCTTCGAGGGCATCCACCCTGTCCTTCAAGCTCTCATAAAGGCCCATAACAACGCTGAGTTGTTGCCTGATTTCCTTGCACTCCTTACATCGTGCACACACAAAGACATCCCCCTTGGCAGTATCATGTCCCGTACCGACTGCTCCGCAAACATCAAGCAAACAGTGCATTTTAAAAGACTGTGATTCAGAGGGCAACTGCCCCCCTCAGTTCTCCCCTGAACCACAGCACTGCCATTAGCTTGAGCCTTTTGCTTTGCTGCTCTGGTCAGAGTCATGATTCCGATTTAATTCAATAAAATTTCAAAACAAAAATTAAATCCTTAAGTTATATCCCAAAACAGTTATGTTATATATATATATTTTTTTTTTCGGTATCTAGTGTTTTCTACGAGTTCCCTTTATACAACTTCCGTATCACGTGTACCACTATAGTTATGTATTAATTATTTGTTACGATTAAGTCGTTATATATATATATAGAGTTAAAAATACAATTTAGTTGACAATAAAGTTTATCAAGATTAATAGATTTACTGATTAATTGACAATATTATATTATGCACTATACTACACTAAGCTTATGCTATCGTGTAAAAATGGCGGGAATTCTCGAACGGTACTTCTACGGACTCGTAAGTATTGATTAGCTTCCAAATCTCACTATCTCAATTTAGAATAAACTAAGGATCCCGACTAGGTCTATAATCTACTTATAGAAGATAATTTGATATAACAATTGGTTAATAAATCGACTAAATTTGGTTTAAAAAAAAGACTTCTCGTTCAATTTGTGACACGTGGATTTGATACCATTACCGATACTAAGTAATATCTACAAAATCTCTGTCTAAGTTAAACTTTAAACTAAGTATCGTAACTAGGAATATAAAGCTACTCTAGAAAATAAGTTAATATGACAATTTAAACTAATAAATCAGAAAATAAATCAGGAAAAACTTCTCTGTTTCAAGAGCTTCAAGGAGCTACGCCCGCACAGGCTAACCTCGCACCCAGACTCCCCCTTAATGCATGAAGGATCAGCAGTGATTCTTCATGCATTAAGAATCTGCAAATAAAGGAACCAATAGATGGCAGTGATCACAGTGTGCAGATGTCAGATTCACTTAAAGATGTAATTACCATCAGGGGTAAAGGGGAGGGTTTTTTCTTTCCTAAAGATAACTACAGTGGTCTCAAACACTTTTTAAATTGTATACAGTGGAACCAAGTGACGATGTTACCAACAGCAATTCTAAATGGAAAGCATTCAAAGAATTCATCTTGGAAGCTATTAGACTTTTCATACCAACCAAGAAATACTGTTAAAGGTTTAAGCCTAAATAGAAGTCACATGAACTAATGACACTCGTGGCAGAGAAGAAAAATGAATGGAATGCATATAAATTATCAGAGGACACAGATGCCTATGGCAGATATAAGAAATCCTTGACAAAAGATGCAAAGAAAAACAGCAAAGAATTCTTTACTTATACTTTCTAGAAGGAAGAGGATGAATCAGACTGTTTCATATGATATTGATGGTCCGACTGTTGATGATGATCCTGCTGAGGTAGATGGCAAACTGAATGAGTATTTTGCATCTACAATCACACACGAGAAGATATTCTGGGAGGGGAATGCCAAAAGTTCATCGAACTCTGGCAGGGAGCTAAATTATTTTGTAATAATTGAGGGCAAAGTGGAGGAGAAATTGTTCAAGTTCAACATAAGAAAACAACCTGGGGTGGATGAGATCTATCCAGTTGTATAGAATGAGGCAGAAAAGACAGTAAGCAAACCCTTAGCCATAATTATGAGAGCTTCCTTGGACTCAGGAAAGGTATCTATGAACTGGAGATGTGCAAATGTGTCCCCAGTTCACAAAGGGGGATCAAAGGGTGGCACGAGTAATTACAAACCTGTTAGTTTAAATTCTGTCCCAGGGAAATTAATAGAAGCACTGGTTAAAGAAGCACTGCACGATCATCTAGACAAGACTGCAGTTATAGTTCAGACACAGCATGGGTTTGTTAAGGGATAGTCTTGTCTGACCAATTTGATTGGATACTACGATGTGGTCACAAAGGAACTGGATGCAAAAAATAATTTTGATATCATATACTTGAATTTCAGGAAAGCTTTTGCTACTGTTGCACATGGAACACTACTGTATAAATTGGAGCAGTTTTCATTAAGAGCAAGTTGCTACTAAGGATAAAACGGTAGTTGAGTGGGATAAGACAGAGAGTGGTAATCAATGGACACTACTCCTCATGGACTAATGTTATTAGTGGAGTTGCCTAGGGTTTGGTGTTGGGCCGAGTGTTGTTTTCTGTATCTAATAATGATATTGATGAAAGTATATCAGGTTTAATGTTCAAGTTTGCAGATGATACATACAGAGGTTGCCAGGGTTGTTAATGACACTAATAACAGTACGCTACTGCAACAGGATCTAGTGAAATTGAGCAGTTGGGCTGAGAGGCGGCAAATGAAGTTTAGCATTGACAAATGTACAGTACTGCATGTGTATAGGATTAATCCCAGAGTTATGTATCAACTGTGTGGAACAGGGCTTAGAGGGTAACAGGTATTCTGTGTGTTATCAGACACTCAGTCTAAAACACTGATGGATCCAATATCTTTCTATTACAGAAGATTTCGAAGTCCGGTTGGCCTGCCTCCCTAAAATCCATTCATGGACAAACTCTCAATGGTAAGCCCTGTTACATCACTTAGGTGGCAACGAACGTGTAGAGTGGTTCTCTTCAAGATGCCTGGTCAGCATGAAGAGGAAAAGACCAAACCCTCCAGCATATCACAGCATGACAAAACAAATGCCCTCAGTCCCCAGCGGCTTTCACTCCCCCTCTTATGGCAGCGAAAGGGTCAGAGTGGAAGCAGTGGGTGGTAAGAATCTCTGGGTACGACTAGGCTGCCATGCACGGAAACTGAACTTGGCCTGTTAGAACGAAGATCGCTCCCCGGTGAAGACAGGATAATAGAACTGGAAAAAGAATTAGAAAATGTGAATTGGAATATCGTCAGTTGAGCTGAAACAAGAAGAAGAAGTTAATCACTCACTCATAAGTTTATCAAGTGGAAATCTGTACACCAATGGAGACAGTGAAGGAGCGAAAGTGGAGCTGGCTTTCTGGTCCATAAAGATATAAAAAAACATTTTGGAATTCAAAAATACATCACCACAGGTGTCACGACTAATACTCAGGATTTCTAAGAGGTACAAGTTAAAGGTTATAATGATTTATACAACAACATCGAGCCATGATGATTAAGAGGGTGAAGAAACGTATATCGAAATTGAGAGTCATCTAGATGAGCAGAAAACCCAATACACACTATCATAATGGGGGACTTTAATGCTAAGGATGGAAAAAGACAAAACAGCACAGAGAGGGGAACTATGGGAAATTTTGGAATTGGTGAAAGAAATGAAAGATTTGTGGAATTTGCAGAATCTCGAGGATTGTCAGTAATGAAAACTTTTTTCAAGAAAAGGGTGAACAGAAAATGGAAGAGTCCAAATGGATTAACAACTAATGAAATCGACTTCATCCTTACCATTCTGAATAAGGTAAATGTTGGAAGTGGTCACACAATGGTAAGATGCACACTTGATATAGATGTAAGAAAAGAAATGAAAAAACTGACTCAAGCAAATAATACGAAGGTCTTTGTGATAACAGAAGAGGAGAAAAGGCAGCATGTATTGAAACTTAAGAACAAGTTTAAGCTTCTGCAGACTGCTCAGGACCAAGATATCGACAAGGAATATTAGAACTTTCTAAAAGTGATAAAGCCTGTAGGTAAAAAAGAAATCCAAAGGGGAAAAAAAATAGTCAAGAAACACTTGTCATGATGAACCGAAGGCAACAAATGAAGAGAAAGATAAACATCTCAAGGAGAAAATTGAGTATACTGAATTATGCAAAGCCATTAAAGAGAGAGAGAGAGAGAGACTCAGAGAGGACATAAGAAAAATTTTTAACACAAGAAAAGTAGAACAAGCATTAATGGAAAACAAAGGACTTAAATCAACAGCCATGAGCAGTAATACAGAAAGACAAATGATACTGAAACTGAAGAATAGCGATAGTTTACTTATAAATAACAGAGAAGGCATAATTCAAAAAGCAGAAGACTACTATAGAGAATTATACACGGAGTGAGGGAATAATGCCAGCAGGGGTGTAGATGGATCGCAAATTAGTAACACATATGAAATACCCAATATTCTTCCTGATGAGGTAGAATATGTGTTGAAGAAAATGAAGAATCAGAAAGCCAAGGGGGAAGATAAAGTTACTGTAGAGTTGTTAAAATTGGGAGGAAGAGACATGACACTAAAACTGGCAAGACTCTTCGCAAAATGCATTAAAAAAGGTGTGAAGCCTCAAGAGTGGAATAATGCAACCACAGTTTTGCTGCATAAGAAAGGAGATAAATCAGAAATTGGAAATTATAGACCAATTAGCTTGTTATCCCACATCTACAAGGGTCATTACTAACAGATTAGAAAAAAATATTTGATGAGAATCAACTGAAAGAGCAAGCTGGCTTTAGGACAGGATTCTCAACTATGGATTACCTTCACGTAATACCACAGCTAATGGAGAAAGAATGAATATAAAACACCATTATGCCTGGCATTTGTGGATTATGAAAAGGTATTTGACTCCATACAGCACAAGGCAATATTTCAGGCACTGGAAAGACAAGGCATAGATACCCCATATATTATGATTTTGAAGAAAATAGAAGAAAGCTACCTCCTTTATTAGACTAGACAAAGACAGTAGCAAATGGTCCTTGAAGTTGTCACAGACATTCTCTCAGATTTGCCAGACAAGCTGCACTTGCTACCTGGGAGTCTAAAACCCTGATGGAACTGATATTCGAGTGACACTCAAGTCAAGTGGACCCAATTTCGGCAAAGTTCGGACGGTCTGTGATAGCCAAATCCTCTGCTTGCACCTTCACGATGGTGGGACTGTTAGTAATCCTGGGTATAACCTCCATGCACAAGTACATGGTGGGTGACCACCCAGGTGTGAACAAACGTAAGCAGGAGTCGAGGTGTGGCGCCCACACCACATGGAGGAATGCCGCCCCTCTATGTTACTGGGCAGTACTAGGTAGTAGATGACTCTCATCAACCTGTGCAATACCACCACTTTGCTTATTGGAAGCTTGAACTGGTGGAACCCATGTTTAGTCTCTAGAGCTAAGTTCCGGTCAACCATTCCCTATCTCTTCCATCATGCAGTATGATTGATTACTTTTGAGGTTATGATGAACATCGTGGCGAGATCCAATATTCCTTACATTTCCAGGGTACAGCTCTAAAACGGTGTTCGCAGGCCGGCTACTAGTTAGTACACCGGACTGAACCTATTGGTAACTCTCTAGGAGGCTTCCGGATCAGCTAGTGTATAATCTTGTTACCTCTACTCTGCCAGATAGTGACTGGAGGGAGTCCGAGTAGTGTGTATGCGGGGAGCATTGTCGAGGCCACATTATGTCACAGATCTGGGTATATTCTTACCATGTGTACGTCATATCCAAAAATTTCATTACTTCGTACAGCATGTCCCACCAACTTTTTTTTTTACTATTGAATATACCATGAATTGTCAAACTAATAGAGCAAGCTTATCTGTGAAAAGATCTAACCCACCCAAGCACTTCCTAATTCATTTCACAAATATACGTGGTCTCAATTCTAATCTCAACGATGTCCATTTCCACTTGCAGTCTGCCAAACCCCATGTACTTTTTCTGACAGAATCTCAGTTATTGGTTGATTCAACTACTGCTCATCTCACATGCCCAAATTATTCACTGTATGATTCCTTTCGCCTCAAAGGTGGTACTTGTGCATATGTCCATTCTGATATTCCCTGTCAGAGACTTGGCAATTTGGAATCTCCTCTCTTTGATCTTCTCTGGCTTAAAATCTCTCTACCTCATTGCGTCAAATTCATCTGTTGTCTCTACCATTCTCCCAATTCCACTAATCACTTGGAGCTCTTTGACTTCCTCTGTTTGCAACATGACTTTCTCCAGTCCAACTTTCCTAACAGTGAGGTAATTCTCCTTGGTGATTTTAATGTTCACAACTCCAGCTGGCTTCCATTTTCTAGTCACACCGACCCAGCTGGTTGAGATGCTGAGGCTTTTGCAATTACTAATGACCTTGCACAGATTGTTCATTTAACTACAAGAATACTGGATAATCCTAATCATACAGCCAATACGCTTTATCTTTTTCTCACAAATAACCGTTCTAAGTACAAGGTCGAAGTGAGAGGTCCTTCAGGCACTTCAGATCACAACTTGGTGATTGTCTCTTCTCTAATGGAACCTTTATCTCATGGCTATTCCCAGCCTCATGTTGTTTGGCATTAAGAGAATGCAAAATGGGATGACTTGCGAGACTTCTTTTCCTTGGTCAGATTACTGTTTCAAAACTTCTGATGTCAACATTTGCTCAGATTGTGTCAGTGAAATTATTCTTGCAGGAATGGAATCCTTTATCCCACACTCCACTTTAAAATCTCGTCCTTTATCTAAACCTTGGTTTTCCAATAAATGTGAAAGGCTGTTCAAGGAAAGAATGTTGCATATCGTAATTGGCTTGTTTCTAATTCTCCAGTTTCATTTTCAGCCTACACTGCAGCTTGCAACAATTGTAAAGCAGTTATTAATCAGTCCAAACTAGAGTTTGAACAGGCTAAGAGTAGAAAACTTGCTTCTTGCCCTAATGGTAGCTGAGCATTCTGGTCTCTTGCCAAAGCTATTGGCCACAACTTTTGCCCATCTCTGCTCCCACCTCTGTCCAAACCAGATGGTTCTGTTGCCACTTCAGCCAAGGATAAAACTGACCTGCTAGCATCCCATTTTTCTTACAACTCATGTATTAATGATCTTGGTGAAACACATACCACCATTCCCAACACGCTCTATTCAATGCCTCCTGTGGTCTTCCGTCAAAAGAATGTCAGAAGGATTTTGACGAATCTTGATGCTAAGAAAGCTCCAGGTCCCGATGGTATTTCTCCACTTGTTCTCAAAACCTGTGCTCCTGAACTTACTCCTATTCTTTGCCGCCTTTTTTCACTTTCTTATTCCAAAGGTGTTTTTCTCTCTGCTTGGAAATTTGCTCATATCCAGCCAGTTCCTAAAAAGGGTGACAAATCCCTCCCATCCAATTATCGTCCCATTGCAATTATTTTTACTCTTTCTAAAGTAATGGAGAAATCAATTAACCACCAACTCTTAAACTACCGAGGAACCTTCCGTCTGATCAACGATCCACAGTATGGATTCTGTCAGTGTTGATCCACTGGTGATATTCTTGCTTATGTTACCTATTTATGGACTAATTCAATGGAAAGTTTCGGTGAAACACAAGTAGTTGCTCTTGACATCTCAAAGGCTTTTGATCGTGTTTGGCATAAACAACTTCTAAACAAGCTTCCATCTTATGGTTTGCCAACTGTTTTTAGTAATTGGTTATCCAGTTTTCTCTCTGATCGCTCACTGAGGGTGATGGTAGATGGCTCTCTGTCTTCTACCTTTTCCACTAATGCCGGTGTCCCCCAAGGTTCAGTTCTTTCCCCCACTCTTTTCCTCTTGTATATTAATGACCTTCTTCCATTGACTGGAAATCCTATCCATGGTTTTGCTGATGATAGCACATTGCATTCCTCTTTCCTTTTTGAGAAACCTTGTCCTGCTCAATCAACTTCAAATTTCTCGAAAATCTGCTACCAATTCCTTAAATGCCTATCTTCAGGTAATTCTCCAGTGGGGCAAAGACAACTTAGTTGATTTGAACCCTTCTAAAACTTAGTCTTGTCCTATATCTTGCAAAAAGGATTCTTCTGCTCCTATGCTTATCTTTAGTGACACTCCGATTTCTAGGAAAAATGATATATCTCTTTTGGGGATTACCCTGACTTCTAATCTCTCTTGGCACAAGCACATTACAAATATTGCTTCCTCCGCATCTAAAAAACTTTGTTTTCTCATCACTCTTGGCGTTACTTTTCTTCCAAACAGCTGCTCACTCTGTATAAATCGCAAATCCGCCCTGCCATGGAATATTGTTCCCACATCTGGGATAGTGCCCCCAAAACCTCTCTCAGGCTTCTTGATTCCATTCAGAAGAGGGCAGTTAGGTTAATTAATGTTTCATCTCTAACAGAGTCTCTCCACTCGCTTTCTCATGTTTCTGCTGCATGCCTCTTCTACAGATAATTCCATGGGCACTGTTCTTCTGAACAGTGCCGCTGCCAGTCAACATCCATTTACTGTCCAACTTCAAACCCACAGAACCAACTTTTCATCTTCCTCATTTATTCATTCAACTCCTGTTTCCGTTTTCTGGAACAACCTTCCTTCATACGTATTTCCTGAAAATTATCCATCTACAGAAGTTCAAGTCCAATGTCAACAAATATCTTCTTTCGTCTTATCAACCTTCAACCCAAGCACGGTAATAAGTACTATAGGTACTATACCTCTCATGTTTGGGGTTTACATAAAAAAAAAAAAAAAATTTTAATTGAGAAAGGAGTTCGACAAGGAGACACAATATCTCCAAAGTTGTTTACTGCTGCACGTTGAGAAGCTTTCCGAAGATTAGACTGGTTGCAGAAAGGAGAGTACCTAAACCATTTACGATTTGCAGATGACACTGTGGTCATTGTGGTCCCAATGAATTAGAGGAAAATCTTAATTAGTTTGCACAGTTATAAGTATTTTGGACTAAAGATGAATATGGCTAAAACAAAAGTAATAAACAAGTATGCCACAGAAAGGGACATAATGACTGAAGGAGCAGTAATTGAAAAGGTGAAGTCATATACTTATCTGGGACAAGTTATTAGCTGTAATAATGATAAATGGCTGAAAGTCAGGAGAATAATAAATTTTGGATGGATAGCATTCAAGAAATATAGTCACATACTGAGGAACAATATCCCAGTTTGTTTGAAACGTAAAATAATGAACCAATGTAAACTCCCAACCACGACTTATGGAAGAAGTGAATCTTGGGAACTCACCAAAAGAATGGAAGAAAAGCTGAGAACTACACAGCGAAGAATGGAACGAATTATATTGGGATCAGCCTGTTAGATAAGAAGAGAAACACATGGATTAGGCGCCAAACTCAAGTAAAGGACATTTTTATCAAAACTAAAGAACTAAAATGGTCCTGGACAGGACACATAGCTCGAAGACATGATGACAGCTGGACCAAGAAAGTAACAGAATAGTACCCAAGACGAGCTAGAAGAAAATGTTTGTGGAAGACAACGGCGGAGATGGATAGATGAAATTCATGAGTTTTGGGTAGTAAATGGATGGCCATTGCACAAAACAGAAGGAACTGGAAAGTTGCTGGAGAGACCTTGATCCTGTAGTGGATTAAAAATAGCTGATGATGATGTGTGGAACTACTCTCAGCGTAGTGGAGAATGAAAGAGACCTGGGGGTTGTGCAATCAGATATGAAGTTTTCTGAGCAGTGCAGACAGGCTGCCAGAGTAGGTCATGGGGTCTTGTCAATGATATACAGTAAGTTTTCTAGAAGGGATAAGGAGGTGATTATCCCATTGTATAAGGCAATGGTCAGGCCACACCTTGAGTACTATATACAAGTCTTGAGGCCCCATTTTAGGAAGGATGTAGAGATGCTGGAACGAGTACAGAGAAGGGCAACGAGATTGGTGAGGGAAACAAAGGGTCACTCTTACAAAGAAAGGCTTAAGTTCTGCAAATTACAGCATCTGGAGACTAGGCACCTGCAAAGTGATCTGAGTATTAGCATTAGTAGAGGCATTTGATGCAAGAAAGCAAGCTTATGCAGCATCAGCCAAAAAAAAAAAAAAAAAAAAACCACTTCCACTTCACCCCTCTGTTCGTTCAAAATACCTGTCCAGCTGAGCCTTAAACTTATTTAGGCTATCAACCTCCACCACAAGGGATGGAAGTCTGTTCCACCAACCAACCACCCGCTGGCTAAAGGCAAATTTCCGCACGTCTATCCTACATCTGTCTTTCCTCAATTTGAATTTATGCCCTCTCAGGTGATTTTTCTGAGCTAGAGGAAGAATCCCATCAGCATTGAGCATGCTTAAACCATTCAAGGCTTTATACACCTCTATCAGATCACCTCGCTGGTGCCTAGTCTCCAGACACTGTAATTTGCAAAACTTAAGCCTTTCTTCGTAAGAGCACCCCTTTGTTCCATTCACTAATCTTGTTGCCCTTCTCTGTACTCGTTCCAGCAGCTCTACATCCTTCTTGAAATGAGGCCTCCAGACCTGTATACAGTACTCTAGGTGTGGCCTGACCATCGCCTTATACAATGGAATAATCACCTCCTTATCCCTGCTGGAAAAATTCCTGTATATCATTGACAATACTCCATGAGCTACTCTTGCAGCCCGTCTGCACTGCTCAGAGAACTTCATATCTGCCTGCACAACCACCCCCAAGTCCCTTTCATTCTCTACCACTGTCAGTGTTGTACCATAGAGTTGATACGTTGCTCTGAGGTTGCTGTTTCCCATGTGTAGTACTTTACATTTGTCAATGTTAAACTTCATTTGCCACCTCTCAGCCCATCTGCTCAACCTTTCCAGATCCTGTTGCAGAAGCATAGTGTCAGTAGTGTCCTTGACAACCCTGCCAACCTTTGTATCGTCTGCAAACTTGGACATTAATCCCGATATACCATCATCAATATCATTTATAAATACAGAAAACAATAATGGACCCAACACTGAGCCCTGAGGGACTCCACTAATAACATCAGTCCACGATGAGCAGTGTCCATTGATTACCACTCTCTGTCTTCTCCCCCTCAACCACCCCTTTATCCATAGCAGCAATTTGCCTCCAATGTCACACTGCTCCAATTTGTGTAGCAGTCTTCCATGTGCAACAGTATCAAAAGCCTTTCTAAGATCCAAGTATATAATATCAAAGTTATTCCCTGCATCCAGTTCTTTTGTGACTGCATCATAGTATCCAATCAAGTTGGTCAGGCAAGACTTCCCCTTAACAAAACCATGCTGTGTCTGAGCTATAACTGAAGTCTTGTCTAAATGATCCTGCAGTGCGTCTTTAACCAGTGCCTCCATTAATTTTCCTGGAACAGAAGTCAAGCTCACAGGTCTATAATTACTTGTGTCAGCCTTTGATCCTCCTTTGTGAATTGGGGTCACATTTGCACATTTCCAGTCTATGGGTACCTCCCCTGAGTCCAAGGAAGCTCTCATAATTATGGCTAAGGGTTTGCTTACTTCCTTTGCTGCCTCCTTTAATATAACTGGATAGATCCCATCCACCCCGGGTGCCTTTCTTGTGTTTATCTTCAACAGTTTCTCCTCCACTTTACTCCCAGTTATTTCAAGATTCTGTAACTTACTGCTAGAGATGAATACACCTCTGGCATTCCCCTCGCTGAATAACTCCTCATGTGTGAATGTCGATGCAAAATATTCATTTAGTTTGTTAGCCACCTGAGCAGGATCATCAACACTTGACCCATCAATATCAAGTGGACCAATCTGATTCATCCCTTTCGGGTGTATAAGGACTTGAATAGGTTGAGCAAGCTCAGTGCTGATGGAATTCTTCCTCTTGCCAAAATTAATCACCTGAGCAGATATAAATTCAAATTGAGGAAAGACAGTTGTAGAATAGATGCGCAGAAATTTGCCTTTAGCCGGCGGGTGGTTGATTTCTGGAACAAACTTCCATGTGTCATTGTGGAAGTTGACAGCTTAAATAAATTCAAGGCAGAAATAGACAAACATGTGGAGTGAATGGATGAATGAAATGGGATGAGCTGTTTTTTTTTTTTTTTTTTTCTTTTGGTGATGCTGTACACTTCATATGCCTCTACTAATGCTAATGACAAAATTTCAAGGTAGAAAATAAAATAAAAAGGAATAAACGATTACTTCCTTTGTGAAAAATTCATAACTATCTTGAGAGGAATAATAAATATATACATTTATGAGGTTTATTTTAAAAAATTTTGTCCTGAGAAGACAAATAAGTAAATGTGTGAATTGAAATAGGTATGATTTCTTTGATTTGTTTTTTTTTTACCCCTTAAATATCCCTGATGACATAATCATTCAGTTATTTAATTCAGCAATATAATATAATAAATGTCATTTATTGAATTATTCTTTTTATTTCTTCTATCAGAAGCAAAGACAATATCTGCTTCCCTTAAAGCTCATCTGAAATATAATTTTTTTTATATATATATATATATTTATATATATATTTTTTTTGTTATTATTTTTTTTTTTTTAGAAAAGTAATATTTACCCTGGTAATGCAGGTTTCGATATAACAGCTGGAGAGGTAGTAGTTGTAGTGATAACAGAGTTGTCAGTGTAGTTTTTCTCCCAATCAAATGGATCACTATCCTTCACCCCACGTCGCTTCATGCATTTCTCAAACAGTCCTCCTAGCATATCATAATCAGGTCTGTCATAGTACTCTAAGGTGGTGATGTGATCAAGAAACTGTCGAAAATCTGAGGGCAGATGTTTCAGCAACAGTCTGTGGTCATATTTTTCTTTCATAGAGCCAACCTATATATAAATTAAATACATATATTAACACCATGGTTTAGTGCCAGGCTTGATCATTGTTGCTAAAGTTAAACAACACAGCATTTCTTATTTTACTATTGCTAAGGATAAACAGAATATTTTCCATAACCATGAATACCTCAACAGTTTGGAAAGGAAAGGAAGAACAGGTAACAGCCAGTGCAAAGTATTTAAATAAAGGAAGATTAAGGAACTCAAGTATTTAAACAAAGGAAGATAAAGGAACTCAAGTACTAGGTGCAACAATCCCATCTTCTTTTCCCTCCAAGGCCTTATTTTCTAATGATTCTTATCTGAAACAAAGTATTTAAAGGGTATAGAAGGTATTCTTTCTATGCTATCTATATTAAGTGATTACCTATTCCACCTATTCTCTTCCAAATACAGGTGACACCTGCTATAATGCGATGCTCAGAGTCCAAAGAATTGCATCACGATATAAACAGGAATGAGTTAGAAAATTGTAGCATATTCAAACTTCATACGTACTATCAACTTTGCGCATCTCTTTTTTCGTGTGATAATTGCAATGCTGCATCTAAGAAAAATCGCACAGAGAATAATACAGAAACTCCCCGACTTACATAAGGGTTGTGTTTTGCGGAACTCTACATAAGTTGAATTTTACATAAGTCGGAATTTCCTTCAAGGCTTATGCAGCACTCAACTATGCACACTGAATTTGATTGAAGCAAAAAAAGAAATGTTCAACGAATATGTAAATAGAATTATTTATTCAATTTTTTTTTTCATCTCATGTGCAGGAAAAATCACAAAAACGTGCAATTACAAAAATTTTACTTTAACGTTGTAGAAACCTGCACAATGCTTGAACCTATTAAACCACCCATTGCTTGCTACGAACTTGGCTTGGGGTTCGCCGTAATTAATATCTTCTTAATATCTTAATAAATACCTCTTGATTTTGCTTGAATGGCCATTAGACTCAGGGGCACTTGCTTCTGAATTCAATTTTCCATCCATTATCAATAGCTTTTCCATCTTTGATACCACCTGAATGCTTTTTGTGATCACTGTTGATCTTAAATGCGTTGATCCTTTAACATGTTCTTTTATTTTATCCTTTAAAATAGTATTCACTGTTGCAGCAGTGAGACCTAATTCCAGTGCAACAGATAACAAATGTTGTCCTGCTTCTTACTTCTTAATCATTTTCATCTTCATTTCTAAATCAATTTTGTTTCGTTTCCTACCACTTGCACTGTCCACTGGTTGCTTTCCCTTCATCATTGTAATAAGCACTGGTTAAAGAAGCACTGCAGGATCATCTAGACAAGAATTCAGTTATAGCTCAGACGCAGCATGGTTTTGTTAAGGGCAGGTCTTGCCTGACCAATTTGATTGGATACTATGATGTAGTCACAAAAGAACTGGATGCAGGGAATAACTTTGATATTATATATTTGGATCTTAGAAAGGCTTTTGATACTGTTGCACATGGTAGACTGCTGCACAAATTGGAGCAGTGTGGCATTGGAGGCAAATTGCTGCTATGGATAAGGGGATGGTTGAGTGGCAGAAGACAGAGAGTGGTAATCAATGGACACTGCTCAACGTGGACTAATGTTATTAGTGGAGTTCCTCAAGGTTCAGTGTTGGGTCCATTGTTGTTTTCGGTGTTTATGAATGATATTGATGATGGGATATGAAGTTTAATGTCTAAGTTTGCAGATGATACAAAGGTTGGCAGGGTCGTTCAGGACACTACTGACGCTATGCTGCTGCAACAGGATCTGGAAAGGTTGAACAGATGGGCTGAGAGGTGGCAAATGAAGTTTAACATTGACAAATGTAAAGTACTACATATGGGTAACAGTAACCCCAGAGCAATGTATCAACTCTGCGGTACTACACTGACAGTGGTGGAGAATGAAAAGGACCTGGGGGTAATTGTGCAGGCAGATATGAAGTTCTCTGAGCAGTGCAGACGAGCTGCAAGAGTAGCTCATGGTGTCTTGTCAATGATATACAGGAATTTTTCTAGCAGGGATAAGGAGGTGATTATTCCCTTGTATAAGGCAATGGTTAGGCCACATCTTGAGTACTGTATACAGGTCTGGAGGCCTCATTTCAAGAAGGATGTAGAGCTGCTGGAACGGGTACAGAGAAGGGCAACAAGATTAGTAAATGGAACAAAGGGTTGCTCTTACGAAGAAAGGCTTAAGTTTTGCAAATTACAGAGTCTGGAGACTAGGCACCGGCGAGGTGATCTGATAGAGGTGTATAAGGCTTTGAATGGTTTGAGCATGCTCAATGCCAATGGGATTCTTCATCTTTCTCAGAATAATCACCTCAGAGGGCATAAATTCAAATTGAGGAAGGACGGATGTCGGATAGATGTGCGGAAATTTGCCTTTGGCCAGCGGGTGGTTGGTTGGTGGAACCGACTTCCATCACTTGTTGTTGAAGTTGATAGCCTAAACAAATTTAAAGCTCAACTGGACAGGTATTTCGAACGAACGGAGGGGTGAAATGGGAGAGGGTTTTTTTTTTTTTTTTTTTTGGCTGATGCTGAATAAGCTTGCTTTCTTGCATCATATGCCTCTACTAATGCTAATGCTAAGTAAATAAGAATGAAGAGATGATTCTGAAAATTTATTTATTTTATGTTTTTTATATGACTGAAGATGTCAGTGAAGGGGAAACAGATTTCACCATAATAACATAAAAACCCACAAAATTCCAATTATCGGTATTATTGCAAATGCAATAAGGCAAGTGTACTACGTTTATAATAGATTTCAATAGTAATAGTACCCGTTTATAATAGATTTCACTAACAGAAAAGCCCAATAGACAGGAAAGTGAAATTGTTTTTATTGTTTTATGGTTGTGACCTCCAGAAATGTGCAGAAATGTGCTTTAGAAAAATATCCCAAAGGCATTCAAAATTGATTCTTATAACAGAAAATATGATAATGATGAAAGTGTAGTGCATTTTCCAGCGGGACCGCACAGCCCTTCCTCCCAGCCAATAGTAGCTTGTTTGTTTGTTATTTGGTTTTTAGGAGCATTAACAACTAAGGCCATATTGTTCCGGGGATATGCGGAGGTCATTCCCCGATCTTTCCACATCCTCTGTATTTGGTGGTCACAGGCTCGAACCCCGGTCTAAATCAAGAAGCGTGTGCTACGCACTGCTGCTCCTGCCCACCTGGCTAGAAGTGCCCCAATAGTAGCATTTGTAAACGTGTTGGCTGTGTTTTGTTTATGCATCCTTCACTGTTAAAAGTGATTTTTGTTATGCATCCTTCAGTTAAAAGTGATTTTTGTTATGCATCCTTCAGTTAAAAGTGATTTCTGTGTTGTATTTATTTGGCATAAATTTATATATATATTGTATATATTTTATAATTTATAATTTATAATTTAAATAGCTTAGTTATATAGCGAAAATTTTTAATTCTGAGGTCTTGGAATGAATTACAAAAAAAAAAAAAAAAAAAATTGTGTTATTGGTTCAATTATGATATTTTCGCAATATCTCCATTTATTCCTATGGGAGGCAAAATAAGTTTCCACATTTTTTTCAGTTTTCACCTGTCGGCAAAAACTTTACATATAAAGTCAAATTTACATAAGTTATAACAGAATCGGGAGCACCTGTAATGGAAATATATATGCAATTGCATTGTTTCAATCTTTTATTGATGAACTGTACAATAAAGTATTTAAAAAAACATTCATGTTGTTAGATATACATAAACATGATAAACACACACCTTTTTTGAAAAAAAAAAATCAATACTCACAAAAACTGCTTTTCCACGTGGTTGAATTTGACAGGCTATTACAATCATGTTTTGAAATTAACAAACACTCGAAAATTAGGGAGAAAAAGGAAAATATAATGCATTCTGTATTCTTTCAACTACTAAATAGATATTAGCAAACAAACCTTTGCACATTTTAGTCGTTACTTTTAAGTCTTTCATTTTTGAAAAAAACTATCAAGCCTGTTTCATTGCATCTCTTTGTTTCTTTTTTAAAATTTCAATATGGCATTTTAACTGTAAAATTGAAAGGGAATCTACCTTTTCTGTTTCAAGAAATTTAAGTGCATATATTTAAGTGAAACCTGAGCCACCACCTAAACCTCCACGATTTTAGGTGGTGGCTCAGGCTCCTCATCTTCATCATCTTTGGTTGCATCTGGATGACTTTCGCCAGTAATTTTTAAAATTATTTCCAGGTCAGTCATGTGCTCATACGTAGGACAGTTGTCCCCATTTACCCAACATTCTGTTGTGGTCCCTCTTTCTATATCAATGAACTGTGCCAGTACTCGCTCAGCATTGGCCACATCATCTTCTGTCAGGCTTCATTAGTTGTTGTTATTTGGTTTTTAGGAGCATTAGCAACTAAGGCCATATTGCTCCGAGAATATGCGGTGGTCATATCATGACCTTTCCGCATCGTCCATATTTGGTGGTGACGGGCTCGAACCCCGGTCTAATCAAGAAGCGTGTGCTATGCACTGCTGCTCCTTCCCACCTGGCTACGGAGGCGCCTGCTTCATTAGTGTGCCTTTCCAAGAACTGGTCAGCAG
This sequence comes from Mastigoproctus giganteus, assembly GCF_048544385.1. NCBI lineage: Eukaryota > Metazoa > Arthropoda > Arachnida > Uropygi > Thelyphonidae > Mastigoproctus > Mastigoproctus giganteus. The sequence continues at coordinate 156,527,388 of NC_143577.1, forward strand.
CAGCAACATCTTCCTCTATAAAGCCCTCAAAATCATTCTCTCTATCACTGTCACTGGCTACTTGGAAGTTATCCAGGATCAAACTTGCACCCAGTATGTTTCTCCAACATTTTGAAATACACCTTTTCGTCAGTTTCCCAGGCTTTGCCACCAATTAAAAAAAAAAAATTTTTCAAGTTCAGCTTCTTTAAAAATGAGGTAACAGAATCCTCACTAGTGATTATTCTCTGCATCCGAGTCTTGCAGAAGTCCATTTTAAACATTAATATAATCCCTTGATCCACAGGCTGTATCTTTGATGTGGTGTTTTTTGGTAAGTAGCTCACTCGGATTTTATCATCTCTGCTTATCAGGTTATTGGCAGAAGGATGGTAGGGCAGTAATCCAGCAGCAAGAGAGCTTTGGTATCCAGCCCTTAAAGTCATAGGCAAATGGCATAGAGACCATGTTCACATGATGTAAGCACTGTGGTGATTTAAACTTTCCTACACAAAGTGGCTTCCATTTGTGATTTCCTGTTGGTTTACACAGAAAAGTACAGTTACTCTGTCTTTCATTTGCTTGAAGCCTTGTGTTCTTTGAGCATCGTTCTTACAAGTCAGAGTGGAACGGGGTAACATTTTTATTACAAAGTCTGGTCTCATTACAGTTATATACTTGTTCTGCAGTATAGCTACCATCTTACCATCTTCAATGGTAAGATGGTAGCTATACTGCTACCATCTTACATGGTACGCCTATTTTCTGAAGCTGGGCAGGGTAAGAGCATGTAGGCAGCTTCGACGTCAGTTTAATGAATCTCACCTGATATATCCATTTTGGTTATTTCATGGCAATTTTTAAAATGTGTAAGTCATCCATTACTTGAAATGAATGCTGTGAACTCATTTCCATGAAAATCGTTGTGGAACTGTGGAGTCCAGATAGAGGTGTGACTTCAGATCGTTCTTGAACAAACCACTCAAACAGCTTTATCCGATTGTTCGTCTTGAGGTGGCCACAAGCATTTGCCTTGCATTCCATTACTTGTTCACATAGACTTGGATGCATCACGAAGTTTCTCCTATTCTTTTCTTCCATCCACACATTGTAGATTCATTCACTCCAAGGTCTCCAACCACTTCAGTCTGCTGAACTCCGGACTTGATTCTATCAAGAGCAGGGATTTTTTTATTCTATAGTAAACTTTGCCTTTTTTGAAGTTTCAGACATTTCTTTAAATTATTTGGAGCAAGTGGATGGGTGAAATGAGAAGGACAGAATCCATGGGATGCCTGAATCCAGGGCAAAGCGATGCTGTCATCCCTCTCGCTAGTGGACAAACCGACTGCTTGGCAGGTATATACGTACACTGCATTCACATAAATCAATGTGAGTATGGATAACTGTTGTGAGTTAACTGACTCTGAAAGAAGGATAATAGTGGGTGCCCAACACATGGGTCACTATTGCGGAGGTGGTACAGAAAATGCACTATCCCTGTTCGACAGTATCAAGAATGTATCAGGAATATAGCATTTCCAGAAAAACATCTCATCGTGGACAGTGCTGTGGGTGGAGAAAGATGGTGGATGAATGTGGCTGTCAACGTCTGTCTCACACTGTTTCAGCCAAATGGAGAGCGACAATGGCACAAATTACCACCGACTTCAATGAGGAAGGTGGCTATGGTTATGGGAGCTGCCGTCCCACCAGAGTACCATTGCTAACACCACAACACAGGACTCTACGCCTCAACTGGGCGAAAGAACATTGGCACTGGACCGTGAATGATTGGAGATGGGTCTCCAGGTCCGATGAGTGCTATTTTCAGTTATTTCAAGTGGATGAAAGGGTGCATATCTGGCAGAAACCGCACGAAGCTACGCACCCGTCATGTCAACAAGAAACTGCTCAGGCAGGTGGACGGTCAGTAATGGTCTAGGGCAGTGGTCTCAAACTGGCGGCCCGCATCTGGCCCCCCGAATACATTTCAATTATGTATTTTTTGTAAATACGGTGCTTATATTCACTTTCATTTCGTTAAAAAAAAAAAAAAATTTCCGGCCCGTCAGCTGTTTTCAGATCGTGCATTCGGCCCGCATGCAATTTGAGTTTGAGACCACTGGTCTAGGGCACGTTCAACTGGCACACATTGGGATCTCTGATACATCTATATGCATCTCTTACATGTCCATCCTTGCAGAACATATGCATTCCATCATGGTCATCTGCACCCTCAGGGCAATGGATTCTTCCAGCAGGACAATGCACTTGCCCACAGAGCCATGGTGACTAGAAATTGTTTGAAGAGCATTCAGCAGATTTTACCACCATGGAATGGCCTCCCCGTTCACCAGACTTGAATCCTATGGAGCATCTTTGCAATGCTGTGGAAAGGTCCATTCGAGCTTTCACTGCAATAGGTTATGCAGCCAGGAATGCGACAAAATTATGGACAGCGGTGCAGCAAGCATGGATGGAGGGAAATACCTGTGGAACACTTTCATGAACTAGTGGACTTAATGCCTCGCCGTGTGACTACCCTTATCCGGGGTGAAAGGTGGGCCTACCAGTTATTAGGTAGGTATCCCATGATTCCGTAGCCGAGTGGTCGGGAGCGGGAGTGCAGTAGCACACGCTCTTTGAGTTGACCGGGGTTCAAGCCCCTGACTGCTGAATACGGTCGATCTGCCAACCCGCACTGGACCAGCTTGGCAGATTATGGTCCATTTCCCTCAACATGAATTGTTGGAGGCTTCCATCCTGCAGTGGGTTTATAATGGCTGCACTTTACCTTTTTTTTTTTTTTTTTTCCCTATGATTTCTGTCCATTCAGTGTATATAGATAAGAAAGTAATAAGGGTGACAGAAAAAAGTATAGTTTATGGGCAGAACACACACACACACACACACACACACACACACACACACACACACACACACACACACACACACACACACACACACACACACACACACACACACACAGGATTAGAAGAATCAAGAAAAGAAAACACTTGCATTTTTGTCAGGTATCAACCACCATGATTGCGAGTGAAAACAGCAATAACATGTCTCTATTTGTACATGCCAATAAAAGTACACACAAGGTATAAATAGAAAACAAAATTTAGTAAAAAAAACTTTGGTTAAAAATTAATATTTTGGAAATAAACAAGGAGTTACCTTTTATTCAGTACGTAGGATTTCTTCTTTCCCAAATCTCCTTATACGAATAAATTATGAAATGTCTCATCATATTTTAATAGTAATTTATTGATATTCCAGTGAGGAATTTTAATTGCATAGTTTTATTGTACTTTCATCTTATTTTAATAGCATTTCATTCGTATTGTAATTTTGCGTTTGTGACAAAATATCTTCCTTCACTAAAGGTTGCATGAGGGGTTTAATTTCTGGGGTCGGGGTGGGGTTCTCTGCTGTGATCCTGGGATGTTGGACTGTCCATGTGTCAATAGTGAGGAATACATTATGAGTTTTAAATTATTTTAATCATGTAAATTTGTTTTAAATATCATTTTGTAATTTATTCGTATAAGGAGATTTGGGAAAGAAGAAATCCTACGCACTGAATAAAAGATAACTCCTTGTTTATTTCAAAAATATTAACAGAACATAGGAAAAATTGAGCATATGTAAGCTCTGATTTATGCAGTTAAAAATACAGGATTAGAAGACAGGATTAGAGGAATACAGGACAACCCTGTTAAAAATGTAAGCTCTGATTTATGCAGTTAAAAATTAATGAAAACTGAAATAAGCAACTCTACATCCTTCCTAAAATCCTTTTATGCTAGCAACTCTACATTCTTCCTAAAACGAGGCCTCCAGACCTGTACACAGTACTTTAGGTGTGGCTTGACCATTGCCTTGTACAACAGGATAATCACCTCCCTGTCCCTGCTAGCAAAATTCCTATATATCATTGACAAGACTCCATGACCTACCTTGGCAGACCATCTGCACTGCTCACCAAACTTCATATTTGATTGCACAATTACCCCCAGATCTTTTTCACTTTCCACTTCCATGAGTGTAGTACCACACAGTTGGAACGTTTCTCTTGGGTTATTGCTACTCATATGCAGTACTTTGCATTTGTCAAGGTTAAATTTCAGTTGCCACTTCTCAGCCCATTTGCCCAACTTATCTAGATCCAGTTGGAGTAGCATACTGTCTTTAGTGTAGTTAACAACCCTGGCAACCTTTCTATCATCTGCAAACTTGGACATTGATACTGATATACCTTCATCGATATCATTCATGAATACACAAAACAACAATGGGCCCAGGACAAAACCCTAGAGAACTCCACTAATAACATTTGTCCACGAAGAGCAGTGTCCACTGACTACCACTCTGTCGTCTCCCACTCAACCATCCCTTTATCCATAGCAGCAATTTGCCTCCAATGCCACACTGCTCCAATTTTATTACAAAGTCTGGTCTCATTACAGTTATATACTTGTTCTGCAGTATAGCTACCATCTTACCATCTTCAATTATTTTCTGAAGCTGGGCAGGGTAAGAGCATGCATCCAATCAAATTGGTCAGGCAAGACTTCCCCTTAACAAAACCATGCTGTGTCCGAGCTATAACTGAAGTCTTGTCTAGACGATCCTGCATGCTTCTTTAACCAGTGCTTCCATTAATTTTCCTGGAACAGAAATTAAACTCACAGGTCTATAATTACTTGTGTCAGCCTTTGATCCTCCTTTGTGAATTGGGGTCACATTTGCACATCTCCAGTCTGTGGGTACTTCCCCTGAGTCCAAGGAAGCTCTCATAATTATGGCTAAGGGTTTGCTTACTTCCTTTGCTGCCTCCTTTAATATAACTGGATAGATCCCATCCACCCCAGGTGTCTTTCTTGTCTTTATCTTCAATAATTTCTCCTCCACTTTACTCTCAGTTATTATAAGACTCTCCAGCTTACTGCCAGAGTTGAATACACCTCTGTCATTCCCCTCACTGAATAACTCCTCATGTGTGAATGTCGATGCAAAATATTCATTTAGTTTGTTAGCTACCTGAGCAGGATCATCAACAGTTGACCCATCAATATCAAGTGGACCAATCTGATTCATCCCCTTCCTTCTAGAATTTACATAAGTAAAGAACTCCTTGCTGTTTTTCTTTGCATCCCTTGCCAAAGATTTCTCGTAATCTGCCTTCGCCTGCCTAACCTCCTTTGTAACTTGGTTACAGATCAACTTGTGTCTATCATAGGCTTGTGTCACGTGTTAATTTGTATGTATCCCATGCATTTTTCTTCTCTGCCATATGTCTCATTAGTTCATCTGACATCCATTTTGGCCTAAACCCTGAACAATATTTCTTAGTTGGTATGTAAAGCCTAGTAGCTTCCAAGATATGTTCTTTGAATGCTTCCCATTTTGAATTTGCTGTTGGTAACATCATCATCAGTTGGTCCCACTGTAGAGAATTTAAATACTGTCTCAGTCCATCGTAGTCGCCTTTACGAAAGCAATAATCCTTCCCTTTACCCCTAATGGTAGTTACCTCTTTGAGTAAATCCCACTTCAGCACATTGTGATCACTGCCACCTAGTGGTTCATTTATCTGCAGATTCTTAATGCATGAAGAATCACTACTGATAATCAAATCAAGAGTATTACTCCCTCTAGTTGCCTCCCAAACATGCTCATGTAGAAAACAATCATCCAATAAATCCACAAAAGCCTTGATAGTGTGTGAGTGACCAACCCACAAATTCCATTCAATATCTGGGAAATTAAAATCCCCCATTATAAGACTCTCTGATTTACTGGCCCACTCTATTTCCCTGTACAGTTTCTTATTATACTCATCAGAGTCATTAGGCCTATAGCACACACTCCTACTCTCAATTTTGATCTCCCAATACTTATGTCACACCAAACTGACTCGACACTGCACCTGTCCAGCGATGTAGACTGGCTTCACTTCCTTGGATTTTATGTGTTTCTTAACTAATAGCATAACCCCTCCTCCCTTCCTATCCTGTCTATTCTTTCTGTAGATGTTGTACTCCCCAAATTCCAGTTCTGCATTCCTTATATCTGTGTGACACCACGTCTCTGATATCCCAACAATATCTGCCTTTAATGTTTTGAGCAATACCTCAAATCCATCAAATTTATTTACTAAACTCCTAGCATTGGTATACACGCAAGTGTACATGCACCTGTTTCTATTCTTAGCTACCTAACACAACCCATGTGTTTACTTGTACCGCAATGACTCTCAGCAGTCCCTGAAATATCCTGCATCTTGTTTTTCAGGCTTCTGTTCATTCCAATGGAAGCAGTGCAAGAATTTCTTTCACCTCTGCCAGTGGCTACTGTTAATCTATTAGTCTTTGTCTCTCCCCAAGCTAGAAGTTTTTCGACCCACTTAACACTGCCTCGATAGCATCAGCAAATATTCTTGCACCCTTTTTATTTAAGTGTATACCATCCCTGTAGAAGCAATCTCTCCTGTTAACAAGTACAGTCCAGGCTGAAAAAAATTCTACCCCTTGAGCCTTGCACAATCTTTCCAAGGCCGAATTGATCGACAAGGCTCTCATCATATACTCCCTCCTATCGTGTCTGGGCAGAATTACAGACACTTTCAATTTCAACCCTAATTCACGGCTTTTTTTTTTCTTTTCAACAGTGACCTGTACTTGTTTATTAATTCTGCCGGTCTCCTACTCTTGATATCATTAGTGCCAACGTGTACAAGTATATCACCTTTTGTGCCCTTAAAACCCTGGTCCTGTTCTACCTATTCTTTTTATAAAGCATGTTCCCCGTTTCCCTGACAATAGAGTCACCAACAACTACTAGTTCCTGTGGGACCAGCGCATTCTGCTTTGGGGGTTGCCGCTGTGTTGCGTGATGACCAAGTGCAAGCTCTGGCATTGGTGTGGGCAGCTGAGAGCTTGATGGGCCCCTCAATTTAGCTCCTTTGAGGGCATCCACCCTGTCCTTCAAGCTCTCATATAGGTCCATAACAATGCTGAGTGTGACACCACATCTCTGATATCCAAACAATATCTGCATTTGATGTCGACTAGCACTTCAAGCTCATCCAATTTATTAACTATACTCCTAGCATTGGTGTACATGAAAGTACACATGCACCTGTTTCTACTCTTAGTTACCCTAATACAGCCCATTTTTTATTTGTTCCACTATGACTACTGGAAATCTCCATTGTCTTCTTTCCATGCTGCTGCTCATTCTAATAGAAGCAGTGCAAGAATCACTTTTGTCTCTACCTGAGGTCACTGTTAACCTTTTAGTCTATGTATCCCCCTAAGCTAGCAGTTTTCCGACCCACCTAACAGTACATCGATAGCATCAGCAAATATTCTTTCCTTTTTTTTTTAAGTGTACTCCATCCCTGTAGAACCAGTCTCTCCTGTCAACAAGCACAGACCAGGCTGAAAAATATTCTACCCCTTGAGCACTGCACAATCTCTCCCGGGCCGAACTGATCGACAAGGCTCTCATCATATACCCCCTTCTATCGTGTCTGGCTAGAATTGCAGACACTTTCACATTCAACCCTAACTCGCGACTTTTTTCAATATTGACCTGTACTTGTTGAGTAAATCTGCAGATCTCTTATTTTTAATGCCATTAGTTCCAAAGTGTACAACAATATCACCTTTTGTGCCCTTAAAAGATATCTGCTCTACAACGTCATCAACTTTTGCCCCTGGCAGATATACCTTTGTCCTGTTCCATCTATCCTTCTTCCAGAGTATATTCCCCGTATGTTAATTAATGAAGAATACGGTAAAACTATCTAAATACTTATCCCTTTACGGCAGCCAAAAATCCACCGACTGTTCTCTTCCACAACCAGAACATTAATTCATATGGAAGGAGAACAAGAAGGCAGTTCTAGGTTAGAATTACCTTTTGCACCTTCTTGTTCTCTTTCCATATGAATTAATGGTTTCTTTCGATGCTATCTATATTTTTTTTTTTTTTTTTTTTTTTTTTTTTATGAGAACCCCAAACACGAAACGTATCAAAACCTATAGTACTTAGTACCGTGCATGGGTTGAAGGAGAATTATGGGGAGATGGGGATGCCGGAAACTTTGCTCTAGAGACTAAACATGGGTTTCACCACTTCAAGCCTCCAATAAGCAAAGTGGTGGTATTTCACCGGTTGATGAAAGTCATCTACCACCTCAAACATATATCACAAAACTGACTCTATACTGTTCAAAATGGAAAGAATTAATATTTTTTCATTTGATTTGATTTTAAATAGTGCAAAATCTGGGTTAGTGTGCTAGGACAAAGTTAACATTTCAAAACAGACCAACATTTTGGTAACCTTTGAAAAGGTTACATACAGATAAATAAATAAAAGCAATAAGCTTTATTTGTATATATACACTAATGGCTTGTAAAAACTTATATACACTTCTACCATCAACCCTCTCAAAAACCTCACATATTGACAAATGTATATATAAAGTGCTTTAGCATCATAATACACAGCCATTTCTGAATAAACAGAAAATTTTTAAGGCAGCTTAGTCTGAATATTGACAAATGTAGTTGCAAAATATTAAGTTATCAGAAATCTGTATAGAACCATTGATATTTTTGTCACTCACATCAAGTGGATGAATGTGATTCACTGTTCTTCCTTCTAGTGCTAAGATATTCAAAGAATTCTTTGCAACTTTCATTTGCACTCTTAGGCCATGATCACATTAACAATACAACCACACACACCAGTCAAATCACCATGGCACTAAGAACAATAAACAGGAACTGGTGATGCAACAATAATGGGAAATTTATTCAATCTTCACACAGAATTAAATGTTAATTCTTTGATGCTATAAAAAAAAAAAGTGAAAAAAAATTTGGGAAATCTGGTTACTACCACTACTGTTTTAACTGTTACGAAGTTCAAAATGTCAATGGCTGTGTTTGTATCTTCTTCTATATAACTTGTAAATATTTCTTCCATGAAAGATTTGATTTACATTTTTCTACACAAGTCTTTTTTTCTTTATTTTTTTTTTTACAAAAATAATTACCTTGCCAAAAATGCCAACAGGATTAAAGTACCACAATGTTTTTGGAAGGACTCAACTCAAACCAGCACAGAACATATTTTATTAAATACCTTTTCTTTAAAGTAAAAGGGATGCAGTGTGAGTAAACTGTAAAAACATTAGCATTAGCTTACGTGACTGCTTGTAGAAGTATTAGTTATGAATGTATTATATAACTAAAATATATTTTAGTTACATTTATTTTATTAAAATTAGTATTATAATACTATTATTATTAAATACTACTATTTTGTTACCATATATTTTATTATCTATTTTATAATTAGTTAATATAATTACATTAGTATTATAATTCATAGTAATTGGCACTTAAGCAAGTATCAGGCCAAATTCATTTGGAAACATGTTTCAGTATTAATAGCCTTACCAATAAATACTCAGGAATTAGTAAACCATTTCCTCATTCAAGTAGTTTCTTCAGAATTTTCAGTCCACTACTTTCAATAATTAAATCATAGGAAAATTAAATTGTCCCTCTTTTCTACACCTGCTTATTTCATATTCTATTAAATCTTAGCAATAATTATGAATGCATCCTTGGATTCAGGGGATGTCCCTATGGACTTGAGGTGTGGCAATGAATCCCCAGTTCACAAAAGGGGATCAAAGGGTAACAAGAGTAATTACAGACCTGTTAGCTAAATTTCTATTACAGGGAAAATAATGGGGTCACATCCAAAATTTTCGCTAAATTTAATTTTTAGATCTGCTGACTTTGTGGAATACGGTATAGCAATAAACTCCATCCGATATTGCAGTCACTGGAAAAAGATACGCCGCAGAAGGAGAGATTTGTGATGTTATTTATGGAAGTGATTCTACATTTGCAAGATAGACATCCTAAAGTTGCTGAACCTAGGACTTTCAAATGAGCAAGCTTGTGTCGTTTTACATGTGAATCCGACACTTGATTCCGTAATGTGTCAAAGACTAATTTATATCACAGAACAAAAAATTCAGTACTAAATTTTCTACTCATGCCTTGTCTGTACCTTTATTGCAATGTATTTTACAAAAGAAATTGACACGTTACGGCCATTTTTACTTGCAATCCTGGTGGTTGACATGTGACAAAGACATCAGGGTTATGAGTTATATAGCAATATTCTTTCTTCTTGGTTCTTATTGTGTGTGTGTGTGTGTGTGTGTGTGTGTGTGTGTGTGTGTGTGTGTGTGTGTGTGTGTGTGTGTGTGTGTGTGTTCCCCCAATTTTTCTCTCTTCTATAAACTATTTATACTTTTTTTCTTGCCCTTATTTCCTCATTACGTTATTCATACATTATATATATATCATTATTTATTTTTTATTTTTTTTCATGCTTTACTACATTAACTATATTGTGTTAACACTCTCCCATAAGAGGTCGCCCTTTAACTCCTGACAGAGAGTAGCAAATTTAAAATTATTTCTTGAATTTCTCAGTTACCCAAACACATGCACCGCAGTAAATTCCTTCTCTTTTCCATCCCCCCTCATATATTAATATATGATTAGTTAATGCTTTTGTTTTAAAGGACTTTGCTTACAAAAAAGGACTTTGCTTACTAACACTATTGGAATAGATGTTTATTCAACATTTTACAGCTAAACAATTAGGCCATATAAACTTTAAGTACACTCTCTGACTATTTGTATTTTTTCTTTTTCTTTTTTTTTTTATTCTATTCAATATACAAGAAGAAAGGCTTTTTGAAGTTAATGACAGATGAATAAATGCTTACTTAACGCTGTAAAGCTAACTGATTTGGCTGCATAGTCAAAATATTCCCAGGGTATTATTACAATAGCAAAAGCAAAGAAAATACATATAGCAGCATAATCACTTAACATTCTAATGCTACCAGCTAGGCTACATAACAAAATATCTTTGTGGCAATATTATAAAGTTAATTATAAATTCAAAAGTAATTTAAAGATAACATATCATAAATGCCATGTTACCTGTACATAAGACTAATGAAAATTAAATTCAAGTTATTTAGTTTCTGTAGGCCAAACAACTGTGGTATATGTACAGGAAACAACTGAAACGTTATAGGCTGCGTATATGTACTCTCCCAGCATACAGGCAACTCTCGGTTTATGAACGAGTTCGGTTATACGTTATGTTTGGTATGTGCATCTTGCATTCTTGAGCTTTTACGATACGTATCGTATAAATTAGCAGCCATTTTCAAGCATTAAAACCATGTACTAAACATCAAATGGTCTATACAATATGTTTTATTATAATGTATGTATGCGTTATGGTTTATCATACATGATAGGTAAAATAAAATAAAAAAAGAATAAAAAAACAAGATATCGTACTTGTTAATTTTAGTTAAAAACATAGTTACAAAATATAAATAAAGAAAATGAGTACTATCATAATATATGCATTGTACATACATATGTATTCAACTTTTATTCGTCAATATCTTCATCAGAGTTCAATATTTTCTACATAAGTGATACTAGGTGCAGATGAGTTAGATGTAAGGGCATCTGATAATGAAGAAAAAGCTGGGTTTTCCACTTTTTTAAAATATATTTTTATAGAAGATTGCACAGTTAGATACCTCTTTTTGTTTTGTTTTTTCTCTTCAAAAATCTCATTACAGCATGCTAGACAGTCATAAATGCCTCATTTCACTTTTGCAATTCTTTCCATATTTGTGTCTTCTTCAATGATTGCCAACCCCTCAGAAATTGATTTAAAAGCTGCAGCATTTTCTGCCTTCTGCATTCTGGGTGGTTGTGGAATATCAGGTTCTTCTGTTACTTCAGAATTTAGATGTCTCTATTTCAATTATTTCATCGGTTGTTAATTCCTCAAAATGCAAGTCCAAAAACTCTCTCATGTCAGTCACATCAAGGTCAAGGTCCATTTTATTGTCCAGTTCAATAATTTCCTGATAATTATTGTAATAAATACATTTTTTAAAAGTTTATTGATTTAAACCTTACAATTATATTCACTATAAATTTGGCATTTCGTTTTATAAGGAACTCTATCTATTGACAACTTTAAGAAATTTTGAATGATTGTGACGTTCATTATAGCGAATGTTCGTAAATTGAACGTTCGTAAACCAAGAGTTGCCTGTACTTATGCTGAGAAATGTCCATATATGCAGTGAAATGGGGTGGCATCTTGATGAGATACTGTTCCCATATATCAGTCAGTTACCTATTCTTATGACTGTTAGATAATTATAAGGATACGATACGAACAGACACTCCTATTAGATACCTATGACCGTTAGATAATTATAAGATAATATTAGAGTATAAAAGTATTAATCAGTAATAAAAAATGGTTGTATAAACCTGCAATTACAAGATAATATCAAAGCATAAGAATATTATAAGATCCCATTAAAGTTTATTAATCAAACGACAAAAAATATAAATATAAACATGCAACAGCTTAGCAACCATATATCGATAATGTCCAGCGCTGTTACTAGCACAGATGTGAAATTGTGCTCCTATATAATTCGAACAATAACCTTGCATTCTTCATTCACACACTTTTCACTTTCCTCCAACTAATTTTTTCCACACAATGGGCTATTATACGAATATATATGAGGGCAGGAGTGTCTATTCCTATCCTAATTCTCAATCTAATTTCACCACCCATTAGCTGAACTGCTATACAACTGCCTGTGACCACAACATACACACATAATGAGTAAATACAAGTAATACTGCCATGCTCTGTTGCAGCATGAGACAAGATAGGACAGCACAATTACCCAATAACAAAAACCACACATATACAGAAAAATTCTTATAAATAACAAACATATATAGGGTAGTTCAAAATCTAGTTGAAAATCGTAATTTCTGCATTGTTTCACTATCCATATACATTCTACCTTGGGGAAGGGGATACACAGACTAATGGATTAACAATAGCCACAGGCAGATGTGAAAGTGATTCTTCCACTGGTTCTACTGGAATGAGCAAGAGCCTGGAAAGCAAGGTGTGGGGATTTCAAGATCTACTGGGGTCAACATGGAACAGTCAATTCATGGGCTGTATTTGGGTAACTAAGAGTAAGGACAGATGCATGTATATGTGAAAAAAGGCCTATGTACCCAGGATTCATGCTAGAGCAATAATGTTGCATCACTGGGAAACCAGGAAAATAAAATAAAATATAAATGGGTTTAAATTCATTTTAATAACAGATAAGGGCAGAATAGGAAGGGAAGAGTGGTCATACTGTTACTTAGGAAACACAAAATATAAGGCAGTGCATCCAGCTGACATGGAAGAACAGTGCAGTGCAGTCTTGAGTCAGTTTGGTGTTACATAAGCATAAGCACTGGGAAAGCAAAAGTGTGTGTGTGTGTTGTAGGCCTAATGACTCTGATGAGTATAACAAACAACTGTACAGAGAGAGTGGACTAGTAAATAAGAATGTCTTAGAATGGGGAATTTTAACTTTCCAGATATTTAATGGACTTGTGGGTTGGTCAACTCAAACACTAACAAGACTTTTATGGTTTTATTGGATGCCTGTTTTCTACAGCAGCATATCTGAGAGGCAACCAGAGGGAGCAATACTCTTGATCTAATTATCAGTATTTATCATTCATGCATTAAGAACCTGCAGATAAAAAAAAACACTAGGTGGCAGTGATGATAGTGTACTGATGTGGGATTTACTTAAAGATGTAACCACCATCAGGAATAAGGGAAGGGTTTTTGCAATGGTGACTATGGTAGTCTCAGAGTGTTTTTAAATTCTATACAGTGAAACCAACTGAAGATGTTACCAAACAGTAAATTCAAAATGGGATGCGCATTAAAGGAATTTATCTTTGAAGCTACTACACTTCTATGAAAACTTAGTAACTAAGAAATACTGTTCAAGATTAAGGCCTAAATGGATGTCAGATGAACTGAGACTCGTGGCAGAAAAGAAAAATGCATGATATGTATATAAATTATCATGTGACACAGAAGCCAATGGTAGATACAAGTTATCTGTAATCAAGTCACAAAGGAGGTTAGGCAAGTGAAGGCAGATTATGAGAAATCTTTGGCAAAGGATGCAAAGAAAAACAGCAAGGACTCCTTTACTTAGGTAAACTCTAGAAGAAAGAGGATGAATCAGAGTGGTCCATTTGATATCAATGGTTCAACTGTTGATGATCGTGCCCAGGAAGCTGGCAGACTGAATGAGTATTTTGCCTCTACATTCACATGAGGAGATATTCAGGGAGGGGAATGCCAGATGTTTATCGAACTTTGGCAGGGAGCTAAATGATTTTGTAATAACTGAGAGCAAAGTGGAGATGAAATTGTTGAAGTTAAATATAAGAAAAGCAAATGGATGGGATCTATCCAGTGTACTGAAGAAGGTAGCAAAGGAAGTAAGCAAACCCTTAGCCGTAATTATGAGAGCATCCTTGGAATCAGGAGATTTTCCCAAGGACTGGAGATGTGCAAATGTATCCCCAATTCACAAATGGGGATCAAAGGGTGACACGAGTAATTACAGACCTGTTAGTTTAACTTCTGTTCTGAAGAAAACAATGGAGTCATTGGTTAAAGAAGCAGTGCAGGATCATCTAGCCAAGACTACAGTTATAGATCAAACATGGCATGGGTATGTTAAGGGGAAATTTTACCTGACCAATTTCACTGGATACTACAATGGGGTCACAAAGGAACTGGATGCAAAAAATAATTCTAATATCGTATACTTGGATTTCATGACAGCTTTTGATACTGTTGCACATAAAAGACTGCTGTACAAATTGGAGCAGTATTAAATTAAGGGCAAGTTTCTGCTAAGGAAAAAGGATGATTGATTGGGAGAAGACAGAGAGCGGTAATGAATGGACACTGCTCTTTGTGGATTTAATGTTATTAGTGGAGTTGCCAAAGATTTGGTGTTGGAACCACTGTTGTTTTCTTTATTTAGCAATGAAGATATATCGGGCATAATGTCCAAGTTTGCAGATGATACAAAGGTTGGCAGGGTTGTTAATGACAGTAATGATGGTACACTGCTTCAACAGGATCTAGAAAATTTGGCAGATGGGCTAAGAAGTGGCAACATTAAGGGTATCTAATCCACATGTTGGACAAGTTTTGCAGCTCCAGCGAATGCTACGTTTTTAATTATATTTAGCCAATTTATTGACTTAATTGTTAGATTAAATTATTTTCTTTAAGCAACTTATAGACCTAGTCAAGCTCCGTGGTTTATTTTGAATTTTGATAACCCGATTTTGAAAGTAATTAATACCTCATGTCTGTAGATTTACCATTTGTAACTTGCCGCCATTGTTATACGATACGTGTAAGATAGCATAATGTTTAACGGAAAACTAGATAGCGAGTAAGTAATATCAATTAATCAGTAAAATGTACTAATCTTATTAAATTTTATTGCCAAATAAATTGTACTTTTTTAACTAAATAAATATAACAACCTAGTTTTTACAAATGTAACATTATAAATTAATAAATGTAACTTGACAGAAGATAAAGTCATATAACATAACTCGGAGATAATATTTGATACTGAAATACATACAGTGTTATAACTGCATTGGGATATAATTTTAGGGTTATATTTTGTATTGGAATTTTATTTGAAACTGAATAGAAATCATGACTCAGATAAGAGCAGCAAAGCAAAAGTCTCAAACTAATGGGAGTGCTGTAGCTCAGGGGACAACTGAGGGGGGCAGTTGTCCTCTGAATCACAGCCTTTTGAAATGCATTGCTTGTTTGATGTTTGTGAAGCAATCAGGAATGGGACATATTGCCAAGGGGAATGTCTTTGTGTGTGCGTGATGTAAGGAGTGTGAGGAAATCAGGCGCCAACTCAGTGCTGTTATAGGCCTATATGAGAGCTTGAGGACAGGGTGGATACCCTCGAAGGATTTAAATTGAGGGGCCCATCAAGCTCTCAGCACCAGACATCAATGCCAGAGCTTGCACTTAAACATCACGCAACACAGCAGCAACCCCCAGGGCAGAATGCGCTGGTCCCAAAGGAACTAGTTGTTGTCAGTGACCCTATTGTCAGGGAAAAGGGGAACATATTTTGCAAAACGGATACAGGGAACAGGACCAGGGTATGTCTGCCAGGGGCAAAAGTTGATGATGTTGTAGAGCAGATATCATCTTTTAAGGGCACAAAGGGTTATATTGTTGTAAACGTTGACACTAATAATATTAAGAGTAGGAGACCGGCGGAATTACTGAAGTACAGGTCAATGTTAAAAAAAAGCCATAAGTTAGGGTTGAATTTGAAAGTGTCTGCAATTCTGCCCAGACCCGATAAGAGGAAGTATATAATGAGAGCCTTGTCGATCAATTCGACCCTGGGGAGACTGTGCAAGGCTCAAGGGGTACAAATTTTCTCAGCCTGGTCTGTGCTTGTTAACAGGAGAGATTGCTTCTACAGGGATGGGATACACTTAAATAGAAAGGGTGCAAGAATATTTGCTGATGCTATCAAGGCAGAGTTAGGTGGGTCAGAAAACTGCTAGCTTGAGGGGGATACATGGACTAACAGATAAACAGTAGCTGCTGGCAGAGGAGAAAGTGATTCTTACACTGCTTCTATTGAAATGAGACGGTCGTGTTCAAAGCCGCTAAGTGGATTTTTCTTATTTATTGATTTGAAATTATTGTTTTTCTAAAACTTTTGATTTAACTTTAGTAGTATAACATTATTTTGTGATTTTCTGATTAATTTGGTGTATTTATTCTTTACTTGGCCTTGTAATTGCACAAAAGTATCGGTAAGCGTTTCCACGTGTTTCAACTCCGCTACCGTTCGTAATTTTCCCGTCTTTGTGATACGATAGTTATATACCGTACCTAGATAGCGTTAGTTGAACTTCGTTAGCAGTTAAATTGTACGTTTAAATAAATACATATTACGACTTAGATTACAAACGTAATATAATTAATTATATTTAACGTAATTAATAACATAATTAATTATAATTAATTAATAAATTAATAGAATCATGACTCAGACCAGAGCAGCAAAGCAAAAGGCTCAAGCTAATGGAAGTGCTGTGGCTCAGAGCAGAACTGATGGGGGCAGTTGTCCTCTGACTCACAGCCTTCTAAAAACCACTGTTTGCTTGATGTTTGCAGAGCAATCGGGTACGGGACATGATACTGCCAAGGGGGATGTCTTTGTGTGTGCGCGATGCAAGGAGTGTATCGATATCAGGCAACAACTCGGCGTTCTTGTGGGCCTATATGAGAGCTTGAAGGACAGGGTGGATAACCTCGAAGAAACTAAATTGAGGGGCCTATCAAGCTCTCAGCTGCCCACATCAACGCCAAAGCTTGCACTTGGGCATCGCGTGACACAGAGGCAACCCCCAAAGCAGAATGCGCTGGTCCCGAAGGAACTAGTAGTTGTTGGTGACTCTATTGTCAGGGAAACGGGGAACATGCTTTGTAAAAAAGATAGGTGGAACAGCACCAGGGTATGTCTGCCAGGGGCAATGGTTGATGATGTTGTAGAGCGAATATCATCTTTTAAGGGCACAAAAGGTGATATAGTTGTACACGTTGGCACTAATGATATTAAGAGTAGGAGACCGGCAGAATTACTTAACAAGTACAGGTCACTATTGAACAAAAGCCGAGAATTAGGGTTGAATTTGAAAGTGTCTGCAATTCTGCCCAGACACGATAGGAGGGAGCATATGATGAGAGCCTTGTCGATCAATTCGGCCCTGGAAAGATTGTGCAATGCTCAAGGGGTAGAATTTTTTTCAGCCTGGACTGTACTTGTTAACAGGAGAGATTGCTTCTACAGGGATGGGATACACTTAAATAGAAAGGGTGCAAGAATATTTGCTGATGCTATCGAGGCAGTGTTAGGTGGGTCGGAAAACTGCTAGCTTAGGGGGAGACAAAGACCAATAGATTGACAGTAGCCACTGGCAGAGGTGAAAGAGATTCTTGCACTGCTTCTATTAGAATGAGCAGAAGTCTGAAAAACAAGATGCATGGTATTTCAGAGACTGCTGGGAGCCATTGCGGTACAAGTAAACACATGGGTTGTGTTAGGGTAGCTAAGAATAGAAACAGGTGCAGGTATACTTGCGTGTACACCAATGCTAGGAGTTTAGTAAATAAATTTGATGAATTTGAGGTATTGCTCAAAACATCAAAGGCAGATATTGTTGGGATATCAGAGACATGGTGTCACACAGATATAAGGGATGCAGAACTGCAATTTGGGGAGTACAACATCTACAGAAAGGATAGACAGGATAGGAAGGGGGGGAGGGGTTATGCTATTAGTTAAGAAACACATAAAAACCAAGGAAGTGAAGCCAGTCGACATCGCTAGACAGTGCAGTGTTGAGTCAGTTTGGTGTGACATAAGCATTGGGAGATCAAAATTGAGAGTAGGAGTGTGCTATAGGCCTAATGACTCTGATGAGTATAATAAGGAACTGTACAGGGAAATAGAGTGGGCCAGTAAATCAGAGAGTCTTATAATGGGAGATTTTAATTTCCCAGATATTGACTGGAATTTGGGGGCTGGTTACTCACACACTAGCAGGGCTTTTGTGGATTTATTGGATGATTGTTTTCTACATCAGCATGTTCGGGAGGCAACTAGAGGGAGTAATACTCTTGATTTGATTATCAGCAGTGATCCTTCATGCATTAAGAATCTGCAGATAAATGAACCACTAGGTGGCAATGATCACAGTGTGTTGAAGTGGGATTTACTCAAAGAGGTAACTACCATTAGGGGTAAAGGGAAGGGTCATTGCTTCCGTAAAGGCGACTACGATGGACTGAGACAGTATTTAAATTCTATACAGTGGGACCAACTGATGATGTTACCAACAGCAAATTCAAAATGGGAAGCATTCAAAGAACTTATCTTGGAAGCTACTAGGCTTTACATACCAACTAAGAAATATTGTTCAAGGTTAAGCCAAAATGGATGTCAGATGAACTAATGAGGCATATGGCAGAGAAGAAAAATGCATGGGATACTTACAAATTAACACATGACACAGAAGCCTATGATAGATACAAGTTGATATGCAACCAAGTTACAAAGGAGGTTAGGCAGGCGAAGGCAGATTACGAGAAATCCTTGGCAAGGGATGCAAAGAAAAACAGCAAAGAGTTCTTTACTTATGTAAACTCTAGAAGTAAGGGGATGAATCAGATTGGTCCACTTGATATTGATGGGTCAACTGTTGATGATCCTGCTCAGGTAGCTAACAAACTAAATGAATATTTTGCATCGACATTCACACATGAGGAGTTATTCAACGAGGGGAATGCCAGAGGTGCATTCAACTCTAGCAGTAAGCTACAGAATCTTGAAATAACTGGGAGTAAAGTGGAGGAGAAACTGTTGAAGATAAACACAAGAAAGGCACCTGTGGTGGATGGGATCTATCCAGTTATATTAAAGGAGGCAGCAAAGGAAGTAAGCAAACCCTTAGCCACAATTATGAGAGCTTCCTTGGACTCAGGGGAGGTACCCATAGACTGGAAATGTGCAAATGTGACCCCAATTCACAAAGGAGGATCAAAGGCTGACACAAGTAATTATAGACCTGTGAGCTTAACTTCTGTTCCAGGAAAATTAATGGAGGCACTGGTTAAAGAAGCACTGCAGGATCATTTAGACAAGACTTCAGTTATAGCTCAGACACAGCATGGTTTTGTTAAGGGGAAGTCTTGCCTGACCAACTTGATTGGATACTATGATGCAGTCACAAAAGAACTGGATGCAGGGAATAACTTTGATATTATATACTTGGATCTTAGAAAGGCTTTTGATACTGTTGCACATGGAAGACTGCTACACAAATTGGAGCAGTGTGACA